>NC_135480.1:174587408-175264551 GCF_052094955.1 Ictidomys tridecemlineatus
GGGATTAGGATTTCTTTCTGCTAAAGAATATGGCAGCTTAGAAACTACAACAACTTCTAACAGCTAGCCAATTTGATGCTCTGCAGTTTGGTTATGGGTCAGAACCGATCAGAAATTTGAATCAGTGTTTGGGTAGACTCTGTCCAGAAGACATTACAGGTGATACCTGTGGATTGTAGGAAACCATAATGACCCTACAGAAAGGATGCTGGGACCCTAGCTGGGTGCTTCTTAGGCCAGTAGAGTCTATTTTCTCACACTTTGTATGTGCTGTTCTATGGCTTCCTTTTCTCCTAGGTTTGAGGCAGCAGACATTGTCATTGGGAGCTTGCCTTTGATCTCTGCGCCCTAGAGATTCCAACAGTATGTTCTTCAAAGGAAAAGGTTGTATCATTCGGCTTTCTTTATATTCACACCTACAGATTGTGCACAGTTTCCAGAGTTCAATAAATAAATATAATATCAAAGAATAAAATGGCATTGTCCTTATATCCTTCCCTAAACCACTAGGTGTCGCCTTCATCTCAGAGAAACTGCCCCTCCTCAGTTTACACTCCCACCCCTCCCTCTGCTCAGGAGCTCTTAGCTTCTTGGCACTGTGATTTCTGAAGTGGCTTGAAGCAGGAGAGAAACGGTGGCTCTCAGCAGGGAAAAGAATGGGCTTATGTGCATTTCCTTTGTGACAGTTTGAGAAAACTCCCCAAGGTCCCATAGCAGTTCCCCCTGCAACCATGATGTCATCTCTCACAAGCTGTTCCTCAGGATGGGATCAGCACTCCAGATGTGGGTACTTGGGTGAACTTTCTAGGTTGGAAGCTTGAGGGGGGCGGGGCGGGAGAAGGAGGGGTACAATGGACTTCTTTGCTGGGGCCAGCTGGGCTTAGTCATTCTATAAGCATCCATCAGGTGCTAGCCTCTGCTGTACCGGGAGACAAAAGAAAAAAGAGGCCTCAGAGCAGATGGCTAGTGGAAGCTGGTGGGCTATGACTGACCTCTGAGGACATGTGGAGGGCACAATAGGGACCGTGGTGTCAGGAAGAGGGTGAGTGGAGGGTTGAGTCCCCAAGAAGGAGACTCATGAGCTTCATAAGGACTCATGAAGAACGGAAGGTGAGAGCCCCTTGGTGCCTGAGGGACCTGTCTTCCAGGGAGCAGGCTTGTCTTCCTATTGAAGGAATGACAGGTCTCTGTCATTAGGAAGGTGGTATGGTTTTCTACAAAGGGGACTGGCGAGGATACCGTAAGTTTGGGGATTCTTGACTGCTTCCTGCAGATTGTAGCGAGCGAGGGACTCAGGGAGTTAAAGAGAAGGGACCTTAAGAAGAGCAAGGTAAGAGAGGAGGGGCAAGACGGCCATGGGGTCGCCCGTGAGATGGAAAGAGACCGGCAGGGTGGACCAGGGGCTTGCGGGAGGCCCTTAGAGCATGGGGACGCCCGGGAACCTCGCCGGCCTGAGAGGCGCTGGTGCGGAGCCCCCAAGCGCTCGCTGGGTGGGTTGGAGAACTGGGAGGTCCCTGGGCGCCGGGTGGGGGGTGGGGGGAGACAGCAGGCGCCGGAGGGTGGGGCCGGGCGGGGGAGGGGCGGCGGGGCGGGGGCAGGCGGCCTGCCCGGGGAGTCACACTCGGCCGCCGCTGCCCGCGCAGCGAGCGGAGACGCGCCGGGCCGAGGCGACCTGACCTGGACGAGCGGCGCGCGCGGGGGCCCAGGCGGGGGGCGGGAGGAAGCGCCGGGCAGCGCCGGCCGCCGGGGCCCAGGAGAAGCGGAGCGGAGAGGAGCGGGGACACGGGCGGGGCCGCCGCAGCTCCGGATGGGATCAGCGTCCGGGCCCGTTAGTCCAAGCAGGAGCTTCTGGAGAAGCCTTCACAGGGAGATTTACCCCTGCCTTTCCCTCCCCTCCGGCCCAGGCCTCGCTTCGCTGCCCGCCTGCCCATGTCCCAGTCCTTCCGCGGCGCGGGCGCCCTCCCACCTCAGCCCCTTGGTCCTGTTTTTCGCAGCTCCCTGCCCTCCCAGCCCCTTAAACTGTGAGGTGCCCCCAGGCCGTTTCTTTGTACCCCCTTCCCCCCACACCCCACCCCATCCCAAGCTCAGATCCCCTTCTTTTTCTCGGCTTTGGATTCGTCAGGCCACTTCACCCTCACTGTCCCCATCCTGGTCGCAGGCCCCCTTGGTCCCTCTCTCCTCCTGCCACCCTACCCTTAGTCTTAGGTCCTTCCCCTAGGCTGGTAGCCCACTCCTTCTCCACCCCGAGACTTTCTCCCATCTTCTCTCCCGGTCCCCAGCAATTTGTGTATCCAGACCGACTTAGCTTGTCCCTGTTTCTCTTCCTGGCCCTCTTTCCCAGGCGCCAGGCTGGGTGGCGCTTGTGCCTGCCCGGTAGGCCAGAGTGGCCCCAGGTTCTGGGGGCGGTGGGGCTGCTGCTTTATCCCCATGGCACTGCCATCATTGCTGCTGGTGGTGGCAGCCCTGGCAGGTGGGGTGCGTCCTCCTGGGGCTCGGAACCTGACGCTGGCGGTGGTGCTGCCAGAACACAACCTGAGCTATGCTTGGGCCTGGCCACGGGTGGGTCCTGCTGTTGCACTAGCTGTGGAGGCGCTGGGCCGGGCACTGCCCGTGGACCTGCGATTTGTCAGCTCTGAACTAGATGGCGCCTGCTCTGAGTACCTGGCACCTCTGAGCGCTGTGGACCTTAAGCTGTACCATGACCCTGACCTTCTGTTGGGCCCTGGTTGTGTGTACCCCGCTGCCTCTGTGGCCCGCTTTGCCTCACACTGGCGCCTTCCCCTGCTGACTGCTGGTGCAGTGGCCTCTGGTTTTGCGGCTAAGAATGAGCATTATCGTACCCTGGTTCGCACTGGCCCCTCTGCTCCCAAACTGGGTGAGTTCGTACTGACACTACATGGGCACTTCAATTGGACTGCCCGTGCCGCCTTGCTGTATCTGGATGCCCGCACAGATGACCGGCCTCACTACTTCACCATCGAGGGCGTCTTTGAGGCCCTGCTGGGCAGCAACCTCAGTGTGCAGCACCAGGTGTATGCCCGGGAGCCAGGGGGCCCTGAGCAGGCCACCCACTTCATCCGGGCCAACGGGCGCAGTGAGTGTGGCCCGGGCTGTTTTAGGGTCAGGGGAGGAGGGTCACTGTGTTTGTGAAGCTCAGCACTGGGAAGCTGAAGATGGAACTAGGTATCGAGAAGCTATGTGTGATGGTTGGAATGGAGAAATGATTGTGGACAGAGCACCTGGGAGAGGGCTCTGGAGTTAGAAGAGAGATTCCTAGTTGTCATAGGCAGAGAGGTTCATGGTCATCATAGGCAGATGTAAACAAAGAATAGGAGCACAAAAAAAGTGAAGCTTGTCTTGGTAGAATGTGGGACTGGGGGATGTTGAGTTTGGGGAAGCAATGAGGGGGTCCTAGAGTAGTGGATGTGGTTGATGACCACTCTGCAACCTGTGCCTCTTTGTGAACACAGACTGCACACCCCCCTTTCCCCACCAGACTGGGGCTCTGGGACCCTTTAGTGGTGTACAAATAGAGAGAACTCCTTAAATGGATTCAGGGCTCAGCAGATATGGTTGGGAAAGGCAGATAAATCTCACTTTGAGAAATTCTGAGCAGCCAGCACCTTCAAGCCTAGGGAAAGGCAGGGAAGAGGAGCAGCAGGCAAGGCTCTGGGGAAAGGTCTGGGTTGAGTGATCACTCCTTTTTTCTAGGGTCTGGAGTCAGGCTCTGACTTCTGCCAGATGGTCCATATGGCCTCAGGGCACTTATGACATGGGCTTCATGGGGGAAGATGGGGAACATCTGCTGGGTGGTCAATAGGTAGGGCACTCTCTTGCTAAAGAGGGACTTGCAGATGATTGAGAGAGGGGGTCGTGTGGGGAACTGAATGCTTTCTCAGGGTGCTCCTCTTTCATATGCCTGCTCCCAGTTGTATATATCTGCGGCCCTCTGGAGATGCTGCATGAGATCCTGCTTCAGGCCCAGAGAGAGAACCTGACCAATGGGGACTATGTCTTCTTTTACGTGGATGTCTTTGGGGAGAGTCTCCGTGCGGGCCCCACACGCTCTACAGGCCGGCCCTGGCAGGACAATCGCACCCAGGAACAGGCCCAGGCCCTCAGACAGGCCTTTCAGGTATCATTTGAGCCCTATCTGAAGGAGGAGGGGAAGAGGTGCTTAGATGGGGATTATCTGTTTCTCACACGACCCCACAGAAACTCCAGAAGCTGAGCACAAGTTCTGAGCTACGGAAGTGAAAGGAACAGGCTTTCAAAGTCTAGTATCTGTCTTTCCTCCTTCCCCAGCTTTGTGACTTTTATTGTGTCTGTCAAAGATCCCAGAACACTGATTTTTCTAAGTGCCAGTAGTAGGCTACACTGTGGGGGAGAAAAGTTCAGAAAAAGATCTGAGCCAAACCCCCAGGAGGCCTTCCACTCTTTCTGGAGAGGCAATGCATAATTGTAAACTGTTAGAAAAAAATTCAAAAAAGGGTATGAGTATGTGCCTGAAACAGACAATGAGAGCTTCCGTGGTTCAATGTGGGCAGGGTTTAGGGAAGGCTTTTTATAATAGAAGTGAAACTTCATTGTGATTTTAATGATAGATGCTATGTTCACAGAGTGGAAAAGGGGATCCAGGCTGCCTGGGCAAAAAGAAAGATAGGCATGGGTATGTTTAGGGGACCTGGAAAATACTGGAATATTCTTCTTGTCAGCAAGAAAGAAGGGCTTACTTAAAGCAGAAATAGGAAATAAAGTTGCAAAAGTATAATAAGATTAAACAGGGCTCTAAACCTTAAGCAGTAGGGCTTGAATTTGGGGTCTTTAACATTTGTCTGTGAAGTTAAATATAGTGACAGAATTCAGGTTGCATTAGATGAGAAGGAGGCCAGGCAGTGAGACCAGGTTAGAAAGGAATGAGGTGATTGAACAAGGATGATGATAGTAGGAATGGAAAAAAAGGAATTTAAGAATTTGTAGAGAAGGTTCACGTGACAGTTCATTTCTCTCCTCAGCTCCAAACTCTCAATGACTTGTTACCTCAGAATAAAATCCTGACTGCTCATCATGACATCAGAACATATATAGTATGTTCTTAACCCACTGTTTCTACTCACCTCCCTTGTCCTCAGGCCCAGAACTTCAGCTGAGTAGCTGTGCTCTTTCCGTCATCCCAAATCTCTTCCTTGCAAAACCATGCGGGGGTGGTGGGGTGGGGGGGTGGGGGGAGTAGGGGGGGCCGGGGTTGTGGCTCAGCGCTTGCCTAGTACACATGAGGCACTGGGTTTGATCCTTAGAACCACATAAATGTAAAATAATGATATTGTGTCCACCTAAAACTAAAAAATAAATATTAAAAAAAAATACCCATGAATCCTCAGACCCATAAATCTTTCCCTGGTTTTCTCACTAATTTTTTCTCTGAATCATTTATATAAGTGTTTCATATTTATTTATCCATATCCCTTGTTTTTCCCCAAAAGAATTTGAGGTGGTTTATGGGATACCTTGAGGTCCTTTTCAACCCTGAGATTCTTTGGTTCTAAGTAGACATGTATAAGGGCTGGACCTGGGTGGCCATTCTTCTCCAGTGAGTAAGATTTTATGTGGCTGTGATTATATATTTGGTTGTGACTGACGAGTGTCTGACTGTGAATGACATATCTGTTTGCATGCCTGAGTAGGAGTCTGTGACTGTCACACTTGAACATGGCAATGACAGACAGGTTTTATTTATGCTATATTTTTTTCCTAAAGCAGCCTTCTCACCTTTTGTGTCTGGATAACCCTTCCATATTTTTTAAGACTCAGACCATTTTTTTTCCTTTCTAGGAAACAATCTTTGAATCTTCAGGCTTCCTACCCTTTGCTTAACTCTATCATAGAAATTTTTCTGTGATTTGTTTGAAGACTGACTCATTTTACTAGTATTACTGAGTGTCTTTTATGCCCCAGCGATTGTACTGGTATTTGGTAGAGAACATAATAGATATATTTTTGGTCTTTTTGGAGTTTACATTTAATAGGAGAGACAGACACAAATATAAGCAAATATAGGAACATATTGTGATTAGTGTTGCCAGGTGGGGAGGTGGGTGGATAAGAAAAAAAAAAAGGAAGATAATAGATGGTATGAGAAGAGAACAATGAGGGGATTATGGTCAAGGAAGTTCTGTCACTCTCCCAGATGAGCTGTGTTCTTTTTGTGGAAGAAAAACCTCTTTCTTGTATGAGAATTTCTGCCAGCTAAGAGTTCCCAGCACTTAGAATAGGGACCTAATCAACTAACAATCAATTATATCAATCAATCCTCTGTTCTCCCCTTAATTCAGGTCTTATTGAAATAGGAAAATAGAGAAATATTTTGCTACAACAGAAAGAGAAGGGAAGTAGGTGGTGAAGAATATGCTGAGGGAAATCAGGGTATAGTGATGTGCTCCTGTAATCACAGGTTCTTGGTAGGCTGAGACAGGAGGAATCATGAGTTCGAGGCCAGCTCTGGCAACTTAGCAAGACCCTCTGTTAACCAAATCAAACCAAAACAAAACCAAAGAATATGCTCAGGGGAAATCCAAGGTGTGGCATAGGGTAGGATGGGTTGAGGGGGGTGAGGTTCCCTCTGGGGAAGCTTCCTTCAATTCCCAGTGCTTACACAGAACAGAGAACAGGGAAGTTGGGTGGCCAGCTCCAGCCAAGGATGAAAAAACAGAGCCCTTCTTCCAGAGTCACTGGCCTACTGGAGTCCTAGTCCAGGCTGGCCTGGAAAAGATGATAGGTGAGGCAAGGTGGCCCTGGTGTAAGTGTCTGAAGCCTTTTCAGGATGGTATCATACTTAAGACAAAGTGCCAGCACAGACTGGATACCAGCTACTGGGGGAGAGGGCTCTGAGATTAAATATGTTGATATGATTTTTTTTCTCCCATTTAGTCATAGCAGTTCATGGTCAGAGATCACACTCATATTTGCATTCCACATGTCTAGTATGTAATGGGCATTTAATACATATTTGTTGAATTGAATTAAAGTGTGTGTTTCGGGGCAGGGATGAGACTAAGAATTGGTTCAGAAAGGAGTAGAGCTTGGTACTATAAACCAAGGTGATCAACCAGGAGAGGGAAGAAAAGTAGATGAGTAAAACTAAATAAGCAAATGAGTAGGGTCTGAGGATCCAGAGGCCCAGGCTAGAAAAGTGGGGTCGACAGGGTTAGATACCCAGGCAGAGGGGCTGGGGGGTGTAGCTCAATGGTAGAGCGCTTGCCTAGCACGTGTGAGGCACTGGGTTGAATCCTCAGCATCACATAAAAATAAATAAATAAAATAAAGGTATTGCATTCATTTACAACCAAAAAATAATTAAAAAAAAAAGAAACCCAAGCAGAGAATGGTTTGACCAGCCTAAGACTTTTACAGATGGGGAATACCTGCAAGCAAGAATGGAGGAAAGCACTAAATCAACAGTTAAAGCAGACCATCTTCTTGGAGACCATTTGTTGTCTCCTCAGGCTACTGTTGACAGAACCTCCTGCTGTGGCCAGAGCAGGTCACAGAGTGGGTGGCACAGGCGGAGGCAGGCACCTCTGGCCATGCACATTTCCTAGGTGCAATGTGCACTCCTGGCTACCACTCACCACTGAACCCATGTTTGGCCACCTTTGCTTGTTTTTTTCCACCTGGGGTCCACTGTGAAATGGGATCATTTACCTACCTTCACCTTTCCTCTAGCCCCTGAGCAAGCACAGAAACTGTTTGGAGTTGTTTTTTTTTAGAAGCTAGTTAGTGACCACAGCAAAACAGTCTAACATAGTCGTTTTCAAAGTGTGGTCTTTGGGATCCTGGGGGGCCCTGAAATCCTTTTAGGGGAACCATGAGGTTAAAACTATTTAAAAAATAATACTAAGATGTTATTTGCCTTTGTCACTCGCAGTCTGGTTATACAGTGGAGTTTTCCAACTTGTGATGACATCATGTTTCTGACAGCCATGGAAGGCATGCTTCTGCATTCTTATGTCTTCAAAATCTATCAGTTTTAATTTCTAATATGGAAAATACTGATAGATATGAAGTTCTTTGGGATCGTAATTTTTTTATTTTTTATTTTATATTTTTAGTTATTGATAGACGTTTATTTACTTACACATGGTGCTGAGAATTGAACCCAGTGCCGCACACGTGCCAGGCAAGTGCACTATCACTGAGCCCCAGCCCCAGCCAGTTTTTAAAAAATAGTTTTAAAAACTATTTATTTTTTATTTGTAGTTGGACACAATACTGTTATTTTATTTATTTATTCTTATGTGGTGCAGAGGATTGAACTCAGGGCCTTGCACGTGCTAGGTGAGCGCTCTACCACTAAGCCACAACCCCATCCCTGGGATCATAATTTTTAAGACTATAAAGGCATGCTGAGACCAAAAATTTCAATTATTGCTAGCCTAGCAAACAAACCAACCTAGAGAATTACTAAGTGTTAAAAAAAAGTGTTAAAAACCTCTCATGGCCTTTATTGAAATATAAATTGTGTAAACCTGGTCTTTTCCTTCTTTTTTTTAAAATATTATTTATCAATAATGTCCTACCTCTTTATTGTTCTTTTATTCTTGGAACAGTTGTTAATGAATGAACCCCATTCCTTATTATTATTATTATTATTCCTGAGTGGGAGAATATTAGAGCATCTAACTTCTTTAACAAAAATAATTACATCTTTTTTTCCTTCTTTCATTCTTTCTTCATTGCTTTTTTATTGCTTCCTTTCTTTATGAAAGCAAGCAAGTAAGCAAGAAACTTGACTCTTTCTTCTCTGTTTTTTTTTCTTTCTGGTTTGGCTTTTTAATATTATGTTTTTTTTAAGAATAATTACATATTGAAGCAAACTCCAATTTAATATAGTGAATGCATATTAGAAGTTGGCTTCAGTCAGGAATGGTGGTATGTGCCTTATATAATCCCAGTGATGTAGGAGGCTGAGGCAGGATTGCAAGTTCAAGGCCAGCCTCAGCAACTTAGCTAGTCCCCAAACAACTTAGTGAGATCTTGTTTCAAAAATGAAAAAATGAAAAGTGCTGGGGATATAGCTCAGTGGTAAAGAAAGAAAGAAAGAAAGAAAGAAATTGACTTCATTATTTCCTACCTGGAGTGAATTTATAGATTGTAGATCATATGTGATATATCTAGTACCTCTGTGATCCACATGTACTTTCTACAAGAATGAATAGAACTTAAAAAAATTAATTGTAGATGGATACAATACCTTTTTTAAATTTTTTAAACATTTATTTTTTAAGTTATAGGTGGACACAATATCATCTTTATTTTATTTTTATGTGGTTCCGAGGATTGAACCCAGTGCCTCACGCATACTAGGCAAACGCTTTACCTCTGAGCTACAACCCCAGCCCACAATACCTTTATTTTATTTATATATTTTTATGCAGCATTGAGGATTGAACCCAGGGCCTCACATGTGCTAGATAAGTGCTTAACCACTGGACTACAACCTCATCCCCAAAATGAACAAAACTTTTTAAAAAATATTTTTAGTTGTAGATGGACACAATACCTTTATTTATTTTTTATATGGTGCTGAGGATTGAACCCAGGGCCTCACACATTTGAGATAAGTGCTCTACCACTGAGCCACAACCCTAGTCCCTGAACAAAACTTTTAATAACTAGATTTTAATCTATCATTTCACAAAGCTAGGTTGATAAAATATATTGAATTGAAGTCTTCCCTTGAAGTTGTAAGACCTATTTCCTGTCTGAGCAGAGGCCAGTCTCAGTGACAGTGTGACCTGAATCTGAGAGGTCCAGCAGCTAAAGAAGGGGAAACGTGAAGTTTAGGGAGCCAGGCATGCACTTCATGGGTTAAAGGGAGCCTGGCAGGTGAGCAGGAAGAGACACCTTTGAGTCATGTGCCAGTGTGGGCAAGGCTTCACATATCATTTGCTTATCTATGCAATGTGTGTGGGCGTGTGACTTGTGAGTTTGTCCCTGTGACACGTCTGCTATTTATTTAGTAAGCAGGACAATGCTGCTTATGGTAGGTGTTCCATACATGTGGAATGACTGAACTCACAACTTTTCACAGGTAGAATTTCTGTTTCAAAGTATTTCCCACAGTTGCCATAGGGGTTGAAATCTCTTTAATTCATTGTGTGGAGGCACTGTGTGCAAGTGACCCATATGAAAATGTCAACTTAGAACCAATAACATCAAACAGTAATTAACACTTTGGAGAGGAGCTGTTGATGAGTGTTGTCCTTGATAGATATAGGTACTTGCAAAAGATGGGATTGAGGCCTTTTGTGAGAGCTGTGGTAGCCCAGCCTGGGAGGCCTGGTGGTGGAAGGGAGTTTGGGAATGGAGTTGGCTTCTTCTGTTGCTTCCCAGTATTACTTTCCCATCCTTATCTGCCTTTCATGGAGGGGTGCCACTCCCCTCACCCATACCTCACCTCCACATAGTTTCGTGCCCTTTTTAGCCTTTGCTCTCTCCTGTTTATATTTAATATTGTGTATTTTACCAAGTTTCCCTATTCTGCTTCCCTCTTCCCTTCATGCTCACTTTGAATCCTATATACTCTTTCCTGTGTGCTGCTGGTAGACTGTATTGGTGATTACATATCGAGAACCCCCAAATCCTGAATATCAGGAATTCCAGAATCGGCTGCTGATCAGAGCCCGGGAAGATTTCGGTGTGGAGCTGGCTCCATCCCTGGTAAGTAGATAGATCTCTCTCTCCTTGAGAGTCAGGCAGACTGGGAGAAAGGGCTCCCTCCCTAACTCAGCATCAAGTCTTGGCCATGGAGCAAGCCACACTTGGGGGCTATCCACGTCTATCCAAGATATTTCTTTTTGCCATAGGGACCAGTTAGGTAGGGATGGCACTTTAGGAATGAGAGGAGGGAAGAAAGTAAACCAGAAGGGAGAAAAGGTAGAAGGAGATTCCAGGGCTGGGAAAGGTGGCTGGGAAAGGGCCCTTGCAGGACACTTGGAGAGCACTGCTAAAGTTGCCACCCCCAGATGAACCTCATTGCTGGCTGCTTCTATGATGGGATCCTGCTCTATGCTGAAGTCCTGAACGAGACAATACAGGAAGGAGGCACCCGAAAAGATGGACTTCGAATTGTGGAGAAGATGCAGGGACGAAGATATCACGGTAATAAAAAGGGGCAGATGGAGGACTGAGGGTTGATAGCAGGCTCAGGAGAGGAGTGGGCAGAAGAAACACATCAGGCTCCACAGGGAGTCAGTAGGGTTTGGGATCTTGGCTGAGGTAGACACACTTCAAGAACAGGGGCAGGCACAGACTCTGCAGCAGCAGGGCAGAGTTGGGGGGTAGGATAGGGGCCTAGGGTAGATCTCAAAGTGAGAGGTACTCTTTTTTATCCTAGGTGTCACTGGACTGGTTGTTATGGACAAGAACAATGACCGGGAGACTGATTTTGTCCTGTGGGCCATGGGAGACTTGGATTCTGGGGACTTTCAGGTGATGGAGGAGGGGGCAAGGAAGAGAGTATAGTCCTGTAAAATCCAGCTTTCAAGTGTTTGGTGGGGGCAGAATCAAAGGTCCTAGGGGCAGGGACTTATTTTTGCTACCAGAGCTGCACCCTGGCTGGGAGAGAAGCAGCAAAATAGCTGGGGTCTGGGGGAGGAGGCTGGCGGGAGCAGGCCTGTGGGCCCAGTGTTCTGCTTCCTCACAGCCTGCAGCCCACTACTCAGGAGCTGAGAAGCAGATTTGGTGGACAGGACGGCCTATTCCCTGGGTGAAGGGGGCCCCCCCCTTGGACAATCCCCCCTGTGCCTTTGACTTGGACGACCCATCCTGTGATAAAAGTGGGTGTGTGCAGGGACTGGGAGCAATTCTTCCTCCCTTTACTTTCCATTCTTTACTTCCACCCTTGCTGACTCCCTGCTCTTAGCTCTAATTTTATCTCTATATCCGTTGCCCTACCTCCTTACCTCTCCCTCAGGAAATCTGTTTACTCCTTGTACCTGTGCCTCTCCCTTCCCCATTCTTACAGCCTCCCACCCAGTCTTTCTCAGGGTCTCTCTCTCCCCTTCAGCTCCACTTTCTACTCTGGCAATTGTGGCTCTGGGCACAGGAATCACCTTCATCATGTTTGGTGTTTCCAGCTTCCTAATTTTCCGGTGAGTTCTGGGCTTTCCACCGACCTATTTCTTACCTCCCCATTGCCACAGGGTCTCTGGCTGAGGCCAGGGGTTCCTGTAACGTGAGTTAGGGGCAGCAGATCATCTAATCTGATGATTGTCTCAGACTTAGTGACATCTTCCTCTTTTACCTTTCTCTTTGGTTGTCTTTCAGCCTAGGTGTTTGTTCTACTTTTGGTTCTAGCCTGGGTTACTAAGTAGTGATTTTGAGTGGGGTTAAGGTCAAAGATGACTTTTCTATGGATGGTATCATTTTAAGAACGAACTTGCATCTCCAACCTCTAAGTTTGTGAGTACATATAGGCATGTGCCAGACTTGTAGAGAATATGTACTTATTTCTAGTCCTGTTCTGTGTCCCTAGTGTAACAACTGTACCTTTAGGAGCTGCAGGGAAGCCCCTGCAACCCTACTGTTGGCTTGGGGGGCACAGGATCGGGCTTGCCAGTCAACTGAGTGTACAGTCCTTACAGAAAACTAATGCTGGAGAAGGAGCTGGCTAGCATGCTGTGGCGCATTCGCTGGGAAGAACTGCAGTTTGGCAACTCAGAGCGTTATCATAAAGGTGCAGGCAGTCGCCTCACACTGTCACTGGTAAGTCCTTGTCTCTGTTGTTCCTGCTGCCTCCCTCTGAGTTCCTGTCCTTTCCACCCTGGACCTTTCCCAGCACATTGGCCTGTAATGATAGCTCCTGCACTACCACCATCATCTAATGTTCCTTTCATCCTTCCGCCTCCATGTTGCCCTTGGCCCCAGCGGGGATCCAGTTACGGCTCGCTCATGACAGCCCATGGGAAATACCAGATCTTTGCCAACACCGGTCACTTCAAGGTGAACAGTCATCTGCTTCTTCTGGTCCCCACCATTTCATCCTGTCTCATCCCATCTGCTACCTCTGCCCCTTAACCTCTTCCCCTCATAACCCCTTCTAAACCCAGCTGGTCTCCTGGATGCTCTCACAGTTCTTCAGTATTTCCTAGCACCAAGAAACTCCTTCTGATACTTACTTTCCTTTTCACTTTCCACCCTCACTATCAGGGAAATGTTGTCGCCATTAAACACGTGAATAAGAAGCGCATTGAGCTGACGCGGCAGGTTCTGTTTGAACTCAAACATGTATGTAATGGCGAATGGGTTGAGGGTGAGGGATAAAAAGGGAGGGGGAAAGGATGGGAGGAGACTATGGAATACTAACATTGCCTAGAAGGACAAGGGGTTTATTTATAGTTGATTTTAAGTTGTAGGTATAACTGAGAAAGGTCCTCTTATAGTGGGAGGTTTCTATATCTGATTTTTAGCTCCTTCAATTCTCCTTCCCATTTTTTCTAGATGAGAGACGTCCAGTTCAACCATCTTACTCGCTTCATTGGAGCATGCATAGACCCTCCCAACATTTGTATTGTCACTGAGTACTGTCCTCGTGGGAGTCTACAGGTGAAGTATAGGTATAGGGGAAAATGGTGTGTGTGTGTGTGTGTGTGTGTGTGTGTGTGTGTGTGTGTGAGATTCCCCAAAGTTACATTGACTTTGTGCCAAATGATAGCCACTGGGACTGGGACAGACACATTATCTATTCCATGTCACTTACCAGGATATTCTAGAAAATGACAGCATCAACTTGGACTGGATGTTTCGTTATTCACTTATTAATGACCTTGTTAAGGTGAGTCTTTCCCACTCCTTAAGAGCTTATCCTCTTTAAAATACCTCCATCATTCAGTCTTTGCTATGATCTGTCTCTCTTCCTAGTCCTCTGAAAGTCCTGTTCTCTCCATCTCCTCTTATTCCTGTCATTGGGTGATAGTGGATAAGCAAAGATTCTGGGGTTTATATTTGGGGGAGTGAGATTTATAGGCCACAAGGAGTCCTATACTTGGAGAGAATTTTTGTCTTTCTGCCCTAGATATCTCAGATGTTTCTCCAGTATCTTTTTAATAGCCAAAAGATCATATTAAAATCCCTACACAGGGAAAAGATAAGTGAAATATCCAAGTGCATTTACCTCCTGTTTTTAACTCTCATCATTTTACTCCCTGACCAATATTTGGCACACCTATTTTTTTTTTGTTCATCTCATTATTTTATCTCATGTTCAGAAACCAAAATTTTAAAAAGAACATTTACTGGTTAGACTAAGAAAAACCAAGGAAGATTGAACTTTATTATTCTTCCAGTACACTAGGTTTCAGCTATTTTGAAATACCCAGAGGCCAAGGAATTGTGGAGGCATAAAATTGAATCCTGCATGGGTTAGACAGGTGTTTAAAAGCAAGTCTAGTAGCTCACACTGCATTGTACCTGAAGCTGGCTTTGGTTTTCTGCTAAAATCTCATGAAGCATTTAAAAAAAATTTTTTTTTTTGTGTGTGAAAGTTTGCCATCAAAAGAGAGAAAAATATTAGGTAAAGTTGATACATATAAGAAAACATGACTCTTTTGAGAGAACAATGGTTTGATGGAAAAGTGGTTTTGGAAAATATCCTTGCAGTTTCCACACAAGTAAATTCAGAAATTGGGAAATTCCTGAAGTTTTATGGCTAGAAAAAAGAATAGAAAGGAAGAGTTCACAGGGACTAGTTTTGAGTTGTGCAAGTCCAGAGCTAAACATTTAGCAGAGGTATTTTGTGATAGCATATAGAACTTATATCCTTTGTGTGTGTATATTACTGAGGATTGAACCCAGAGATATTGTATCTGAAAGACGCATCTTCAGTCCGTTTTATTCTTTTTATTTTGAGACAAGTTTTCACTGAGTTGCCCAGGCTAGCCTCTAATTTGTGATTCTCCTGCTTGTCTCCCGAGTTGCTGGGACTATAGGCATGCACCACAGTGCCTCACGGTCCTACTGGCACTGACTTGGGTGGCTCCCAGAGTTTTGTTTTAGGGAAGCACAGCCCTGTCCTCTTAAGACCTTTTAGTTTTTGGAAGCAAAGTTTCTATCATCTCTGGGCCTGTGGAGCCAGCAGCCTCAGGCTTCTGCATTGGCCTGACAGTTGTCTTCTACTTTTGCCCATTTTCCAAGTTTTTCTAATTTACTACTTTCTCCACTTTCTGCTGGTCCAGCATCCCCTCTAGTAGAGCATATTCATCCTCCATCCTGACCCACATGTCTATATATACATGGTTATGTTTACAACTGGTTAGTCTTTGGTGCATCTAGCTACTCTTGTAACAGGGTCTCAAGTGTGTCTTCCTATTAGTAGCCTAATTAGGCATTAGAGGCCACCATGAGTGCATATTATTCTTGGAGTTCTCCTTTATAATTCTTTTCTTTTCACTATTCAGAAAATTGACTGCTTTTTCCAGGATAGTAAGTGGTAGCTCCTCTTATTCCCGCTCTTAAGCATTTTTTATATAGCTGGGTACCTATATATATTCATATTACCAGGAAGGAATGACTCTCCTATTCTTCCTGCTTCCTTGTATAGAAACTATTTAAGGGATGCCTTCCAAAATCAGGTTATTGTTTTTATGGTCCCAAGATCTTTAGGTAGCTAACCTAGTGCCCATCTGTTGGAAAGGGTATAGTTAAAATCAGTTATGATCCAGATACTTGATCTGTATCCTATCCTGCAGGGCATGGCTTTTCTCCACAACAGCATTATTTCATCTCATGGAAGTCTCAAGTCCTCCAACTGTGTGGTGGATAGTCGTTTTGTGCTCAAAATCACAGACTATGGCTTGGCCAGCTTCCGATCAACTGCTGAACCTGATGATAGCCACGCCCTCTATGCCAGTGAGGCCTGCCCCATAATGCACTTTTTATACTGCTCCCCTGGCCTTGATCAGTTCCACTTAGGGAGGGTGGGAGAGGGAGACAAGTTACAGTAATAAATGAGTGGGTGGGGGTACCCTATTTTGGGGACCTGGCTAGCTTGTTTCCTCTTTTCAGAGAAGCTGTGGACTGCCCCAGAACTGCTCAGTGGGAACTCCTTGCCAACCACAGGCATGCAAAAGGCTGATGTCTACAGCTTCGGGATCATCCTTCAGGAGATAGCACTTCGCAGTGGTCCATTCTACTTGGAGGGCCTAGACCTCAGCCCCAAAGGTGAGAGTTGATCTGCTATCCATAGCCTTTTCTTCCTTGGGGGACTCTGTTCTTCATCCAACCTTTTATCACCCTCAGAGATTGTCCAGAAGGTACGAAATAGTCAGCGACCATATTTCCGGCCAAGCATTGACAGAACCCAACTGAATGAAGAGTTAGTTTTGCTGATGGAGAGATGTTGGGCCCAGGATTCAGCTGAGCGACCGGACTTTGGACAGATCAAGGGTTTCATTCGCCGCTTTAACAAGTGAGAAGACACTAAAGGGCAAGGGCTCCATAGGGATAGAAGCCTCATCAGTTCTTCATGGATGAAGTGGGGCTGGTGGGTTGGATAGAAAGTCTGGGGAGTCTTGAGAATCTTGGAGCAGGTGACATATCCTGGCCTCCCTGCAGGGAAGGTGGCACCAGTATATTGGACAACCTCTTGCTACGCATGGAACAGTATGCCAATAACCTGGAGAAACTGGTGGAGGAACGCACACAGGCTTATCTAGAGGAAAAACGCAAGGCTGAAGCTCTGCTCTACCAAATTCTGCCCCAGTGAGAACTTTGTCCCCCTTCCTGAACTTTCCTTTCAGATTCAGCTGTTGAATTCTGCCTCAGTCTCCTGAAAGCCCACTTCCCAAGCCTCCAAACCTGTTTTGTTATATCTTGCCACAGTGAGCCCTCCTGGCTATAGACTAATTGCTTTCATTCTGTCTCCAAATAAGCTGGGCTCTTTCTGGTTTCTCATCCTTCCTCCTTAGGACACTGTTCTACCTTGCCTCTGCTTCAGCAAGCCTATGTAAAATAATCCCAAATTGAAACACTGTGTCCCCACCACTTATGCACCTTACTATGTGCTAGACAATGTCTTCTCAACCACTTTCCTTTTCCTTCACCAATCCCAGCTTTCCCATTACAACTTAGCTCTGTCTGCTGCAGCCACATATTGCTTTCCTCTTTCCCTCTCCCACATCTTTCTTGGAATTTGGCTCACACTACACCCTTGTTCTCTAGTTCAGTGGCAGAGCAGTTAAAACGGGGAGAGACTGTACAGGCTGAGGCCTTTGACAGTGTTACCATCTACTTCAGTGACATCGTTGGCTTCACAGCATTGTCAGCTGAGAGCACCCCTATGCAGGTAAGAGCCATGTGTGAGAGGTAGTGTATAGGATAGGGACCTGGGAGCTTCACTAATAGGGAAGACTAGTTCATTCTGGAGTTCCCATATTTTGTTAAGAGTTTGTAGCTTGAGAATGCTTAGAAAGTTGGGCACGAGGTTCAGGGCCTCTGCTTTTCTATCTTCTTAGGTGGTGACACTTTTTAAATTATTTTAATTTAGGTGGTGACACTTCTTAATGACCTGTATACCTGTTTTGATGCCATAATTGACAACTTTGATGTCTACAAGGTGAGAGTTGGGGTTGCCTTCCTACTGAGACCCCTTTAAGATCCAGGCTCCTGGAACCTCCCCACATAGATTACCCACTCCATGGTCAGTTTGTCACTCTAAGGTCTCTAGAGTGCAATGCTGGAGTGCACTTCGTACGTGGATGTGGCTCTAGGATTCTAATTGTATATTCAGGTCTAATAACTTGTGAACCCTTAAGCTTCTTTGATCAGAACCATCACAGACTTTAGTCCCTATCTCTCTGAGTGTATAAATACTGCCTACCCATCTTCTCTTTTCTCCTCCAGACATGGAACAATCCCTACAGGATATGGGTACAAATTGATTCAGTGGGGTGAGGGGCAAGGTATGAATAATGTTGTAAGGCTTTTAGTTGAAGTCACTGACTTGGCAGAGAGTTAGCTTTATTGTCCTTGGGAGTACAAATAAGCTGTATTTAAATATTGGTTTTGTAGCTAGCTGTGTGATCTTAGGTAAGTAACAGCACCTCCCTGATCCTTGGTGGTTTTACGATGGGAATAATAAACTGAGTGCAGCAGTGCACACTTGTAATTCTGACTGGGAGGTTGAGGCAGAAGGATCACAAGTTCAAGGCCAGCCTGGGCAACTTAGTGAGACCCTGTCTCAAAATAAAAAGAATAAAATAAAAGGACTGGGATATAGCTTAGTGATAGAGGACCTTGGATCCTGGGTTCAGTCTCCAGTATCAAAGAAAAAAAAAAAGGAATAAGAGATTGTATGGGAAGTGCCTAGCACTGTGTATTGCATGGTAGATAATAAATATCCATTCCTGCCCCTTCCCTTTGGGTTTTCTGATCTATTGTTTCTGTAACAAAGAACTCCCATCAGAAACATCAATTATTCTATCAATTGTTTCTATTTTCCTCTATTTATTTTATTAAAAATCTATTTATATAATTATTTTCTAAACCAAGAGTAAGTTTCAGATAGAGGACCAGTTTATCCCTAAATTCTTAGTGTGTATATCCTAAAAATTTCATGGCACATTTCCTAAAAATTAAGACCATTCTCTTGTATAACTTTGGTACAATTACTAAAATCAAGTGCCTGGGGGCTGGGGATGTGGCTCAAGCGGTAGCGCGCTCGCCTGGCAGGCGTGCGGCCCGGGTTCGATCCTCAGCACCACATACCAACAAAGATGTTGTGTCCGCCGAGAACTAAAAAATAAATATTAAAAATTCTCTCTCTCTCTCTCCCCTCTCTCACTCTCTCTTTAAAAAAAAAAAAATCAAGTGCCTGCTTTCTCACTGTCTGACAGTTTGGGTAGTCTGGCCCATGTCATTGGTCTGCTTTACCTTCTTGCCAGCCTTTGTGCTCTTCAGGTTAGCTCGTTTTCTTGCTTCCCATTTCTGACACCAGGGCCTTTCTGTCCATGTCCTGTTGTGGATAGGGTGTCCAATCATTCAGCAAATGCTTATGGAGTATTTGCCAGGGTTTCTTGACTGCCCTTCTTCCCAGATTCTCAGGACTACAGCTTTTATTTTTTAGTTGAAGTTTGGGCCTCCCAGGTGGTCAGGATGATGCCTGATACTGTCTAGCTTGTCTACAGGTACTTTTTCTCATTCCCACTGATACAGAGAGGAGTGATGTTTTAATCTCCCTCTAAATCAGGTGGAGACGATTGGGGATGCTTACATGGTGGTATCTGGCCTCCCAGGCCGAAATGGTCAACGCCATGCACCAGAAATTGCCCGGATGGCCCTAGCGTTACTAGATGCAGTTTCTTCCTTCCGTATCCGCCACCGACCCCATGACCAGCTGAGGCTACGCATAGGGGTTCATACTGGTAAGAATGACTCTCACTCCAACCCTAGATGCCATGTTTCCCAGGCTCTCCCCAACCTGTTTCTTTTCATAGGGCCAGTCTGTGCTGGGGTTGTTGGCCTGAAGATGCCCCGCTATTGTCTTTTTGGAGATACAGTGAATACTGCTTCCCGAATGGAGTCTAATGGTCAAGGTGAGACATTAGCCTTCAACCCCAGCCTCAGCCTCACTCTGTCTTGCTCTCTTCTTTTCAGAGCTCCTCCAAATCTTCAATACAAGAGACCACAATTCCTAAGTGGCCCATCATTGTGCACATTTTGGTTCTAGTGAATGTGTGTGCTGGGAGGACTGGGAGCCTCCTGGGGGGTGGTTGGTTGGGTAAGGTGCTCTTCAGCACTGTCAATTCTTCTATTTCCTTTTTATATGACTTTTTTTTTTCCCCTATCATACCTATGCTACCCCAGCCCTGAAGATCCATGTCTCCTCTACCACCAAGGATGCCCTGGATGAGCTAGGATGTTTCCAGCTAGAGCTTCGGGGTGATGTGGAGATGAAGGTGATGGCAGGCCATGGGGAGGGGGTCATGGAAAGGGAGAATGAAAGTGATTATGTGGCTGGGGGTGAAGAGAGGGAGATCAAGGGCTAACAGAAGAGTCTGAACCATGTTTACTCCCTCTGTTTCCAGGGAAAAGGAAAGATGCGAACTTATTGGCTCATAGGAGAGCGAAAAGGACCTCCTGGACTGCTGTAAACCCTACATCTTCCCAAGCCAGACAATCTCCTGCTTCTGGCACCTGGATGAGCAGTAGCCACCATCTCTCCATATACCAGAAACAGACGTTGTCACATGAGATGGAAAATGTGCACAAAACCCCCACCTTATATGGAAGTCATAGCCCTTTGCAGCTCAGTTTTGTACATATATCTGTCCTTCTCTGGTTTGGTCCCCTTCTTCCCTACCTCCTGTAAATATATATATCTAAACCAGAATATTTTGGCCAAATATAAAATAACAAGTAGCAGTAGTCATGGTGTCATAGTCTGGGGTAGGTAACTTCAAGGAAAGGTTATGGGATATGCATACAGTGACTCACAGAATCAGTCAATTAGCAGTCTCAGGATGAAGAACCTTTATGTAAAGCTCCTTCATCAAGTACAGAGGGAATTAACTTCCTTCTGCTCACCTCTCTGATATAAGCAGAAACAGATTCCAAATTCCATATCCAACTTCCCCCTTCAACTTTTACACAGGACCCATTCTGCCCCCTGGATGCCCCTGCCCTTCTCTCTGACAGGCCAGGGAAGACATTTCCCCTAATTGGTGGGGATAATTCTCAAGTTCATAGGGCAAAGGCTGTCCCAGAGACAAGGGCACTGGTGTTGAGAAGCTGCAGTTCTTCCGGAATGGTGTGTCCAGTGTCCTGATGTTACTGACACCCTGGAGCAATGCCAACATGAGGACAGGTCCGTCTCCCCAGAATAGACATACTCTTCCCTGCCTTCTTTTCTCCATCCCCCCACACCTAGTCACACTCACACACCGGTAACTGCGGTGCCCTCTGAATCCAGAAGCTTTCAGGCTGTTCCTGACGATAATCATGAGGCTGTGAGGGAGAAATACTCAATAATTGGACTTTGGCCCTTTCTCTCAACTTCTGGACTAGGAACTTTCCCACCACCTATCAGAGCCCTGCTGTGCAAGTGGGGTAGGATGGGTTCTCACCTTCGTTGGGGCAGGAGGCCCTCCTTGCATCAGCTCCATTCTGTAGTCATGGTGTGTCACTGACTCCGCCTTAAAGGGCTTCTTTATGGGTTCCAGATCTGCCTGTACCTCTTTACTATGTAGCCCTGGGAGATGTCAAGGCCATTCTCCCCAGTTTTGCTCTTCCCCCTCCCCCCACTCCCCTAGTTTCTCACCAGATCTGGTGGTGCAGGAGCATCTCCACCATGGCTTCACGCTTCCCTGTGGGAGGGTGAAGTGGGAGTGTGATTACAAAGCAGGCCCCAAAATTAAAAAAGAAAAAGAAACAAACTTGGGAAAAGGAACAGGAATCTTAGATTTTGCCCTTATATCCATCACACAATCCACAGTCCCACCAGAAATTCCTTCCTCTTTTTTTCTCTGCCTGATGGGCTCATTCTGGCTGTCATGCTTCACACCTTGAAGAGGCTGAGAAAGGTTTCTTGGGGGCTGGTATGAATCCTTCTGGGTGGTACTCGAGGGCATGGGTGAAGGTGGTTGGGTGGTCAGCAGTCCCTGGTGTCCATGTCGGAAGAAGAAACTCTCAGAGATATCCTGCCAGTTTGGAACTTGATCCAGGTGGTTTGTAGCTCTCTGTGGGCCGTAAGTTGAATGACTGTGATATCCCTTGTTATCTACCCTCATCACAAACTACTGGCTCCCCTAGAAACTTGGGTAAGCCTTCAAAAAAGAAAAGGTCAAAACTTAATACCTCTTCCTCCCAGTTGTAGAGGAGGCACTGGCCCCGTGGCATTGTTTCATAGAGAAACTTAGGCTTCCCTTCATCTTCTCGGGTTTTCCACAGCCCTCGGGCACCAGGTTCTGAGACTTGCAAAGATTCCCAAGGTGGTTGTTTCTGAGGATCCCAGTGGCAGTATTGATTCCAGGAGGTATAATTAGGAAAAAGATCTGACCTAAGGTTTTTGAACCTTTGAGGAGTGCTGGGCCTAGGCTCAGGGCCAGAGCTAGAACCTGGACCAGCTCCAGAGGCAGGATCAGTACCTGAGGCAGGACCGAAGCCTTGGCCAGAGGTATGGCCATGACCAGTGTCAGAACGAGGGATAGTGGCAAGGCCAGAGCAAGGGATAGTGGCAAGGCCAGAGGGAGGGATAGTGGCAGGGCCAGAGGGAGGAATAGTGCCAGGGCCAGAGGGAGGGATAGTGCCAGGGCCAGAGGGAGGGATAGTGCCAGGGCCAGAGGGAAGGATAGTGCCAGGGCCAGAGGGAGGGATAGTTCCAGGGCCAGGACCAGTGAGGAAGCCGGGGCTAGAGCCACTTCCAGGACCAGTGCCAGAACTAGGGACTAAACCATGGTCAGGAACAGAACTGGAGCCAGGGAAAGAACTATAGCCACGGAAGCCAGGACCGGGGACAGGGCTGGAGCTGGAACCAGTTAAAGGGTCAGAGCTGAAGCCAGGAACAGGAGCAGCGCTAGAGCTAAGGTCAGTTGTAGTATAGGGATGCCTAGCAGTAGAGGAAACATAGTCAGGGTCAAAGCCAAGACTTTCACGGCCTATTTGTGGGGTTCCAGCATAGACTGCCCCAAGAAAATTGTCAGAGGAGGGCTCTGTGAACCTAGAATAGGGCGCTGGGGTCTCTGTAAATAATGCAGCTGCTCTGGCGGAGGCGGCGGCTGCGGCAGCTGATGCAGCTGCATCAGCTGCAGTGGTTGCGGATGCCAGGGCTGATGCATGGCCATGTGAAGAAAGAAACGGTTCCGAAACAGTCCCTAGTTCTTCGGCGCAGGGTTGTACGTCTAAAGATCTAAAAGAAAACAAAAGCGTCAAGGTATCAAAAGCCCAGCAGAGGAAGTCCGCTGACCTTTCTTATCCCTTTTCGCTTGCAGCCAGAGCTGTGGCTCTCACCGCGACGGCGATCCCTCTGTAGATTCGTTGGGCTCCATCTTCAGGCTCCAGCTACACGGTTGCCATAGAGACAACAAAAAATTCCAAGAGACTGCGCAGAACTAAAGCTGGGCGGAAGTGGAGGGAAGAGGTGGAGGCAAGTCCTCTGCGGGGCGGAAGTCTTAAGCTGGGTGCGCTCTCCGTTTTCTGGTCCCGACTCCATGCTGCCTCAGACGCGGTTTTAAGGTTCCATTGGCCTGAGACCTCAACTTCCCTGTTCAAGCCTGATTCTTTGCGGCTAAGGCGATTCTTTATGGGGATACCTTGGAGACTGGTATAGGACCGTGGCATGGGACAAACGCCTAGTTGATGGGGTTGTGGAGGACCAATAGTAGCTTCCTCTTAATTTGCTTGGTTCATTCTCAAAAGTGAGGAGTGAGGAGGCTTTAAAATTGTTTTTAAGGATGAAAATATATAAAACAGCTAAAGAGCAAAACAGAGAACATATGGAGCAGCATATAGCTAACAGCTGGTGTGTTCGTGTGTGTGTATGTTACTACTTTTCGAATATTAGGCCCTTATATTGACTACCTTCCTCACAATTCCCTTTTGAACCTGGTTTGGCCTCTGAATGAAGTCCAGGATGCAGCTAGTCTTACATCTTTCTACTCATTCAGGCTCATTCCTACTGCTACTTTTCTGAAGTTTGACCCAGGGCAGATTACTAGTCATGAGGCATATCTATAGGCAGGTGCTTCTTTTGGCCACACAGTGGGCCTCCTCAGTGTCTCTTACTTTGATCATTGTCAAAGGAGCACATAGCAGAATCACTCTTCTTTCCCCTTTGTGGTGTAAATCCTTTTTATTAAAGACAGGCATGCAAAAGTGAGGGAGAATAGGTTTATTAGCATCGCAGGGTTCCTTTTCCCATCCAAACATCCAGATCCGAGTTTCTTGGGTCAGTTGGTAGGTTCAACCTGGAGGCCACTGGAGCTGCCGGCCCCCAAGTACGTGAATGTGAAGATGATATACAGATTGTGCTCCCAGCTTTCCATCATTGATCACTGAAATAGAGCTTGAAGTTAGGGGGTCAGGATTATGGGAGAGATCAAAGAATGAAGATCATATTGAGGAGCAGGAATTCATAGATGAGGGACCCATGGGCCAAGTCACTCACCAAGTCGGTATCCATCTCCCAGGCCCTCAGCCTTTGCTGTTTTCTTGGCTACAAGGAGAAGGTGTCCTAGAAGCTATAGGGAGAAGGGAGGGACATAGTTGTCTTTATTCACAGAGGGCAAAACCTCTAGCTTTACCAGGGCTCTTCCCACAACAACTCCTGGCCTTGTTCTTCCCACCTGCTGGTCTTCTTCTTCAGCCTGGCTAATACGAGGAATGGGCTTCTTAGGAATGACCAGAAAATGCACAGGAGCCTGAGGGGCCACATCACGGAACACCAGACACTGGGAGCAATGACAGGCCAGAGATAATCACATTAGTTTATCAGGCTAGCTGTATCTATGAAATTCCTAAGGGGTTTGGGTCCCACCTGTTGGTCCTCATATAGAATGTCAGCTGGAAGGCTTCTGTCCAGGATCCGGGAAAAGATGGTTGGAGCTGCTCCTCCAGGAGCTGCCTGCTGGGCCTTAGCCACTTCATTCCCATTTATCACACCTGCAGCTCCTCGGACCTGCAGGAGAGTCAGATACACCCAAGGGAGGGAACTGGCAATAACTCTTCCATGTACTCAGTTAGAGCTGGCAGAGTTGTGCTCTGATAGTTATCAACCCATTACATGCTGGTGTTCCATATGTGATGTGTGTGTGTGTGTGTGTGTATGAATGTATGTATATATATATGTATATATGTGTATATATATATGTATATGTGTGTGTATGTGTGTATATATATGACTATGAGACACTGGGACATAACTGGCAATATTATGCAAGATTCAGGAGTACAATTGATTCCTGCTAATGTGTGTATAAAATCTAACATGTGCAGGGAAAAGAATCCAAAATGGGAGTCTCAAGATTTATGTCTCAGTTCCTATTCTACCACTGAATTACCTCACAAAAATTTCTGTGTATTATCTCAACACAGCTTGAAGGTCTGTATACTCCCACCTTGTTAGTATGTGTTCACTTATTTCCATTACTTGTTTTCTGATATTTAAGCTTGGTTACCTGTTTATTTAAGTTTTCATGCATTTGTCCTGTTTGACTCTAGCTCTTCCTCATTTGGGTGTCATGTCTGATCTCTTACGTGGATTTTAACTCTAGTTACTTACATCAGTGGAATTACATGTTAATTTAGCCAGGCAGTGGTGCACACATGTAATCCCAGCGGCTTGGGAGGCTGAGGCAGGAGGATTGCGAGTTCTAAGCCAGTCTTAGCAATTTAGCAACTTAGTGAGATCCTGTCTCTAAATAAAATACAAAAAAGGGCTGGGATGTGGCTCAGTGGTTGAGTGTCCCTGGATGGTTCATTCCCCAGTACCAAAAATAAATAAATTAATTAAATTAAATTAAAATAATAAATAAATAAATCAGCTCAATGAACTCAGTCCTCCCCCAGTTATCCAGGAGGAAGAGATATACCCATGTTTCCCATGGACTCAGAGAAAAATAAAGTCAGTGCGTCATAATGGGGGAGAAAAGAACTGGACGAATTAGGCTCTTGACTCCCGAGTTGCTACTGAAAAGTGGGGAAGATCAAAGGTTAACACCTTTGCTTATTAGAAGGCCCAAGGGAGAAGGCAGAGGACCTTACTTTCTACAGAGGGAACTGAGGTGACCGGCCAGCTGGGCTTCAGACAACGGAGGGCAGCAGCTGCTGCACTGACCCCGTCCTGACCTCGGCGCCAAGGCCTGTGCGGGGAGGCGGTGATCGCTAGTTCGCTACACCCGCAGCCATCAAGTCCGACCTCACCGCACAATCCTAGAGCTTGATCCTCGGAAGGGGCAGTGGCTCTGCAAGGCTGCTGGGTTGCTTGCGCCGCGGCTCCCGCCACAGAGGGCGTCAGAAACTGAGGAAGCCCCTCCTGGTTCCCGCGGACACTTCTCACCTGCACCCCCCGGGGCCCAGAGGCCGCCAAGGCTCTGCTCGCCGCGCGCAAGCTTGCAGCTAGCACCACCGCAGCAGCCATCCTCCCGGAGCTGCGTGAACAGCTCACTCGTCCCGCACTTAACTCTGCGGCCTACCGAAGGTGGGCAGTCGGAGCGGGAGAGCTGGGGTCATTGGCCCCTTCCGCGGCCGGGGGCGGGCCCGGCCATTGGATCGCGGTTCCGGGCCTACTCAAGCCATTGGCTCCGCCGCCACTTTAGAGGCGGAATCTTTTCGTCCAATTGGCTGCATCTTCCAATGCAGGGCTAATTCCCACTCCATTGGTTAAAGTTCCTTCTTGAGTGTTGTCTCTGACTGATTTCGCTACGAGATAAATTTTCCAAGGATTAAGAAACTTGGAGGTGTAATTTTTCACCTAGTTGGCTCTGGCTGGGTTTAGGTTAGGGCTCGCGGGCTTTCACGTTCCGGGCTGGTCCTTCTCAGTTCTGGCCCCTACTGGTGGGCTGGAGGAAGTGGGCGGGCTCCGACAGTTGCTGCACCAAGGTCTAAACGTACTTTGGATCCTTTCACTGCTTTGGCTAGGCGGAGGGCAAGGTTCTGAGAGCATTAGGTTCACGTGGTTCCAAGAATCACCTGGGTGGGGCTAAAGGTGAACCGGAAGGGGGTCTTTCTATTTTTTTTTTTTTTTAAGAGAGAGAGAGAGGGAATTTTAATATATATAAATATATATATATATATATATATATATATATATATATATATATATATATATATATATATATATATATATATATATATTTAGTTTTCAGCGGACACAACATCTTTGTATGTGGTGCTGAGGATCGAACCAGGGCCGTAAGCATGCCAGGCAAGCGAGCTACCGCTTGAGCCACATCCCCAGCCCAGGGTCTTTCTAATTGGTGGTGTTGATACCCAGCATTTTCTCCACAAGGGTGGTTTCAGTCACTTAACCATTTCAGAGATTTTTTTTTTTTTTTTTTTTGTGGTACTGGGATTGCACCCAGAGCCTCAGGCACACTACGCGTGCGTTCTACCACTGAAGTACGTCCCCAGCCCCCCTCACCTTTTGGGGATAATTATTTTCAAATTTTGAGACTGGGTCTTGCTAAATTCCCTAGGCTGTCTTCAAACTTGGGATCCTCCTGCTTCAGCCTTCCAAGATCACAGGCTTGGGTCACCGCACAGGAACCATTTGGAAGATTTTAAAAGGCAATTCATTCTTGTGTTCTCATTAACACATTCACACCATAAATTATTTCCAGGTCAGTTTTTTTAAAAATTTGTTTTTAGATATATATATGACAGTAGAGTGTGTGTGTGTGTATATAATTTTTTAAAAATCTGGCGAAGATGGGAACGTCCTACCTTTACTGCACCAAAAAGCAAAGGAATATGCATCTAATGTTCTTTTCTAATCAGGAGTATGATAGTTAGCTCAGGAGTTTTCAGGGAGGCAGGTTCACTCTGCTAGGGTTCATACTTTTGATATAAGAAACATCGTGTCACGAAAATACTCAAGACACAGGTGAATTTAGTCTGAAGTATAACATAGGATAAATCTCCACTGTTTTTTAAAAAAGCGCATGACCTGCCACATACAGGAGCTTAATAACTGTTGAATTAATCAAATTTGGTGTTACATTTTCTTTTATAATATATGGCATATTATTCTCCCATCAATTTTTAAAATTATTACATAGGCTATGTCAATATATCAGGGCTGCATACTATTTCCTTAATGAGTTTACCATAGCACTCTGTAGCTGACTTTTAAATGAATTAGTTTTAGATGAATGGTTATCAGTATTGGAAAATTCTTCTAGAGTTAGTACAGTCTCCTTTTTTTTTTTTTAAGTTGTGGTGCTGGGGCCTTATGCCTACTACACAAGGCTCAATCACTGAACTACATCCCTAACCCTACCCGATCTCTTTTATATAACTATATTATTGTTAGAAAGTCCATTGTTCTCCAAAGGGCAGACATTTTTTTAAATTTATTTTTTAGTTTTCGGTGAACACAACATCTTTATTTTATTTTTATGTGGTGCTGAGGATCGAACCCAGCGCCCTCACATGCCAGGCGTGCCAGGTGAGCAGGCTATGCTTGAGCCACATCCCCAGCCCCAGGGCAGACATTTGATCCTGTGATGTTCCCTAGGGGTTTTAGTAGTCTAGGCTGTATTCCTTCCCTTGGTAGGACAGACGACCTCCCTAAATGTGAGGAAATGTAGGATGACCTCTTTTCTGTATCCCAGAGGCTTCCTTTCTCTATGCCTCTGGGACACCTGAAGACCTTAAAACTCCCTGGAGAAGGCAAGAGGTAAGTGGAACTGAGATCTAGAAGAGGAAGGAAACCAGCCTGGAGGGATAGTGAATACAAAGCTTGTTAAAACTGGTTATTTCCTTGGGTTTTCACAGAGAACAACACTGGTTAATCCTGTTTTACAGATCCAGAAACCAAGGCCCAAAGTGGGGAAGTTCTTCTCTAGAGGCACAGAGCTCTATCAGTGTCAGGCTTTCCAACTCCTGGAAGAATTACTTATGGACTTCCTTGTTACTCCCCCAAACTCACTTTTTTTTTTTCCACAGTTTTCTCTATTCCAAGTCCTTGTTATCATCAAAGCTGTTCTCATGTGAAAGCTGTAATGCTTTGCAGGCTGTGATTGTTGTCTCCTTAATTCAGTCTATGCCACTACAACTGCTACTGGACCTCATTAGAGACTTTTATTCCCTTTCAACTCATCAATTGATTCCTGGAATCACTTTCTTTCCCTATTTGTATCATCCACACCCTCCATATCTTTATGCCAATTCCTTTTGCCTCATTTTCCTGATAATCCTTCCTGACACCCTCCCATCTCCATCTATCCAGTAATCTAAACATTTTTCTTAGGTTTTTCACTTCCAACTGTACCTGAATCCTAAACTACTCAGTTTTTGATCAGGATTTTCTCCAATTCCCCAACATTAGCCTGCCCAAACTCTCACCTTTCCCTTCTTGTCTCCTAATACCCCCTCACTCTTATCCTACTTCATGGAGAAGCTATCAGAAGGGAAATTCTCTAATGTTTCCTGAAGCTCAGCGAAGGCTCCAAATATTCTTTCCTCCTCTTGGTCTCAGGAAGTGATGTTCCTTTTGTTCAGAGCATATCCCTTCACCTCTGCCTTGATCTCATCCCATTTCTTTTTCTCTGGGATCTATGTCTCACTAGGAATCTTTCCTCTTTCTTCTGTGTCTTTCAAGGACATTTTATCTACTGGTCTCTTCCTCTTTTCCTTCCTAAAAAACTGCTTCCTTGACTCCATATCTCCTTCTGGATATTGTCTGATGTTTTCCCTGCATTTTTCATCCAAGCTTCTGGAAGAGTCCCTTTCAAACTATAGCTGTTTTGTTTCTCCCTCTACTATACCAGTATGAAACTGTACTCTCTGAAGTCCCCAAACACTTTCTAATTGTAAAACCCAATGGGCACTATTTAGTCTTTATCTTCCAGAAGCCCTAACTACATCTTAAATCATTGCCCACTTTATCCTTCTTGAAATTTCCTCCCTTCTTGGCTTTCTTGAAATCACTCTGCTTGTGATGTCACAGCCAGAAGCTTGAATGTGGGCATGATGTGGGGCAGATAGCTGGATCCAGCCTTTATCCTGCTTGGTGCTGTCTCTTGCCCCCAAACAGTGCCAACTCTAATGACTTTTGGTTAGCTCTTGGCTCTACTGCCCCATATAGGACTACGTCAGATTCCAGTGGCTTCCATTTTATTGCTGATCTGGGCCAGGCTCAGAAGGGCCTATGCAGTTTGTTGAAGTATATGTCCCTGGAGGATAGGAGAGTAAATGTTTAAAGGGTCAGGTATGGCGGTCAGATGGGGGACCATGCTGGAGTCTGTGTGGGCTAGGGAATGCAGGGGAACTAGGGTGGGGACTGGGATGACAAGGGAGCCTTTGCATCTGGAGGGCCTCGAAGTCAGAGCTGTTCAGGATGGTTTCTTGGAGGACAGGCATGTCTGCAAATGTCACATATTCTGCTCCTGGGGGTAGAAACCAGGACAGGCATTGGATTTGAGGAGTGAGAAAATACAATAGTCCTGGAGGGGACAGTTAAGGTGCCTTTCTGCCCAGCCTCCTGACTACAGATGCTGGGCTGGCCCCCTGTCCCAGATTGCACCCTTACCATGAGGTCTCCCTCCTCGTCGGCGTGTCTCCTGGGTCTCAAAGAAAGTCTCATGTTCCTCCCAGCGCCGGTCACAAGCGGCACAGAGGAAATTAGACTCAAAATTGTTGCAGCCACAACCTGAGACAAAAGGACAGCCCAGGAGAATATAGAGAATGGAGAGGCATCTCCATGGGCTGACTACATTCTCATCTCTTCCTTACCCACCAAACACCAAACAAGTATCTTTTTTATCAGCTCCCCACTCTCCTCCCCAAACTATTTGCATCCTATACCCACTTCTTCCCACCCAATACTCCCCTGCATTAGAAGTTACCACGATGCCTGCAGGGATGAGTTCCAGTGGCTGCATGCTCTTCATGGCTATGTTTGCAGCGACATTGAGCCCTCCAGGCCTTGGGATCAAAAGTGGCTCGTCTCTTGAGCCAGAATTCACCCACCTCTTCTGGGCGTGATGGGATGAAGCAGAACATGAGGCAGCGGCACTGACTCACATTGCAGGGCACAGTTATGTCTATGGGACAAGGATGGGTGGTAGGATTGGATGAGCACGTGACAAGGCCTGGCCTGCTCATGCCAAATCTTCCCCCATATGAACACACACACACACACACACACACACACACACACACAGTTACATATATCCCATACATGATGACAGAGTTGTCCCTCCATACCTGACAAAAGGCTGGTCACTTCTCCCCTACCTGAGATAATGTGGTGCTCTCTCAGTAAATGTCCACAAAAGCACTTGGATTCATCCCCAATCCGGAAGCAGTCCCATAGGTAATGGGGACAGCGCCAACCAATGTAGAGACCTATAAATGGTGAATAATAGAGAATTGTGGAAGGAATGAATAATATGGAAAAGTGAGAAAGAAAAAAAATCCTAAGCTCTCCCAGGTATTTTGACCTATTTTGTGGGGTCAGGGTGGAGCTTCACCTCTACCCCAGGTATGTTTATCTCCACCCCACATTCCTCACAGCTACCCCATTGACTTTTTCCCTCAAGGTTTTCTGATCATCCCATGTCTTCAATTCCCTTCCTATCCTAGGATCAATTCTATATGAGTCTGCCAGAGATGACTGAAGAATCTTCAGTTTCTGAGCAGGAAGATTACAGGTAAAATTTTGTTTGAAGGTGAACATGAATTTCACTGAGTTCTTTATGACTGTGGGGTTTCTTTTCTCTTCTTCTCTCCACATTAGAACCCAGCTTTGCTTTGTTCCTTTGAAGTGTTAGACTCTTAGAGGTGAGGAAGAGGAAACGTGGCCAGATATACAGTATGTGATAGGGATTGGTTCCTAAGGAGATGGTTAGTGACAGACCGTGAAAAAGAGGAGGTGGTTGGGCACCCTTGGTACCAGGAGATAGAAGGAGGACTTCCCCTATCCTCTCTAGATTGGCTCCTTCATATGTCTCTTCTGTGTTCCTAGTGTTAAGGAACTAATACCCTCTTTGAGCCTGAGAAGGGCTGCCTGTTGCTCTCCAAGGCCCAGGAAAAGGGGGTAGGCCAGAAGTTATGGCTGTTGAAGACCAAGAATATGATCTGAGACTAGGAAAGGAGGCATGGAAAGGAAAGCAAGCTTAATAAATATCCCTAAGAGCAGGCACCAGCAGAAGGCTACAATCTTTGAGAGCCTGGTTTCAGCAGTGGGATCTGAAGCTTTCTGGCTTCATGGCCAGTCTCACCATGAGACAAGAGTGGTGCTATGTCAACATGGTAGGAGAACCAGAGAGCACCTCCCACTCAGATTTTCTCACCTCCCACTCAGATTTTCTCATCCTTTGTTCTTCTAACCAAGAATTCTGCCTGAGTCCCCATGGAGTAGGACCTGAGGCTGCAGGACTCTTATTCCCATTTGAAGTTTCAACTGAAATTTCACCTCTTCCAAAAAGTTGCCCCTGATTTCCCTTGTCTGTCTAGGACCCATTCCACAGCTTCTTGTGTTATTCCTACCATAATACATTGTAATGGACTGTTCACTTCTATTCCCATTAGTGTGTGAGCTCCTCAAGGATAATACCTGTCTTTTCATACACATCTCTATTCCTAGCACAGGGCCTGGCATGAAATAAGTGCTCAGAGAACACAGACTGCCTGACTGTGTGAGCAATTCTAGGCATAAACCTGAAGTTCTATAAGGAAAAAGAATTGGCATGCTTTGTTTTTAACTCTGGCCAGGGTCACAATCCATAAATTTGTGCCTCAGGCCAGGTTTCCTAGTCTTACCCATAGCTTCTTAGGACCTAAAACTTGTTCAGATGCGTCTTTTGGCTTGGCTGATTCTGTCTTGATGCTGACAGCTTGTAGTGCCAATGCCCTATTACACCAAGAAAGCTTGGTTGAGGCAGTGTCACAATGGAAATGGGTGGGAGCCAGGATTCCACCAGAGGAATCCTGAACCCTGTCTGGAGTAACAGGACACAGTGGATAAGCAGGTGATATACAGAAGTACAGAACAAGGCTTGGCCTGAGATATGGAATTACCTGGTTATCTTTATATGTTAGGCCTTATTTCCATCTTAAGTGGAAAGGAAGTATGAAAGACTTTTAGTGATTCTGAATTGCCCTCAGGATATAATTCCAACTCTTTAGTTGGGCACAGAAATGCCTGCACAATTCTTAACTTCCAAAGCTGAGCTGGGTTACTCCCCCTTAAAAACACTATTTGCCACGTATAATGTACTGCTGTTCCCTAAGCTGCCTTGTCATGTCTCACCTTACTCTTTTCTTGACTTGTCTGCCTCTTCTTACTATCTTACAGATATCAATTGAGAAATCTTTCCTTGTAAGACATTGTTCAATCTTTACTACCCAAGATTGGGTGTCCCTCTTCTCTGCCCCTGCAGCATTCTTGGAATAAAAATTATTAAAGTGAATTATAATTGTCCTTATTGGTGTCACTTATTAGAGTGCAAATTAGGTTTTTGGACTCTAATGAGGAATTTTTTTTTTTGAAACTTTCCCAGTCCTACTACCTCCACAACTAGGCTCGTACTGGCACATAGTGCACAAATATTTGTTGAAATAATTAAAAAAAGCTTACATTTGACATTTATCAACATGTTACATGTACTGTCATGTAGTCATTACTCTCTAGGGACTGAAGATACCCAGTATTAAAAGGGGGCCCCAAATATCTTTTGATCAGGATTAAATTACACTTCCTGTTTCAATAGGAAAATGAAGGCATTCAATTCAGAAGAAGAAATGAGAAGAAGGTAGTAGATAAGAGCATCTAAGAAGGGAAACTAACAGATCCTGTATTTGCAAGAAAATAAGCAAGAGTAACAGCAGATATTAAAATAAGCAAAAAAACAAAACAAAACAAAAAAACCTGTCTCAATGCCTGAAATAAACTGAGAAACAAATTAGATCATTGTGACTTCATTGGCTAGAGGTAGAATGGGGAGGGATCCTGCATGGGAATGGGGAAAGTAAATTACACAGAGAAGAGATAAGGATATGGAATTTCCTGGTTATCTTTATATCTTAAGCCTTATTTCCATCTTAAGTAGAAAGGAAGTAAGAAAGACCAACATAAATGTAATGACACAAATTTATTCTAGAAATCTCAGAATCTTCTCATCAGGTCAGGGTGGCCCTCTTACTGAAGTCAGTAATCCCTATAGATATGAAGTTCAATAACACAGGTAGACATTGTTAAACACAGGATGATATGTGTTTACACAGCTCGTCTGCACACCCAGTACAGAGATACTCAGAGCATGCTGCTAACAGCACAGTTAAAGGTACTATCTCTGGACTGAGACTTAGATTCAACAGGGCTAGAGGACATAGCTCTCCTCTTCAGTGTGGAGACTCAAAATTTTTGGATATACAAATTATCATGAATTTCACAAGCAGGGATGGCAGCTTTTTTTTTTGTACCAGGGATTGAACCCAGGGGTGCTTAATCCCGGACCCACATCCATAGCTCCCTCCCTTTTTTGGGGGTATCTGGGATTAAACTCAGGGGCACTCAATCACTGAGCTACATCCCCATCCCTATTTTGTATTTTACTTAGAGATAGGGTCTCACTGAGTTGCTTAGCACCTCGATTTTTCTGGGGCTGGCTTTTAACTCATGATCTTCCTGCCTCAGCCTCCTGAGCCGCTGGGATTACAGGCATGTGCCATGTGCCCAGCCTCCAAGCCCTTTTTATGTTTTATTTTGAGACAGGGTCTTATCTTTCTGTGTTGTTTACAGCCACACTAAGTTGAGTCTGACTTTGAACCTGTGATCTTCCTGCCTTAGCCTCCTGAGCTGCTGAGTTATAATCATAAGCCACCACACTCAGCGGGATGACAGCTTTTAATTGAGTTGCACCAAAGAGGCCAATGGTTTTTGCCATATCAGAACAACAAGTCTCCTGGAGACTGACCATGGTCCTGGGCCATGTCTGCCTTAGGATCTGTCTGGTACAGGCTACCTGGATCTGGGCCCTAGATCTTGGGCTGGCCTCTGGCCCTTCTGTTTTTAATAAATTTATTAAAATTATTATGGGCCATCTGTACCTACCTGGACTTTGTATGAATATTCTCATCTTTTGTCAGACCCACACTACTATTTCTTGGCCTACCCGCTTGCTCCCCTTCCAGATTCCAGGCAGAATGACATGGCTGTTTCCACAAGGGGCAGCTATCTATTGAATGGGCAGATCCTATTGGATTGGAAGATATCCATGGGCCCTCTTACAGGCCTCTGAAAGGCCACCTAGGCTCACCTGTCTGGATAGCATTCAGGGTTGCATCCTTCTCCCATTGGAAAAGGTGATTCAACTGAGCACCAGACTTCTCCCTCTCCATTTCCTTAGTCAGGTCCATCAGCTCTGCCTGCTTAGCAGGGACCACTGGGCTGCCTGTGTAACCTGGGAAGGGAGGGGATGAGTAACTAGGGGGAAGTGAGAAGTCCCTAAAACCAAGAGGAAGGGCCATGTCCAAGAGGAACACAGTCCTCTCCTTCTGGAGTAGGTCAAGGACAGTAGACAGTGATGAGAACAGGGGAAAGGGCAGGAGCAATTACGGCCAACTCCTTTCTTCTCCTTTTTCTTGCCCAGCTGGTGTTCAGGATGGGCTGTCTGAGCAGTGATGTCATTGGTATCCATTTCCTCCTTGTTCTCCCCTGAATCTTCCTTCTGCTTGGTAGATGTGTCCATGTGGTCCTGGGCTGAAGGGCCTAAAATGAAGTGCTTTGGAAAAAGCTCCCGGGAGGGTGTCCTTGTCCATGAGACCTCACTGGAAGAAGACTCAGAGAGGTCATCATCGCTCAATGTATCAGAGGAAGAGAGCTGGTTTACTGGTGAGGACTGAAAAGCAATATGCTTCTCTGTTACTTCAGAATTGTGAGTCTCAGAGGTAGGGGCTTCCAAAGGGACCACAGAGGCTGACTCTTTTAAAGAGGTTACATAGATAGAAGGCTCCAAAGGATTTTCAGAGGTGTGGGGCTCTAAAAGGGTCTTGAAAGTGGATTTATCTAAAGGGGGTTTAGAGACAGAATGCTCTAAAAGGCTCCCAGAGGCCTGGGCCTCTAAAGGGGTCTGGGAGATGGAAGGCTCCAAGGTAGTTTCAGAGATGGGGGGCTCCTGTAAATCTTCAGTAGAGGGGTCCTTGGAAGAGGGGTATTCCTTGGCATCCATGGTGGTATGAGGCTCTTCTGTGACCTTGTCTGCTTCCATCTAATGGTAGAATAAGGTACAGGCTTCGTTAGTTTGAGACTGGAGGGTCTACAAGTCAGGACAGAGAGCATAGGGTTCACAGGGTTGGGGGGTGGAGGTGTTAGAGAATTAGGAGAAGATTCTCAGTACATGTGAGACACAAGAAGAAAACAAAAAGAGTGTCTCCAATCCCAGTTGATTCAAATGTATGAATTGCCAAGATCATTGTAATGTCATGTAGCTAATTAAAAAAAAAAAAGAGTGTCTCCAGGTATAATGCCAGGAAGTTCACTCATGTGGCAGACATGATGTGGCATGCTGCTAATGGGAGGTTAGGGAGCTGGAACTTAAAAGTTTGAAAGGCCAAAGTAGGGTTGGGGATGTGGCTCAAGTGGTAGTGCATTCACCTAGCATGTGTGAGGCACTGGGTTCAATTCTCAGCACCACATAAAAATTAAGATATTGTATCCACATAAAAAACTAAAAAAATAAATACTTAAAAAAAAAGAAAGACCGAAGTAGTCAGAATCCCATCAGTAGATGGTAGCAGAGGACCATGCCCTAGGAGGGAGCCTATTTGGCCAGTCCAAGAGCTGGGTCCTAGGTATGTCTTTGGCCCCTGGAGGTCAAGCTATGGCATTCCAGAGATTGAGAATATCAGGCCAAAGTTGGGGTTGGCTCTCAAGAGTGAAGAGTATGCCATGATGCCTAAGGCAGGGAGGCCCTGTCTGTAGCCTGGTTTTGTTTAGGGACCACAAATACCCTCTCTTGATGATGTCATTCATATTTAAGGATTCAACTACTTCTAGCTGTGTGCTGCTGACTTCTAAGTCCATATTTCCAGTGTAGACCCTCTTTAGACTCTTGTATTTCACACTCACCCAACTGCCCATGGGACATTTCTAAATGGATGTCCCAGAGACATCAAATTGAACTCTGAAAATTATCCTAGTCTTCTTTTCGCTAAGTCCGATTTTCAAATCGGCAATGAGAACTGCATTTCTATTTTCTAAAAAGTCTTTTTTTTTTTAAAGAGAGAGTGAGAGAGGAGAGAGAGAGAGAGAGAAATTTTAATATTTATTTTTTAGTTCTCGGCGGACACAACATCTTTGTTGGTATGTGGTGCTGGGGATCGAACCCGGGCCACACGCATGCCAGACGAGCGCGCTACCGCCTGAGCCACATTCCCAGCCCCTCTAAAAAGTCTTGATACGCATTCTCTCCTTTCCTATTCCTCCAATTTTGTTCAAGTTCTCATTATTTTCTGCCTGAATTGGGTAATAACTTTGCCTCTGTACTGCCACCCCCAGCATATTAATTCATTCACCCATTATTTTATTCATTTATGCAACTTACACTTTTTGCAAAGAGCCTGATCTTATGCTTTTACTCAAGCACTGTGCTAAGCCTTGGATTCAGCTGAGTTTGGGAGAGACAAGTCAACTAACAATGACAAGGAATAATTGATATTGTGCTGGGGTAAGTATAGGATGCTATGGGGCTGCCTAATTCCTCCTGGAAGGAGGCCCCAGATAGGTAGTCCTTCTTCCTGACCCAATCAACACAAACCCAACATTAGCCTTGTCTTGCTTAAAAGCATTCAATGACTCACTTTAAATTTGGATTAAGTCCAAATTTCTTTGCCGTGCCATTCAAGGTCTGTTTTCATTTGCAACACTACTGAGCATTCCTGCCTTTACTTTCTCTGCTCTCTACTTTTTGCCTTGCTCCAGAGACACTAGATACATCACTTCTTAAACTCATTAGAAGCTGGGTGCAGTGGCACATGACTGTAATCCCAGGAGTTTGGGAGGCTGAGGCAGAAGAATTGCGAGTTGAAAGCCAGCCTCAGCAACTTAGAGAGGCCCTAAGTAATTCAGAGACACCCTGTTTCTAAATACAATAATAAAAAAAAAAGGGCTGGGGATGTGGCTTAGTGGTTAAATACCCCTTGGTTCAATCCTCAGTACCAAAAGACAAAAAACAAAACAAAACCAACACAACAACAAAAAACCCATAATCCATCAGAGCCTTTCCAAAGGAAAGTTTGGGATGGGAAGTAGTGACAGAGGTAGGTGATAAGTGGGAAGAGGCTCAAAGTCACTTAGAGGGAAAAGTAACCGCAGGCTGGAGAACTAAAGAATGGGAAGAAAGGAAAGGGAACCAGAGGGAGAAGAGGGACTGAGGGATGGGGAGGAGAAGGATGAAAAGTAGAAGGTGGCAGGACAGGTATTAGGAGGGGAACAGGTTGAAGATTTGGGTGGGATGAACCATTGGAGAAACTACATACCTTTGGGCTTTGGCTTGGTTGTTGTCTTTAGATCAGGAAATTATGGTAGATTGAAGAGGAAAGTGTCAATCCCAAGAGAGGATCTTGGTTGTGGATGAGCCCGACTGCAGGAGGTGAAAAGTGAAAGGCCTTGCTTGAAAGTCTATTGTTTGGGGAGACTTGAACATCCGCAGATCTTCGCAAAGAGACTCTTGCCTTACCTAGGGAGTGGCGATAAGGAAGAGCGGGTCCAGGGTCAAGGAGGGAGGGGATTGACTGAAACCCCTAGAATCCGGGCCGGGAGAGGAGAGATCGGTCACCAGGACAACCAGAACGCCCAGTATTCTCCAAGCCAAATGGCAGTCTAAACATCTTTCTCGAGGCTGCGGTTTCCTGAGGGGACTACATTGGACCTGCTAAGGGGGTTTTCAGCGAGTCACTAGGTAGGATGTGTCGATATTGTGGTTACATCCGTGGGGAGTCTAGATTTGTGAGGGTCCCTCTAGGGTTCCTGTGAGAATCTGTGAGGTGTTCAGTGGGGGCTGTGAGGATCTGAGGGGTCAACGGGCTCAGTAGTAGGAGCGAGAAGGGAAAGGTCTCAGGTGAATTGGGCTGGGCGGAGTCTGTTCTCGAAACCCAGCAGGACTAAGTTAAAGACCAGTAGAATTGGTCAGGGGGCGGGCTTTATTGAGAGGGACCAATCGGACTGGGACAGGGGCGGAGCGTCATACGACGTCAGGCCCAGGCCGCCGCCGCGGGGCCTGGTTATCGCCGGTTCAGCGCAGCCCGGAGTCGCCCAGGCCTGAACTCCTACCCAGGTCCCAGACCCCGGCCCCAGGCCCTCGAGGACACGGAAGGCCACCCCTAGGGGGTGGGGAGCGGAGCCGCGGGTCAGCTCTGCGAGCGTCCCGCCTTGGCCAGTCCGGCCCCGCCCCCGCCCCGGGCCATGGCCCAGCCCTTATCCCGGCCCCTCATCCTATCCCAATCCCAGTCTTGGCCTCCGGCCCCGCCCTCGCCCCATTTCCCAAATCTGTCCCAACCCCGGTCTGGGTCCCAGCGAATGCCAAGGTCCGGGTCCCAATCGAGGGCCCCCCTCCAGTCCCAGTCCTTGTCCCTGGCCTGGCTCTCATCCCGGCCTCGGCTCTTGTTTAACCCTCTGTCACAAATTGTAGCCCAGCCTTTGCCCCCACCCCATTCTCAGGGTTCGCTTAAGTCCCTGACCCAACCTCGGCCCTTGCTCAGGTCCCCAGCACAGTCCCACCTTCCATCACACCCCCTGCCCTTATTCAAGCCCCAGTCCTCAGCTCAGCCCAATCCATTATCTCAGCCTTTGCCCTCATCTCTGAGTTTACCCAAGTCTCTCCCGCTGGCCCCCCGCCCCTCTCATACTCTGCCCCTCTCCCAGCCTCGACTCAGGTCTGGGCTCCAGCTGCCGCCAGCCCTATTGCTGTTGTTGCTGTTCTCTGTCCTTGGTCCAGGGGCTGGTGAGTGCGGAAGCAGGAAAAATTGAGGCAAGGATGGGGTTCCAGTAGGGCTGGGTGGGCTGGGAGAGATTCAGGAGAGATGGGACCTGGGGAGCTAGATCTCTGGGGAAGAAGTGGGGAGAAATAGGGAGGAGAGAGGGTTTATACAACAGAGGAATTGGCAGCATCAAGAGTGGAACTGGGTTTGAGATTCAGCAAGTGGCTGAGTCCCTAGAACAGAGACTTAAAGGTTTTCTCTGCTGGTGTCCATCTTGACCCCCCTTGATTCTGGCTTTCCTAGGGAAGTCTTGAGGGCTTTGTTCCTCCTTCTGTCAAAGTTTGATAGGGGAAGACATAAACTTGTATCAGAAGCCTCTAGTCCACTCTGAGAAGATATGGCCTAAACCTTTGAGATATTGGATATACTCAGTGCAGAGTATTTAAAGATAACATGTAGCAAATAGATGGACCTAGATTAGTTGCCAATATAATGAGCTTTCTTCTTGTAGTGAGTCTTTTTCCAAACAAGCTTGATTTGCCTAGGAATAATTCTTGATAGTTTTAGAGCATGGTTGAAACCCAGAGGCTGTTTTACAGATGGGGAAACTGAGGCTCAGTGAGGGAGCAATTTGTTAAAGGTCATATCATTTATAAATGGTGCTGGGGCTAGAAAAATATTTCCTAAATCCTGTCCTTACTAGTGTTTCCCCCTTCTCACCCCATTGCAATGTACACTGAATAGGAAACAAGATGAAGTAAGGAAAAGTTCAAAGTACAACCTCTCTTCTCCCCAGTCTGCCTACAAAGGGGCTTCATCAGTGAACTGTTTATTATTTATCAACTGTCAACCTGGGGCCACCATCTAGCCCAGAAAGTAACTTGGCTATTAAGAGGTCCAGCTTCTTAGTGGGTGGAATGAGGGAGGAAGAAGGGTCCTGGCCTAGGGGATTTGCCATATCAGTGGCTCCATAATGAAATGACTGTAGTCTTCATGGCCTCAGCTTCTAAGTACCTCTGCTGGATGATGGCACTCTAGATCACATGGAGATGTGCCTATGGAGTCTTTGGCAATAACAGCTAACAGAACAGCTGTGGGTAAAGGTGGGTTTCATTGAGCTCTGTGAGTCTGGTTTATGTATAGATCTGAGGAGATCAATGCAAGCCAAAGGTCACAGACCCTGCAGAGATGCCTGCACATTTATATGCTGTGTGTTAATTGAGGGATTTGTAAGAATATTGGCATGTGCAGTGTTTGTGTATGTTTGTGTGTTGATGAGTATAACCACAGGTTTTTGTGGGGTACGCATAACCCAAGTGTCCTCAGAGTGCCTATGTTTTTGTGTGAGCATGAGGGGACATGTGGTTCATGCATAAACCTCTTCATCTCTATCTGCTGCTTGTACAGACTTATCACTGAAGTGTTACCTTTAGAAGTAGATGGTTCCTAGGTTGAAGACAGTGTTCACAATATATAGAACTAATCCACTGGTCTCCAGCCCATCTCCTAGAAGGAAGGAATCATTGAGGAAAATGGGATTCAGTGTTGATTGTTACATTTGGCAAGTTGGGCACTCAGCAGAGTCAGCAGCCCGTCAGCTTTTCAGTTTTGATGAGGGAACCCATACTGGTTAGTTAGCCTAATCCATAGCTTCTATCCCTGCCACCAGGGTTTCTTTGTTCATGAGCCCACTGGGCTGGCAAGGGGAGGAGGATGACTGCAAGCCACAGTGTACAGGACTGAAAGTTGTGGATAAAATATGATTGCCCAGAAGCAGGTTCACTGCTTTGGGGAGAATTATAATGAAACTGGAAAAGAATTCCAAATAGGCCCAACAGCAGGTGGAGCTTCCCTTAGTACTGTTATTAGCCAGTGCCTTGACAATTGTGACCTGGCATTCATGGGTGCTGTGACCTAGTGGTGGTGATGGGCTTTGTTTGAAGAGAAACTGTCAGTGTCATAGAATCATCATAGTATAGGACTGCACAAATGCTTATTGTTGACTTCAATCTCATTTCAAGAATGGAAGTTACTTTCTGGATCTTCTGATTCTGTCTCTGATCTTTGGGTCATTCCTTGGGTTTAGCTGACTCTGGTTGATAACCTGGGCATGCCTTGTCATTTTGAAAAATGATCTTTTGGTGAGGTGTGGTAGTACATCCCTGTAATTCTAGTGACTTGGGAGGCTGGGGCCGGAGGATTGCAAGTATGAGGCCAGTCTCAGCAACTTGGAGGGATCCTGTCTCAAAATAGAAAAGGGTTGGGGATGTAGCTCAGTGGTAGAGCACCCCTGGGTTCAATCTCCAGCATGTAAGTGTGTGTGTATGTATGTATATAAGTATATAATATAAACATATTAAAAATTCTATTTTGTTCTACCTAGTGCTGTTAGGAGCAGTGTCAGCCTCCATGTATGAGTAAGTGTGTGTATGCATGCATGTGCACATATATGAGTGTATGTGCAGGGGTTAGTAGTGGTAAATCTCCCTAGCTTCATCATAAAAGTACTGGGACATCAGGACAGGATCATCTGATCTTGGCTAAGGCCTTACTTATGTTTCTTCTTTGGCACAGCTCTGGTAGGCCCTGTTCAAGCCCCATATAAAAGCTTGGGGTGAATGGAGCTGTGGACCCTTTCTCAAGGATGTGTCTCCAGAACTACTTCAAGGTTCCTCCCAGCATTCTCAGCTGCTGCTCACTCTTTTTTGCCACCAGCCTATTCTGTGACCTCCACAGCCCCTAATCACTTTGGGGATGGCTTACTAGTTCCCCGATTCTTTAGGTCATACTACTATCTTTCAAATCCCAGGACTCTTTGTGCTCAGCCTCCCATGTTTGCTAAAAGTCACAAGCTGCTGTTTAACACTAGCTCTCTGAGGGACTGACCAACAAGTCTCCTAAGAGTAGCAAAGGCTCCCCTACCAGCCTTGAGCAGGAGCAGCCCTTCCCTAAACCCAGCAGAGGGTGCTCTAGAGCTCTTATTTTTTGAAACAGAATCCAGGCTCTTCAGCTGTAGGCCTTCTGTTTCATAGTTGTCACAACCAGGGCTCCTAGAACACCTGCCTTCCCCATCAGTTGGTCCTGATGCCCTTTATCACTCTTGGATGCATCTCCATTGCTCTCTGAGTGCTGTGCTGTGCTGTGAGCCTTTCTGGGTTCCTGGGCAGTGCTCAGCTTGCAAGGTGACAGATCTTTGCTGATAGTTGAAACTGATGATACTGTTGGAACTGGAAAGAGTAGTGCTTGAGTGTAACCATTACCTTTGAGGATGAGCACAGACCAATTTAGAGCAGTGGCCTCTACCTATATAGGGAAGCTCTCTGGAGTGTCTGTGACTCTTAAAGTTGCCTCAGTTTAGTGGGGCCAATCTTTACCATGTTCCCTCCTTCAGTAGCCATGCTTTTCTAGATGCCTTTTTCTTTGTTATTTCAAGGAAATAACATTTTGGGAATTTGTGTCTCCTGTCTTTAAAGACCGTCAGATTTACACCTTTTTGGTATTTCCTGCTTGCCTGAAAACTCCCTTCCAGAAACTCCCCACCCTAACCCCTGTTCTGTCCTGAAAATGCTTGACTTCCCCACCTTCTCACTTGTCATTAAGACATGCTATTGGGCTTCTATGGGGACTGGTCTGGAAGTCTCCAGAGTGGTCAAACTCCCTAGAGCTTTACTCTGGAAGACCTTGCCTGTCTTTTAGAACACTCTTTTTCTATCCAGATAAACTGCTGGGTTTTCTTCATCACCACAGCAGTCCTAGTCCCCACATGTTGGCTTGGATGGTGCTGACACCACGTTCCTGCTCACCTTGGCTCTGCTGCTGACAACTATGATCAGGTATCTCGGTATTTTAGCTAGAGATGACCACTTCCTCCCCACCTCCTAGCCTGGTCTGCTCTGAATATTCCCAAGTGGTTTGAGATTCCACTGGGTCACCAAATGACTGCCTCACAGGGCCTCCCTCAGGGTAAACACCCCTGGCTGCTTACTCTAACCCTAGAGGGCCTGATGACTCTCTTTTCCTGGGCACTCTGCTGGTGGTCTGCCAGCTCCTGTTCTTGCCTCTGCCACCCAAGCAGGCCCCCTTGCAGCCTCACCACACCTTCCCCTCCCTTCTCCTGCTCTGAGTTAGTATACAGACAGCTCTTGTGAAGCTTCTGAGGGATTTTGCTGCTCCTAACCACCAGGGAACAGAAAGGGGCAGAAAATAAACAAGGAAGTTACACAGTTCCATGCTGACTCCCAGGCCCCACAGGTGGAGTTTTAGCCTGCTCAGTGGCTTAAGAGCCCACGCCAACACACACACACACACACACACACACACACACACACACACACACACACACACACAAACACACCTTCTATACCTCTGTTTTGTTAGGTTGTAAGGTTTGGTAAGAAGAAAACAATGGCTCCTAAGTAAGGGGGCAGCTGTAGATTATCTAAAGGGCCTTGGTTTTAAATCCTCAGTTTGGTCTAGGTAGGAGCCTCAGTTTCCTTATTTGTAAAATAAGATATTTTTTTCTTTTTCCTTCTTAACAAGGTCCCTGTAAGGATTATACCAAATGCTTACTAGGGCATCATGAGATCTACTTCCTGGCTTGGAGGAGAGCATTTGTTGATTTGGTGCTATGGTTAGGGTGACTGGCATGCCTAATGGAAATGCCCTCTGTTCTGTTCTGCTCTTTTCTCTTTCTCCTACTTCCTAGGAGGCCTTTTCCTGACTGATTACTCTACCTGCTCACCCCGAAAGCTGAGTCCTTTTCGCTCCTTTGCCAGCACCGAGCTCTTCCACTTCCATGTCCCTGAAGACACATTCCTGGCAGTTTGGAACCTCATCATATTCAAGGAGCAGGGAGGAACCTTTGGAGATCACTGCCCAGATCAAAGTGTGACTGTGTAAGTGTCTGGGTTGCCCTCCCACTTCCCCTTCTAAATCCAGAACACTTTCCAAACTAAAGTGTGACTTTATGAGTATGTAAACTGATCTCTTGACCCTGATCTTGACCCTTATCCATATTGGAGTGTGACTGAGGGCCGTGAACTCTGTCATCTAACTACTTCCTGACTACTGTATAATAGTGTGAGCAACTGAGCTGACCTTTTCCTCCTTATAGCCTGAACTTCTAACCTGGAACCACTTTATTGTATGGGTCAGTATAGGGAATCCATTTGTTTTTCTGATGATGAGTTACAGTTCTCCTTTCTTTCCCCCATTTCCTATCTCCTATTCCATTGCCTGCTTTCCTTCTCTCCTAATTCTGGTCTCTCAGGTATTTCCGGTCCGGGGCACCCCCTGTCATCAATCCCCTGCATACACACTTCCCAGGGGACACAGCTGTGCCCGGGGTTTTCTCACTGACCCTCAGCTGGACACTGCCCAACCGCACCTCAGGCATCTTTAACGTCAGCAGCCCGTTACCTGGGGACTGGTTCTTGGCTGCCCACCTTCCCCAGGCGCATGGCCACATCTCTGTCAAGGTGGGTGTATATTGCCCAGGGTAGGAGGGATCAGAGTTGCCTCTCCATCTCTGCTGAATTTATTGCATGGGCTACCAGTCACACTAATCTTGAGCCAGGGTGGGCAGCAGCACAAGGGTGGTTGTGGTAGAGCATGGCTTTCAGGCCAGCATCATTTGGTGAGATAGTCTGCAGGATACAACTTGGGAGCCTTAGGGAGATATAGTGGTTCCAGGAAAATGAAGACAAAGTCCATAACCTGGAATTAGAGGTTCTGACACTGGGGTGTAGTGTCCCTTCCTATTGGAACTCACTAGGGTTAATCAAGGTGACCAGAAGCCAACAAGAGACTGGTCAAATCTGCTGTACAAATTCAGCACTGGTCAAATCTGCTGTACAAATTCAGCAGTGTTATTTCTAGGATCTTGTGTACATTTTGGCTGGTGAGATCCCTGAAGTCTCTCTTAGTTCACAGCCTAATCTCTAGAATAACAGGGAGTATGTTGCTCATCCATCATAGTTTCAGACAGCACTCCTCACCCTGTGGAAACCATAAGAGAAGCCCTCTTTTGTTAAAAGGAGATTTTGGGTGGCCAGTGACCATTATGACTTGGCCTTACCATTTCATTTAAATATCAGCACTGATTTTACAAAGCAGAGATTATTAAAGTCTAAAGGGCAGGTTAAAGGGCAGGGTGCTTCTTTGGTTGGGAGAGGAAGGAAACATCACAGAGTTTTCCTGCCACTCTCATGTGTTTGGCTGGGCTTCCTCGCAGTTGTAAGGAGAGCTGTAAGTTTCCTACTCCTGTTTGTTGGAGAAGGGGGGAGGGCATGATGATTTGGACATTGTCAGAGTGGGATAGCCATATGTGTGGGGCTGTTAGTAAGGGCAAAGGTCAAAGCATGAGCAGAGCAAATATTTAAAGAACAGGACATTATAGAATAAGAAAGCTGGTGGAATTTGGTCACTGATAATTGGGAGGGGAAGAAATTCCCATCCAGGTCAATATTTGACTTTGATATATCTCTCCAGGATAAGTTTCTTGAGGAATGAGATAGTGATTGTGTCAGACTCACCTCTTCACTTCCTGTTGGAGTCCAGCATTAAGAACATGTGTTAATAATGCCTTTGAATGAGCTGTGAATTGCACAGGGACAAGTACACTGGCTCTGTTGTTGGCAGAGACATGAACTAGGAATGAGGTAGCCTCTGGAGGCCTCGATAATAGGCCTAGTTTTCCTAAGAGTGATGAGGAAGAGAGCCTGGGAGCCCTCTGAATGAGTTCATGCTGGAAGCTTACCTGGAAAAGGCTCTGGGCTCTAGGTAGGCCTTGAGCTATATCAGAACCAGGGAGGAATGTCTTCATGGGTCTTTGGCCAAATCTCAAAGAACCTGCACCTAATCCCAACTCTGATCCTTGACTTGCTTTTTGAGAACTGATGGGGAGACTCTTCAATCCCTTCTCTAATTATCCATAATCTTCCTAAATGAGCAGAGGATCCTGGGGCTTAGTCTTGGGCTGGGATTATGGCAGCTGTGGCCTGAGTAGAAGTGGACAGGGTTTCTTATGGCTGCCAAATTGGGAAAATGGGGAATCAGAGATAGTAGTACAGAGAAAGGCTGCTCTAAACCTAAAGCATGATTCAAAGTGCTCAGATTAAAGGGAGCTGGGTAATAAGAAAAGAACCAGGTCTGCCATGCTTATTTACTTCTATTTAGAACAAGTCCTTGCTACTGTAGCTGGAGCCTCAGCCAGCAGGGCTCCCAGGCTGCAATGTGACTAGGGGGAAAGGGCACAGCTCTTGCTCATGAGGTGGCAAAAAGTTTAGACACTAAGAAGATGTAACTCTTTAGCCAGTCCTGCTCTAGAGATTAGTTGTGTGTGATCCTTCTAAGAATTTGATTGCCATCTGAACTCTTATACACACCTCCAAGCTCTTCATACCATGGCTAGTTTTCCACACTCAAACCCATGGGTTTATGCCCAGAACATTCCTCCATCCTCTCTACTTGTGTAGTCCTTGTACCATGGTTGTTCTGACTTCCTGTGAGACTCATCAAACACAGGAAGTTATGGGGAATCAGGAATAGACTTAGGTGAGAGCTAAAGAGTTCCAACAATGGAAAAGGCAGTGTTGTTTCTAGGATCTTCCTCAACTCTGGGGATAAGCTCAGATAGCCTTTATTCCTTAGTCCTTTTGCACCTGCTTGTACTAGGCCTTATGTTGGGTGCTGGGAACACTGGGGTAAATAAGATATATTTTGGTGAGATACAGGAAGTGTTTTAAGAGGACAAAGGAGAAGTGGCTAATTCAGTTTGAGAGTTTGTTGGAAGTGATATTTGGCAAATGTTAGAGGAAGTAAGGCCTAAGGATGAGGAGGGAAGGCATTCCATATAATGGGAGTAACATATGCCAAAGTTCAGAAGGGAGAACTGGAGTAGTTCAGTGTGGGCCGGGTGTTAGGTTGGGTGAGGAAGGTGGAGGGGTTAATGGAAGTCATCTCTTGAAGGGCCTAGAAGTTTGAACTGTATCCTGAGACTGTTGAGGAGCCTGGAAAGGTTATAAGAGGGAAGTAACTTATCTGGTATAGGCTGCTCTTCTGAGCTCCAGTCCCACATTCTGCTAGAGCCCATATCTGCATTATTTATTACTAGTATCCAGCACATTGTCTGATCCATGGTGGAGCCTTGGCAATTTTTTTTGCCCTCCTACCACCTTCTCAAACTCTTATATCCCAAACTGACTTCATTTCTCCTCCTTCCCTTGTTGCCTTTTTCGTATCAACCACTTCTGTCTTGTCCCTCTGTTCCCAATCTCCTTGCCTTTCCTATCTTGAAGAATGTGTTCGTTCTATAGTGCCTAGTTGCCAGCCTGCCTGGAGAGGCTGGCCTTTAGCTTGTAGATTTCAGCTGGAACCCAAATGACTCATAAGGATACTTCATAAGGAGAAAGTTCTCCTACATGGATGGGTATAGGTTCTCCTCAAAGCCTTCCTCTTCTGGGTCTAAAATTTGAAACTAAATAAAAGGTGAAATAAAGAAAACAACCAAAAAGAAAGCAAAGAAGGAAAAGAACCTGTTCGATCCACTAACTAGGACTACGTAGGACTCAATCTCACCTGAAGTGGTTCAAGTCTACTAATAGTACCTTTGCTGTTTTTCCTCCTCCTTCTAAGTTATTGTATTTATATATTTCAAATAGGTAATATATGCACCTGGTATAACATTCAAATGGTACAAAAGACGTACAGTGAAAAGTAAGTCTTCCCTTTTCCTCCTCCCAGTTCCTAGTTTCTCTCCTCAGAGTTAACTTGTAATCAGCTGTTAACTAGTTTCTTATATTACTCTTTCCTTCTTGAAGTACTTTCTCCTCTTGACCTTCGTAACATTATAGCACTGTCCTTGTTCTCCTTCCCACTACCTCCGACTCCCTCTCTTTCTCTTTTCCTGGCTGCTTCTCTGCTTCATCTGTATGTACTGTAGTGACCCGATAAATGGTCCTAGAACACCTCCTTTTTATTTTTTTTATTCTCTTGCTTGGTGTAACCAGCACAATTGTTTAAAATATCATCTATGAGTTTAATGCCTTTTAAGAGTAGGCAGCCAGGCCTAATTTCTTTGAATCTCAAACTCAATTTTCAACTGCTTATTTGGCATCTGCAATTGGATGTCCAAGAAATGTTTCAAGCTTACTATGTACAAATCAAAGCAAAGTTAAAGGTAAAAAACTCTTTGATTCCCATTTCACTTCTTCCAATCCAAGCCTCTTCTTTTTCCAGCTATTTTTTTTTTAGTAAATGTCACTGTCTTGATTCCTATTTTCTCCATAACCAATCCATAAAGAAAAATTTTTTTTCAACTTCTGAAGTGTTTCATTTCCATTTTTCTCCATTTCCACTCTTAGTGTACCTTCTCTTAGCTTTCTCCTGGGTCACCATGTTAAACTCCTAAATGGTCTCCCTGCTTCTGCTTCTGCCCCTTGCAGTCTCTCTGGCCATCATTTACTTTCCTGTTGATTGGTGCTGACAACTGTGGGCAAGGGAGCTGGGCCAGTAATAGGCTATTTCCACAGAGAAGGCCAAGTTTCTTTGGGCATCTTCCATCTTTTAAAGAAATGCAGCTCACCCATACAAAGACATTCCAGAATCCATCTACCTTGTCTTCCACACCAGGATCTTTCAGATTGTTTCTCATCTACTTATAATTTTTGACTCTCTGGTTTCTTGAGCTTCTTTGCTTTGAATCTGTTCCTTCCATGGCTGTTAATGTTGGCTTGGTCTGTTGATTTAGTTTGAATTCTCTTACATGGTTTCTGCCTTGTCAGTTCTTGAGGACCTGACTTCTGGGCCCTTTCTCTGCCCTGTAACTTCTCTGTTTTCTATTCCACATTGAGGGAAGGGGCTGGACATGCATGTTTTACAGTTGAAGGAAGGAGCCCGGTTTAACTAGAGAAGTCATGCCATCTGATCCTTACTGAAGCCCACAGCAAATAGCAAACAAAATGTGGAGCAGTGTTTATATCCCTGAACTGTCTAGCAAGGAAATGGGCTACTTCCTGAGCATGAGCCCCACCCTCAGGACTCACTCACTGAAAGATTTTTGTGGTGATTTCCAACTTAGGAGGTGGGGCATCTGAAATGCCTTATTGAGAGTATTTCTGATCCTTAGGGTGTGACACCTTAAATGACAGACATGTGCTTTGTATATCAGAGAGGGAAATTTGTGAAGCAACTAGATTGGTTCAGTAGCTCTTTGGAAGAACCCTCTTTTGACACTTAACTTACTTGATAGCTATTATTTCAACTTGATGGCTGTTTTTCTTCAGCACCCTGTGTATGCCAGATCCATGCTAGGCACTGGGGATGTCATTCTGTGTTCCAGGAAGAGGATAGTGAGATCTTCTGGCTATCATCTCTCAAGGCTTCCTTCCAACCTCATGGAACTTGGCAGGGAGTCAGTATCTTGACTGGGTTATTCCATGGCATGAAACTCAATGGAATGTCAGGGCCTGGAAATTTTATTTCAGAACAAGGTTTGGAGGTATGTTCTGGTCAGAATAACCACGTAAGTGGGTCATGGCCTTACTTTCTTGGGTCAGCAGAAGACCATTTGTCCAGAAGATTATAGGAAACAAATTAGGAGACCACTCTGTCCCTTAACTGTTAGGTTTTTAGAATTATGTATCTGAAAATGCTGGAGAAGAGGAACCATAACAAATGGGACTGTGTTCACTGGAGTAATGGGGCTCAGTAATGGGGTGGTGTCAGTGCAGTAGAGAAGAATGGGCTAGGTAAATTGTCCAGGACAAGATAAGCTGGGGGAGATGTTGTCCTCCAGTGTCAGAATAAATAGTCTCAGGTTGAGGAGACAGGTGTAACTGTGGGTCTCAAGGGCAAAGAGGTGGGAAGGGGATTCAAAGATGATAAGTTTTGTCTTCAAAAATGTTTGAGCTGCCCCAAGCTAGTATGTTTCACTATTGATTCATTTATTTATTTTTATTTTGTTTATTTATTTTCATGTTGTGCTGAAGATTGAACCCAGTGCCTCACATGTACGAGGCAAGCGCTTTGCTGCTGAGCCACAACCCCAGCCCCCTATTGATTCATTTATTAAACAGACATTTATTATGTATTTTGTATACTACATTTGGCCTTATATCTGAAGGAACAAAAACAAAATAAAACAAAGGTTCTTGTATTCAAGTTACAAAAAGTCTGGAGGTTGCCTGAGAGGTGATGAGTAACCCTCACTGGGAATATCGAAGCAGAAACTGGACAAGGGAGGGAACAAGGTGGGACATACAAGCAGTGAATGATTCAGATGGTGGTGGTGGTAGTGGTGGGAGTTGGCTAGGAAGGCTTGAATGAGCTTCCCCTGACCCCCACCCCCAGAGAGCCAGTGTTCTGGTCAGGGAATGGGGTGGTTTGAAATTACAGCATCCTAGGAATGCTCAAGAGAGAGGGTTGGGTTGGGAGAAGCACAAGGGCCTGATTATTGGGTGGGTTTGGGCTTAAGTCCCCAAATCTGTCAGTGCTGAGGATCACAGCAGACTTTGAAGACCCAGGTAGGATAGAGGAGATCAGAAATGACTGCTCAGGTAGGAAGGACCAGAGCTTAGAAAGACCACAGTCAGAACCCTGGGATCAGGTGGACAGGGGAGGGGGATGGGCAGGGAGGGTTCTCTCTAATCTATTTAGCTTTGGTTTACTAGCACCCCTGCTGTCTCTCCTGCTCCTGCCACCCTTGCTTCTGTCTCAGGGTCTCCAGGATGAGTGTCAGTATCTCCTTCAACCGCAGCTGATTGTTCGGCGTTTGCTGGACGTGGCTGTACTGGTTCCTGGCCGACCCTCAGAGCAAACCCTTTTTCCACACAATCGCTCAGCCCTGTACAAGTAAGTCAGATACTCTCTATACTGGGCCCCCTTTCACTTCCTTGTTGGATCTTAAGCAGATGGCAGGGTTGTTTTGGTTTCTCAGCCACCTGCCTGATCCTGTTCATCCTCTGGCTAAACTAGATGGCTGGGTGACCCAGAACCCCCAGGGTGGGTTGGATTCCTGCCTCCTCTTTTCTAGCATAGAGGACAAGACTTGAAAAGGCCACCTATGCTCCTGTGTTTCCTATCCCCTCCCGTTCCCTTCTTCCTCATGTTTCCCTCCTTCTGGTGTCCTCTCACCTCACTGTCCTTTCTTGCCCCCAACCTCTCCTCTGCCCAGGGTCTTTGTGCCCAGCTTTACTTACAGGGTTTCAGCGCAGCTGGTGTGTGTGGGGGGCCGAGGGGTGTCTGCCTGCCCTCTGACACTGCGCCTACGTCCCAAGGCCCCACCCTTGCACAACTCAAGCTCCGTGGCCTGTGGAGGTACCTCAGTATGCCAGCTGGAGCTGGCACTGCCCCCCTGGGGGCACTGGGTCTACGTGCGTGTGGAGACATCATATCGGGGCCCTGGCAGGACCATCCGCTTCCAGCTATGTGTGTGGCTACAAGGTCAGAACCCTCACATGTACCCCAGTCACTCAGCCTGTACAAACATCCATGACTGGGAAATGATCTGGATTGCTGTGTTCAGTGACCCTCTGCCATATCTCTACAATCTCCCCCATCCCACCCAGGTTTCTTCACATTCCCTGAAGCCCCCACAATTTGGGCCTCCAAATCATTAATGGCATTGAGATCATTGTTTTGCACCTGACTTGAGATAGCTGATGACTCTTCATTATTTTTCTTGATTTAAACCTCTTTCAATTTCCTGGGGTAGGCAGGAACAACTAGGACTTCTGGGGATACTATCATTGCCAAAGTCCATGCAATTCAGTGAGATCGTCTGTCATACTTAGTTACCTGTTTCAACAGTGTTTCACTGCCCTTAGGGGAGGGACAGATGATCTTGATTCCTTCAACATGATGTTATATTAGCTGTGTCCACTGGGAAAACCTGGACCCTGACCTGCAAGCTGGATGCCCTACACTCCCAAGAGATATCATATTCTAGTTCTTACCCCTCATATCCTTTGATAATTCCTGTCTGGCTCAGTTCTGGTTTGTGGTGTGGCTGTAGGGCTGTGAGGGCTACAGGTGTCAGCTCTGGTTCTTCTGCTTTACAGAGTGCCCACAGCCCAGTCTGTCCCGTGCCCTGGTCCCTGGAGCTGCTATGAACATGCCTCAATCACTGGGCAACCAACCACTTCCTCCAGAGCCACCATCCCTGAGGACTCCTGCAGAGGGGCCTGAGGCCACATCTCCACCTGAGCACTGCTGGCCAGTGCGCCCGACTCTGCGCAATGAGCTGGACACCTTCTCCGTCCACTTCTACATCTTCTTTGGACCCAGTGTGGCTCTTCCACCTGAGCGCCCAGCTGTGTTTGCCCTGAGGCTATTGCCAGTTCTGGACAGTGGAGGTGTCCTCAGCTTAGAGCTCCAGCTCAATGCGGTACTCTTTGTGTAGAATGGAGTGGTTGTCCTGTGGGGGAGTTGAAGGGGGGGAAGGTGTCAGCGGTGTGGAGGGCCTTGCTTCCTCCAAAAAGCCAGTCCATACTGCTTCCACCTAAGCTATTGAATGGGTCACTTCCACCTATCCAATAAGACCATGCTCCCATTTTAAGAGAACTTGTCTCAGTCCAGTTTTGGTCAGAAAGCATGCTCTGCATATTGACCATGCTGAGAACAGGCTGGGTCAGCCAGGGCAACTCAGAGTGGTCTGAGTTTCTATTTTTGTAGGCTGACTGCCTATGCAGAGGGCCTCTCCAGTGGTAATTGTTCATTTTTTCTTGCATATCTTCTGTAAAGAGGGGCTCAGGCAGTCCTTGTTTGGGTAGCTTCTTTTGCCAGTGATGTTTCTAACATTCCGTCAAAGTCTGCCTGCAAGATTTTTTTTTTTTGATCTTTGTCTTGCCCAGAAGTCATAGCTAGTAAATCTATCCCTGTCCTTTTAAAAAAATTAATAGAAGTGCTAGGCACAATGGCACATGCCTGCAATCCCAGAGGCTTGGGAGGCTGAGGCAGGAGAATCTTGAGTTCAAAGCTAGCCTCAGCAAAAGCAAGGTACGAAGCAACTCAGTGATACCCTGTCTCTAAATAAAATACAAAATAGGGCTAGGGATATGGCTCAGTGGTTGAGTGCCCCTGAGTTCAGTCCCTGACATCAAAATAAATAAATAAAATTAAATTAATAAACTACTTTTTAAGCACAGTTTTAGTTTATAGAGTGAGCAGAAAGTACTCAGTTCAATGCCCTTCTCTGTCTGAACAGTGTTCCCTGTTACTGACATCTGATCTTGGTGAGATGTGTTCACTATATCCCTATTGTATTTGAACAGCCCTCTGATGTTTCCCTTTAGATTCCCCAAAGTTGAAACAGCCTTGGTGCCTTGGGCCCCTAGTATTCAGATCTCTCTTTATCTGCCACTTCTTCTCTGGTCATACTTCTACTGGTCATCCTGTCTCTGAAATAAATGATCTGAGGTAGTCTCATCAAAGTGGCAGGCAAACCTTGCCTTAGATTAAGTGAGGTCCAGTGAGGTCTGGAAGGGTGGCTGGTGTAGGAGTCTGGTGGGAGGTGGTGGATCCACCTGAAGAATCTGACAACCTCATCTCAATACCTGTTCCTACAGAGCTCTGTGCGCCAAGAAAATGTGACAGTGTTCGGATGCCTGACTCATGAGGTGCCTTTGAGCCTGGGGGATGCTGCAGTGACCTGTTCCAAAGGTGGGGTGAGGAGTAGGAAGGAGAGGAGGCTGATGTCTGGGCTTGGTGGGAGATGGTGTGGAAGAAGGACAGGGTCTCTGGGCAGTGGGTATAGGTGGGTAGAAGTCTCCTGGATCCTGACCCCAGGCTGACTGCTCCTCCTCCCTGTCTCTCATGCTTCTTCCTTCTTCCCTCTCCCTTCCCTCTTCAGAGTCCCTGGCTGGCTTCCTCCTCTCAGTCAGTGCCACCTCCAGAGTGGCCAGGCTACGTATCCCATTTCCACAGACAGGGACCTGGTTCTTGACTCTCCGCTCCTTGTGTGGTGTAGGGTCTCGGTGAGCAGTGCAACGTGGATGGGGGTGGAGTGGGGAAGACTCTGGCTCCAGGTAACAGTCATTGTGTGTACAGGTTTGTGCGGTGTCACAACGCAACTGCTGAAGTGCGGCTGCGCACTTTCCTGTCCCCGTGTGTGGATGATTGTGGACCCTACGGCCAGTGCAAGCTGTTGCGTACACACAATTACCTATATGCAGCCTGCGAGTGCAAGGCTGGTGAGCATGCTGGCAAGGGAGTGGGCATGCTGGCCTTCCTGACCCTGGGAGGTGGCTTGGAGTGGGGAAATGCTTTGCCCCAACATGGGCTTAGGACTCTGGGGGCCAGCAGAAGTATCTGCTGAACTTGTGGCTACCTCCTGTTCTCTACCCTGTGCCCTCCCTACCTACAGGGTGGCGGGGCTGGGGCTGTACTGACAGTGCCGATGCACTCACCTATGGATTCCAGCTGCTGTCCACGCTCCTACTCTGCCTGAGCAACCTCATGTTTTTGCCACCTGTGGTCCTGGCCATTCGGAGCCGGTATGTGCTAGAAGCTGCCGTCTACACCTTCACCATGTTCTTCTCAACGGTATGTGATGCATCTGTCTCTTTACCATGTTCTTGTCCATAGGGATACATGAGGGTCTGCATTTCTATCATGTTCTCTACAGGCTGGGGGATGCATACCTTTAGGATGGCTTTTACAGTAGTATTCCAACTTCCCATGGCATGCATTGAAAGTGATAGTTTTGGTAAAGATCTTGGGGTAAAAATGAACAAAGCTGTTTGTTTGCAACTGAATACAACAGGGTGAGACTCTAGCTGCCCCATACTCTGTCCTTCTGGAGGGCCAAGGACAACTCTATTTAGCACACTGGCCAGGAGACAATACAGAAGTATGTCTATATCTTCACTCTGATCTCCTCTGGGTGGGGACAGGAAATATATGCTTTTACCCATATCTCTGCATTGAGTCTTCACCATCATGTTCTTTCTTTCTTTTTTAAAAAAATTTTTTAGTTGTAGATGGAAACAATATCTTTATTTTTTATTTATTTATTTTTATGTGATGCTGAGGATTGTACTCAGGGTTGTATGGTGTGAGGCAAGTGCTCTACCACTGAGCCACAACCCCAGCCCCTCATGTTCTTTCTTGTTATGAGCTTTAGCTCCTTTGTGCTCATGTTCTCAATCATCCTGGGGGAATTTCTATTATCTTTAGCATGTTCATCTGTAGGGCATGAAGATGTGTCTCCCATTCAGTCACCATGGGCTTCTTGACTTCTCATAGGAACTTTTGGAAGGCAGAGGAGATCTCTCTATTGGACAATGGGTAGGAAAGCCTGGGTCTCAGATACTTGGTCCTGAGATATCGTGGGATATGGCAATGTGATCTAAAATCCCAGCTCAAAGGAGTGCATTTTGATATAGATTTGTAGAATTTTGTTGTTGTTGTTTTGAGATGGGGTCTCACAATGTTACCCAGGCTTGTCTGGAACTCCTGAGCTCAAGTGATCCTCCCACCTCAGCCTTTTGAGTAGTAAAGGGCTATAGATGTATGCCACCATACCTAGAAAGATTTGTAGTTTGGAGTCCCTCCATTCTCAATAATGAAATCTCCATGATTCCTCCCCTGAATTTTTCTACTTCTCTTAACCATAAAAGTTCGTATCACAAACAAAAATTTCAGGTACTATTAGGGAATGTAGAGAAGTGAATCTACTAATGTGATTTTCCCCCAAGGAAACTTTCTGCCCCACCAAGATTCTACATCTAGGGATCTTGTCATCTCATCTGTTCTTGGCATCTTGTGACATAGAGTACCTGGATCTCAGATACTTGGTCCTGAGTATGAATACCTCAGGAATCTTGGAGGGATTCAGACTGTCCTCATGTCTTGGCAACAAGGATACCACAGAAATCATTGGTGCCTCCTTTGTTTCCAGCATTACTAGATCAGACATATGACCACATTACAAAAACCTACTTGTCATATGGGAGAAAGTAAAGGTCCAATATGCTGAAACTGAGGGTCCTACCACCTGACCCTCAATGCTGGTCCCTGGTTGAGGAAGTGTGGGCTACAACCATGCTGCACAGACAGACCTTGACCCTTTAAGCTGCATGAAAAGAACATAGCCCAGTTTTTCTTGGTTGGCTCCCTTTTCAGGCCTGCTCTGATAGTGGCTCACTCTATTTTTATATTAGACACTGTCTCCCTTTCTCATTGCCAGATGCCCTCCATACTGTTGCTCACCAAATCCTGTAGCAACAGCTGTTCCACCAGCCCACTCTTGGCTTCATGCAGGTGGAATGTGATTCACAACTGGTATGAGTGCTTCAGTGTGTCAGGAGCGTGGAGTGTGTGGGGAGAGCATATTCAGTCCCCTGGACTTGGCACAAGCATCCTGGGCATTGGCTCCAGAGTGTTATAGGCTGGCTGACCTTTCCTTTTCTGGATTCAATGACATGTTGACTTGAGAACAAAAGACCTTCTTTTCCCTAGTAGGAGTGCTGAGAGAGAGAGCTCCCACTTTCTCAAACCAGGCAAGAAGCAAGAGAGTAAGGAAGAACTTCTGGCTTTAGGTGTTGGCTGGAGTCTTTCTCTGACTCCTGTTCTTTTATTACATGGGCCAAAATGAGAGGTCCTGGTCATCCAGTTTTCAGGGAAGGTTCCCTATAGTCTCTCCTTTCCCATTCTTTCAGGAGTCTAGACTTGTTTCATTCTGCAGCTGTGTTTATTTGAGAAGGCATTGGTCATGTTGCAGTTGACAGTACCAGGGCAGTAGATGACAATCAGGTTCCTTGTCTTAAAATCTAGGATACTATACTCCTGGGATTGTTACATGGGTTCCTAACCAGGGCACAGAAGCAGAGAGCAGGTTTATAATTCAAACGTTTACAGATATGAAATATGGGGGGAAAAACAGGCCACAGCTTGCTGTTGATTTTGTATGTAGCCAAACAGTTCAGATAATAACAGCAATAAGACATATATGTACTGAATATGTGTTGTGTCACACTCTGCTAATTTAATCCTTACAGTAGAACTATATAATAGGTAAGTCTTTTTATTCTTTTTTAATTTTAACTTTTTGTAGATGAAGGAAAGTTTTATACTTTGTCTGAGAGAAGGTGAATGGTAGAGCCTAGATTCTCATTCAGCCTGACTCCAGGTCCCTTACGAATAATTACTGAGATATATTGCTCTTCTGATATCCTGGACAGTGAAGTTATTCATAAATTTCTAATCTGACTTCTGTTCTTCTGATATCCTGGCATATATAAACTCATGACCTTAGATTAGTAGTTCTCCCCACATTCTTGTGATAATTTTTTAAAATTTGTAATTGTAGATGGATAGAATGCCTTTATTTTATTTATTTATTTATTTTTATATGGTGCTGAGGATAGAACCCAATGCCTCAGGCATGCTAAGCAAGTACTCTGCCACTAATCTACAGCCCCAGTGTGATAATTAAAAAAAAATTTTTTTTCAGTGCTGGGGATTGAACCCAGGACTTCATACATGCTAGGCGAGTACTGTATCACTGCACCACATCCCTTCTCCAGTTCTTAAATGATATACCAAACCAAACCAGGAAGAACACTGCAGTTGTGCAATGCTCACCCCTTCGGTGCAAGCCACAGATCCTTCACAGTGCTACTTATAATCAGATCCCAAAAGGCCCAGTTAGAGCCCACATCATGGGCTGTGCAGCCTTCCTTGCTGATTGCTGACATCCTAGCAGCAAGCCTACCCTCTCATTACCTCTTCAGTTCCTTGACCTGCCACATGTAATTCTCATTGGCTCTTAGCAAAATCCCAAAAGTGTTTCCAAGAGAAAAAGAATTTAGGAAACAAAAAAATGAGAGTGACAGTTAAGTTACAGTATATGCTGAGTGTAAGTATCCCAATGTATGCATGGTATGTATGATACCTGGGTACTCTGTTTTGGAGCATTAGATGAACTATATTATAAAAATGTTAAATTGTATAGAAAAAAGAATTTAGGATAATTTTCCCAAATTTACTTAAGATAGAACATTATGTTAAATAAAATAAGTTTGACTTATAAGATCAAGGGTTGATTTGGACACTAGAGAGAACAAAGGAAAGAAGGTGGGATGGGGGCATGAAACTCTTGAAAATAGATGGGAGACCAACATAAAAGGGGGAGAGGAGTGGAAGAGGAATTAGATTGACCAAATTATGTTATGTACATGTATAAATATGTCACAGTGAATCCCACTATTATGTATAACTGTACCAATTAAGAAATAAAATATACAAATGTCCTCATATATAGTAACCAAATCTGAGAAAGTCATTAATTTGGATTAGAATTATTTTAATAGAATCCAGTTTGTAATGGAAAATTTTAAATTCCTGTTTTTCTGTGTCATTTCTACCACTTTTTATTGCTGTTGACAAAAAAATACCAATCTAAAAATAAACCCACACATTTCAATGAAACAATTCCCTCACATGGCAATTTAATTTAACTCTACTCCTGTGGATTTTCCACAACCTGAAACAATCACTACGACTTTTTATTGTATTTGGAGACTTCTATTCACAGAATATCAGTGAGATGATTTCTCTAAAACATCTCTACTCCAGAGACAATATATGCATTCCCCTGAGTCTTTTTTTTCAGTGCACAGAAATTCCTAGAGAAAGTCACTATTTAGTTAATTCAACACTGCTGATCTGTATCTTCCTTTATTTTTGATCAAATGATTCATTACAAGTTCTTCTTCCAGACACTCTGGGACATTCCTTTCTATATACTTGAAAGTCATGTATATGAAGCAAATGTTTAGTTAAGCCTGAAATATAAAAAGATGTTTGAAAAAAAACACTAAAATGTGAAATAGTTTGGGTAATTTGGTGGCTGTAGTGCTTACAATCTGGTCTTAGAAGTGGAGAATAATCAGTGTTTTATAGCTAAAATAGAAAAAGATAAAAATGTTGATTTGTTTAAGAACAAAATCAATCAACAATTAATCAGCATGTGTAAGAGAAGAATCTGAAAAATAAACAAATCTCAGGCATAGTCAAACATTAATTCTCCTCAGTGTATGAGAAGTGGATACTGTACCTTCCCCATATTGTTCCTTGTGGTGTGAAGCAGCATGTTGTTCTCCATGGCCTTGATGACTGCCTTTTTGCCTACTGTGTGCTCCCTTTGGCACTGGATGGGAAGGGATGAAGAAAGCCAGTGTGTGCAAATCCTGAAAGTGAAGCTCATTGCATAATCCGATCAATCTATCAGGAGAAACTGGAACATTTAAGGGAATTGGCGGGTCTAGGCTTTCAAAGAGGCCAGAGCTAGACCCAAAGCATGGGCCAGGGATGGCGATTATTGATGGAACCTATGATGAGCATGAAGAGAGAGGGAAGGGATTGACCTCATCTTGAGAGATGTGTGCTCCCCTATTCCTGGCCTGGCACGCTTCACAGCATATTCCAGAAGTAAAAAGATTTAGAAGGCGAGGACCAAGGTCAAAACTTCCAGATGATTATGGCTTATGAGGCAGACCTGGCCTCCTTACCACATTCTTCTCAGGAGTGGGGAGTTGGGCATTTCCTGGTTCTTCTCACCTGTGGCCTCTCACCTCTGCTTCTCTGACTTATTGCAGTATACCACCCCTGTGTGGCCTCTTTCAAGATCTAGACCTAGATCTTGGCCCCAAGTTCCTTTAACACCTGTCATTTCTTCCTCCAGTTCTATCATGCCTGTGACCAGCCAGGCATTGTGGTTTTCTGCATCATGGACTACGATGTGCTACAGTTCTGTGATTTCCTGGGCTCCCTAATGTCTGTGTGGGTCACTGTCATTGCCATGGCTCGGTTACAGCCCGTGGTAAAGCAGGTCAGTCTGGATTGGGCCCTGGGGGACGACCATAGCCAAAATCTACTTGAAACCCACTCCTGCCTTCTCCCTGGGGGATTTTCCAAGTACCTCTGTCCATTCAGGCCCAGTCCCTAGAGTTCTGTCACTTGGCATTAGCCCAGCCCTGGAGTCCTCTTTCCTTAGGTGCTGTATTTACTGGGGGCTATGCTGCTGTCCATGGCTCTGCAGCTTGACCGACATGGACTCTGGAACCTGCTTGGACCCAGTCTCTTCGCTCTGGGAATCTTGGCCACAGCCTGGGTAAGGGCTAGGAGGGCTGTGTGTGTTGGGAGGCAAGGGAGGAAGACTTGGATGTAGGGTCCTGGCCATCTGCTCTCAGTTTAAGGTGGGCATGGATTCTTGTTACTACCTGCTGTTCATAGTGTACACTGTAGTCTTGGCAGGTGCCTTTAGGTCACAGCTAGGGCTCATGGGAAGCCTGAGCATGACTGGCTTTGGCTTGGGTCCCAGGGCTTTACATTTCTGAGCCCCCATTTCTCTGCCTCCCCTAGACAGTACGCAGCGTCCGCCGCCGGCACTGCTACCCACCCACGTGGCGCCGCTGGCTTTTCTACTTGTGCCCAGGCAGCCTTATTGCAGGCAGTGCTGTCCTCCTGTACGCTTTTGTGGAGACCCGGGACAACTACTTCTACATTCATAGCATTTGGCATATGCTTATCGCTGGCAGCGTGGGTTTCTTACTGCCTCCTCGTGCCAAGACTGACCACCGGGTCCCGTCTGGAGCCCGAGCCAGGGGCTGTGGATACCAACTGTGCATCAATGAGCAGGAGGAGCTGGGCCTTGTGGGCTCAGGAGGGACCACTGTCAGCAGCATCTGTGCCAGCTGAGTGGGGCTTTGGGCCAGGCCCCTGGGGTTATGAACCCTTCCTAAGGATTTTCCTGGGAATGTGGAGCCCTCCTGGTACCAAGAGATGGTTGTATTTCTTGAGGACATGGAGCATTTCTCAAGGACATCAAACTCTTCCAGGGACCTGGAGCCCTTCCAAGGACAAGGGGAACTTCCTGAGGGCTTGGAGTTCTTCTGCAACCATGAAGTCCTTCTTAAGGACTGGAGCTATGCAGGGCAAAGAGCCCCCTCAGGACCAAGGAGTCCCTCCTAGGGGCAGCCCCTAGGATATGGAGCCCTCCTATATAGACATATAAAATTACTTCCTAGGGAGACACTGCTCTGTTAGGAATGTGGCATTGTTCCAGAGGAAATGGAGTCCATCTTGGGGAAACTGAATCTTAAGATTTTTCCAGAGTCTCAGCAACTCTGGCCTCAGGCTTCCTTCCCAGAAGCAGCATGTGGGCCTGTGCTGTGCTGGAAAGGGAGGATTGTAGGACAGACATAACTGGAACTGGGGCTGGTTGGCTGGCGTCCTGAATTGATGCAGGTGGGATCTGGAGTGTCTCCAATGAAGTATGTGCTGGTTCTGTGCTGCCTTTTCCCCCTGGGCTCAGGGAGTGGGGAGAAGAGGAGGAGAAGGTCCCTGAGGTAATAGAAGGGGTGATAGGACCCCAGCCTACAGGAGCTGCTGGGAGCCTACTGTCTGAGGCTTCTGCCCTATCATGTACACTCCTGCATCCCTCTCATCTGGTCCCTGTGTTCATTTCTAAACAGTTCCTGGTGCCTACTTTTCAATTCCTGTGGGACCTAGACTATAGTAACTGAGAGGTGTGTGTGTGTGTGTGTGTGTGTGTGTGTGTGTGTGTGTGTGTGTGTGTGGTTACATATAAGCATGCATGTGTTTGTGTATGCTGAGATGCTTGAATCAATGAGACAGACCTCCTTCATGATAAGCCCACACTCATAGGAAGGAAGCTGAGGTGCCAGGAAATTAAGTGACAGGTACAAAGTTCAGCTGTGCAAGAAATATCACAAGAATGTCACTTCTATTTTGAGCCTCCATTTTTTTTCTGAGTACCAGAAACAATTTTTTGTTAATTGGGATTTAATAATTTCCATCAGGGTCATAGCTGAGTTCTGAGGGTTTTACAAAATGCCAAGATATTGATGTTGAAAGGAGCATTCTCTCTGGCCTCCAGAGAGAATGGCCTCATCCATCCACTGAGACTTCCATCATCTCATTTGGTTCCCAGTTAGCATTCCAGATAAGTCATCTGGATGAGAGAGAGATCTTGTTCCTATCTATATAACCCTTCTGGTTTGAAGGTCTGTGCCATAAGCAAAGACCTACAAGATTGTCTAAGGCCTTTGCTATGTGGACACCATGAAGCCATTTCTACTGTGGTTTTCTGAGTTTTACTTGACAAACAAGGCATAAATTGCTCTTTTAAATCCTGCAGACCCACCCAGGGGCTTGGCTCAGGGCCCCTCCCTTTGGGATCTTTTTGTGGCAGTGATATCACTTCATTTCCTCTTCCTTTCTCTTCCTCCATTTGTTAATCTTAAGGAGAGCATGGGGGAAGCCTTATTGTTACTTGTCATGTTTTCTCCCAAATCTTTTATCTGTGCCTTAAGTTTTTTTCTGTTCCCTTTAGGGACTAAGCTTTTGATCCTCAAATGCCAGGAAAATCTCCCTTTATCCTCTCCTCCTACAATTGCATCTCTTCCTTGGAGTTACTTAGTAGAGAATGATGTGGCCAAATGAATTGTGAGAATGAAGATATATGACCTTGGTGTCTGTTTTTACATCAGAAATTTTATTTTATTTCAACACTCATTTGGATAGAGCCATGTTACTAGGATGCTTGAACCCAATTAGCTGGGATTCAGGATAGAGTTAGTGGAATCCAGAAGACACTGGAGTAGGCAACCGAGGTAGGACACACCTCACTCTGCTAGGATGGGTTGGAAGGGGCTTCTGGAAATGAGGGGCTTGAATGAGGATTAAATGAATTTCTATAATGCCAAGATGTTGGGAGAGTGTTCTCTGAGGTCGCCAAGTCCATGTTATATCCCTTCCACGAGATTCCTATCATTCCATCTGGTTCCCTTTCAGTAAAAAAACTTAGAACAAAGCATATTCCCTAGGCTAGTGTGTGACGTGTATCCAATATATGCTAGTCAAAGGCCGTGGAGTATTGGGATGTGGGGGGAGACTGAGGGTGAGACACAAGCAGGAAGGAAAGATATTTAATCAGAAAACTGAAGAGTGCAGTGTGTATGGGCCATGTTTGTTTGTGTATGCCTATGTGCATATGTGCGTGCGTGTAGTGGGGTGCTGTTGGAATGCAGCCAGTGATGTAGTTGGACAGGTAGGTGGGTTCTGGTCTTTGCTCAATAGGAAATGAGGAACTGGCTGGTGCAGGGGACAGGTTTTAGGGAGAGTTTGGAAGATGAGAGTGCAGTTATACACCTGTTGCACTATTTGAGAGAGAAATAATAAAAACTTCTTTATATGGCATCAGTAGAAAGGAGGGGACCACTTTAAGAGCTCTTAGGAGATAGATGGTGCAGGACTTAATAACTGATTAACATGTAGGTGATGAGGTGTGAGAGAAAGTCTAGGATAACCACTATGTTTCTTACTTGGGGTGGTGGTGCCACTGAGATGGTCCCACCACTTGAGGTTGAAAATGATTCAATTTTGGACATTTTGAGTTTGAGGTGCCTATAGGTTCTTGGGGGGAGGGGATTAGCACTCAAACCAGGCTGGGTATAGCACTCAAACCAGGCCTAGAGCCCTTGTCTCTCCCCTAGCTTGTCTTATTGGTGACAGGCCAAGAACCAGACCAGCCCTGCCTTCTATAAGGATGGGGCTGTGGTCAGCTGTGTTAGTGCTCATTTCACATATCTTTACACAGCCACACTCTTAATTCCTGACCACTGGCAACTGCCTGTAGCATATTCAGCACCACAGAGCTCAAGCCCCAATGGTGAGCTGCTGGGTGAACATTTAGTTCAGAAAAACTGCTCCTGGGAAAGCCCTGAGGGCTATAGAAATTGGTAAGATATGCTGACTTCCAGTCCTGAGGAAACTAAAATGGTGGTGAAATTGTACAAAAGAAAGGATGAAGTACCAAGGGAAAGGTGCCATAGGATGTAAAGAGAACAGTCTCAAAGTGCATCAGAGAAGAATGCATGAAAGAGATGGTGTCTGAGCTGGCTTTGAAATCTCATCCCAGTATGACTGAGAACAGCAGGAGCAAAGACCTGGAGGTGGAGAAAGCACAGAGGATGTAGTAAGGGGCCAGCCTGTGTGGAGGGGGAGAGGAAATCAGGCCAAAGAAGCAGATGTAGCCAGATTCTGGGGAACTTGAAGACTAAGCAAAAGAATTTGAACTTAATGCTGTGGTGATGGGGAACCACGAAAAATTGTTGATCACAAGAGTGATTTCACATTAAATGGCAAAACCACTATGAGAGATGTAAGAAATTTCATTCAGAGACTAGATGGACACAGTCATGGGAGCAGCTGGAGAAACCAATGACAACTGGTACCTCTGCATTAGGTGTTGGGCATAAAGCTGCTCCAGGCTTCCTGGCTGGCAGTCAAAAGGAAAATTGAGTGTGAAAGAGGGAGAGGAAGGGCAATGGAGAACCCAGGATGACCAGTGTCTGGCTCTCAGTGCCTTCAAGTTCATTGACATAGGTGACTTGAGGGAGTAGCTGGCACCTTTTGCCATGGAGCTGAACCTGGCCCAGACTGAGGACAGCTGAAGGAGGAAACATGGCCAGAACTAGGAGAGCCAGTGCACTGGTAACACAATGTCCCCCAAGGCCTGGTGCTGTTCACCTTTGCCTTCCACCCTATGTGCATATCTCTTATGGGCAAACACAGAAAACCCATAAGGGAAGGAAATCCCAAGAAGCACATTTCCAATCTAGTTTGGATGACCCAGTGGAGAGCTATGAGTGAGCTAAGCTGGGCTTTCTTGAGATGATTGATCAGGCAGCATCCTGTGAAGGAAACACCATGAAGGAAAAGGAAACCAAATCTCTACGAGCACTTGGATAGGATCTGCAGCATAGCATATGGTCATTGGGTACTCACAAACCTCTCAGTCCTCTTATCCTATCACACATATTCTCCATGTGAATCTCCTGTCCTTGATGTTAGATGTGGCCATGAGCCTGGTGTTGATCAAAGGAATGTGAGAGGAAGTAGTTCAGGCTTTGTTACCTTCTCTTCTCCTTTTGTTGTGATGCCTAGCCATGTTACAGATGGTAACTGCTTTGTCATTATGGGTACCAGAAAGGAGAAGATAAGGATTCAGAGCAGAACCCCAACTAAGTCCTTATGGACCTTGGGCATAAATGAGAAATTGATTGATTTTAAGCCACTGAAATATGAGGCCATTATCACAAGATAGGTTAGTTTATCCTGACAGAGGGCAACGGTAAAAGTTGGCTAATTTCCTGGTGCGCAGAACTCCCCCAAGCAGAGAAGTGACAGCTGCTTTCACCTCTGCATTTCTTAGGCTGTAGATGATGGGGTTCAGTGAAGGTGTCATGACTGCATAAGACAGTGTGGTAATCTTATCCACATTGGGATTCTTTGCCTTAGGCTTGAGGTACATAAAGTAGATGGTCCCATAAAATATCACCACCACTGTAAGGTGTGCAGAGCAGGTAGAGAAGGCTTTGCGCCGGCCTGAAGCAGAGGGAACCCGAAAGATGGCAGCCAGGATGAAAATGTAGGAGAGACAGATGAGCAAGAGAGGGGTCACTGTCAGGATGGTTGTAGCCACCATCAATACCAGGGCATTAAGGGAGATGTCCCCACAGGCGAGTTTCAGCACTGCTAAGATCTCACAGAAGAAGTGGTTGATGACATTGTGGCCACAGAAGGGGAGGCGCCAGATCAGGATGGACTGTAGCAATGAGTTGACAAAGCCTGTCCCCCAGCTCAGCGCTGCCATCTGCCAGCACATCTGTCCAGTCATGAGCTCTGTGTACCTGAGTGGGTGGCAGATAGCCACATAACGGTCATAGGTCATTGCAGCCAGGAGAAGGCACTCTGTAGCACGCAAAGCAAGGGTCAAGAATATCTGTAGCACACAGGCTGGGAAGGAGATGGTACTTCTGGTTTGTAGGAAGTTGGTGAGCATGAGAGGTGTGAAGGAGGAGGTGCCACAGATGTCTATGAGGGAGAGGTTGCTGAGAAAGAAGTACATGGGGTTGTGCAGGTGGGGGTCCAGCATGATCAGCACCATGAGGAGGGAGTTCCCCAGCAGATTCATGCAGTAGATGCCCAGGCAAAGCACAAACAGGACCATCTCTAGGTCATGATGCCCATGGAGCCCCAGCAGGACATAGTCCATCACGGCTGTCTGGTGTGTCTCCTCCATCTCATCCTCTTTGCTCTTTCATTTGGACCACACAGCTTTTAGAACGAAGCTCTTGCTGGTGTGGGGACCAAGGATACTGCTGGATATGTGACTTGCAGTGTATCAGCCTCCCTCTCTGGAACCGAGTTTTATCAAGGAGATAAAAGGAGAGACAAGCCTTCAGGCCTGCATCTGGCCCTCCCAGCTCTGCTGTTCTATGGACTTTGAGGGGAATTGCAACATGCTGGCTCTCTAGACTCTTGGCTGTTCTTCCCAGGGGATTTCAGAGGGGACAGTAGAATACGAAATATATGTGACATGTTTTCTTTTTTTTTAAAAAAGAGTTCCTACCATTCAAATGATGACTTCCTATGCCTAATAATGCCCACTGTATTTCAGATTCTTTCATTCAGTGATTCATTCATACCCTGTGGTAGGTATTGTTTCAGGTGCTGGGGCTATACCAGTAAGAAAAATAAGAAAACAAAAAGATTCCACACTGTCTCTGTTGTATCCTCACTTCCTTGACTGAGGTGACATTCTGGGAAGCAGATGTATGATGGCTGATCTTACCCAGTGTCCCTCTGGGCCTTGGGGATGGAACACTTTGGTGTGTAATTCTGAATTATGGTCATTTCTCCTTAAGGAATCAGAAATCATTCATTGCTTTTTCAAAAGAGCACACATGAACATTTGTACCCCAATAGAAGTAGATATAGAGGTACAATAGAATTGCTGGTCACAGGATTTAGCCCTAGTCAGGAGAACCAAGAGACTCACTAGTGGGCTTCCTAGTTGCTTTTTGGGATAAGTGAGATTGGCAGGGATGCCAGTCAAGTAGGCGCACCTGGAGCTCATCTGGCCTTGGCGTGGCCAGTTGTTGACTAGCTTTAGAAAGGCAGGAAGGAGACTGAGGTTTGTTCCCAGCAGCCTCCATTGCTGTGCCAAGCTGGTCTCAAGGCCTTCTTGGAATAGGACAGTGTTAAAATTCACAGGAGGGAGCTCTCATGTCCCCAAAGCCCAATAGTGTTGTCAGCACACGAGAGCTGTTTTAGGGGTCAGGTGGCTACTACAAGCTGGTGCCTGTGCCTGGTACTGAGAGTACGCCTGACACAGTCTTCTGCCTTCCTGGAGCTTACACTCATGTACTCATTCTCTGGATCTCAGCAACCATCCATTCCTTCCCTGGCTTTAGACCTCTGACATTGTTCATGAGTCTAGGGTGTAAAGATCACTGTCAAACCTGAAATCTGGTAAGAAGTCCTGGGAGGGTGATGTTTCTGCTCCATGTGTGCATACAGCATGACCTATGTTCATTTCAAATTCTGATACATGTTTTCAGACAGGGGATAGTTGAAACCACTGGGTGTGCTTCTCTCTCCTCACCCTGGCCTCTGTTCAAAGACCCAGAAGGAGAGGTGCAGGGATTTGGGGCTTCTGGCACCAGGCTCTAGGCCTGCCCTCCTGTCTCACTTCCACACCACACCTCATGAACACCTGTTCCAACCTGGTCAAACTAGTGCTATTGCTGGGACAAAGGCTGCTGGACTGTCCTTTGTTGTCTACTTATTCTTCCAGGCTGAGTTCATACTGTGTGTTTGTGTGCTACCCCCTCTGATGGCACAGGGAAGAACTGACCATCCCATCAGTTGATGGAGTCCAGTTTTAGCACAGATTAATTTCATTGTGCCTTGAATTGTGGCAAGATTGCTGATTCCCTCTGTCTGACTAGATTGTTGAATATTGAACAATTGGAGAGAAAGTGCTATGTTTGGTTTATCACTGTCACCCTCCAAATGCCCTGTACCCAGGAGTATCAGTGGTTGCCATTCTAATGCAAGTGACCATTTATTGAGCTCTAATGCTACCATTATTCAAAAAATCTTGATCCCAGTGTCTCACCTTGAGATCAACCCCCTTCTTTATCCATCACACCCCAAAAGATAAATACAAACATTTGGAAGGAATGCTTTGGGGTCCAGTTTTACCTGGAGGGACAGTCTTTGTTTCTGGAGCACTAGATTAGGAGCAAGGTGGGTTTCCTAGCAACTTAAGGGTCAGGTCATAGCACATTCCTGTCTAGTAGAAACAGCCATATAGAAGGAGTTTGTGTATATAAAATGTGATGCTTTTCAGATGAGCAACAGCTTTGATTATTACATGGGCAAAGGATGCAACTTGTGGGAGAACCATTAAGGATTGGCTTGGTTTTGCCGCAGTAATGCAAAGATGTATAATTAAAAAAAATTATTTTTGTGGTTGTAGATTGACAGCATGCCTTTGTTTTTTCATTTTTATGCAGTGCTAAGGATCTAACCCAGTGCTTCACACATTCTAGGCAAGTGCTCCTCCACTGAGCTACAGCCCCAGCCCCCAGAGATGCATAATGTTTATGAATTAACATGAAGAGGTTTCTTGCCTTCTCATGCTGCATGTCCACTGTGGGTTTCAGGGGCCTGTCCACACAGTCCCTGGTGGATGGAGGCTCTACAATGTGGGCTTTACAGTTATGTGGCCAGGGAATGACACCTGGAATATCTTCCACCAACAGTGAAATGCTCTGACATAGAAGTGACACACTTCACATGTGTCCACAACACACTAACCCTGAGTATTTGTAATGTACATTCAGAATGAAGGAAGCCATAGCTATTACTGAGCAACCCCTCTTTGTTTGGGTGATATTTTTTCTCAGCACATTCAAAATGCTATTCTAGCATCTCTCTGCCAATGTCACACACTCTGTCATGTCTCTGAATCAGATTCAGAGAGCAACAGAACACTGAGTGGCTCTGAAAGTAATGGTCTAGTTTCACTTCACAATTTTATAACCTCTTTGTATTGGGTGATGCATGGAAGGAGCCCTGGAGTGGGAATGTGGGGCCCAAGTTAGATTCTTGGTCTTTGTTCTAGCTTCTGACTTAATCGAGCTCCTCTTCCTTAGAAATGAGTAGGTCAATTATGTGACCTATGGACTCTATAGTCTTGCAAACATTTTTTTCTGAATCTTTCTAGAATCCTTCAACTCTGTGGTCAAAGAGACTAAGGTTCCTTTGTAAGGTGATATCACATGATTCTCATTGGCTGGTAAACCTAACTTTACCCACTTAATGCTTATTTTAGGCTTCACAGATATCTTAAAATAGAGGAAGGGGCATTACAAACAGGAAGCTTCAGGTTCAGCTTTTGAAATGCCTGGATCTGGGGTTCCTGGATCACCAAGTCATGTTGAATGGCAGAGGAGTTAGCATGGGCTTGAATTCAAACTGACTGGGTGTCCAGACCTTGTCATTTGCTAACAGGTTCTCCACCCATGTTCCTTACCTGTAACAGGAGGTAGTGGTATTTCCTTATTGGGCGAGTTATCAGCTGGGGATCAGTGAGCTTAAGTAGAGCTCTTACTGCGGTGTCTGGCCTGAGGTCAATGTGGAGCCAGTGGTGGATGATGATAATATTATTATTATTATTATTATTATTATTATTATTATTATTATTATTATGTCTCCTTCTCCAAGCAAATATTCTGACTTTGAGATATTTCAAAAAGCTTTTTGTCCTACTCACTGGCTTGTGACAGAATTGTGTGCAGAGAGCTGGAGCCAGGTTAACTGCTCTGAGGTTCGAGAGAGCCATGGAAAAAGTGCTGAATTCATTACCAGCAGGTTCACTAGGCTGGGGTGGGCCAGGCTCAGGGGCCCCAAGGACTAGAGACCTAGTCCCCTGACACACAGACATCCTGCTTATCTCTTGCTCCCAGGGACCTGGTAGTCCCTGCCCAATTTAAAGTTCAAACTGTCCAACTATAACAAAATTTCAGGTTAGGCAACTCAGGGGCCTGGGCTTTAGAAACTCAGGTCCATTTTGCTATCTTTGGAGTGCCTTGCTGGATTGAGTGTGCACAGGAGAGACACTAGGAGAGCACAGGCATGGGCAATCTCCCTTTATTCCTTTGTTCCTTCATTCGTTTGTTCTTCTTTCTGGACTAGGACTTGAACCCAGGGAATCAGAGTGACCTTCCCAGTCCATTCCATTTCTTAAAATTTTGAGACAGGATCTGCTTAAGTTGCTGAGGCTGTCCTCCTGCTTCGGAAGTCTCTGGGATTGGAGTCATGTATGACTGCACCTGCATGTTCTTGTATTCTCACAGGAAATTTTGGAAGGCAGAAGGGATCTCTTTTTGTCTCTGGACAAAGTGTGGGTAAGTCTGGATCTCAGGGTCCTGAGATACTTGGTTCTGAGGCATCAGGGGACATGGCAATGTAATATAAAATCCCAGCTCAAAGGGGTACATTTTGAAAGAGATTTCTAGATGTTTTGTTGTTGTTGATTTGAGATTGAAGTCTCACTATGTTATGCAGACTGATCTGGAATTCCTGAGATCAAAAGATCTTCCTGCTTTAACCTTCTAAGTAGCTGGGGGTTCCTGTGTGCCACCACACTTAAGCAAGATTTGTGTTGGAATCCCCTGAACTCTCATTGTGGAATTTCCATGATTCCTTTCCTGAGTTTTCCCACTCCTCCTTACTCAGAAATGTTCATATCATACACAAGCATCTTAGATATTATATTTTTTCCATAATTTTGATTGGTGAATTAGCATCTTGGATATCAGGAAATAACAAAAGTGAATATACTAATGTGATTTCCTCCAAGTAGGCTTTCTGCCACACCAAGATTCTGCATCTAGGGATCTTGTCATCTCATCTGTTCTTGGCATCTTTTGATATAGTGTGCCTGCCCATGGGTACTGCAGGAATCTTAGAGGGATTCAGACTGTCCTCATGTCTTGGCAACAAGGGTATCACAGAAACCACTGGTGCCTCCCGGGTGTCCAGCATTACTAGATCAGACATATGTCCACATTACAAAAACCTACTTGTCATCTGGGAGAAAGTAGAGGACCAGTGTGCTGAAACTGAGGGTCCTACCCCCTGACTCCCCAGGCTGGTCCCTGGTTGAGGAAGCGTGGGCTACAACCATGCTGCACAGGCAGACCTTGACCCTTTAAACTGCATGTGAAGAATGTAGCCCAGTTTTTCTTGGTTGGGTCCCTTTTCAGGCCTGCTCTGATAGTGGCTCACTCTATTTTTATATTAGACACTGTCTCCCTTTCTCATTGCCAGATACCCTCCATACTCTTGCTCACAAATCCTGTAGCAACAGCTGTTCCACCAGCCCACTCTTGGCTACATGTAGGTGGAATGTGATTCACAACTAGTATGAGTGCCTCTGTGTGTCAGGAGCCTGGAGTGTGTGGGGAGAGCATATTCAGTCCCCTGGACTTGGCACAAGCATCCTGGGCATTGGGTCCAGAGTGTTCTAGGCTGGCTGACATGTCCTTTTCTGGATACAATGGCATATTGACTTGAAAACAAAAGACCTTCTCTCTAGTTGGAGTGCTGGAAGAGACTCTAGTGCCTAGCACCACAAAGAGAGCTCCTACTTTCTCAAACCAGGCAAGAAGCAAGAGAGTAAGGAAGAACTTCTGGCTTTAGGTGTTGGCTGGAGTCCTTCTCTGATTCCTGTTTTTTTTATTACATGGGCCAAAATGAGAGGTCCTAGTCATCCAGTTTCCAGGGAAGGTTCTCTATAGTCTCTCCTTTCCCATTCTTTCAGGAGTTTAGACTTGTTTTATTCTGCAGCTGTGTTTATTTGAGGAAGCATTGGTCCTGTTGCGTTGACAGTACCAGGGCAGAAGCTGACAGTCCCTGTCTTAAAATCTAGGACCCTGGACTTCTGGGACTGGTAAACAAGTTTCTATCCAGGGCCAAGGAGCGACAGCAGGTTTATAATTCAGTGCTTACAAACATAAAACATGTTGAAAAACTCCTAAACAGTCCACAAGTTTGTAGTTGATTTTGTGTATAGCCAAAGGGTTTGAATAATGACAACAGCAAAATGATGTCTACTGAACATGTCCTGTGTCAGAAATTTTAATTTAGTCTTCATATTAACACTGTATTTGGGTTCTCTAAAGGAATAGGATCTATAGAATATATATTATATATATGAAATGTAATATATGAATATATAAAGAGAGTGTGTGTATATACATACATATTTATGCATATATATGTGTATATATATGCATATATATATGTGTATGAATTTAAAGGTGGATTTATTAGTTTGGCTCACATCATCAAGGCTGTATTGTCCCACAATGACTGTCTGTAAGCTGGAGAGCCAGAGAAACCAAGAAGGATCTGAATCCCTCTTGCCAAGAAGTTGGAGTCTCAGGGAAAGAGGGACCAACAATGTAGTCATGGCTCTATGCTGAACAGTTGGAAGCTTCCTGAAGGGTCACTGGAGGTGATTCCAGGATGAAAGGCTGAAGAAGCCAGTCTGACGTCCATGGGTGATGGGCAAAGCAAGTCACACCTGCTCTCATAGAAGAGAGCCTGAAGGTACTGCGTGGCTTCCTCTTCTGCTTTTGTTCCATCTGGGGCCCTGGTCTGTAGGACCATGCTGCTCACTTTCAGCTTGCTGTCCCCCATGCCAGTTGTCTCTGGAAACACCCTCGCTGAATCTGTTGGAAATATGCTTTATTAGTTAATTAATCATCTCTCCATCTAATCAAGAGGATACTCAAATTTACTATCACAAGTCCTGTAATAAAATGTCTAAAGTTATATTCTTATAATTTTTTTGTAGATAAAAGAAAGTTATATAGTTTGCCTAAGGGAAAAAGTGATTGGTAGAGCTTAGATTCTTACTTAGCCTGACTCCATGTCCCTCAAACTATGATATTCCCTCAGTAGTGAGTGTTGATCAATTTCTATTATGACTGTAGTTTTTCAGAAGTGTTGGAGTATGGAAACACATCACCTTAAGTTAGAGGTTCTCCCCAAATTCTTGCATAGTTTCCTCCCCTTTTTGTGGTGCTAGAAACCTTGGGCTTCCTGCATGGTAAGCAAGTGCTCTCTCCACCACTGAGACACATTCCCAGCTCTCCCCAAAATTCTTAAAAGAGCCAATCAGGAGATCAAACATATAACCACACCAAATATAAAAATCCATCAGGAAGGGGATACCCAACCATGCCGTCATGCAATGCTTATAATGTCCGATACTTCACAATGCTACTCCAGTCCTTATAATCACATCTGAGAAGGCCCAGTTAGAGCCCACATTCTGGGCTGTGCACACTTTTTTGCTGATTGCTGACATACTGGAAGCAAGTCCACCTTCTTATTACCTGTTCTGTTCCTCAAAGCATCAAGAATAATTCTCAGTGACCCTTAACAAATCCCAAAAGTGTTTCCAAAGAAAATGGAATGAGGAAACGAAAATAAGAGAGTGACATTAAGTTCCATTTTATCCTTAGTGTGATTATATCAAGGTTTGCATGGTTTAAATAGATTTGCATTTTAATTTTGACATTCTCTGGTGCCTGGATACCTAATTTTGGGTCCTCAGATGACCTATGTAGTTACATTATAAAACTGTAAATTTCCTCAGGGGGAAAGGAAAAAACAATTCCAAAGAAGGTGAACAATTTGGATTAGAATTATATTAACATAATCCAGCTTGGAGTGAAAATTTCTTTTGTTAAATTCCCCAAATTTTCTGTTTCATTTCTGTCAATTCTCTCCATTGTTGTTGACAAGAGAAATCCCAGTCTAAAAATTAACCCACACAATCCAGTAAAACAATTTCCTTGAATGGCAATTTTAATGAACTCTACCCCTGTGGATTTTCTATGACCTTCAACAATCACTTTGACTTTTTAATATGCTTAGAGGATGATTGACTATAGAATATTAATGAGAAGAATCTCACAATTCTCTCCACTCCAGATATTACTGGCATGGGTACAGGGATCCCCAGAAATTTCTGGGCCCAGGTTCTTGATGTTCAAACAAAGAATTGATCAAGACCTATGAAGTTGACAAGCAAAGCAAAGGTTTATTGTAAGTAAAAGCATACACTCTGGGAGAACAAAGTGGGCTGAGCTGCAAAGTAGCTCAAGGTTCTGACTCAGCAGTGGAGTTCAGTTTTATTGGGCTATGATAATTTTACCTAACCCTTTTTCCCTGGGTGGATTGGGGTTGATTGGAACCTTGATTGACAGTTTACTTTAGTGTAATTTTTTCTTTACTGGCCATGTGTAAATTTATTTTTCCTTGGGAAATGCACAAAGAGGGGAACAAACCACAATATTAATAATATGTTAACTAGCAACAGGTGAATTTTAGGTCAGTCCCTCAGATTATTTCACATACACAACCAAGATCTGGAACTTTCACATTAGGGGCTTGAATTCCCCCTTGTGGCCATCTAGCTTCCTCCGTTAGTTTCAATATGACCCAGTTTTCCTTCAAAGAAAGGTGATTCAGACAGTGTATTAGGTGGGCTAAAAGCTTGGGGGTGTTACCTACATTTCTGTCTTTCCTATCTATCCCTTCTTATGCTCTAAATCCTACTTAACATTTTGAGAATGTTAAGTAGGCGATCAGATGATTTCCCCAAATCTCCACACTCCAGAAACAATATCTATATTTTCCCACAGTCTTTGTTCAGCATAGAGTGTTTCATAGGAGAAAGTCAGTTCTCAGTGATTCCCCTGGGTATATCTTCATTATTTGCTGATTCGGCATTGCGTCCCTTCCCCCATGCTCTGTATCCTGCCTTATCAAAGATAGAAGGATTTAATACAAGTCCCTTTTCCAGAAAATTTGGTCATTTCCTTCCTTCTATACACTTGAAAATATGGCTTAGGAGCAAGTGCCTCATTAAACCTGAAAGGTGAAATGTTTGAAAAAATACCCCAAATCCTAAATGAATTCTAGGTAACTTAGTGGACTGTAGTACTTGTGTCTGGTCTTGAAAGCAGAGAATAAGTGATGTCTTCTGTACTGTTTTAGGATGGTGCCATTCCTGAAGATGGTGCCATCACTTGGGGGTTGGGGATGATTTCCGATTTGGACATGTTGAGTGTGAGGTGCCTGTGGGATCCCTGGTGGGAAGAGTACTACTATAAGACAGAGCCAGGCCTAACAGCCAAGCAGGTCAGCAGCCCTTGGCTGTCTCCTGACTTGTCTCACAGGAGACAGCCCAAGGTCCAGAGCAGCCCTGCCTGCATCGAGGACAAGACTGTGGCCAGCAGTGCTGCTCTTCCCTTCACCTATCTGTACACAGCCACGCCAGGACCCCTGTCCACCTGCCACTGCTTGGAGATACTCAGCACCACTGGGCTCAGTGCTCAAAGCTTCTGGGTAACAAGTCAGTTCAGGAAATCTGCTGTAGAGAAAGCCCTCCCTGAGCTACAGCAGTAGGTGAGACCTGGTGGCATGCTGCCCGCAAGGAGCTCTGATGATGAGGAAATGTCACAAGTCAGGATGAGACAGGTATCAAGTGAAAGGTGCTGTAGGATATAAAGGGGACAATCTCAAAGTGCATCAGAGAAGAATGCATGAAAGAGATGGTGTCTGAGCTAGCTTTGAAAACTCATCCCAGTGTGACTGAGAACAGTAGGAGCAAAGACCTGGAGGTGGGGGCAGTGCAGAGGATGTAGTGATGGGCCAGGCTGTGTGGAGGGGGATGTGGAAGTCAGGCCGAAGAAGCAGATGCTGCCAGACTCTGGGGGCCTTGAAGACTCAGCAAGGATTTGGACTTAATGCTGTGGTGATGGGGAGCCATGAAGGGTCTTGATCAAAAGAGTGATGGATCAATTGGGCTAGACTTCAATGGCAGAACCACTATGAGGAATGTGAGGAATTTCTTTTAGAGACTAGAGGGACAGAGCCTTGGGAGCAGCTGGAGACAACAATGAAAGCTGGTACCTCTGTGTCTTGTGGTGGGCCTGAAGGTGCTCCATGACCCTGGAGTGATAGTCTGGAGGAAGGTGGGTGTGAAGGGAGCAAAAGAACACCTTCTCTTCTCGTTGTGTAATGGTGCCCAGCCATGTTACAGATGGTAAGTGCTTTGTTGTCATGGGTCCTGTAGTCAGGGTGAAGGGTAGATAAAAGGAAGCAGAGTAGAACCCCAGCCAAGTCCTTATGGACCTGGGGCATAAGTGAGAAATCTGTTGGTTTGAAGCCACTTAATTAATGATTGCATTACCACAAGATAGGCTAGCTCATGTTGACTGACAGAGTCGGAGGGCAACAGTAAATGTGGGAGAATTTTCTAGTGAGCAGACCTCCCCCAAGCAGAGCTGTGACAGCTGCTTTCACCTCTGCATTTCTTAGGCTATAGATGATGGGGTTCATTGAGGGTGTCACGGCGGCATAAAACAGTGTGATAATCTTATCCACATTGGGATTCTTTGCCTTAGGCTTAAGGTACATGAAGGAGATGGTCCCATAGAAAATCACCACCACTGTGAGGTGTGCAGAGCAGGTAGAGAAGGCTTTGCGCCGGCCTGAAGCAGAGGGAACCCGAAAGATGGCAGCCAGGATGAAAATGTAGGAGAGGCAGATGAGCAGGAGAGGGGTCACTGTCAGGATGGTTGTAGCCACCATCAATACCAGGGCATTAAGGGAGATGTCCCCACAGGCGAGTTTCAGCACTGCTAAGATCTCACAGAAGAAGTGGTTGATGACATTGTGGCCACAGAAGGGGAGGCGCCAGATCAGGATGGACTGTAGCAATGAGTTGACAAAGCCTGTCCCCCAGCTCAGCGCTGCCATCTGCCAGCACATCTGTCCAGTCATGAGCTCTGTGTACCTGAGTGGGTGGCAGATAGCCACATAACGGTCATAGGCCATTGCAGCCAGGAGAAGGCACTCTGTAGCACCCAAAGCCAGGGTCAAGTACATTTGCAGGGCACAGGCTGGGAAGGAGATGGTACTTCTGGTTTGTAGGAAGTTGGTGAGCATGAGAGGTGTGAAGGAGGAAGTGCCACAGATGTCTATGAGGGAGAGGTTGCTGAGAAAGAAGTACATGGGGTTGTGCAGGTGGGGGTCCAGCATGATCAGCACCATGAGGAGGGAGTTCCCCAGCAGATTCATGCAGTAGATGCCCAGGCAAAGCACAAACAGGACCACCTCTAGGTCATGGTGCCCATGGAGCCCCAGCAGGACATAGTCCATCACAGCTGTCTGGTTTGTCTTCTCCATCTCATCCTCTTTGCTCTTTCATCTGGACCACACAGCTTTTAGAAAGAAGCTCTTGCTGGTGTGGGGACCAAGGATGCTGGATGTGTGACTTGCAGTGTATCAGCCTCCTTCTCTGGAACCGAGTTTTATCATCTGTACAAGGATAAAGAGGCCTTCAGGCCTGCATCTGGCCCTCCCATCTCTGCTCTTCTATGGACTTTGAGGGGAATTGCAACATCCTGGCTCTCTAGACTCTTGGCTGTTCTTCCCAGGGGATTTCAGAGGGGACAGTAGAATACAAAATATATGTGACATGTTTTCTTTTTTTAAAAAACGAGTTCCTACCATTCAAAGGAACCATCTTTTCTCAGTTATGACTTCCTATGCCTAATAATGCCCACTGTATTTCAGATTCTTTCATTCAGTGATTCATTCATACCCTGTGGTAGGTATTGTTTCAGGTGCTGGGGCTATACCAGTAAGAAAAATAGGAAAACAAAAAGATTCTACACTGTTTCTGTTGTACCCTCACTTCCTTGACTGAGGTGACATTCTGGGAAGCAGGTGTATGATGGCTGATCTTACCCAGTGTCCCTCTGGGCCCTGGGGATGGAACACTTTGGTGTGTAATTCTGAATTATGGTCATTTCTCCTTAAGGAATCAGAAATCATTCATTGCTTTTTCAAAAGAGCACACATGAACATTTGTACCCCAATAGAGGTAGATATAGAGGTACAATAGAATTGCTGGTCACAGGATTTAGCCCTGGTCAAGAGAGCCAAGTGACTCACTAGTGGGCTTTCTAGTTGCTTTTTGGGATAAGTGAGATTGGCAGGGATGCCAGTCAAGTAGGCGCGCACCTGGAGCTCATCTGGCCTTGGCGTGGCCAGTTGTTGACTAGCTTTAGAAAGGCAGGAAGGAGGCTGAGGTTTGTTCCCAGCAGCCTCCATTGCTGTGCCAAGCTGGTCTCAAGGCTTCTTGGAATAGGACAGTGTTAAAATTCACAGGAGTAGGACTGGGGATGTGGCTCAAGCAGTAGCGCACTCGCCTGGCATGCGTGCGGCTCGGGTTCGATCCTCAGCACCACATACCAACAAAGATGTTGTGTCTGCCGAGAATTAAAAAATAAATATTAAAAATTCTCTCTCTCTCTCCTCTCTCACTCTCTCTAAAAAAAAAAAAATTCACAGGAGGGAGCTCTCATGTCCCCAAAGCCCAATAGTGCTATCAGCACAGGAAAGCTGTTTTAGGGGTCAGGTGGCTACTACAAGCTGGTGCCTGTGCCTGGTGCTGAGAGTACGCCAGACACAATCTTGTCTTCTGCCTTCCTGGAGCTTACACTCATGTACTCATTCTCTGGATCTCATGAACCATCCATTCCTACCCTGGCTTTAGACCTCTGACATTATCCATGAGTCTGGGGTGTAAAGATCACTGTCAAACCTGAAATCTGGTAAGAAGTCCTGGGAGAGCGATGTTTCTGCTCCATGTGTGCTTACAACATGACCTATGTTCATTTCAAATTCTGACACATGTTTTCAGACAGGGGATAGTGGAAACCACTGGATGTGCCTCTCTCTCCTCACCCTGGCCTCTGTTCAAAGACCCAGAGGGAGAGGTGCAGGCATTTGAGGCTTTTGGCAGCAGGCTCTGCTCCTGCCCTCACTTCCACACCACACCTCATGCACATCTGCTCCAACCTGGTCAGACTAGTGCTATTGCTGGGACAAAGGCTGCTGGACTGTCCCTTGTTGTTCACTTATTCTTCCAGGCTGAGTTTACACTGCGCATTTTGTGTGTCACCCTCTCTGATGGCACAAGGTAGAACTGACCATCCCATCAGTTGATGGTTGTCCAGTTTTAGCACAGATTAATTTCATTGTGCCTTGAATTGTGGCAAGATTGCTGATTCCCTCTGTCTGACTAGATTGTTGAATATTGAACAATTGGAGAGAAAGTGCTATGTTTGGTTTATCACTGTCATCTTCCAAGTGCCCTGTACCCAGGAGTGTCAGTGGTTGCCATTCTAATGCAAGTGACCATTTACTAAGCTCTAGTGCTGCCATTCTGCCAAAAATCTTGATCCTAGTGTCTCATCTTGAGATCACTCCCCTCCGTCTTCATTCTACCCCCAAAAGAAAAATACAAACTTTTGGAAGAAATGCTCTGGGGGCTAGTTCCAGCTGGAGGGACAGTCTTTGTTTCTGGAGCACTAGATCGGGAGCATGGTGGGTTTCCTAGCAACTTAAGGTCAGGTCATAGCACATTCCTGTCTAGTAGAAACAGCCATAAAGAAGGAGTTTGTGTATAGAAAATGTGATACATTTCAGATGAGCAACAGCTTTGATTATTACATGGGCAAAGGATGCGACTTTGGGGAGAAACATTAAGGATTAGCTTGGTTTTGCCGCAGTAATGCAAAGATGAATGTTTTTAAAAAAATTATTTTTGTAGTTGTAATTGACAGCATGCCTTTATTTTTTTTTTTCATTTTTATGCAGTGCTAAGGATCTAACCCAGTGCTTCACACATTCTAGGCAAGTGCTCCTCCACTGAGCTACAGCCCCAGCCCCCAGAGATGCATAATGTTTATGAATTAACATGAAGAGGTTTCTTGCCTTCTCATGCTGCATGTCCACTTGGGTTTCAAGGGCCTGTCCACACAGTCCCTGGTGGATGGAGGCTCTACAATGTGGGCTTTACAGTTATGTGGCCAGGGAATGACACCTGGAATATCTTCCACCAACAGTGAAATGCTCTGACACAGAAGTGACATACTTCACATGTGTCCACAACACACTAACCCTGAGTATTTGTAATGTACATTCAGAATGAAGGAAGCCATAGCTATTACTGAGCATCCCCTCTTTGTTTGGGTGACATTTTTTCCCAGCACATTCAAAATGCTATTCTAGCATCTCTCTGCCAATGTCACACACTCTGTCATGTCCCTGTATCAGATTCTGAGAGCAATAAAACACTGAGTGGCTCTGAAAGTAATGGTCTAGTTTCACTTCACAATTTTATAACCTCTTTGTATTGGGTGATACATAGAAGGAGCCCTGGAGTGGGAAGGTGGAGACCAGCTTAGATTCAGGTTAGATTGATCGAGGTTGGATTAGACCAGGTTAGACTGATCGATCTCCTCTTCCTGAGAAATGAGTAGGTCAATTATGTGACCTGTGGACTCTGTGGTCTTGCAAACATTTTCTCTGAATCTTTCTAGAATCCTTCAACTCTGCGGTCAAAGAGACTAGAGTTCCTTTGTAAGTTGATATCACATGATTCTCATTGGCTGGTAAACCTAACTTTACCCACTTAATGCTTATTTTATGCTGCATAGATATCTTAAAAGAGGAAGGAGCATCACAGACAGGAAGCTTCAGGTCCAGCTTTTTAAATGCCTGGATCTGGGGTTCCTGGATCACCATGTCATGTTGTATGGCAGAGGAGTTGGCATGGGCTTGAATTCAAACTGACTGGGTGTCCAGACCCTGTCACTTGCTAACAGGTTCTCCACCCATGTTCCTTACCTGTAACAGGAGATAGTGGTATTTCCTTGTTGGGCGAGTTATCAGCTGGGGATCAGTGAGCTTAAGTAGAGCTCTTACTGCAGAGTCTAGCCTGGGGTCAATGTGGAGCCAGTGGTGGATGATGATATTATTATTATTCTTGTGTCTCCTTCTCCAAGCAAATATTCTGACTTTGAGATATTTCAAAAAGCTTTTGTGAGTCTGACACACCAGACTGACAGCTCCTTTTGTCCTACTCACTGGCTTGTGACAGAATTGTGTACAGAGAGCTGGAGCCAGGTTAACTGCTCTGAGGTTCGAGAGAGCCATGGAAAAAGTGCTGAATTCATTACCAGCAGGTTCACTAGGCTGGGGTGGGCCAGGCTGAGCGGCCCCAAGGACTAGAGACCTAGTCCCTTGACACACAGACAGCCTGCTTGTCTCTTGCTCCCAGGGACCTAGTAGTCCCTGCCCAATTTAAAGTTCAAACTCTCCAACTATAATAAAATTTCAGGTTAGGCAACTCAGGGGCCTGGGCTTTAGAAATCAGGTCCATTTTGCTATCTCTGGAGTGCCTTGCTGGATTGAATGTGCACAGGAGAGACACTAGGAGAGCACAGGCATGGGCAATCTCCCGTTATTCCTTTGTTCCTTCATTCGTTTGTTCTTCTTTCTGGACTAGGACTTGAACCCAGGGATGATTAATCAGAGTGACCTTCCCAGTCCATTCCATTTCTTAAAATTTTGAGACAGGATCTGCTTAAGTTGCTGAGGCTGTCCTGCTGTTTCAGAAGTCTCTGGGATTGGAGTCATGTACGACTGCACCTGCATGTTCTTGTATTCTCACAGGAAATTTTGGAAGGCAGAAGGGATCTCTTTTTGTCTCTGGACCAAGTGTGGGTAAGTCTGGATCTCAGGGTTCTGAGATACTTGGTCCTGAGGCATCATGGGACATGGAAATGTAATATAAAATCCCAGCTCAAATAAATACATTTTGACAGAGATATCTAGTTTTGTTGTTATTGTTGTTGATTTGAGATTGCAATCTCACTATGTTATGCAGACTGATCTGGAATTCCTGAGATCAAAAGATCTTGCTGCTTTAACGTGAGTAGCTTGGGTTACTGTGTGTCACCATACTCAGCAAGATTTATGTTGGAATCCCCTGAACTCTCATTGTGGAATTTCCATGATTCCTCTCCTGAATTTTCATACTCCTCCTTATACAGAAATGTTCACACACAAGCATTAGATATTATAGTTTTTTTCCATAATTTTGATTGGTGAATCAGCATCTTGGATATCAGGAAAAGTAGAAAAGTAAGTCTATTAGTATGATTTCCCCGAAAGTAGGCTTTCTGCCCCACCAAGATTCTACATCTAGGGATCTTGTCATTGCTGCAGTCCAGCTGCAGCAAAATAACCAGGGAGTGACGAACAACTTGTGTACATTGATACAGCAGGAGTGGGAGCCGTTTATTGTAGGACTGGAGGGGTATTTATACATTCCACACAGCTTATCTAATTAACATAAACTAGATATAGCCGTCAACCAATAAGCAATCTCCACACTTAATGGCTCGCTGGCGTTACTTATCAAACCACTCCCCCTGGCAAAATGCCAGGCGCCATCCTGACTTGTTTACAGACTCTAACATGTCATCTCATCTGTTCTTGGCATCTTGTGACATAGAGTGCCTGCCCATGGGTACTACAGGAATCTTAGAAGGATTCAGACTGTCCTCATGTCTTGGCAACAAGGGTACCACAGAAGCCACTGGTGTCTCCCTGGTGTCCAGCATTACTAGATCAGACATATGTCCATGTTACAAAAACCTACTTTTCATCTGGGAGAAAGTAAAGGACCAATGTGCTGAAACTGAGAGTCCTACCACCTGACCCCCCATGCTGTTCCCTGGTTTAGGAAGTGTGGGCTACAACCATGCTGCACAGAGAGACCTTGACCCTTTAAACTGCATGTGAAGAATGTAGCCCAGTTTTTCTTGGTTGGGTCCCTTTTCAGGCCTGCTCTGATAGTGGCTCCTCTATTTTTATATTAGACACTGTCTCCCTTTCTCATTGCCAGATGCCCTCCATACTGTTGCTCACAAATCCTGCAGCAATAGCTGTTCCACCAGCGAACTCTTGGCTACATGCAGGTGGAATGTGATTCACAACTAGTATGAGTGCTTCAGTGTGTCAGGAGCGTGGTGTGTGTGGGGAGAGCATATTCAGTCCCCTGGATTTGGCAAGAGCATCCTGGGCATTGGGTCCAGAGTGTTCTAGGTTGGCTGACACTTCCTTTTCTGGATACAATGGCATATTGACTTGAAAACAAAAGACCTTCTCCCTAGTAGGAGTGCTAGGGGAGCCTCCAGTGCCTGGTAGCACAAAGAGAGCTCCTACTTTCTCAAACCAGGCAAGAAGCAAGAGAGTAAGGAAGAACTTCTGGCTTTAGGTGTTGGCTGGAGTCCTTCTCTGACTCCTGTTTTTTTATTACATGGGCCAAAATGAGAGGTCCTGGTCATCCAGTTTCCAGGGAGGGTTCCCTATAGTCTCTCCTTTCCCATTCTTTCAGGAGTTTAGACTTGTTTTATTCTGCAGCTGTGTTTATTTGAGGAGGCATTGGTCATGTTGCAGTTGACAGTACCAAGACAGTAGCTGACAGTCTGGTCCCTGTTAAAATCTAGGACACTGGACTCCTGGGACTGGTAACCAGGTTCCTATCCAGGGCCAAGGAAGAGACAGCAGGTTTATAATTCAGTGCTTACAAAACATAAAACTTGTTGAAATACTCCTAAACAGTCCACAAGTTTGCAGTTGATTTTGTGTATAGCCAAAGAGTTTGAATAATGATAACAGCAAAATGATGTCTACTGAACATGTGCTGTGTCAGACACTGCTAATTTAGTCCTCATATTAACACTGTATTTGGGTTCTCTAAAGGAATAGAATCCATAGAATATATATTATATTATATATATTAAATGTAATATATTTATATATAAAGAGAGTGTGTGTATATATGTATATATATGAATATATGATATATATTTGTATATATGTGTGTGTGTGTGTGTGTGTGTGTAAATTTAAAGATGGATTTATTAGTTTGGCTCACATCATCAAGGCTGTATTGTCCCACAATGACTGTCTGAAAGCTGGAGACCCAGAGAAACCAAGAAGGATCTGAATTCCTCTTGCCAAGTAGAGTCTCAGGGTAAGAGGGACCAATGATGTAGTCATGGCTCTATGCTGAACACTTGGAAGCCTCCTGAAGGGTCACTGGAGGTGATTCCAGGATGAAAAGCTGAAGAAGCCAGTCTGACATCCATGGGCGATGGGCAAAGCAACAGACACACTTGCACTCTTAGAAGACAGCCTGCAGGTATTATGTGGCTTCCTCTTCTGCTTTTGTTCCATCTGGGGCCCTAGTCTGTAGGACCATGCTGCTCACTTTCAGCCTGGTGTCCCCCATACCAATTGTTGCTGGAAACACCCTCACTGACTGTGTCAGAAATATGCTTTACTAGTTAACTAATCATCTCTCGTCTAAGCAAGAGGACATTCAGATTTACTTTCACAAATCCTGTAATAAAATGTAGGCAGTTTTATTCTTATCATTTTTTTTGTAGATTAAGGAAAGTTATGTAGTTTGCCTAAGGGAAAATGTGAATGGTAGAGCTTAGATTCTCACTCAGCCTGACTCCAAGTCCCTCAAACTAGGTTGTTCCGCTCACACACACAGCAGTGAATAGGTGTTGATATATTTCCATTATGACTACAGTGTTTCATAAGTGTTGGAGTATGGAAACACATCATCTTAAGTTAGAAGTTCTTCCCAAATTCTTGCATCGTTTTGCCCCCCCTCTGTTTTTGTGCTAGAGATGTAACCTTGTGCTTCTTGCATGCTAAGCAAGTGCTCTACCACTGAGACACATTCCCAGCTCTCCCTAAATTCTTAAAAGATAAGAGCCAATCAGGAGATCAAAAATATAACCAAACCAAATATAAAAATCCCAGCATGGCACTTGTGCAAACTCCAAAGGCCCAGTTAAAACCCACATTCTGGGCTGTGCAGTCTTGCTGATTGCTGACATCCTGGCTGAAAACTCTCCTTTTCATTACTCTTTCTGTTGTCATCCCATCACATGTATTTCTCAGTGACCCTTACCAAAAATATTCATAAGAATAAATGGATTAGGAAACCAAAGATAAGAGAGTGATAGTAGTTCCACTAAATCTTCAGTGCAGATTTCAAAGTTTGCATTTTGAGTAAGGACATTCTCTGATGCCTGGCTTGTTCATTTAGGAGCCTTAAATGAATTCTGTAGTTATATTATTAAAATATCAAATTCTGTAGAGAAAACAATTCCAAAGCTGGGAAAGTGATTAATTAGATTAGAATTTTAGTAATAGAATCCAATTTGTAGTGGAAATTTCTTTTGTTAAATTTTTGTGTTATTTCTAACCCTTCTGTTTCTTAATATTATTTTCAGTTGTTGATGGACCTTTATTTTACTCATTGACTCATATATAGTACTGAGAATCAAACCCAGTGCCTCACACATTCTAGGCAAGTCCTCTACCACTAAGTCAGAACTCAGCCCTCTTTTTCTTGTTGACAAAACAAATACCAACCTAAAAATTATTTCATATGTTTCAGGGGAACAGTTGCCTCATAGAGCAATTTAAATGAACTATACCAGTGTGGATTTTACTACCTTAAAAAATCACATTTTAGAATTTTTTGGAGAACATTATCAGTCATAGACTATCAGTTAGATGATTTCTCCAAATCTCCACACTCCAAAGACAAAAATTAGATTTTCCCACAGTCTTTGTTCAGCATAGAATATTTCATAGGAGAAAGTCAGTTCTCAGTGATTCCCCTGGGTGTGTCTTCAATATTTGCTGATTCAGCTTTGCCTCCCCACCCCCATGCTCTATATCCTGCCTTATCAAAGATAGAAGGATTTAATAAAGTCCCTTTTACAGAAATTTTTGGTTATTTCCTTCCTTCTACACACTTGAAAATATGGTTTATGGAGCAAGTGCCTCATTGAGCCTGAAAGGTGAAATGATGTTTGAAAAAACACCCCAAATCCTAAATGAATTCTGGGTAACTTAGTGGACTGTAGTACTTGTGTCTGGTCTTTGAAGCAGAGAATAAGTGATGTCTTCTGTACTGTTTTAGGATGGTGCCATTCCTGAAGATGGTGCCATCCCTTGGGGGTTGGGGATGATTTCCGATTTGGACATGTTGAGTGTGAAGTGCCTGGGATCCCTGGTGGGAAGAATACCACCATAAGACAGAGCCAGGCCTAACAGCCAAGCAGGTCAGCAGCCCTTGGCTGTCTCCTGACTTGTCTCACAGGAGACAGCCCAAGGTCCAGAGCAGCCCTGCCTGCATCGAGGACAAGACTGTGGCCAGCAGTGCTGCTCTTCCCTTCACCTATCTGTACACAGCCACGCCTGGACCCCTGTCCACCTGCCACTGCTTGGAGATACTCAGCACCACTGGGCTCAGTGCTCAAAGCTTCTGGGTAACAAGTCAGTTCAGGAAATCTGCTGTAGAGAAAGCCCTCCCTGAGCTACAGCAGTAGGTGAGACCTGGTGGCATGCTGCCCGCAAGGAGCTCTGATGATGAGGAAATGTCACAAGTCAGGATGAGACAGGTATCAAGTGAAAGGTGCTGTAGGATATAAAGGGGACAATCTCAAAGTGCATCAGAGAAGAATGCATGAAAGAGATGGTGTCTGAGCTAGCTTTGAAAACTCATCCCAGTGTGACTGAGAACAGTAGGAGCAAAGACCTGGAGGTGGGGGCAGTGCAGAGGATGTAGTGATGGGCCAGGCTGTGTGGAGGGGGAAGTGGAAGTCAGGCCGAAGAAGCAGATGCTGCCAGACTCTGGGGGTCTTGAAGACTCAGCAAGGATTTGGACTTAATGCTGTGGTGATGGGGAGCCATGAAGGGTCTTGATCAAAAGAGTGATGGATCAATTGGGGCTAGACTTCAATGGCAGAACCACTATGAGGAATGTGAGGAATTTCTTTTAGAGACTAGAGGGTCAGAGCCTTGGGAGCAGCTGGAGACAACAATGAGAGCTGGTACCTCTGTGTCTTGTGGTGTGCCTGAAGGTGCACCAGGACCCTGGAATGAAAGTCTGGAAGAAGGTGGGTGTGAAGGGAGTGAAAGGACACCTTCTCTTCTCGTTTTGTAATGGTGCCCAGCCATGTTACAGATGGTAAGTGCTTTGTCATCATGGGTCCTGTGGTGGGGATGAGGGGTGGATAAAAGGAAGCAGAGCAGACCCTAGCCAAGCCCTTATGGACCTGGGGTATAAGTGAGAAATCTGTTGGTTTGAAGCCACTTAATTAATGATTGCATTACCACAAGATAGGCTAGCTCATGTTGACTGACAGAGTCGGAGGGCAACAGTAAATGTGGGAGAATTTTCTAGTGAGCAGACCTCCCCCAAGCAGAGCTGTGACAGCTGCTTTCACCTCTGCATTTCTTAGGCTATAGATGATGGGGTTCATTGAGGGTGTCACGGCGGCATAAAACAGTGTGATAATCTTATCCACGTTGGGATTCTTTGCCTTAGGCTTGAGGTACATAAAGTATATGGTCCCATAAAAAATCACCACCACTGTGAGGTGTGCAGAGCAGGTAGAGAAGGCTTTGCGCCGGCCTGAAGCAGAGGGAACCCGAAAGATGGCAGCCAGGATGAAAATGTAGGAGAGGCAGATGAGCAGGAGAGGGGTCACTGTCAGGATGGTTGTAGCCACCATCAATACCAGGGCATTAAGGGAGATGTCCCCACAGGCGAGTTTCAGCACTGCTAAGATCTCACAGAAGAAGTGGTTGATGACATTGTGGCCACAGAAGGGGAGGCGCCAGATCAGGATGGACTGTAGCAATGAGTTGACAAAGCCTGTCCCCCAGCTCAGCGCTGCCATCTGCCAGTACATCTGTCCAGTCATGAGCTCTGTGTACCTGAGTGGGTGGCAGATAGCCACATAACGGTCATAGGCCATTGCAGCCAGGAGAAGGCACTCTGTAGTGCCCAAAGCCAGGGTCAAGTACATCTGCAGGGCACAGGCTGGGAAGGAGATGGTACTTCTGGTTTGTAGGAAGTTGGTGAGCATGAGAGGTGTGAAAGAGGAGGTGCCACAGATGTCTATGAGGGAGAGGTTGCTGAGAAAGAAGTACATGGGGTTGTGCAGGTGGGGGTTCAGCATGATCAGCACCATGAGGAGGGAGTTCCCCAGCAGATTCATGCAGTAGATGCCCAGGCAAAGCACAAACAGGACCATCTCTAGGTCATGGTGCCCATGGAGCCCCAGCAGGACATAGTCCATCACGGCTGTCTGGTTTGTCTCCTCCATCTCATCCTCTTTGCTCTTTCATCTGGACCACACAGCTTTTAGAAAGAAGCTCTTGCTGGTGTGGGGACCAAGGATGCTGGATGTGTGACTTGCAGTGTGTCAGCCTCCCTCTCTGGAACCGAGTTTTATCATCTGTACAAGGAGAGACAAGCCTTCAGGCCTGCATCTGGCCCTCCCATCTCTGCTGTTCTATGGACTTTGAGGGGAATTGCAACATCCTGGCTCTCTAGACTCTTGGCTGTTCTACCCAGGGGATTTCAGAGGGGACAGTAGAATACAAAATATATGTGACATGTTTTCTTTTTTTAAAAAAAGAGTTCCTATCATTCAAAGGAAACATCTTTTCTCAATTACAATTTCCTATGCCTAATAATGCCCACTGTATTTCAGATTCTTTCATTCAGTGATTCATTCATACCCTGTGGTAGGTATTGTTTCAGGTGCTGGGGCTATACCAGTAAGAAAAATAGGAAAACAAAAAGATTCCATGCTGTCTCTGTTGTACCCTCACTTCCTTGACTGAGGTGACATTCTGGGAAGCAGATGTATGATGGCTGATCTTACCCAGTGTCCCTCTGGGCTTTGGCGATGGAACACTTTAGTGTGTAATTCTGAATTATGGTCATTTCTCCTTAAGGAATCAGAAACCATTCATTGATTTTCAGAAGAACACACATGAACATTTGTACCCCGATAGAGGTAGATATAGAGGTACAATAGAATTGCTGGTCACAGGGTTTAGCCCTGGTCAAGAGAGCCAAGTGACTCACTAGTGGGCTTTCTAGTTGCTTTTTGGGATAAGTGAGATTGGCAGGGATGCCAGTCAAGTAGGTGCGCACCTGGAGCTCATCTGGCCTTGGCGTGGCCAGTTGTTGACTAGCTTTAGAAAGGCAGGAAGGAGGCTGAGGTTTGTTCCCAGCAGCCTCCATTGCTGTGCCAAGCTGGTCTCAAGGCTTCTTGGAATAGGACAGTGTTAAAATTCACAGGAGGGAGCTCTCATGTCCCCAAAACCCAATAGTGCCATCTGCACAGGAAAGCTGTTTTAGGGGTCAGGTGGCTACTACAAGCTGGTGCCTGTGCCTGGTGCAGAGACACTGTGTTTTCTTCTGCCTTCCTGCAGCTTATACTCATGTACTCATTCTCTGGATCTCAGCAACCATCCATTCCTACCCTGGCTTTAGACCTCTGACATTGTCCATGAGTCTGGGGTGTAAAGATCACTGTCAAACCTGAAATCTGGTAAGAAGTCCTGGGAGGGCGATGTCTCTGCTCCATGTGTGCTTACAACATGACCTATGTTCATTTCAAATTCTGACACATGTTTTCAGACAGGGGATAGTGGAAAACACTGGGTGTGCCTCTCTCCTCACCCTGGCCTCTGTTCAAAGACCCAGAGGAAGAGGTGCAGGGATTTGGGGCTTCTGGCACCAGGCTCTAGGCCTGCCCTCCTGTCTCACTTCCACACCACACCTCATGCACACCTGTTCCAACCTGGTCAGACTAGTGCTATTGCTGGGACAAAGGCTGCTGGACTGTCCCTTGTTGTTCACTTATTCTTCCTGGCTGAGTTCACACTGCACATTTTGTGTGGTATCCCCTCTGATGGCACAGGGAAGAACTGACCATCCCATCAGTTGATGGTTGTCCAGTTTTAGCACAGATTAATTTCATTGTGCCTTGAATTCTGGCAAGATTGCTGATTCCCGCTGTCTGACTAGATTGTTTAATATTGAGAAATTGGAGAGAAAATGCTGTGTTTGGTTTATCACTGTCATCCTCCAAATGCCCTGTACCCAGGAGTATCAGTGGTTGCCATTCTAATGCAAGTGACCATTTATTGAGCTCTAATGCTGCCATTCTGCCTAAAATCTTGATCCCAGCATCTCACCTTGAGATCACCCTCTCCCTTTTCATTCTACCCCCAAAGGAAAAATGCAAACATTTGGAAGAATTTCTCAGGGTGCCAGTTCCACCTGGAGGGACAGTCTTTTTTCTGGAGCACCAGATCAGGATCATGGTGGGTTTCCTAGCAACTTAAGGGTCAGGTCATAGCACATTCCTGTCTAGTAGAAACAGCCATAAAGAAGGAGTTTGTGTATAGAAAATGTGATACTTTTCAGATGAGCAACAGCTTTGACCATTACATGGGCAAAGGATTCGACTTTGGGGAGAACCATTAAGGGTTGGCTTGGTTTTGCCGCAGTAATGCAAAGATGTATAATTTTTTAAAAAATTATTTTTGTAGTTGTAATCGACAGCATGCCTTTGTTTTTTTCATTTTTATGCAGTGCTAAGGATCTAACCCAGTGCTTCACACATTCTAGGCAAGTGCTCCTCCACTGAGCTACAGCCCCAGCCCCCAGAGATGCATAATGTTTATGAATTAACATGAAGAGGTTTCTTGCCTTCTCATGCTGCATGTCCACTGTGGGTTTCAGGGGCCTGTCCACACAGTCCCTGGTGGATGGAGGCTCTACAATGTGGGCTTTACAGTTATGTGGCCAGGGAATGACACCTGGAATACCTTCCACCAACAGTGAAATGCTCTGACACAGAAGTGACACACTTCACATGTGCCCACAACACACTAACCCTGACTATTTGTAACATATGTCCAGAATAAAGGAAGCCATCGCTATTACTGAGCAGCTATTATTCTGTTTGGGTGATATTTTTTTTTCCCCAGCATATTCCAAATGCTATTCTAGCATCTCTCTGCCAATGTCACACACTTTGTCATGTCCCTGTATCAGATTCTCAGAGCAATAAAACACTGAGTGGCTCTGAAAGTAATGGTCTAGTTTCACTTCACAATTTTATAATTTCTTTGAATTGGGTGATGCATGGAAGGAGCCCTGGAGTGGGAAGGTGGAGACCAGCTTAGATTCAGGTTAGATTGATCGAGGTTGGATTAGACCAGGTTAGATTGATCGAGCTCCTCTTCCTGAGAAATGAGCTGGTCAATTATGTGACCTGTGGACTCTGTGGTCTTGCAAACATTTTTTTTTTTTCTGAATCTTTGTAGAATCCTTCAACTCTGCCATCAAAGAGACTAGGGTTCCTTGGTAAGTTGATATCACATGATTCTCATTGGCTGGTAAACCTAACTTTACCCACTTAATGCTTATTTTAGGCTTCCCAGATTTCTTAAAAGAGAGAAAGGGGCATCCCAGGCAGGAAGCTTCAGGTCTAGTTTTTGAAATGCCTGGATCTGGGTTTCCTGGATCACCATGTCATGTTGTATGGCAGAGGAGTTGGCATGGGCTTGAATTTAAACTGACTGGGTGTCCAGACCCTGTCACTTGCTAACAGGTTCTCCACCCAGGTTTCTTACCTGTAACAGGAAGCAGTGGTATTTCCTTGTTCAGAGAATATCAGCTCAGGATCATGATCGTCAGCTGAAGTAGAGCTCTTCAAGTGGTACCCCCTTTCTCCATAGAAAAACCCTCTTCACCATGGCTCATTTTAGGATAGTCAGGAAGAGAGTCTCTGTAAAAGAGTCCAATGTAGATAAATTTTCTATTTTGGTGTTGCCCTGTTTACTTGGCCACTGGCGGAGAAGATACCAGCACTCCAGGTGCTGGTCATCCCCTTATTAGTTTTTCACAAACATATCCAGTATAGTACTTTGTAGAACTGTACAAACAAGGCATCTGGACTTGAGCTGGTATTCACAGAGATGTCTACATTTTTAAGATAAATTACAATTGGGCTCTGTGGTAACAACTGGTAGGGGGAGGAAACAAAGAGGAGAAGCTCTCCCCTTCTCAGGTGTTGTCCTTGAAGAGTTAACTTGCCCAGAACAGTGAAAAAAAAAGCTGCTTTTATGTGAACTTTTGCAGATTGTGAGCTTCTGAGCCCATCCCCTTACATGCTGGGTATAAACTCCTGAAACTCCCTAAACTCGGGGTTCAGGGGATTAATTGATTATAGCAAAAGCTGTACCCTCTGAACCTGGCTGCAGCCAAATAAAACTGTTTCCTGCTATCTTCGGTGTCTTGCCTCGTTTGTCCCTACAACACTCTTACTGCAGAGCCTGGCCTGGGGTCAATATGCAGCAAGTGGTGGATGATATTATTATTATTATTGTGTCTCCTTCTCCAAGCAAATATTCTGACTTTGAGATATTTCAAAAAGCTTTTGTGAGTCTCACACACGAGATGACAGCTCCTTTTGTCCTACTCACTGGCTTGTGACAGAATTGTGTGCAGAGAGCTGGAGCCAGGTTAACTGCTCTGAGGTTTGAGAGAGCCATGGAAGAAGTGCTGAATTCATTACCAGCAGGTTCACTAGGCTGGGATGGGCCAGGCTGAGGGGCCCCAAGGACTAGAGACCTAGTCCCCTGACACACAGACAGCCTGCTTGTCTCTTGCTCCCAGGGACCTAGTAGTCCCTGCCCAATTTAAAGTTCAAACTCTCCAACTATACAAAGTTTCAGGTTAGGTAACTAAGGAGCCAGGGCTTCAGAAACTCAGGTCCATTTTGCTATCTCTGGAGTGCCTTGCTGGATTGAGTGTGCACAGGAGAGACACTAGGAGAGCACAGGCATGGGCAATCTTCCTTTATTCCTTTGTTCCTTCATTCGTTTGTTCTTCTTTCTGGACTAGGACTTGAATCCAGGGATGATTAATCAGAGTGACCTTCCCAGTCCATTCCATTTCTTAAAATTTTGAGTCAGGATCTCCTTTGCTAAGGCTGTCCTCCTGCTTCAGGAGTCTCTGGGATTGCAGTTATGTATGACTGCACCTGCATGTTCTTGTATTCTCACAGGAAATTTTGGAAGGCAGAAGGGATCTCTTTTTGTCTCTGGACCAAGTGTGGGTAAGTCTGGATCTCAGGGTTCTGAGATACTTGGTCCTGAGGCATCATGGGAAGTAGCAATAAAATCCCAGCTCAAAGGAGTACATTTGAACAGAAATTTCTAGATTTTTGTTGTTGCTGTTGATTTGAGATTGGAATCTCACTATGTTATGCAGACTGATCTGGAATTCCTGAGATCAAAAGATCTTCCTGATTTAACCTTCTGAGTAGCTGGGGTCACTGTGTGCCACCATACCCAGCAAGATTTGTGTTAGAATCCCCTGCACTCTCATTATATAATTTTCATGATTCCTTTCCTGAGTTTACTACTCCTCTTATACAGAAATGTTCACAGACATGCATTAGATATTATAATTTTTTTCCATAATTTTGATTGGTGAATCAGCATCTTGGATATCAGGGAAAGTAGAAAAGTGAATCTATTAATGTGATTCCCCCACCACCAAGTAGGCTTTCTGCCCCACCAAGATTCTACATCTAGGGATCTAGTCATCTCATCTGTTCTTGGCATCTTGTGACATAGAGTGCCTGGGTTTCAGATACTTGGTCCTGAGTATGAGTACCTCAGGAATCTTAGAGGGATTCAGACTGACCTCATGTCTTGGCAACAAGGGTACCACAGAAGCCACTGGTGTCTCCCTGGTGTCCAGCATTACTAGATCAGACATATGTCCATGTTACAAAAACCTACTTTTCATCTGGGAGAAAGTAAAGGACCAATGTGCTGAAACTGAGAGTCCTACCACCTGACCCCCCATGCTGTTCCCTGGTTTAGGAAGTGTGGGCTACAACCATGCTGCACAGAGAGACCTTGACCCTTTAAACTGCATGTGAAGAATGTAGCCCAGTTTTTCTTGGTTGGGTCCCTTTTCAGGCCTGCTCTGATAGTGGCTCCTCTATTTTTATATTAGACACTGTCTCCCTTTCTCATTGCCAGATGCCCTCCATACTGTTGCTCACAAATCCTGTAGCAACAGCTGTTCCACCAGCGAACTCTTGGCTACATGCAGGTGGAATGTGATTCACAACTAGTATGAGTGCTTCAGTGTGTCAGGAGCGTGGTGTGTGTGGGGAGAGCATATTCAGTCCCCTGGATTTGGCAAGAGCATCCTGGGCATTGGGTCCAGAGTGTTCTAGGTTGGCTGACACTTCCTTTTCTGGATACAATGGCATATTGACTTGAAAACAAAAGACCTTCTCCCTAGTAGGAGTGCTAGGGGAGCCTCCAGTGCCTGGTAGCACAAAGAGAGCTCCTACTTTCTCAAACCAGGCAAGAAGCAAGAGAGTAAGGAAGAACTTCTGGCTTTAGGTGTTGGCTGGAGTCCTTCTCTGACTCCTGTTTTTTTATTACATGGGCCAAAATGAGAGGTCCTGGTCATCCAGTTTCCAGGGAGGGTTCCCTATAGTCTCTCCTTTCCCATTCTTTCAGGAGTTTAGACTTGTTTTATTCTGCAGCTGTGTTTATTTGAGGAGGCATTGGTCATGTTGCAGTTGACAGTACCAAGACAGTAGCTGACAGTCTGGTCCCTGTTAAAATCTAGGACACTGGACTCCTGGGACTGGTAACCAGGTTCCTATCCAGGGCCAAGGAAGAGACAGCAGGTTTATAATTCAGTGCTTACAAAACATAAAACTTGTTGAAATACTCCTAAACAGTCCACAAGTTTGCAGTTGATTTTGTGTATAGCCAAAGAGTTTGAATAATGATAACAGCAAAATGATGTCTACTGAACATGTGCTGTGTCAGACACTGCTAATTTAGTCCTCACATTAACACTGTATTTGGGTTCTCTAAAGGAATAGAATCTATAGAATATATATTATATATCATATATATAATATATATTATATATTACATGTAAGATATTTATATGTAAGGTACGTGTATGTGTACATATAAATTCATATATACATATATGAATTTAAAGATGGATTTATTAGTTTGGCTCACATCATCAAGGCTGTATTGTCCCATAATGTCTGTCTGAAAGCTGGAGAGCCAGAGAAACTAAGAAGGATCTGAATTCCTCTGGCTAAGAAGCTGGAGTCTCAGGGTAAGCGGGACCAACAATGTAGTCATGGCTCTATGCAGAACACTTGGAAGCCTCCTGAAGGGTCACTGGAGGTGATTCCAGGATAAAAGGCTGAAGAAGCCAGTCTGACATCCATGGGCGATGGGCAAAGCAACAGACACACCTGCTGTCATAGAAGAGAGCCTGCAGGTACTACGTGGCTTCCTCTTCTGCTTTTGTTCCATCTGGGACCCTGGTCTGTAAGACCATGCTGCTCACTTTCAGTCTGCTGTCCCCATTTCAGTTGTTTCTGGAAACACACTTACTGATTCTGTCAGAAATATACTTTAGTAGTTAACTAATCATCTCTCGTCTAAGCAAGAGGACACTCAGATTTACTATCACAAATCCTGTAATAAAATGTAGGCAGTTTTATTCTTATCATTTTTTTTTTGTAGATTAAGGAAAGTTATGTAGTTTGCCTAAGGGGAAAAGTGATTGGTAGAGCTTAGATTCTCACTCAGCCTGACTCCAAGTCCCTCAAACTAGGTTGTTCCCCTCACACACACAGCAGTGAGTAGGTGTTGATATATTTCCATTATGACTACAGTGTTTCATAAGTGTTGGAGTATGGAAACACATCACTTTAAGTTAGAGGTTCTTCCCAAATTCTTGCATCGTTTTACCCCCTCTATTTTTGTGCTGGAGATGTAACCTTGTGCTTCTTGCATGCTAAGCAAGTGCTCTACCATTGAGACACATTCCCCCTCTCCCCAAATTCTTAAAAGATAAGAGCCAATCAGGAGATAAAAAATATAACCAAACCAAATATAAAAATCCCAGCATGGCACTTGTGCAAACTCCAAAGGCCCAGTTAGAACCCACATTCTGGGCTGTGCAGTCTTGCTGATTGCTGACATCCTGGCTGAAAACTCTCCTTTTCATTACTCTTTCTGTTGTCATCCCATCACATGTAAATCTCAGTGACCCTTAGCAAATCCCAAAAGTGTTCCTAAGAGTAAATGGATTGGGAAACCAAAGATAAGAGAGTGACAGTAGTTCCACTAAATCCTCAGTGCAGATATTCCAAAGTTTGCATTTTGAGTTTGGACATTCTCTGATGCCTGGCTTGTTCATTTTGTAGCCTTAAATAAACTCTGTAGTTATATTATTAAAATATCAAATTCTGTAGAGAAAACAATTCCAAAGCTGGGAAAGTGATCAATTAGATTAGAATTTTATTAATAGAATCCAATTTGTAGTGGAAATTTCTTTTGTTAAATCCCCCAAATTTTCTGTGTTATTTCTAACACTTCTCTTTCTTAATATTATTTTTCAGTTGTTGATGGACCTTTACTTTATTCATTGACTCAAATGTGGTGCTGAGAATCAAACCCAGTGCCTCACACATGCTAAGCAAGTGCTCTACCATCGAGCCACAACTCAGCCTTCTTTTTCTTGTTGGCAAAACGAATACCAACCTAAAAATTATTTCACATGTTTCAGGGGAACAGTTGCCTCATAGAGCAATTTAAGTGAACTATACCAGTGTGGATTTTTACTACCTTAAAAAAATCACTGACTTTTTAGAATTTTTTTTGGAGAACATTATCAGTCATAGACTATCAGTCAGATGATTTCCCAAAATCTCCACACTCCAGAAACAATATCTATATTTTCCCACAGTCTTTGTTCAGCATAGAGTGTTTCATAGGAGAAAGTCAGTTCTCAGTGATTCCCCTGGGTGTGTCTTCAATATTTGCTGATTCAGCTTTGCCTCCCCACCCCCATGCTCTGTATCCTGCCTTATCAAAGAAAGAAGGATTTAATAAAGTCCCTTTTCCAGAAACTTTTGGTTATTTCCTTCCTTCTACACACTTGAAAATATGGTTTTGAAGCAAGTGCCTCATTGAGCCTGAAAGGTGAAATGATGTTTGAAAAAACACCCCAAATCCTAAATGAATTCTGGGTAACTTAGTGGACTGTAGGACTTGTGTCTGGTCTTTGAAGCAGAGAATAAGTGATATCTTCTGTACTGTTTTAGGATGGTGCCATTCCTGAAGATGGTGCCATCCCTTGGGGGTTGGGGATGATTTCAGATTTGGACATGTTGAGTGTGAAGTGCCTGGGTTCCCTGGTGGGAAGAATACCACCATAAGACAGAGCTGGGCCTAACAGCCAAGCAGGTCAGCAGCCCTTGGCTGTCTCCTGACTTGTCTCACAGGAGACAGCCCAAGGTCCAGAGCAGCCCTGCCTGCATCGAGGACAAGACTGTGGCCAGCAGTGCTACTGTTCCCTTCACCTAACTGTACACAGCCACGCCAGGACCCCTGTCCACCTGCCACTGCTTGGAGATACTCAGCACCACTGGGCTCAGTGCTCAAAGCTTCTGGGTAACAAGTCAGTTCAGGAAATCTGCTGTAGAGAAAGCCCTCCCTGAGCTACAGCAGTAGGTGAGACCTGGTGGCATGCTGCCCGCAAGGAGCTCTGATGATGAGGAAATGTCACAAGTCAGGATGAGACAGGTATCAAGTGAAAGGTGCTGTAGGATATAAAGGGGACAATCTCAAAGTGCATCAGAGAAGAATGCATGAAAGAGATGGTGTCTGAGCTAGCTTTGAAAACTCATCCCAGTGTGACTGAGAACAGCAGGAGCAAAGACCTGGAGGTGGGGGCAGTGCAGAGGATGTAGTGATGGGCCAGGCTGTGTGGAGAGGGAAGTGGAAGTCAGGCCGAAGAAGCAGATGCTGCCAGACTCTGGGGGCCTTGAAGACTCAGCAAGGATTTGGACTTAATGCTGTGGTGATGGGGAGCCATGAAGGGTCTCGGTCAAAAGAGTGATGGATCAATTGGGGCTAGACTTCAATGGCAGAACCACTATGAGGAATGTGAGGAATTTCTTTTAGAGACTAGAGGGACAGAGCCTTGGGAGCAGCTGGAGACAACAATGAAAGCTGGTACCTCTGTGTCTTGTGGTGTGCCTGAAGGTGCACCAGGACCCTGGAATGACAGTCTGGAAGAAGGTGGGTGTAAAGGGAGCGAAAGAACACCTTCTCTTCTCGTTGTGTAATGGTGCCCAGCCATGTTACAGATGGTAAGTGCTTTGTCATCACGGGTCCTGTGGTGGGGATGAGGGGTGGATAAAAGGAAGCAGAGTAGAATCCCAGCCAAGCCCTTATGGACCTGGGGTATAAGTGAGAAATCTGTTGGTTTGAAGCCACTTAATTAATGATTGCATTACCACAAGATAGGCTAGCTCATGTTGACTGACAGAGTCGGAGGGCAACAGTAAATGTGGGAGAATTTTCTAGTGAGCAGACCTCCTCCAAGCAGAGCTGTGACAGCTGCTTTCACCTCTGCATTTCTTAGGCTATAGATGATGGGGTTCATTGAGGGTGTCACGGCGGCATAAAACAGTGTGATAATCTTATCCACGTTGGGGTTTTTTGCCTTAGGCTTGAGGTACATGAAGGAGATGGTCCCATAGAAAATCACCACCACTGTGAGGTGTGCAGAGCAGGTAGAGAAGGCTTTGCGCCGGCCTGAAGCAGAGGGAACCCGAAAGATGGCAGCCAGGATGAAAATGTAGGAGAGACAGATGAGCAGGAGAGGGGTCACTGTCAGGATGGTTGTAGCCACCATCAATACCAGGGCATTAAGGGAGATGTCCCCACAGGCGAGTTTCAGCACTGCTAAGATCTCACAGAAGAAGTGGTTGATGACATTGTGGCCACAGAAGGGGAGGCGCCAGATCAGGATGGACTGTAGCAATGAGTTGACAAAGCCTGTCCCCCAGCTCAGCGCTGCCATCTGCCAGCACATCTGTCCAGTCATGAGCTCTGTGTACCTGAGTGGGTGGCAGATAGCCACATAACGGTCATAGGCCATTGCAGCCAGGAGAAGGCACTCTGTAGCGCCCAAAGCCAGGGTCAAGTACATCTGCAGGGCACAGGCTGGGAAGGAGATGGTACTTCTGGTTTGTAGGAAGTTGGTGAGCATGAGAGGTATGAAGGAGGAGGTGGCACAGATGTCTATGAGGGAGAGGTTGCTGAGAAAGAAGTACATGGGGTTGTGCAGGTGGGGGTTCAGCATGATCAGCACCATGAGGAGGGAGTTCCCCAGCAGATTCATGCAGTAGATGCCCAGGCAAAGCACAAACAGGACCATCTCTAGGTCATGATGCCCATGGAGCCCCAGCAGGACATAGTCCATCACAGTTGTCTGGTTTGTCTCCTCCATCTCATCCTCTTTGCTCTTTCATCTGGACCACACAGCTTTTAGAAAGAAGCTCTTGCTGGTGTGGGGACCAAAGGTGCTGGATGTGTGACTTGCAGTGTGTCAGCCTCCCTCTCTGGAACCGAGTTTTATCATCTGTACAAGGAGAGGGTGGCCTTCAGGCCTGCAGCTGGCCCTCCCAGCTTGGCAGTTCTTCCCACCTTATCTAGGGGGTGGTGTGGTGCATCTCAGCCTCTTGGACTACTTACTGGCTGTTCTTGTCTGAAGCTTTCAGAGGAGAATCTTTGACATATTTTGTGTTTTTTTAACCCAAAGTATTCTAATCTTTTAAAGTAAGCATCTTTTCTTCGTTATGACTTCTTATGACTGAATTATGTCCTCAGCATTACGGATTTCTTCATTTGCTGATTCATTCAGTCTGTGCTAGGTATTGTTTCAGGTGCTGAGTCTATATCATTAAGAAAAATAAGATCAATAAATTCTAACCCATCCCTCTTGCTGGCTGTCTTCTTTGACTGAGGTGAGATTATCTCTGAGAAACAGGTGTGTGATAGATGATCATGCAGGTGTCCCTCTGGGCCCTGAGGATGGTACATTTTGCCTTCATACGATGTGTAAATCCGGTAATGGTCCTGTCTCCTTAAGGAATCATAAACTATTTATTGTGTTGTTGTTGTTGTTTTTTTTTTTTGAAAAGACACACATAAACATATATACCCCAGTGTAGCTGCTGGTCACAGGATTTAACCTTGGTCATGAGATACAAGTGACTTGTTTGTGTGTTTCTGTTGGAGCAAGCCCAAAATGGCTGTTTTTGGGCCCTCTTGCTGAGATTTCCAGGGGTGGAACTGGCAATTTTATGTTTAGTCGATGCTAGAAACATTCTGATTCTGCTTGTATACTCAAAGTCATAAACCTTAATTTGTGTCCATGTGCCCCCTTAGGTAGCCTCTTGGCAGTGTGCTTTCTTTATCTGTCCTTCATATAAAAGGCCTATGGAAAAGACTTGGGGGTTCAGGGGGCAAAATGAGGGCTGAAACTGAAGATGGAGGCAGGAGGCTTTGCATCCTGTAAATCGTTCCACCTGCCGAGCCCAGAACTTTGTTTCCTGGAGCAGAGCCCCTGCACCACAGCATCCATATTACTTTTTAGGATAAGTGAGACTGGCAGAGCTGTCAGTCAAGCAGGGGACACCAGGAGCTAATCTGGCCTTGGTGTGGCCAGTTGTTGACTAGCTTTAGAAAAGGCAATTGTGGGCAGGGACTTCTTGCTGCTAGGCAGTCTTCACTGCTATGCCAAGCTTGGTGTCAAGCTCTCCTTGGGAAAGGACAGCGTCAATATTCCCAAGCCTATATGTCCCCAAAGCATAATAGTGTCTTTAGGACAGAAAAACTGTCTTATGGGTCAGGTGGCCCCTGGTGTGAAGGAGAAATAGGAGGTGAGGTTGAACTTTGATTTTTCAGTAGATGTAACGCACCCTCCCCACCCCCCCACTCTTGGTTTGTCTGTAAAGTCAGACAAACTAGGACAGAGATATAGCCTGTCTTTTATTTTGGGCTGGAATATTTTCTCATTGCTCCTGCTTAATCATATCTGCCGTTTGTATGGGCCCCATGCTCCACTGAACCATGTCTTTCCCAACTCTGTATTACTCTGCCCAAGACTGAGGCATGTCCTCCCTTCTTGCCAGTGGGGGCCTCCCTGCTCATTTTTCAGAGACCAGCTCTGGATCTCCTCTTTCTTCTTTCCTCTGTTCCTTGCAGAGTTACCTGCTGCCTTCTTGTTGTCTCATAGCCATCCTTTTATATTACTATGTGGCAGGTGATTTGCCTGCCTTCCCTAGCACACCTTGAGGGCAGAACAATATGCCCTTCCTTCCTGCACTACCCATACCTGGTGCTGCCAAGAGCAGGCACTCAATAGGTTTGAATGCCTGTTTAAGAAATCCCCCAGATGGTCTCCTTGTTTCGGCACATAGTAGCTGTATGATATTAACCAAGACTCACTGCCTCTGAAACTGCTTTCCCTTTGAAAATCGGAGATCTGTGCAGCACAGAGGAGACACACATGGACATGATTGTAAGCCACCTGGGGTAGTACAGCCACATATTACTGGGGCTCCAGATGGAAGATTGAAACTTCAACCACAGGCACCTGCTTGGTCTGTACTTGTTACCTCTCAAGACAAGGGCTCTGTGGAGGGCTGATGCAGGTTTTCCTTTCTTTAACCTGAATTAAGGTGTTTGTTAAGGGACAGTTTCTGTAATCTGCAATTTACATGGCAGTTGCTCAATCTGGGTCAGTAATTCCCCTTAAATTAATCCATATGAACATTTGAAGGCAGAGTTCCTTGGGCTTAGATTGTCACAAAGATAAAGAAATGCCCAGTTGTGCTGTGTCCTTCATTTCCTACTTGACTATTAGTCACTGGGAAAGTACTACGAGCTGGTGCCTATGCCAGGTACTGAGAATACAGCAGAAATAGTCATGTCTTCTACCCTCCTGGAGTTTATATTCATTTATTCACTCTCTGGGTCCCAGCAACCTTGGACACATCTCTTTCCTCCTTTGCTTTAGACCTCCAGTATTGTCCATGAGTCTGGGGTATAAAGACAATTGTCAAATCTGAAATCTGGAAAGAAGCCCTGGGAGGGCTCTGTCTCAGCTCTGTGTGCACTTACAACAGACCTATGTTCATTTCAAATTCTGACGTATTTTTTCAGGCAGGGGAAGGTGGTAATTCCCTGAGTCTGCATCTGTCTCCTCACCCTGGTCTCTTACCAAAGACCCAAGAGGGAGAGGTGCAGGCATTTGAGGCTTCTGGCAACAGACTGTGGCCTGCCCTCTTGCCTCACTTCCACACCACCCTTCACACACACCTGCTTGGCCAGACTACTGCCGTTGCTGGGAGAAAGGCGGCTAGACGGTCCTTTGTTGTCTACTTATTCTTATAGGCTGAGTTCACCCTGCACTTTCTGCATGCAGCTCACTCTGATGGCTCTGAAGGACTGTCCACCCAAACTACAGGATGGTTGCCCTGCATTAACACAGATTAATTTCATTGTGCCTTGAATTCTGGCTAGATTGCTGATTCTCTCTGACTAGACTGTTGAATAATGAGCAATTGAAGCAAAAGCACTGTGTCTGGTTCATCACTGTCACCCTCCAAGTGCCCTGCCCAGGAGTATCAGTGATTGCCATTCTAATGGAACTAAGCATTCATTGAAATCCAGAGCTGCTATTCGTCCCAAAATCTCATCCCAATGTCTCACCTTGGGACTAACACTCCTTACCCGCTTCCCTGACCATCACACTCTTCAATAGAATGATACCACCATTGTGATTGCTGGAAGGTGAGCCTTGTGATCCAGGTTCCTGCCTGTGGGAAGAGTTACTCTTTTTGGAGAGCTACATCAGGGGCATGGTGAGTTTCCTTGCAGCTTAAGGGTCAGAGTATGGCACCTTCCTGGCAAATAAAAGCAGCCCAAAGAAAGGAGTCTGAGTATAGAAAAGCCAATGTTTCAGGTGCCCAACAGCTTTTACTACAACCCAGGCAAAGGATAGGACTTTGGGGAGAACAGGTTAGGATGGCTTGGTTATGCTGTGCTAATGCACAGGTTCATATTTTTTATGACTCAACATGACAGAGGTTTCTTGCCTTCTCATGCTGTATGTCCACTGTGGGTTTCAGGGGCCTATCCTCAGAGACCCTGGGGGATGGAGGCTCCACCATCAAAAGCTTTACCAGTTATTATGGCCAGGGAATGACACCTGGAGCATCTTCCACCAGCAGTGAAATGCTGTGACACATTTCATACCTGCCCACAATACCCTGGCCCAATAACACATGCCTAGAGCAGCTGAGCAGCCCCTCTGCCTTTGGGTGCCATGTTGTTTTACCATATATTCCAGGGCATCTCTCGGCCAATGTCACACACTCTGTCGTCTTCCAGAAGACTAGATTCACAGAATGATCGGACACTGAATGGCTCTGAAAGTAATGGTTTCAGTTCACTTCACAATTTTATACCTCTTGAATGGTGGGGTGAGCATGAAATGAGCCCTAGAGTGGGTGGATGGAGCCCAGGTTTGATTGTTGGCCTTTGTTCCTGTTCTGCAGTCTGACTGGATCCAGCTCCTCTTTCTGAGAAATGAGCTGGTCAGTTAGGTGACCTCTGGACTCTGTAACCTTGCAAACATTTAATCAGACTCTCTAGAATCCTCCAATCCTGAGGTCAGAGAAACTAGAGTTCCTTTGTAAGGTAAATATCACATAATCTCATTGGCTGGTAAATCTAACTTTACCCACTTAATGCTTATTTTAGGCTTCACAGATCATTTTAAAATAAAGGAAAAGGCACCACAGGCAGGAAGCTTTAGGTCCAGCTTTTTATTTATTTATTTTTAATTGGTACTTGGGTTTGAATCCAGAGGCACTTTACCACTGAGCCACATCCCCAGCCCTTTTTATTATTTTTAAAATTTTATTTTGAGAGGGTCTCACTAAGTTGCTTAGAGCCTCCCTTAGTTGCTTTGCTTTACAATTAGGGTCCTCCTGCCTCAGCCTCTGGATTGTGCAGATTACAGGTGTGCAATGCCTGCCCAGCACAGATCCAGATTTTGTAATGCCTGGATCTGGGGTTCCTGTGTCACCACTTCCTCTTGTGTATCAGAGGTGTTGGGGTGGGCTTTGGAGTCACACTGATTGAGGATCCCATCCCTGTCACTTGTTAACAGTTTTATCAATCTAGTTCCTTACCTGTAACAAGAGGTAGTGGCATTTCCTTGTTGGGTGAGTGTCAATTGAGGATCCAGTGAGTTGAAGTAGAGCTCTTCCTGCAGAGCCTGGCCTAGGATCAATATGCAGCGAGTGGTGGATGATATTATTATTATTATTCTTATGTCTCCTTCTCCAAGCAAATATTCTGGCTTTGAAATGTTTTAAAAAGCTTTTATGAGACTCACACACCAGGTGACTGCTCCTCCTAACCACTGGCCTGTGGCAGAATTGTATGCAGAGAGCTGGAGCCAGATAAGATGACCTGAGGCTTGGGGGAGCCATGAACGAATTGATGAGTTCATTACCAGCAGGTGCACTGTGCTGGGGTAGGCCAGGCTGAGGGGCCCCAAGGACTAGCATCCTGGTCCCCTGCCATGCAGACAGCCTGCTTGCATGTTGCTCTCAGGGACCTGGTAGTCCCTGCCCAATTTAAAGTTCAAACTCTGTAATGACACAAAGTTGCAGGTTGGGCATCTGAGGGACCTAAGTTCCTTTCACTGTCCCTTTAGTGGCTTGCTGGGGTGAAGTGGCCACAGCAAAGAGACTGGACAGAGAATCTGATGATGGTCTTGTTGTAGTCCAGCCCCCTGGATACTACAGGTTCTGAGAGTGGCTCTCTCCTTCACCAGGCCTGGTCACCTGGACTGAAGTGGGCTGTCTCCTTCCAGGATTGCTGCAGGACCTGAGTTTATTCAAACTGAAAGAGAATCCATAGCTTCATCATGTGGAGACCAAGAGTGTGTGAGAGGGAGCTTTTCTAGCCAGGATCTACTCAGGCTCATGGGTGTGTACAGGTTTCTTTCTTCCTTTCCCCCCTTCTTCCTGTCCTTTCACCATAAGGGTAAACAAATTCACACAATTCAGACACTGAAAAGCAGACTTTAATAAACAGCAGAAGGTATCTGTTGTCACATTATATTATGATTTGTGCTCTGGAATTTTATCAGGAGCACAGGTCAAGGTAAACAACTGGAAGACTATTCGCACTTGTTCCATCTGTTCACAGAACAGTGCTCTTTGATTGCCCTGTGGACACTTGAGTTCAACAGACTCATTCTGTCTCCTTTGTCCCCTCCTGCTCAGCTCATCTTCCCCATCTCAGGGTTCAGTGGTGGCAAGTCAATGCCCACAGTCAAGCCTGAAACTGGCATCAGCCCACAGTCCTCCCTCTCCCTCACCCATATCTGTAATTCCAGAGATTGTATATATAATGTATTTTGTCATGTATTAAATCTCTATTTCCCAAATATCATTTCCCATATTATATATGTCAACATCCTCCACGTATTTCTCAGCCCCACCCTGTCTGCTTCATTGTCTGCCTGGTTCAGCCTCATCAAGTGTCTGGAAACTGCTATGTCTTCCTCAATTCCCAGCCCTTGGCTCAGGCCCTATCCTTTGTCCTCTTTTATAGAGCAATAAGATCTCCCATTTCTTAAAATAGATTTCTTAATTACTTTCTTTTTCCTTTCTGTCTCTCTCGCCCTCCCTTTCTTCATTCTCCCCACTACCCCCCACCACCAGGGACCCTCTATCTTTGAGTTACATTCCCAGTTCTTCTTTCATATTTTACTTTGAGACAGCATGTTATTAAGTTGCCTGGGCTGTCTTTGAACATATCATCTTCCTTCCTTCTTGTAATATTATTGCAAGAAATAATGTTTTTTAAGTCCAAAGTCATATTCATTTCAGAAATATTGGATGATATTGAAAAGAATAAGGTAACAATACTTATCTGTAATCCTATCACCCAGAGGAATTATCTCTTACTATTTTTTCATAGTTTTCCAGAATTTTCTACATACTTTTTTTTGCATCAGTTTATGAAAGATACTTTTAAAAAATAAAATCAGGAATGTATTAAATATGATGTCTTGTGATCTGCTTTTTTTTCTATTGTATTGTGAACATTTCATCATCAAATTCTTCACAAAATAGGTTTCCTAGCGAAAAATGTATGTATCACATTTCATCACTGAACCTTCACCAGAATTTATTTAAACACACTTCTGTGGTCGGGCATGAAGAATAGGATACGTATATCCAATCCTGGAAGGAGACAGTCCACTTCAGTCCAGGTCCCAGGGGTAGGTGAATGATGAAGAGCAAGTTCCCTTAGAGCCAGGTGATGTTTCTAGAGAGGAGTACTGAAAACGGGGGCTGCTGCTGATGCTGCTAAAGTGGGAAGTTCAGGGCTCCAGCTGGGGCAGCTCTGGGTGGTTAGTGTCCCAGGGTCAGACACGTGTGGGGATGTTGGACTTGAGGCATCATTGCTGCATCTACTGTGCCTTCCCAGAGGGGCTAGGCCTTGCCTGTCATCCAACTCCATCTCAGCTCTGCTCATCCTTGAGGACTCAGGCTCTGCCAATATAATGGCTACACCTGTGCTCATTTATATATTTAGAAAATTTGTGAGGGGCCTGGGGTCAGGCAAGACTGGATTCTGGGACAGAGTGGTATCAGACACTCGCTGGTTTTGGAGTAATTACGGGAAACCAAGAGCACAGGAGAGTCACAGTGAAAGGAACAGAGTGGGGTGGCTTCCTGGTTAAGGTGGCATGAGGCTGAGCCTGAAGGGCCAGGCAGTCCATTTATATGTGTAGTGTGTGCTGGGGGAGGCTGCCTTATGGGGAGAACCCAAAAAGAGCTCCGAGTTGGGGAGAGCAAGGAAGGGCAAGGCTCACATTTACCTGGTGTATGGCTGTGAGGTGGGAGACTGTGGGGTGCAAGGCTAGGGAGCTACATCAGGTGGGGTCAGCTGTGAGGGCCTTGAAGAGCACCCCCAATATCCTGAAGGCCTATCCCAGGTGTCCATCAGAAGAGTGATATGATCCCATTTGCTCTTTGGATGCCCAAATGAGGACAGATTAGAGGAGGAATAAGACAAAAGTCTTAAGACCAGACAGTAGGTTGTAAAGGCTGAGTGAAATCCTGGGACCATAGCAAGGTGAGGAGCAAAGAGTGTTTGTGATCTATTCTGTGGCAGGATTAGTGGGACTTGGTGCTTCCATCCTAGGATGAGGGCACATGTAACCCTGTGCCCTGCCCCATATTGCCATTGGTATACAGTAACCTCACCATGACACCGAACCCCTCGGCCACGCAGAGCCCTTCCCTTTCTCACCTACAGGCCTTTCTCCTGCCCCACACTGTCCTGACAGCCTCCTTCACCTCCTTGTTCCGTAGGCTGTAGATGACGGGGTTAAGCATGGGTGTGACCACGGCATAGAGGACTGTGAAGACCTCATCAGAGATGCGGGCCTCCTTGCTCTTGGGTTTCATGTACATGAAGATGACAGTGCCATAGAAAAGCAACACCACAGCCAGGTGTGCTGAGCAGGTGGAGAAGGCTTTGCGGCGGCCGGCAGCTGAGGGTACCCTCAAGATGGTGGACAGGATTAGCATGTAGGACAGGCAGATAAAGGTCAGGGGCACAGGCAGCAGCAGGATGGCACCCACTAGCAGGAAGGCCTCGCTGACTGATGTGTCACCACAGGCCAACTTCAGCACTGCCAGGATCTCACAGGTGAAGTGACTAACCATGTGGTGGTCACAGAATGGCAGCCTCATGGCGATGACTGTTTCAGTCACTGACTTGAGGAGGCAGAGCACCCAGGCAGCTCCCGCCAGCAGCAAGCAGAGCCGGGGACTCATGAGCACGGGGTACCTGAGTGGTCGGCAAATGGCCAGACATCGGTCATAGGCCATGATGGCAAGCAGCAGGCACTCTGTGGAGCCCGTGGACAGACTCAGACACATCTGGATGGCACAGCCAATAAAGGAGATGGTCTTCTGAGATGACAGGAGGTGAACCAGCATCAGAGGCACAAAGGTGGATGTGTAGCAGATGTCCAGGATGGAGAGGTTGCCCAGGAAGAAGTACATGGGTGTGTGCAGGCGGGCGTCGAGGATGCTCACTGCCACAATGGCCGTGTTCCCCAGCAGGGTCACCAGGTACATGGCTAAGCAGAGTGGGAAGAGCAGATGCTCCAGGACTGGGTAGCCAGAAAATCCCTTCAGGAAGAACTGAGAGACCACGGTCCTGTTGACAGACTCCATGTGGGTAGGCCACACAGCTGGGATGGAAGGAGAGAGGGTACATGTGGTGGGAGCTCACGGAGCCTGTTGTGGGATGGGGTGGATTGCTAGGGTCTTCTGCTCTCAGATACACTCTCTGTGACTTTGGGGCAATCCCCCCACCCTCTGTAGACCTCAGTTTACCTATCTGAAAAATTAGGATTCAGAACAGTGATTCCCTAAGAGAGTGTGCATGGAAGTGGGGGTGGGCAATCTTAAAAATCACCTTGAGGTCAGGCTGGATTAATGAAAACAAACAAAGCTCTTTATAGGAAACCTTTGATATGCTAATGTAATTCAGCATCCTCCAAATGCAGTGTAGAACTTGTGCTCTCCAAGCTGATTTGACCCTGGATACCCATTTCAAAACACTCATTAATCTGCTGTAGATAAATGTTTGTGAACATACTTTGGGAACCCAGAGGCTGCAACTTGAACGAACACTAGAATCACCTGGAAAGTTTGTTAAAATACACGTTGTTGACACCACTCCCTTCCAGAGGTTCTGACTGAGTAGGTGTGAGCGATGCTGCTGGCACAGGTACCACACTTGACAACCCCTTGGCTAGATGGTCTCTGAAGGTCCTCTTGGTTTTCAGGCAACCTCTGAGCCATTGCTTACACTGTTCCTATGGTCTGCAACATCCTTTATCCCTCAGTTGCAGCAGTGGGTCTAGTCTTCAGGTACTGAGGTTTCCATGTACAAATTGTACATTGTGACTTGCTTCAGTGGGGCTGCTGGCCTCTAAGTCTATCAGTGGACACATCCACCTGTCCCCACAGGGCCTGCTTTGTCATTTACTTTGTATGTGTTAGCCCTTCAGAATCTGCCTTCATTGTGGGCTTTCTAGCTAAAATTTAACAAGACCTCCTGACCTACCCCCAAATCCCTATTTCCTCTGGGCCAGAGCCAGGGCTGCTTGTCTGTGTGTACTCTGAGGATGTCCCCATGGAAATACCCTGAGAGGTCAACTTGGCTCTCCCTGGTATAGGTCGGGAAACTGAGGTTGTACGGTCAGTCTCTGGTGAAGTGAATCTCAAATACAGCCCTCCCAACATTATGACCACAACACCATGTTTAGAGGGGACAGTTGCTCCCATCAAACCCCAAAAGCCTATGGTTCTAGATGATGGTCGTTCTCCAATGTCCTCCCCACAATCTACTCACCTGCTAAGCAGCATTACTCAATCTCTCCTCAACGTTTCAGAGCACCTGGCATGGTGCCTTTGACCCTATGAGACCCTTGGCCAAAGCCTTGGGCGGGGAGGTTCTGCTCTGCCTCACTTGCGTGCAATGTTTTCCTATTTTCATCCTTCCCTTGTTTATTCATTCCCAAATCAAGAAGTAACTGATGAACTATTATGTGCCAGGCATTAGGGGATAAGTCAGGAAAGTATTCTCCCAGGTCACTGAATCCAAATACCTTCCAGGAAGAAATTCCCTCTATTTTCCCAGGTTTGGCCTCACCCTGCTTCTTTTTGCACACCCCTAGTAATGGGAAGCCCATTTCTTCTTTTCTTTTGCTAACACACCACCTGAAGGGTACAGTGGGACTCTCCTGCCTGTCAGGTGACCAGGCAAGGTGGCCCCCGTGAATACTCCTTCCTCTCACATGATAAGTCACAAGGTTCAGAATGTATCCCTATACCCTGAACCTTACCTTTGGGAATTAAGGGCCATTTCTGCAGCAAAAGAGATCTCTGATATAGTCCTAGGCCTCAGGTGGAAGGTCTGGCCTCAACCAGACTGTGTCTAGAGTTGTCAGGGGGAGTGTGAACTGGGAGGTCACTCTGAGACCCAATAAGGAGTCCTCCCTCTCCTTTGGGCTCCATGGTCTTGCATTTGTACTTTTAGGCTGCTGCTTGCCTCTCTCACTCTCTTTCTGCCTGTTGCCCACTCCTACCAGCCCACTGGGCTGTCATCTCCTTTTTCTCCTCTCTCAGGTTCTAGAGGCCACATTGAGGGCACCAGCTTGGCCACAGCCAATTTCTTCCAGTCTTGTAATGACTTCCAGGGACTGGGGTAAACTGAATGGGTAGATGGCTTCCAAACATGGGTTTCTCCCAGCTTGGATGACCCTCTGGCAAAGCTGGGAGGGGTTGTATGGATTAGCTGAACTACCCCCTTGTTGTACATGAAGACCCAGGCCCAGAGAGAGGAAGGTGCTTACACAGAGTAACACAGTGAGTGGGAATGGAAGCCAAGGTCCCAGTTATTCCTCAGAATCCTGACTGCTTCCTCTACCTGCACTTCCCCATTTCCCACTTACCTTCAGGCTCTTTTGGGTCTGTGTCCCTGGTTACCTGGAAGATGTTTCTGAAGGTTTGAGACTAGAGTCTCTGACTAGCCCTAGGGGGTCACAGGTCAATGAAATTGGCCTGAGCCTCTTCTGTGCAGAGGATTATGGTGGGTATACTTCAGCCAAGATTCCAAAACAGAAAATTTACTCTCATGAAATTCAGTGAAGCATTTGAAAGTGGATTTAATTAAGTGAAGCTTTTAGAATTGAGCAGAATTATTCCAAGTGCTTAGAATTTGGTGTGTGTCAGATACAGTAGAACTCTGGTGGGCTCAGGGCTGAACAGTCTGCAATAGTTTCTGTAGGAAGCAGGAAGTCCCTGGCCTGGGCAGCTTCCAGCTCCATCCTGGCTAACGGACAGTGTGGGGGAGCAGGCAGGCCAAATGAAGGTGGCACTTTTCAAAGCTCTCTGTGTACCAAGGGACTGCTCAATTCTCAAGGCAATTTATGAGGAGAAGCAGAAATGTGCCCAGTTTAGAAACTTTGGGGGTGCTTCAGGGATGATGTCCCAAAGACCCAATTACACAATCTACTTAGAGATTTTAATTGGCGTGGAAAAGTTGGAGACAGTGGCTCACCGCCAGGGATCCATCCTCACAGGTCAGTCCCCAGTCAGTGCTGGTCCAGGAGTGTTTACAGAATGAATACATGAATGGTTAAATGATCAATTAAATGAATGCATAAGCAATTCTCTATGAACAAATTTAAAAATAAAAGAATGAGTAAGTGAACAAATGATAGGCAGAGTTGCTTTCCTGGGAGTCAGGGGGATGGTCCAGCTCCCATAAGGATTTTAAAAAAGTGCAAAATCTGGATAGAGTGAGTCAGGGAGTGACCAGGATGAAGAGACACAGACAGAATTCTATAATATCAGAGCAGGACATCCCTAAAGGCCATCCTGTCTGATATTCACTATACAAACCAAAGACTGCCCTTGAGAGGTGCAGGAACCAGCTCAGCATCATCAATGAGGCAGAAGTACTGTTCATTCTGACGCTGATTTTTAATATTTATTTTTTAGTTGTAGTTGGACACAATACCTTTATTTTATTTATTTTTCTGTGAGGATTGAACCCTTGGCCTCTCATGTGCTAGGCAAATGCGTTTACTGCTGAGCCACAGCCCCAGTCTCGGCCCCGCCCCGCATTTGTCCACTCTTTTTTTTTTTTTTTTTTTTAAAGAGAGAGTGAGAGAGAGAGTGAGAGAGAGATTTTTTTTTTTTTAAATATTTGTTTATTTTTGTTTTCGGCAGACACAACATCTTTGTTTGTATGTGGTGCTGAGGATCGAACCTGGGCCGCACATATGCCAGGCGAGCGCGCTACAGCTTGAGCCACATCCCCAGCCCCATTTGTCCATTCTTGAACCTTATGTCCCTCAGCCAATGCAGAGCTGGTCTGCCCTTGGGAGCCAGTGACTGTTTTCCCCCTTCCTCGGCAGTCCCACTTCCTTGTGTTCAAACATCCATCCTGATGGTTCCTTCAGGAAGTTCCTTCTAGTTTACAGAGTCCATGATTTTGCAGGCTTCAGAATCTCTTTAAAACGATGTCATAGGACTGGGGATGTGGCTTGGTGGTGCTAGAGTGCTTGCCTGGCATGATCTCAGGCCTGGGCTTGTTCCCTGGAACTGCAAAAATAAAATAAAAATAGCATCATTTTATTTTGTAACTGGGTGTTGTTATTGTTAAGTTTTATTTAATTATTTAAAAACAAGTAATTTTATTAGTTTTTTATTTACTTACAAAAGTAATACATATAAAACATTCTTGTAAAAAATTTAAATACAGAAGTATATAATATAAAAATGACACTTCCTTTCCATCCCCTACAGCCCCCTTCCTCAAATGTAACCAGTGTTATAAAATGCACACCCACCCACACCCACATACACATTTTTTTCAGTCATTTGCATATGTAGATCTATACATAGAAATAGATTTTGTGATCATATGTACTTTTTTAGTATGCTTTTTTTGGCTGCAGCTTTATTAAGGAATGTACAACTGCACATATTCATATCATATAATTAGATGAGTTTTAATATATGTGTATAGCCATGAAATCATGACCACCATTTAGATAATAAACTTACCTATCATTCCATAAAGTTTTCTTGTGCCCTTGCTAGTCCATTCCTTTTGGCTCCAAAAAGCAACCACTGATCTGATTTCTGTAACTGTAGATTACTTGTATTTTCTAGTATTTTACGTAAATGAAATGATGCAGCATGTACTCTTTTCCAAAGTAACATTTTTGTTACTTCCAAGTCTGGTTTAATTAAGAGCAATCCCAGCTACTTGTGAGCTGAAGCAGGAAGACCAGTAAGTTCAAGTCCAGCCTCAGGAACTTGCACTTGTCTCAAAATCAAAATAAAAAGGGCTAGGCATATAATTCAGTGGTGTGCCTGGGTTGTCTCAGTACAACAACAACAAAAAAATATGTATGTATATATATGTGTGTGCTTATGTGTGTATATATATACACATGTATATAGCTTTTTTGCATCAGCATAATTATTTTGAGTCATCCACCTTACATTTTTAAATAGTTCTTTTTAAAAAGTATCCTTATTTAGCTATAATTAAAATATCATAAATCCAATTAAAGTGTACAATTCAATAGATTTTAGTATATTCACATAGTTGTGCAACTATCATCACAATCAAGTTTAGAACTTTTTTTTTAGTAGTGAGTATTGAACTCAGGGGTGCCCTAACACTGACCTATATCCCAGTCGTTTTTAGTTTTTCATTTGAGACAGGGTCTTGCTAAGTTGCTGAAGCTGGTATACTGCCTTAGACTCCCAAGTAGCTGGGGATTACAGGTAGGTGTCACTGCACCTGACCAATTTTAGAACATTTTTGTTACTTCCAAATGAAACCCCATACCCATCAGTTGTCTTTCTGCTTTAACCCTCAAACCTTCTTCAATCTCAGGAAATCACCAATCTACTGTCTCTCTTAAATTGCCTATTCTGGACATTTAAAATAAATAGAATCCTAAAATATGTGTCCATTTGTGACTACTTTCTTTGATTTAGTATACTGTTTATTGCTAAGTAATATTCAATTGCAGAGATATTCCACATTTTGATGGAAATTGTGTTGTTTCTTCTTTCGGGCTGTTTGAATAAGGCCACTATGATGAGATTTTGTGGGTGAACATGTGTTTTCTTTTCTTTTGAATATTTTCCTAGGAGCAGAATTGCTGGATCAGATGGTAACTCAATAAGTGACCTTTTGAGAAATTGCCAAACTGTTTTCCAAAATGGCTACTTCCTTTTACATTCCCATTAACAATCTATGAGAGTTTCAACTTCTCCACACCCTCATCAATTAATATTATCATCATCTTCTTTTTTAAAAAATAGCCATTCTAGTTATAGTGCGGTGGTATCTTGTGATTTTGATTTGCATTTCCCTAATGACCAACAAGGCTGAGCATCTTTTATGTACATAATGGTCATTTGTGAATCTTTCTTTGGGAAAGTATGTGTTCAGATCATTTGCCCACTTTCAAATTAGGTTTTCTGTCTTTGTATTACTGAGTTGTAAGAGTTTGTTGTTTTCACTGCAGGGAATCTAACCCAGGACCTTGCACATGCACTGAGCTATCTCTCAGCACCTGATAGGGACTTTTGTTGGGCCACCAAGTTTACTAACATTTTCTCCAGTAGGTTCTAATCTGCTGTCAATTCTATCCAATGTACTTTTTAGACAACTTTTTTATTTTTTAAAAAAGTTTAGGTTTGCAGGAGAGTTCTAAAGATAGCACATAGATTTCCTGTATTCTTTTCATTTCATTTCTCTTAATGTGAACATCTTATATAACCATGGTACATTTATCAAAATTATTAACCTTGTCACAATTAACTATGATCAGTACATTAACTAAACTACAGACTTTATTTAGATTCTACCATTTTATCCATTAATATCCTTTTTCTGTTTCCTGGAGGTAATCCAGGACAACATATTGCATTTAGTCATCTAATGTAATTTTTATCTAAAAAAAATTGTATTTTTTTATCTTTAAAAGTTCTATTTGGGTCTTGTATAATCTTCTATGTCTTTCCTTAATATGTGAGACTTGCTTTTAATAAATCATAATGTGCTTTCAGACAGTTCTATATAATTACTTGTTTTTTAGAAAGTAATACATAATAATTTATTGTATGAATATATATAGCTTATTTAAGCATTTTCTGTTGGTAGACATTTAGAGTATAGACAGTATTTTTCTTTTTTCACGCAAATAATGCTGCAAAGAATTCACCCAACTCTTTGACACATGTCCAAATACCTCTCTAGCCAGGAGTGGTGCTGTATGCCTGTAATGCCAGCAACTTGGGAGGCCAAGAAAAAAGATTGAAAGTTTGAGGCCAATTTCAGCAGCTTAGAAAGACCCTTAATAACTTAGTGAGACCCTGTGTCAAAATAATAATAATTTTATAAAGGACTGAGGATGTAGCATTGTGATAAAGGCTACTGCGTTCAATCTCAGTACCAAAACAACAACAAAAAACCAAATCAAATACTCCCTAGGCTAGCTATCTTGATAGAGAATTGCTAGATCTAAGGTATGTTTACTTAAATTTTTTACAAGTGTCATCAAATAACCCTCAAAAATATCTTAATTTAACTTTCCATCAAGGGTACAGCAGTACCCACTTCTCCATACCTTAACTGTTCTGGGTATTATTAGTCTTTTAAATTTTGCATTATAATGGATGAAAATAAAAATATAATTGTTTTATTTTTATATTTTTTTATTACAAGAACGCTAAGCATATATCCATGGGCTATATTTTTTGCTATGAAAAAATTGTTTATTATCTCTTCATGTTTTTTGCCTTTCTCCCACCAATTTTGAAAATATTGATATTCAGAAGTCCTTTGTATATTCTCCATAGTATTCTTCTGTTTATTATCTCTGTGACAAACATTTTATGTCATTTGCCTTGTTCATTTGTTTTATATCTTTTGTTTTATAGAAGCTTTACTATTTGGGGTAGTCAAATTTATTTTTCTTTTTGTCTCTTGCTTCATGTTCCCAAGATTTTAAATATATTCTCATTCTTCATTTTTCAATTTGACTCTTATTTTATCTGGAACTTATTTATTTACGCACTGAGGTAGGATGAGCTTATTTACTTTTGACAGCAAATTTGGTTATAAAGGTCACTGTTTTCTCACTGATTTGAAAACACGACCTTTACTATGAGATAATTTCACAGGTATTTATGAGTCTCTTTCTGCACCCACTGATATATTCTGAAGAAATTTTATTTTCTCTTGCTGTCCTCATCTCACACTGTTTCAATTTCCAGAAACATTTTATTGTGATTTATAGTTTTTTGTTGTTATCTACTAGTCTAAATCCCCTCTTGCCAGCCTGTTTTCAATAATTTCTTGGCTATTCTTGCACATTTTTTTCCAGATAAATTTTGCAATCAACCTGTCATATTTCATAAAAAAATTCATCTGGGATTTTGCCTTTAATTTCTGGGCTAATTTGAGACACAGCAATGACATTTTTACAAAATCAAATTTTCTCTCCAACAAAATTATCTCTCCACTAATCCAGGCCTTTTGCCATATCCTGATCATGTGGTTCTTCTTCTAATATGTTAATGAAATGATTTACCTAAGCATATATATTTTTTCCTAATGTTGGATTCTTTTTGTGTTTTGGGGGTGCATGTGTAGTCTTGTCCATGGGTGCAGGATTGACTTGAGATGACCTGACTAGCTTCTGGGTTCCCCCTGGTGGACATTGGGTCACTTCTTGCAACCTTTGGGAATGGGGATTGGAATTGCTGTGAAATTCTGGACTCCAAAGCTCTAGTGTATCACTATGTCAGCAGGATCACAGATCTAGGAATCTGGTAGACACAGAGTCTAGGTGCTACCAGCTATGTAGGCCTTCTTGGGATCTGTTAGCTTCTCACTGCTAGAAAATCCTGGGGGAAGGGACTATATCTGTGATCCGTGTTAAAATAATCCACTCTTTCCAGAATCCAACAGTCCATTCAGTGATAGGCCCTCTTCTCTAAGCTTAATCATGATATTTATGTCTGTTTCAACAAGAGCAAACCCTCAAATATAGTTTCATTTCATGAATTTAGCTTTTTATATCAGCAAACTTGCAAATCAGGAAACTATGTCCCAAACTTGGTACAGAAAGTAGGATCTTGAGTTGCTGGCACCAGCTCATTTGGGAAGCTTCACAGTTGTTTGGAGATCTTCCTGGAAAGTGGTAAAAGATAGAATGTGTATAGGCTTAAATAAAAACAAATTCTTAATGGCCCTGAAAAACAAGAGTAAGTGCTACCAGCCAACCAGCAATGTTGAGGGATTCCTGAAAAATGGTAAACAGATGAGATCGGATTGTTGGAGTGGAGGGGCAAACCGCAGGCAAATTAAGGAGGGGATTACTAGGACAGCAGAGTAAAATAGACATTATTATTGCTGTGGGTATGTTCGTGACTGCATGATCAATGTAATTCTGCAATCTGTACACTCAGAAAAATGAGAAATTATATCCCATCTGATTCAAATGTATGATATGTCAAGATCATTGTACTGTCATGTGTAACTAATTAAAACAAATAAAAAATAAACAGGAAAAAGAGGAGGGGATTACTGCAATGAGGAGAGCAGTTTGGAGGGCATTTCCAGCTTAGGCTAGCAGTTACAAGGAACAGGAGGAATGGCGTGAGGAACCTATCAGATGACAGATCAGGAACTCTAAATTGTAGCAAGTAGGCAGCAGGAAGTAGTGGGCATCGGAGATATTTCCCCTTAAACTGAGTGTATCATCATTAATGCTTCCTGAGGCTCAGAGAAGTCCTTGGAGGAGTAAACAGCATCGACGCTATCCCCCCACAATTCCTCCAGCCCTCCATCATAATTCTGGGAGACAAAACATGGAAACTGCAGTCCCAGACAGTTCAATAGGGAATCTTCAGTAAGAAGATAAACCTACCAATAAGAATAAGCACACACTTAAGAAAAATAAGCCCTGAAAGAGAAGTCAAACCAATAAAGAGCACTGAGAAATGCAGAAGGCTGTTAAAGATGTGTAACTAATACCATCAGAGGGACAAGCATGGAGTTTTCATCCATGGAGCAGTAACTTAATATGAAATGAAAACCAATTAAAGATTCTGTTGATTGCTGAAATGAAGACAAACAATCTCAGTGAATTTGCCGAGTATGCATGAACATATTTGGTGAGCAGATTCTCAAGCCAGAGGGTCAAAGGCAGTACAAAATATGCCTAAACACAGTGTAAAAAGGAAAATGTGTGGAAAGAAATATCAAATGATATGAAAGATAAACTCCAGTTGAGTAGAATGGCAAGAATAAGGGTTGGGGACAGGGATTCTCTTTCTCTCTGTAGAAGAAAAGGTACCAGGGCTGAAGGAATATGCTACTCTTTAGACTGAAAAAGCCCTCCACACAGATTGAAGAAAAAAAAAAAAACAATGAATAAAACCCCTGAATCACTCACACCTAGACACATTTCAGAGCTCTGTTATAGAAAATTCCCAAAGGACTCCAGGGGTGATGGGGTGGGGTGGGGTGGGGGGTGGGGGGGAGTGAGGTAGGGAAACAAATATCTTACAATGGATCAAGAATCATCGATTTCAGACTTTTCTTTTTTATCTTTATCTTTATTTTTTTAAAGAGAGAGAGAGAGAGAGAGAGAGAGAGAGAGAGAGAGAGAGAGAGAGACATATCCACTTGGATAGCTATTAGAATTGAAATTTAACTTTACTGAAAATAAACTATTGTTTCTCCCCAATCTCCTGCCTCTCCAGAGCTCAGTGTAGCCTTCAGCTATAATCCTAGTAATTATGCTTATCTCTCTTTCCCTTATCCTTCCAGTTACTCCATTGACATGCCTTAGGGACTGTACCAGCAAACCATGTTGCTGACTCTGCCTGTTTTTCTCCTTTTTCATTACCACCCAGTCCCACCCAATGTCATCCATCCCAGGCCACCTGACTGGTGGTGATCATCTCCCTCCATCTTTCCCTTGTGTACTTCATGACACTCTCTTCCTCTAACATGTAGTCCCTCTCTTCTGCCTGACGACAAGCCAAGCTCATTCGGAGTTTAAAAAAAAAAATTGCCCCTTCTACTTGGAAAACTCCTCTGACTCTAGGTATTTCCTTGGCTGACTCTTCTTTCAGATCTCAGCTCAAAAGTTATTGCACACATCAGGAAGATGTTCACAGTATATTTTTCTATACGCAAAACCAAGTTTCCCAGTAGATTTGTTAAGAATCTCACCCCTTCTTGATAATTTGCAATGCTAGCTCTAAATCAACTTTTCTTGACAGTGTGGATCTTTTTTGAGATCTTTATTGTGCTCTATTTTTGCAACATTATTGTACCACCTCGATTACAAGAGCTTTAGAATAATTCTTGATATTTGGCCAGAAAAAGTACCCTCACTTTTTATTCTCTTTTTATGAGAGACTTGATTTCATATATATTTTGGAATCAGCTTGAAACTTTAAAAGACTTCTTATAGTTTTGATTAGAATTGCATTGACTATAAATCAGTTTGGGAATAGCTGATATCTTTATGAGATTGAGTCTATGAACATGTCATATTGCTCCATTTGTTTTTGTTTTATTTAAATGTATTTCAGTGATTTGAAATTGGAAAGGGAACTATTTTTAGAAATTAGATTTTTGCTGTTTATTACTGTTTTATTGGAATATAACTAATTTTTATTTATTGATTCTAAGGTAAAAGATAATATTACAGTGTCTTATTAATTGCAATAATTTACAGTTTATTTTGGAATTTCCTATGGATAATAACATCATCTTTCCAATAATGACAAGTTTGTTTCTTCTTTTGCAAACTTTATTTTTTGGTATACATTTTATCTTGCTTCCTCAACTGGCTAAGATCTTTGAGAATAATGTTGAAAAGAAATGGCAAGACCAGCCTCCTTTTTCAGGCTTTTGCTCTTTCAGAATCCTCTCCAATATCAAATTTAGAATGACTTGCGATTTTAGGTGTTCTTTGTTAAGAAAGATTCTGTTTCTAATTTGCTAAGAATTTTAACAAATTTAACTGCTTGTTAAATTAAAATTTATTTTTAATAAGCAGTTTATTTGTGGTATAATATTTAAAAGGTAGAAAGATATACAGACGAAGTCTCCTTCCTGCTCACGTCACTTTATAACCTATTTCCCCTCCTGGGCACACTAATGGTAATAGTCATTGGAGATGTTCTACTTAGACACGCATGCGCACATTCTCCTTTTATTTTTCCCACCCAAATGAAGACATATATGTTATTACTTGATTTTTTTTTCTCTAAAAGTTTTAAAAATCATGAATGGATGTTGAATTTTATCCAGTATTTTGTATGCATTTGTTGAGATGATAATGTGATTTTTCTTCTTTATTTTGTTAATATTAATTACATTAATTACAGTAATTGATTTCCTAGTGGTAAATCATCTTGTTATTACTGGAAGACATTAAGCTTTGGCATGATTTATAAAATTTTCCATACGCTTCTGGATTTAATTTGCTAATATGTTTTTCAGATTTTTTTAGAACTGTATTCATAAGTCATGTTCATAATTTTCCTTTTAAACAGGGTCTTATTAGATTATGGTTTCAAGATTAGGCTAGCTTATAATATTTTTCCACACTGGAAGAGTTTGTGCAAGTTGAAATTATTTGCATTTAGAGTTTACTTTATATGAAGACTTTAGCTATTGACTTAGTTTTAAAAATGGTTATAAGTTTTCTATTACATCACAAATAAGTTTAAGTAGGTTGCATGGGGACTTTATCTGCTTCATCTGAGTTTTCAAGTTTATTTGAAATATTTTAATTTGGGGGGATATAGTTTTATTGAAAATTAATTCATATACAATGCAATCATTTACAATATGCATTTCAATGGTTTTTAGTACATTCACAATTGTGCAGCCATCACTGTAATCAATTTTAGAATGCTTTCATCACTCCAAAAAGAAATTCAATACACTTCAGAGATTCTCCTGAGCCCCAGTCCTCCAATTCCTAAGCAAATATTACTTTTTGTCTCTATAGATTTGTCTATTTGTCACATTTCTTATCAATGGAATTGTATAATATGTCATCTTTCACAATTAAGGCTTTTTAACTTAGAATAATATTTTTAAGTTTCACCTGTGTGGTACTATGTATCAGTACTTCATTCCTTTTTTATGGCCAAATAATATGTATATACTCCATCTTATGCGTTCATCAGTTGATGGATATTTGGATAGTAATCACCTTTTAGTTTTTTATGATTAATGCTGTTATGAGCATTTATGTTCAAGTTGTTGTATAGACAATGTTTTTATTTTTCTTGGACTCCCACCTAGGAGTAGAATTGCTGGGTCATATGGTAACTCTATATTTAACTTTTTGAGGAATTGCCAGACTGTTTTCCAAAGCAGTTGCACAATTTTTCATCCCACCACAATGTATTTCTGTTTTCTTCATATCTTTGTCAGTACTTACTACTATCTAACTTTTAAATTTTGGTCAACACTAATGGTTGTAAAATGGTGTCTCATTATGGTTTAGATTTGCATCCTAATGACTAATAGCATTGTACATCTTTTCATGTGGTTATTGATCATTTCTATATCTTCTTTAAAGAAATAATTCTTTGCCTATTTAAAAATTAGATTTTTCATCTTTCTGTTAATGTGTTTATTTACCATAACCAAACTGTGGAGCCAACCTAGGTGCCAATGATAAAGAAAATGTGGCATATATACACATGGAATATTACTCAGTCATAAATAAGAATAAAGTTACGTCATTTGCTGGTAAATGGATGGAACTGGAGAATATTATGCTAAGTGAAATAAGTCAGTCCCAAAAAACCAAAGGCTGAATGTTCTCTCTGATATGTAGATGCTAACCTACAACAAGGGAGGGTGAGGAGGGGAAGAATAGAAGTTCACGGGATTAAACAAAAGGAAATGAACATAAGGGAGGAGGAATGGGAATAGGAAAGACAGTAGAATGAATCAGACATGACTTTCCTATGTTCATATATGAATACACAACCAGTGTAATCCCCATCATATACAACCACAAGAATGGGAAATTATACTCCCATGTGTGTATAATATGTTGAAATACACTCTACTGTTTTGTATATATTTTTTTAAAAAAACGAATAAAAAAAGAGTTCTTTCTATAGCAAATAGTCCCTTATCAGATATATTATTTGCAAATATTTTCTTCCATTTTGTGCATTGTGTTTTCACAATTTAAATGATAGTTTTGGAACACAAAACCTTATTTTTGATGAAGTACAATTTAACTGTTTTTCTTTTGTTGCTTGTACATTTGGGTTGGATTTAAAACTCCATTGCTAAATCTAAAGTCACAAAAATTTATTCATATGTTTTATTCTCAGAATTTTTAGTTTTACCTCTAACATTTATGTCTTTGATCTATTTTGTATTTAGTGTGAGGTAAGGATCCAACTTCCTTCTTTGCTTGTGGACATCCAATTGTCCCAGCATTATTTGTTGAAAGGACTCTTCTTTTCCCTTAAATGCTTTTGGCACCTTCTTCTAACCTTTAGAAGAGTCCGTGAAGAATTGATATTAATTCTTTAAGTTTTTGGTAAAATTCATCAGCAAAACAATCTGGGCCTGTGTTTTTCTCTGTGGATAATTTTTTGATTACTCATTCAATCTCTTATTATAGGTCTATTCAGAGTTTTTATTTCTTCTTGAGTCATTTTGGTAGTTTTTATCTTTCTAGATGGTTGTCCAGTGACTAAGTTATCTAATTTTCTGGTATACAACTTTTTTTTTTTTTTTTTTTTTGGTGTTTGGGATTGAACCCAGGGCCTTGTGCATGTGAGGCAAGCACTCTACCAGCTGAGCTATAATCCCCAGGCCCTGTTATACAACTTTTTAAAAAATATTTTTTTTTGTTATAAATTGACACAATATCTTTATTATATTTATATATTTTATGTGGTGCTGAGGATGGAACCCAGTGCCTTACATGTGTGAGGAGGCAAGTGCTCTACCACTGAGCCATAACTGCAGTTTAGGCATATAACTTTTAAAATTTATTTTTTAATTGAAATATATCATTGTATGTTTTATCTTGAACAATATGATGTTATGGTCTGTCTGTACACACACACTGTAGCATGGTTAAACAGCTCATTAGCAAATGTTGTTATGAAATATGTATATACACAGTAGGATAGTTAAACTTGACTAATACATGCATTTTCTCACATAGTCTTGTGATAGCATATAACTTCCAATCTCTTCATGTTTTCAATAATACATTGTCATTAGCTTTAGTCACTCTGCTATACAGTATATTTCTTGAAATTTATTCTTTCCACTGACCTGTAGAATTCTTTGACTAACATCTCCCCATCCCCCATCCCCCATCTCCTCCCTTACTACCTGAGCCTCTGGCAATCACCATTATACTCTCTACTTCTATTAGATCAACTTTTTTAGATTCTACATATGAATGAGATCATGCGATATTTGTCTTTCTGTGCCTGTCTTATTTCGCTTAGTGTAATAACCTCTAGGTTCATCTATAGTATTACAAATTGCAGGATTTAATTTTTTTCTATGGCATATAATTTTTATAGTATTCCTTTATAAAACTTTTTGTTTTTGTAAAGTCAGTAATAATGTCTCTTTCTTCATTTCTGATTCCAGCAATTTGAGTCTTCTTTCTTTTTATCTTGGTCAGTTGAGCTAAAATTATAAAATTTTATCATTTCAAAAAAAATCTTGTAGTTCTGTTGATTTTTCTATGGGCTTTTTATTCTCAATTTAATCTCTAATCTTTATTATTTCCTTTCATCATCTTGCTACAAGATCTTTTTATTAATTTTAAAATTCCACAACCTGTAGTAGTCTTCAAATTAAAAAAATTATTAAATATAATAAAGATATTGCGTCTATTTGTTCCTTGAGAAATCTTTTCAGAGCTTTCTTAATTCTTTCCAACTTTAGGGCTTTATTAACTGCTCTTACTTTAATTATTTCCTTTCTTCTATTTTTCAACATTTATTCTATTGTCTTTTCTCAAATATAAAGCTCATTAAATTCCAGACCTTTTTTTTTTCTAATGTAAATGCTCTTTTAATTTCATCCCATAAGCTTTGATATATGGTGGTTTTGTTTCTGTTTGGTTCTAAATAATTTCTCATTTCTATTATTTCTCCTAATTATTTTAGAAGGGTACTTCTTAATTTCAAACAAGTGGAGATTTGGAGGCTAAACCTTTTATTTTTTAAAATTAAATACAGCTTGATTTTTAATATATTTTAATTGTGGTCAGAGAAAATGGTTTGTATGATGTTTACTCATTAAAACTTGTTGAATTTTGCTTTATGACCTACTCTGTTGTTGTTTTTTTTTTTTTCCACAAATATCTTCTGTGTACTAGAAGACATACTTGAAAATAGTTGCTTCTCTGTTGAGGGTAGTGTTTCTACATATGTCCATTTTAGCAAACTTCGTAATTATCTTGTTTGAATCTAAATCTTTACTGATTTTTTTGGTCTCACAATTACTTCAAGATATGTTAGAATATTTTTTTTTATGAATTTGTCAAAGTATCCTTATAGTTCTACAAAATTTTGTGTCATATTTTGAAACTATGTTATTAGGTATATATAAGACATAATATTGATGCTAGTATACCTTCCTAGTGAAAATTATTTTTTCCGTTTATATGGAGACCCTTCCTCTTTATCTTGAGTAATGCTTTGTGCCTTAAAACTTATTTTGTCTATTATTAATGTAATCATACCATCTGCCTTTTGGTTAGTAGTTGTCTTACATATCTTTTGAAACCATTTGCTTTCAACTTTCTGTAACCTTATGTTTTAAATTTTTCTAACAAACAACACATAGCTTAAAAGTAATTCTTCCAACAAAACAATGAGGCCCAGGTAGGGTCACTTGTAAAAGCTGTAGCAAATGGGAGGCTCACGATGTCAGGCACTAGGACAGAGACTTAATCTCAAAACATCCCAGCTCATCTCTGCCCCTGACCCTCATCCCTCAGCGACCTCATTCCATGAGTCCCAGTCCTCTTTCCCAACAATATAAAAGTTCTTAAACTTTTAAGTAAAACCTCCTTTTATGCAATGTCCTCCTGCACCCGTTGCTTCATCTCTCCCTTTCCTTTTACTGACAGGTTTCTCAGAAATTTTCTCCTGGCTGTTCTATCACTCCATTGTTCCATATAGATACACATGAGTTATGCTTGGCTCCTCCTTCTCCTCAATTTTCCAGATCAAATGACTCTGTCCTCTTAATTTCATCTCAAAAACATATTTTACATCTGTTCCACCTGCTCCTCTCCCTGCTTCTACTGTGACGTGGGCATCCATCATGTCTCACCTGGACCCCTGGACCTTCTAGGACAGGATTTCCCATCCTACCACAAGCTGGCAGAGATCCACATCCTTCTGAGTCTTCACATCCTTACCTGTTCCTTAGCTGAGGCTTTCTGGGATCATCTGAGTTCGGGGACTTCCAAGTCCCTCAACCTGAGTTTCATAGACACCCATTCACACTTTCCTGCTCCCATAGCTCCAGTCCCTACGATTAAACTAGGGAAATGCTCATTTCCATTGGGAACCACTCCCAGAAATGCTCTGTGGCTGTGGCATTTCAGGGCCTGATATTAGAGACTGGTATGCTGAGCTCTGGGGACAGCCTCCCAGAAGGTTAATTAGGCTGGGATAATTAAACCCTGCTATTGGTAGTCTTCATAATCAGACAGGTTTCCTGCTGGGAGCCAAGCCCTTGGGTTTCCTGATTGTCCCAGGAGTTTTTTCTATCCTTATAAAGGTATGGAATTGGATTATGTGAATCAATAACTCAGGAACTTCCTTGTTCTTACCCTCATAAATTATGGCGTCACCTCAGTGTATGTCGGAGAACAGGTCTCAGAGTCCTCAACCAGAGGACAGAAACAGGTGTGTTAGCTTTCCTCCACTTTTAGGTTTCGCAACAGGTGCACCACAGGTGTTTGGATAGGGCCAGTCTTCCTTCTGCAGTACAGTCACCCTCATTGCAGGATATTTACCATCCCTGGCCCCTGCATGCTAAATGCTGGCTTAGTCATCCTGACAACTCCAACTCCAAATTCCCCTGCAGAGTTCCAAGTGTTCTCCAGGAAGATGGTTATGCCCATACCTGATCCAAAGTCACAGAGGGTACATCCTCAAGCAAGGAAGTCACTGAGACTTCCAAGTGCTGAAATCACCTGATGTTTTTGGGTCTGTCTCTAGACTGTCAGCTCTTTGAGGTCAGTGACTGTGTTGGATTCATCTTTACTTTCCCCAGTACAGGGCTTGGTCCTGAGCACCTGGTGTGAGGTATGGTACTGTCCTGTAGAAATACAATGACAGCCATATATGTAATTAAAAATTTATTTAGTAGCCATAGTGAAGAAGTAAAAAGAAACAGGTGAAATGAATTTCAATAATATATTTTATTTAACACAATATATCAAAAATACTATTTCAACATGTAAACAAGATAAAAAGGTTATTAATGACCTATTTTACATTCTTTCATAAACTAGTCTTTGAAATCTGGAGTGCATAATACATTTGAAGAGCATCTCTAGCCACATTTCAAGTGCTCAATAGTTTTGTGGCCAGGGGCTGCCATATTGGTTGGCATGAGAAGACTGTTCACCTGCACTTTCCCCCAACTATTGCCCTGCTCCCCTTTCAACTGTGTGTGTGTTTTGTTTTTAAATAGAAAGGTTGAAAGAATTCTGTGATGAAGAGCCATATACTTAATCCTAGTCTCTACAATTGTTAACCACTTAAGACATTTGCTTTTTCTCATATTAATCTGTCTTATCTATCTATCCATATTTTTTTTCAATTAGTGCCTTCTTTTGAGAAGATCTTTTGTGTGTGTGTGTGTGTGTGTGTGTGTGTGTGTGTGTTTAGGGTAGGTTGGAAAACCACTCGTGAAACTATTTATTGTCTCTTTAAACATTGTTCTATAAAAACCTCATGAAGAGTTTTTAAAATTTAGGACAAAAGTCCGTCCTCTCAGGAGGATCACAAGTCAAGGCCAGTCTCAGCAACTTAGTGAGACCCTGTCTCAAAACAAAACAAAACAAAAAAAAGATTATGGTTGTAGCTCAGTGGGAGAGCACTTGTCTAAGTATGCTAGAAGCCCTGAGTTCAATCCCTAGGAAGGAAGGAAGGAAGGAAGGAAGGAAGGAAGGGAGGGAGGGAGGGAGGGAGGGAGGGAGGGAGGGAGGGAGGAAGGAAGGAAGGAAGGAAGGAAGGAAGGCTTAGAAAGTTAGAGAACAAGGAAATTTACACTGCACAAATTCAATTTATCTTGTCTTTCCCTCATTGTGGATGAGAGGAAATTGAGGATTAAGAAAGTTTACTATCTTTACTGCATTTGCACATTCTAGAAACCCATGGGCAAGCCATTTAGGGGAGATGGGAATAAGCAGTCCCTTTGGGTTAATCAGTTCCACACATCCCTGAGGACAGCTAGTCTGGGACACTTCTTCCACTTGGTATTTTTAAGATGACATCAATCAAGTTTATTTTGGGGGGTCTGGCTGCTCTCATCTTTGGTGAATGAATCAGATCACCTGGCTAGGATTCAGACCTATTTTGGGTAGGCATGGTTTCTGAATATTTTCTTAAAGATGCTGTAAATTTTGTTGCTCTCAGTATTAAACAAGAAAAGTGCTCACTGTTGCAAGTTTTAGAAATATAAAAGTGTCAAATTTAAAAAACAATCCTCTGAAACCTCACCATTTGAAAAGAAGCACTGTTCTTGCATTGTCTGGCTGTCCAAACTTTGTCTATGCACGTTTATATTTGTGATATGAGATTTCCCAGCACTGACCACCCTGTATGTATGAACGAGGTCAGTTTCATGAATACTCAGATTTTGTAGACAATACTTCCCATCCAAACAATATCATGTCTCCCTTTATTCATCTTTCCCCCCATCCTCCAAAAGTCTCTACATTAATTTTTTGGACACATTTTACACTTCATTCCTCTTTCTTTTCTCTCTGTAATCTCTTGGGGCCAGAAGGACATTATAACGACCTCTATCTATCTTAGAGCTTCATATTTCTGCCACTTGCCTATCACAGTGTGGGGGGGTGGCTTTCTACACAGTGGGAGAACTTCAGAGGCTGGATCCTCTGCTTGGTTCTTTATTCAGCATGTTGAAAGGGAGAGAAAAAAGAATGTAGATAATCCTTTCAAGAAAATGGCTTGATTTACAAGGCCAAGGACTATTTTGAAGGTCAAAGAAGAATCCTTCCCTTTGCATTCTTTCTGTGATAGTTCAACTCCTCTCAAGACAGATGCCCTGGTCCCTTGTGAAGAGACTAAATGACATCTGGGAAGTCAAATTTTAAAAATTACATGAATCTCTTTCAAAATGTTACTTTTAACACACAAATAACCCATTGAACAGGTGTTCGGGGCAGCTGTTTGCTAGTTTCATATGATTAGTGCTCCCTGAAGTGTGAAGCTGGCTCTGGATGGTGCTACTCCAATTATTAAAATGTTTCTTTGTGGTTCTCAGGAAAATATTTTGCTCCTCCCCCCATTGGTCTTCTGCATCTTTGGTTAAGTTGATTGTTATAAGTTTTCTATTTTTTGTTGTGAATTTTAATGATGTCTTTATTTTGTTACCTTTTTTAACTCATTACTGTGATGGAAGAAAATCATTGTATTTTTATTTTTAAATGATCTAACACTTAGTGTTAATAGTTTTCTAGCATATTCTTTAAGTTTTCTAGGTATGCAATCATATTATCTCCAATATGTCTGCTTTTTTTTAATGTGCGTATTTAATTGATATGAAACCAGGTAAAAATAGAGTAAGTATTCTAGTTTGTTCTTGGTTTTAATGGAAATGCCTATTTTATTTCAACCATTGATCAGGATGTCCACTACTGATTTAAGACATTTTTCCATGGAATCATGTTATACTTTCATTGTTTTTGTTCATTTGAAATATTTATCAGGAACGCAGTGAATTTTATCAAATATCTTTTGGCCATCTGTTGAGATGATCACATTTAAAAATTTTTTCTCCCATTTTTAGAATTAATTATAATAGCTTTTTGAAAATATCAAACCACCCTCATATTTTTAGAATAAACTTTACTTGTTTGTGGAATACTCGTCTCTTACATTCTGTTAGGGATATACATAAAGTAATTATTAGAATTTTGAGATTTGTGTGTAGTGCTTTGTGCAATGATTGTTAGGTTTGGATTTTGGATTTTGCTAATTTTATTAGGTAAATTATATAAATTTTAAAAAAGGAATTTAAAAAAATTCTTTGAAATAGCTTAAGCTGTTTTTTTATTTTTATTTTTTTGTTTTTGTTTTTTAATGGTACTGGGGATTGTACTCAGAGGCATTCCACCAGCCCTATTTTGTATTTTATTTAGAGACAGGGTCTCACTGAGTTGCTTAGCTTCTCGCTTTTTCTGAGGCTGGCTTTGAACTCTCGATCCTCCTGCCTTAGCCTCACAAGCCTCTGGGATTACAAGTGTGTGCCACTGTGCCTGACTCTTTATCCTTATTTCTTTTTTAAAAAGTAGGCTTCACTCAGAGTGTGATGGACAAAATAACTGGTGCATTTTACAAGGAAAGACACCTTTTACTCCATTCTCAGCCCCTTCTCTGGCAGGGGTGGTGAACCCACCTCTCCTGGTTCTCCCGGGTCTACCTTGCTCTGCCATGATGCCAACACCCTATATGGGAGGCTCTTCCATGATGCCAGTGACAAGCCCTTTTCCACCTGGGATGATGCCAGTGGGATCTGTTCCTGGAATGAGGCTGCCCATGGTGTCCAGGATGCCACCCACTGCCTGCTCATCCCACCATGGTGCCCACTCAGCCAGCCAGATGACAGAGGGAAGGCTCTCTAGGCCAGTTTTATGTTCTACTTTATCAGGTGGTCATGGTGCTGTGACTCTGGATGTTTTCTAATAGCACAGCAAGGAAGACTTGTTCCCCCTTCCTATTGAAGAGAGGATAGTTTTGGAGGAGAGAAGAGGGGAATAATAATAATAATAATAATAATAATAATAATAATTGCAGTCTTCATTTGTATCATAAAATGTAAAAATAAAAGCATCAGCTCATTTAGTCTAAAAAATGGCTTTGTTTTTTAGAATAGCAAAATGGAATAGAAGCTGCAGAGATTTTTCCCATACACCTCCTAGCCCCATATACTCATAGCGGACCCCTGTATCAGCACTCAACACCACAGCAGTATATTTGTTCAAATTAATGAACCTACATTGACACATTATTACCCAGTTACATTAGGGTTTTTTCTTGGTGGCATACATTCTATAGGTTTTGACAAATGTATGACGACAGGTATCCACCATTATATATCTTACAGAATAGTTTTACTACCTTAAAAATTCTTGTGTTCCACACATTCATCTTTCCTGTCTTCAAGCCCTGGAAACTATGGATCTTTTCTTTTACTGTCTCAGGAATTTTGTCTTTTCCAGAATGTCATGTAGTTTGAATCATACTGTATGTAGTCTTTTCAGATTGGCTTCTTTCTCTTAGTAATATACATCTAAGTTTCCTCCATGTCTTTTCACGAATTTACAGCTGCTTTCTTGTTAGCGTCAAATAGCATTCTATTGTCTAGATGTACCCATCATCCATCCATTCACCTACTGAAGAACATCTTGGTTGCTTCCAAGTTTGGGCAATTATAAATAAATCTACTATAAACCTCTGTGCACAGGTTTTTGTGTGGACCTAAGTTTTCAACTCATTTGGGCAAATTCCAAGGAGTGCAATTGCTGGATTATATGATAGACTATATTTAGTTTTATATGAATCTGTCAAACTGTTTTCTCTGGTGATTAGACCACATTGCTTTTCTTTATTCTTGTGTTGTTAAAATTTCACCTGATTATACTCAATTGATCTGACCTGTTCAGTTAGTTTTCCTGGTACTCATTGCATCTTTTGACCCGAAGACTAGTTTCTTCAGGTCAGGACATTTGCTCTGTTTCTTTAGTGACTGTTTCTCCACAGTCTCTGTTTTTTTGCTTCTGGAATGTTTATTATAAAAGTATGTTTGATTTTTGGACCTTTGTTTTTTTCTCTTTCTCTCTTTTTTAATGCCACCCCCCGTCAAGTTATGAGGAAGGACTCTTAAAACAGTTGTTTCTGATTTGTTTCCTAATCTAAAAGTGAATTTCCTGTTTTTACATATTTTCCATATAGTTTGACCTTTGAAATCTTATTTAGAAGATAGATGAGGGAATTTGACTGTTTCTTAATTTCTTAGATTCTAGTAATTCTGGTAATGAAGATACAATAACTTGTCTCTTTTTTCATTGGTTTAGTCATTTTTCTCTATTTGCTCACTTTATGGAGGGAGTCAATCCATGTTTGCTGGGTATTGAGCTTTAAAACAGGTTCTAGGGGAGGGAAAAGCAAGGAGACCATGAACTGGAATGGATTTCCATGCATGTATGAGTTTGTTGGGATGAATCCAACTACTATATATAACTATAAAGCTCTAATAAAAGACATGGGTTCTATAAAAGATGATATAGATCATTTCCAAGCATGTTGGTTCCAGGCAAGATAGAAAGAAAAGAAACCTGACTGCGTATGTTCTCATTTTCGGGATTGGGAGCTTCACTTGGCCATCACTGGGGGCCAGGTGCAGCGGGGGGAGCTTCTGAGTTGCTGTGTTGGGCAATTCTTTTCAGAATATATCAGGCCAGCCCAAGGTTAACTGGAAAAGTGTCTTTCTTTTCTAAGTGGCATGAGCTCCCAGGTTAGGCACCTGCTAGCCAGTGTCCCTGCTCTTCTGTGCAAACCAAAAAATGGGCTGAGGCTTGGCCAGCTTCTCTGTGAACAATTTTAAAGGTCACTCAGTTTGTTTTCTGCCTGAACCCCGCTCTCCCTTGTTCCTAGTCCTGGCTGTCTAGGGCTTTAGAGAGGCCCTGCTGGGGCACACCTTCTACAACTTCCCAAATGCCCTTCCTTTGTACAGCCATCAACCCGGTTCTCATGCATCGTATTTTATAGAATTTCCCCTTTCCAGGCCAGTAATACCACTCACTGATTTCCGTGTGAAATTGTATTTTCTTACTTTCAATTATTTTGCCATTTCAGTGGTAATCTGGAATGGTAAGGAGTTAAGTGCATGGGTTCAATTTGAGATCTATCAACAAAAATCAGGATACAAAAATTTTATAGATCTGAATACAAGAGTAATTTATTTACAGTGTCACCACTAGGTGGTGCCACCAATTAGTGAAAACAATGTGGTTGCTATTGCTGGACAACCAAAACACCTGCCACGGGTATGATCACAGGTTTATGAGCTTTTCTGCAATATGTACACACGTGTGCATATGTACATGAGGACATATGAGCACAATTATCAGTGGCACAAGTTCCCACAGAGCTATGTCATTGTTATAAGACTACACATGCAGAAAAGTACATGCATAAGTTTGGGCTCCCTGGAAACTAAGGGATTGAGGTAAAATAATATGAGTTTCAAAAGGCTAGCTGGGCCCAGTGACACATACCTGTGATCCTAGATAATCAGGAGGCTGAGGCAGGGGGATCACAAGTTCAAAGCCAGCCTAGATAACTTAGAAAAACACTGTGTACAGGAGAAAGACCCCATCCTGAGGGACAAATACAATGACATGGCCACCGGATAGCTTTTCTGAGACTGGGACTGAGACTGGGACTTCCTAGTTGAAGCCTATCTAGACATTAGTCCTGCAAGTTCTGTATCTAGTCAGGCTTCCATGAAGGTTCGTCACTTCTGAAGTCTGGAGACCGCCAGATGGGAAGTGAACTTGCATCTCGGGAAACAGATGTTGTGCATATGTCTATGTATGTGGGGGTCACCCTCTTAGTTCCTGCCCACTCTGGCTCACCCACATCACATATCATCTTCTCATTATCTCTCTGGAAGGTTCCCAGTGGATCACACTCACTCTGGACAGCCCCTCACATGAATTGGGCTCTCTTGATGGCCTGCTGTATTGACTGGCCACACAGCAGGAGAACTCAGGCAGGTCCTTTCCTTTCTTGTGGCCTCCATTCTTCCATCTCTCTGTGCGGGCTGGGGCTGGGTGATTCCCCAGGCGCCTTCATGGCTGATTGAAATTCTTCAAGTATGCAGATTTCAGGGCCCTGCCCTGCTCCTGGCTGGGGTGGAGTGAGAGTCTCTCTGGAGAAATTCTAAAGAGGAAAGTTCCTCCTGTTTGACATTCTCCTCCTCCTCATAGCAGATTCCCTCTGTAATGTGTTCCTAGGGAAGGCAGGTGACTCCCAGGGCCCCAGAAATCTGCAGAAGGAGTACTTAATTCCAGCATCATTAAAAGTTCAAGTGGCTTCTCCTGGGGGCCAGAGAAGCTCAGGACTCATTAAACGTGCTGCCCCCCTGAGCCCAATTTGCCTGAAAGAAATGTGTCGGCTTTTCATCTACTGGGGTTTTCACTTAGGGTTTGAGGCCCTCCCTAAGAGAGAGTAGCTCAGATGTAGGTCAGAGATAGAGGAGTCCAGGGAGGCATCTCTCGCCCTGGGAACTTTACAGAGGACAAACAGGCTGGGTCAGGGGAAGACCTTTGAGGTCACAGGGTGGAGTTGCTGCAGAGCTCGGTACCAGCTTTGTGGCTTCTGTAAACATTCCTCCTGGTGGCAGGGACATGAGCACTCACTGGGGGAAACTTAGAGCTCCTTCGGCTGGGACTCTGCCTGGTGGGCCCCTGGGGATCCAGATGCAGAGCTGGGGCTTTGGGGAGGCCACTGCATGTGAGCAAGAGCCCAAAAGGCCCAACGGGCCCTTAGCAGGAAGGATTATCCAGAGGGAGAATGAGCACCTGTCCCTAGGCCGTGAGCAGGACAGGACCAGTGCTTGTCTGTGATGAACAGAAGGGATTCAGGACTAGGAAGGGGAGAGAGCCAGGACTGTTCATATCCTGCGCACTGTCTAAATCCTCCACTAGGCAGGGTGGCATCCATAGTTTGGCTGCATGGCAGGGAGGCTGGCCCATTGAGGCCCACTGAGGTCTGGGAACCAGGAGGCTGGACTGGGGCCTGGCCTGTCTGGGCTCAGCAGTCTCCTTTCTGCCTCCCAGCGACCCTGGGCTGACAGCTGATCCTCTTGCTTCCCAGACTCTGATGATAAAGATCTGCCTGTAGGCCTCATGGAGCCGCTGAAGCTCACGGAGCTCGGGATAACTCACTGACTCTTAGTGGTGAAGGAGTTGTGGGCTGCAGGACAGGAATTCACATTCTTAGATGCAAAGTCTCCCAAGTAATTTAATCCAAAACCGACTGCAATATTATCAGTGGCAAACATGTCAGAAACTATTTAAGTTCTATATAGGTCTTAACTCCTTTGATCCTCAGGAAACCCTAAGAGGTAAATGCTATTTTTACAGCTTAGACCATTTTACAGATGAAGAAACCAAGGCACTTCAGAAATTTGAGAGTAGCTTAAGTAATTTGGGCACAATCATAGAGCTTGTGATTTGTGTGGTTCCAAAATCCTCCACCCAGTTTTGTTTGTTTGTTTTGCACTGCTGGGAGTTGAACTCAGGGGCTCATGCATGCTAGGACAGTGTTCTACTTCTAGCTACGGCTCCATCTCCTGCTTAGCTTGTGGTGTGGTCTTAATTTTTGTGCTATACTGTCTCTACTGGTCACTTGGCCAGGTGGCAGGAGGGGAGCAGACATTGACCTCTTACCCTTAGACTTAAGCAGCTCTCTCAAGGACACCCAGTCTGACAGCTCCTCTGTCTCCACCCAACCTCCCTGCCTGGCCTCCCCAAAGTTAACGGCTCCCTGGCCTCACCCTTGGCCGGCAGCTCAAGTCCAAACAGGCCTCGCCCACATTCCCTGGCTGTTTTCCAGTCCACAGGAGCTGGGACAAAGTTCAATGACTGTGAGACTGAGCAGAGGCTGCTGAAGAGGAGGAAGCAGCTTGAAGCCACTGAGTGGAGAGGGACCATCTAGCTCCCAGATGCTCGGCCTTCTGGAGAGCACGGCCCCTGTGGGTTGGATCATAGGTGCTGCTGTGTCTATTCTGCTGCTGCTGCTGCTACTGGCCATCTGCCTTTTCCACGAACCACAGGACCATGACATGGAGAGGAACCTTCCAGTTGGAGGAGAACGCAGAATCAGGAGAGCCCGGCGAGCCCAGCATTGGCTCTTCCAGGGCAGGGGCCCTCTGGGAAACATTCATCATCATCATCATCACCACCACCACCACCCCGGCCATGTGAATCAGGGGCCCCGTGTGGGCCTCCATCACCACAACCACCACCACCAGCTCCACCTCCAGCACCATCACCTGCACCACTCTCCTCACCACCTCCACCATGCCCACAGAGGCTTCCGCTGACGCCTGTGGATGGCAGTGCTCCCTGCCCTGCCCTGTCACCCAGCCCAAGGATGAGTGGACCCTGATGTCTCCATATGGAAGGATGTATCTCTGGGTGAATGGGGGGGGGCACTGCTTGGGCTTCATTTACATGCTATGCTCCCCCTTTCTGTGCACAGAGAACTTGAGGACTACCTGGAGTGGCCATTTAGGATTCAGGAGTGGAGAGCAGGATTGGCTGGACACCCCATTTTGTGTCATAACAAGGGTGACTGGTAGAGCCAGAGGGCAGGTGGAGGCAAAGTGCTCATTTGACTTTCCTTAGGCAACTGTGGGCCTCTGGCAGGCACGTAGCTGGAGAGCCCCTGAGAATGCACTTTGGCTTGGAGGAGGCTGCAGACTCAACTCATCAGTGCCTTGTATGAAATAAAGCCACCAAGAAGCTTTTGTGCAGTCTTTGGATTCCAGCATGATGGTGGGGGATGGGAGGGAGCCGCCAGGCCATGTCTGCCTTGCCCTGGGACCTTAGATGGGAAGCTGGGGCTCAGAGGCTAGCTGGGAAGTGGGGAGGTGTGCGCCCCGCCTGAGCTCTGAGACAAGATTCAGTGTTTGCACAAAACCCTGCCCAGACAGGGCCCTGTGCACATCTGCAGGACTCTGGCCTTCTGTGGGCTGTCCAGGGTCTCAGAGAGAGAAGGGTTGAGGCTGCCTCAGCTGGCCCCTTGGGCTCTACCTCCAGGACTATTTCCAGTCCATGTCCAGGGTAGACTGAGCTCTGGGGCCCACAGGCCATGTTGGATTCAGGGTTTTGTTGGTAACTGGTCAAGCTGGAGTCTCCAGCTAGCCTGTCCCCAGGTACCTGCTATCGCAGCAGAACTAGGAGGGACTGGTGGTACTTAAACTGAAATGCTGGGTGGCCTTAGGAGAGTGCTTGCCTCATCTGGGCCTCAGTTTCCTCTTCCTTAAAATGGGATTACCTCTGCTAAAGCCCAGAAGCATGTACCCAAATGCTCTGTGAGCAGCTGGTGGACTCCACAGAGAAGAAGGGACTCTTGTTCTGAGGACTTCATCCTGTGCCCTGGAGCTGGGGAGGAAGCGCAGGGAGAAGGCCAGCGGGGGAGGGGATGGAGAACAGGCCAGAAAGTGAGGGCCTGGTGACTCACTGGAATAGAATGTCCTCTTTCCTTCTGTTTCCCAGTGGATTCTCTGTGAGGCTGGATGAGGAGTGACAAAATGTGGGGGAGGGAGGCAGATTCACAGTGATAGTCACATGAGAGAGTTCTGGGATGTGAAAATGGACCATAGGTCCCTCGGATTGTTGATGACTCTCTGTATCGTCTGTCCAATCCACCTCCCCTTCTCCTTCCCCCAAGCTCTGCCCTAGTCCAGGTCAGTCCCCCACCTGGCTCCTGCCACAGCCCCCTCGGGGTCTGGCCTCCTTGGGCCCGGCCCCTTTCTGCAGCTTCTCCACAGATTTTATGAATAAATCAAAGAAGGTTAAGAGGTCTCCCCCAAATCTTGGAGATGAAAAAGGGAACCTATAGGAGGCAAAAGATAACAGGACTGGGCAAATGTCCAGATTAAAAATGCAGAATCAGTGACACCTACTGCAGGTGGCCTATAACTATACGTACCTGGGAAGAACAGGCAAACAAGAAGCCAAAAACAAACAAACAAAATTAGCTTGAAACACAGTTCCTTATGCCCATATCTGCCAAACTAACTAGTTGATATCGGGGATTCTATCAGAAACTGCAAGCGCCGCGGATCAATGCGTTATGTTCCCTATTCTCTGCTGTTGGTTGCCCCAGTTAAGACAAATAATCTGAGGTGTCTGGCTTTCTCTGGAAGAGGAGCCCAGAATCCAGATTGTCCAATTAACTTAGAAGATGTGCATAGGCAGTTTTCCAAGGCAATACTAAAGCTCTTTTTGTCCTTAGAGAAATTGAAAAGGTTCCAGGCTGTGTGATTTTTGGGTCAGCTCCTTGCCCTCTCTGAACCTTCATACCCTGATCCATAAATGGCAGAATCGGGTACTTATAGTACACAGAAAGAACACTGAGCTGGGACTGGAGAAAAGGCCCTTTAGTGCTGTGGTTACTGCTACTAACTAGCAACAGGCCTCAAGCAGGGCACTCCAGCTCTGTGACTATCAGCATCTGAAAAATGGAGGCGATGTCACTGTATATGCTACTGTGAAGAGTCTATGAGACACTCAGAATTATTGCTTCCCACTAGTCCATTTCTCAGAATATGGGTAAGGGGCTGAAGACCCAGACTCCTTTCTGGAAATGGCGAGGTCTCAGGAGTGTTGATGTAAATGAGGGCCAGGAGGGACTCCCTTCTGGGGAAGGAGTGGCCTGGGCTGGGCTCATTCCCCTGACCTCCACCAGGGGGCAGAGTGGAATGGCACAGGGAGTGTGGGGGCGGGGTAAGTGCTGTCACTGAGTGGGTGGCCGCTGTGGGTCCTGGGCCCTCACTCACAATTGGAGGAAGGGATTCAGGAAGTACTCACAGCTGCTCAGACATCTCGGAGCCAATTTCCAAGCAGGACCAACTCTGTAGCATCCAGGGAGCTGCGTCACGGCCCTGGGGGGCGACCACCAGGAGAGGAGGCCACAGCACAGGTACAGCCAGGGCTGGCCCTCTGGGAGCACAGGGTAAGTCTTCACAGCACCCAAGTCTGGGCTGGCAGAAAAGAGGACTGGGCAAGATGGCAGAGGAGGGTTTCTCCTGGAACCAGGGTGAGGGAGCCCTTTAGCATGTTCCCGAAGGAACAGGAGACGCCCTGTCCTGTCTATGCTGTACTTTCTCGGCCTCATTCAGAGAAGGAGACCATCCGCCCTGGCACCTGCAGTGCCCTGTGAATGCTCTCCACCTCGCCCAGCCCCACCCCCAGCCTTGCCCAGAGCTGGCACTTGCTTTCCTGCCTACCTGTGTCCCTGCCCCCAGGCTAGGGCCAGGGATGGGGGAGGCAGCCAAGAGATGGATCCAAGAACTGGCCCAAGGTCCCTGCAGGGGAGGTGCCAGGATCCTCCTGGATCCCCTGGAGGGGGAGTATTTTGTTTTTTGCCTGAGTGTACAATCCCTCTGAAATCCACAGGCACCACCAGAAGGCCCCAGCTGGCCTGGCTCCCTTTAAGTGATGTCTTCTGCCCCTCCTCCCCACCCGGCTCCATGTCCAGGGAGTCTTGTGCCCACATCTCCTGGGAGTGCATGTCTTCTAGAAGCTGCCAGCGGAGTTGACCACAGACAGCTCTTGAAAGCCAGGCCGGAGGCATAGAAAATAGAGATCATCGGAGACCCCAGCAGCATCTGGTGGCACGACCCTGAGCCTCAGACCAGTATCTTAGAAGACACGTGAGGAGCAGCCAGCTGAGCACAGGGTACCTCTGACCACTGTTTTGGATGGGGAGCTGGGGCTCGGAGGCCACGCATGTTGCTCAGCGTGTCAGCTGCCCGTGCAGGCCATGGAGTCAGCAGTGATTGGGGTGGTGGCGGTACTGTTTGTGTTCACCGTGGCCATCACTTGTATCCTCTGCTGCTTCAGCTATGACTCAAAGACTCAGGATCCTCAGGGAGGCCCTGGCCACAGCTTCACAGTGGCCACATTTCGCCAGGAGGCTTCTCTCTTCTCAGGTCCCCAAGCCCAGTCCATGCGGAGTACCCGGGACTTCTGGACCGTCATTTGAGGCCTTACAGTCTCTCAGATTTGCTCTGCTGGTGGGTCAGACCTACTTGCCCGCTCAACAAGTCTTCCCTGATGTTCCCGCATCCTGTCCTTCCCCTCCTGAATCCCACCAACTTTCCATCTCCTTCAATTTTGGGCTGCTACGCTTTGTTGGGAGCCAGTGGGAGTCAACTCAGAGCCCTGAGGGCTCAGCTGAGCCCTACGCTCAGGATGGGGACCCAGAAGCCATCTCAGGAGGCATGAGCGGACACCATGTGTGGTGGGCCAGCTCTGCTGATGTACAACGGCTGGGAAATATCACATCAAGGTGCCTGTAAAACTAGTGCTATTGCCACCAGAGGAAGCATCTCCAAGTGGGCGTTTTGAGAAACCACTTCTTTTGTGTTCTGCTGTGGAGTATTTTTGCATACTGAGGCCAGTTGCCTGAAATTAGCTCTGAAATCAAAGAGCTACTTCCTGGGAACAAGTGATTTATTTTATAATGAGAATACATATCCTTTTACGGGTCTTTCCAAATCTGGTTTGGAAAACCACAGAAGAGAAAATAAGAGTCACAGAAAGTACAAGATGTTTTATTAACAGGAAAGCCAGAAGGATGGCTTTCAAACACATTCTGAACCAGACTTTACTGCTATATTCTAACAGGTCACTTCTATTCTTAGAGAATGTGAGTGACTTGCTGTCACTTAGGAATGTAGGAAAATCATGAACTGAAAGATAATTCCAAAAAAGTTAAAATGTTATGTTACATTCAGGGCATGTAACAAAGCTCTTGTTTTCATCACAAATGGATATTCTGTTTTTGTTAACAGAAAATCTGTTCTTCTGCCCACAGAATAAATGCTGTGCCACAGTTTAAAAAGTCAAGTTTGAAAGGTGCAAAATTCTGAGCCTTCTCATATATCTGCTCTGTCACCGAGTGGGTGACTCTCCCAGGGTCTGCCTGTTCAGGGGAGCAGGACTGAGGCTGAGGGGGGCTCTGGCTCATAATAGTGTCCAGACAGGCTGCTTTTGCCACATGAATGCCACAGGGAAGGCTGAGAGAGGCTTGGAGCCGGGAGGTGCCAAGTGGTGGGGGTGGGTGGGGTGAAGGGTGCAGGCAGGGTCAGGCTGGTGGAGAGGGATGGGTGAAGGGATGGGATAGGGTGAACCCAGGGAAGAGAGAGCTCAGTCCAGAGACAGGAGCTCCTGGGACCATGTCCTAGTCCCTCTGGACACTATAGCCCTCAAGCAGGGCCTTCCTAGGTGTGTGTGGAAAGGAGCCAACTTCAGGCAGCTCTAGAGCTGGAGTGAAGGCAGTTGTTGTAGGTTGTGTTCTCCGTGAGTGAACACTGAGACAGAGTCTGAGTGCAAGATGTCTGTTAGGGATGAACACCTGTGTGGGGAAGGAGGCAGAAGCAGGAGAGGGTAGAGAAAAAGACTCACATTGTGAGGCAGGTTCCTAATATCCCCCAGATATATCCTAATATCCCAAGATCCTAATATTGGTATCAGAAGGAAATCCTTCCTTGAAAGAGGACCTGGGCAATGCAGAGCCACAGGAACTTGGAAGGGTCCTCTTCCCAGAGGTACCCGGACAGGTCAGAGGTGGGTGAGCACATCCAAGCACAATAGGATATCTGGGTACAGGAGCCTCCAGTGGACAGAAATGGCTGTTCAGGGTCTCAGAGGGGAGAAGAAGTGGCCTTGTTCTCCCCCGCCCTCAAGCAGAGTCAGTTCTGTTTCAGGTAGGCACTCATTAGCTGGAGCCAGGTCCCACCTTCCAGGCTCAGGGGACTGTGTCTGTGCTGCGTACTCACAAGCCTCACCGGGTCAGGCCAGGGAGGATCTCCAGATTAGAGTGACAGGACTGTGACATAGTGGCAGGGGAGCCTGGCCTCCTTCTGCAGGGGATGGGCAGTCCGTCAAGCCTGGAGGCTCCTCATGTTCATTTGCTCATCTATTCACTGATCTATTCCCCAGCCTGTCCATTTACCTACCTCCCCACCCATCCACTTATTCCATCTACCCACACACTCATCCATTTTCCCAGTCACCCAACCTCACGTTGGACCCCCTATCCATCTACCCTCCCAGCTATCTTCTCCATGGGCCTTACTGCCTCACTTTCCCATTTATTCATTCATTCCATCACTCACCCACCTGTTCAGTCACTCACTCCTTCCTTCCATGAACTCTGACTGAGTACTGACTGTGGCCAGGCACTGCACAGAGAAGGTGGGAGTTGATCAAGCATGATCCAGTACTTGGTGTACTCCTGGATAAGGCAGCAGATTCGGTGAGAGCTGGGAGAACCCCGGAGAGCTGGGAGGACAATGCCCTTGGGCTGGCCTGGAAGAGAAGGGATTTCAACAAGCAGAAATTGGGGGAAGGTGTCTGTTCACAGAACATGTGGTGCAGGGAATCAGTGGCTCAGCCTGGCCAGCATGAGGAGATGAGTCTGGACCACAGCCAGCTCCTCTGGGAAGCACTTTTTGCTGCATTTGGGCAGCGCGTTTCCAGGCAATGAAGGGTAAAGGTGACAAAGAGACAGTCTTACTTGTCAGGCTGAGCAGGTACAGTGTCCAGGCACGCACAAGATCATTGCCACATGCTCAGGGGATGGGTGGCTTCTGCAACAGGAGCTGGAGATGAGGTCCTGGAGGACTCTGGCAAGGCCAGTCCCAAGTGGAGATGGGTCCCAGGTCCAGAGGAACTGTCCCAGAAGAGCAAGGGTTGAGGAAGAGAAGGTGCTCAAGGCCACCACCCTGGGCCAGGCTGATAAAGGGAAGGACTGAGGAGGAGCAATTAGAGAAGGGACAGGAAGGTGTGGAGTGTGTGGGAGCAGAGATTCGGGAAAACAAGGTTGCCAGATTTAGCAAATAAAAAGGCAGGATATCCAGTTAAATTGGAATTTCAGATAGATGATGAATAATTATGAGTATGAATGTGTCTCATGCAATATTTGGGTCATAAGTAGAGTAAAATGTTATTCTGGTCTATCTGAGACTCAAGCTTCCTGCCTTTTTAATTTGGCAACCCTATGGGGAGAGAGGGGTTCTGCAAGGGTGAGTGAACCTGGTGAAGGGAGCAGGGCACTGAGGAAGGTGAGTGTGGAGAAGAGGTGCCTGGATCCTGCAATAGGAGGGTTGACAAGGACCTTGGTGAGTGGAGTGAGGTGAACCACCACACAGTGGGAGGGGGGTGTAATGCGAATGAGATGTGCATGTTGTGGCGTGTGATGTGTGTGGTATGTGTGTAGTATGTGTTGAGGGGTGTGATGTGTGTGGTGTGGTGTGTGTGCGTGATATGTGTGTGGTGTGTGATGTGTGGTGTTTGCGGAGTATGTGGAGTGCCTTTCTTCCCAGTGCAGCCCACCTGTGAGGAGAGAGAGGGGGCTCAGTACAAGGCCAGCAGGAAGCCACCTTCTGGGAAAGAGAGGGAGGGAGGCAGCAAGGACAAGATAGGCTGTCACCAAAATACCAGCCAAGATGGGTATTTATCTGGTGGCATTGAAGGAAGCAGTTGCTCAAGGTCATGCTAGAAATCTGGGTCAGAGCCATTCTTCATCCCAGGAGCCCCAGTTTCCAAATCCAGCGTTCTCTCCATTCAGTCCACGGGGGCTGCTGCTTCTGTTGGTCTTCTATGCAGCAGGCTCTGTGCTGCTTTCTGTCTATAGTGTACCATCAGCAACCCCACCATCTCCATCTTCCCAGTGAGGGGACTGAGCCGCCACACTGTTTTCCTCCACACCTGGCATCTGCATCAAGGAAATGCTCAGCACTGGGTCTCTTCAGGAAGAGGGGAACCCAGGGGTCTGATTGCTCCAGGGTTGCCTGAACAGAACCCCTGCTGACCCTGCCCCCATCTGTATTTCTGACTGTGCAGAACAAAAGGGTCTTTGTAACCTGCGGTTCTCATGGGCAGCCCAAAAGGCTTTCCCTAAAGATGGAACACATGCTGAGGTGAACAGACCTCAGTCCTGGGCCAGCTAAGTGGAGGTGTTCCTAAGGCTTTGCGCCTGCAGAGCTTCTGTTCCTAAGGCTTTTGTGCCTGTGCTTCTCCCCAGCAAGTCTTGCTTCCTTTCCCGTTGGGGTTTCCCTCTCAGCTCTACCCCTGGGTGAAGGGATGGGGGAACTGCTGGGTTCCATCCCAGCCCCCATGTGCATTGGGGAAAGGGCTGGTCCTTGCCTTCCCACTCCTACTGTCTTGCTGGGCCTCCATTTCCGGATTGTACAGGGGAGACGGGAATCCCGTTTTGCTGTGTCTGGAGGAAGTCTGAGCATAAAGATCCTTGAAACCCAGCTGTCCGAAGGGGTGGAGGAAGAGGCATGCCACCTTACTCTTTCTCCTTGTTCCCTGACTCCGAAACCAGGGTGTATTTCTTTCTGGGACATGCTAGATTCTGGAATCAGGAAGCCTTGGAATAATATGTTTTTCCGGAAAAGTGCCTTCCTTAAAGGAAATCACTTGTTCCAAGGAGTAGAAAAGGGTCATTGTGCTCTGCCAGGTCCCCATTTCATTTGGAAAGGCAGATACAGTTGGAGACACAGAGACCTTCAGCCCCAATCCACATTCTGCCCCCCCCCTACCCAGGTGCACTGACCCAGTGCATCTGTAAGATGACATTAGAAATGGCCTAAACACACACAGGAGGGGACTGCCTGGCATATTCTTGGAGTCATAAAATGGAATGCTAAGCAGGCTCAAGACAATGAGGTAAATTTAAACTCACTAACATAAAAGGTCATCATCATATATAGAAGGAAAATGTAGAGTCAATTAGAGAAGCACATATATACCTGGCTGTATGATGAAATTTGACTTTTGTCACAATATACTTCTATGCATTAAAGAGTATGTGGAGAGCTATAGGCCATGGTGTTGATAAGCTGTCTCTGGGAGGGTGGTATTGTTCTGGGTGTTTTAAATGTGTCGCCTTTGCTTAAATGTAGCTCTTGGATCTTAAGTGTTCCTTCCCCAAGGGCCCATGTGTTAAAGGTTTTCTCCTCAGGATGGTGCTATTGGGAAGTTGTGGAACCTTTAAGAGGTGGAGCCTAGTGGGAGGTCCTTAGGTCATTAGGAGTCTGCTCTTAAGGTGGACAGTGGGACTGCCCCTTTATCTTCCCCTCTTTCACTTCCTGACCATGAGGTTAACAATTTTTTTTTCTTTTTTTGAGGGGAGAAGGGGTACCGGGGATTGAATTCAAGGGCACTGACCACTGAGCCACATCCCTAGCCCTATTTTGTATTTTCTTTAGAGACAAGGTCTCACTGAGTTGCTTAGCACCTCACTTTTGCTGAGGCTGGCTTTGAACTCATGATACTCCTGCCTCAGCCTCTGGAGCTGCTGGGATTACAGGTGTGTGCCCGGTGGTAGGTGAACAGTTTTGTTCCCAATGTGCTCCTACCATGATGTGTTTCTTCACCATGAGCCTAAAAGCAACAGGCCCAATTTACCAACCTCCAAAACTATTAGCCAAATAGGCCTTTCCTCTTTGAGAGCTTGATTATCCCAGGCATTTGTTATAATGACCCCAAACAGACTAACACTCTTTTTATCTCTATTTCCCATAACAAATGGTTTCAGTTTGAATTAAAATTAAAAAAGCAAGATATTAGCAGAGTAAAAGGAACAAAAGTTATTCTTTTAAATTATACAACAGACCAACTCCAATGTGAGATAGACAACATCACAGACACAGAAACAGAAATGGGGACAAATTTCTGGGACAGATAGAAAGGGGTTGACGTTTTCCCTCTTTTTCTTCCTCTCTAACTAATTCCCACTGATGAGGTAGGCAGGGGGTGATGGTTGCTAAATTCTGAGGGAACTCTGGCCCCAGGGTGTTGAGGGCAACTGCTAGAACTTCTGGGCCTGAGGGGGTATGTTTAGGAGGGTTGAGGAGAGCATTCTGGGGCTCAGTTGCCTGTGGGAGAGGCCTGGCTATACCCACACATACTCTGTGAGGCAGGGCTTGGATTCTAACCTCAGATCCCCAGCCCAGCAAAGGTGAGGACCCTGCTAAGGCAATTCCCTTCATCCCAGGGAAGAGGAAAATACAGGGCTCACTGCTGGGGAGGGACTTCCTTGCATCCACTGCTGACTTCCACACCAAGGCCTTTTCAGCTGCCCACAGACCTCACTTAGGGAGCCAGGACTATGGTGGCTCAGAGGCCTTCTTATCCTTTTGATACGTAGGCACCATGGCAGCTGGAAGCCCTTGTGTGGGGGCTGGCCCTAGGTAAGGGGTGGCTGCTTTCTATTTCTGGTATCAGTCAACTAACTTTCCCTGTGCCTGAACCCATTGGTCACTGCCTTGCATAGATCATCAAAGTCCTCTGACAGTCCTCTCGCTATATTTCCCATCACCTGTCTGGTCGGAGGATTTTTCTCAGACCCAGACTTCTTAGAAGGCAGCTGAAGGGTCTCTGTCCCCATCCTTCAGATTCTAAGTGTTGGTGCAGGCAAATAATGGTCCCCAAGATATCCAGACCCTAATCTCTAGAAGCTGTGAATATATTATATTCTCACAGGGGAATTAAGGTGGCAGATGGAATGCCAATTGCTACTCAGGTGACCTTCAATAACAGGATTATTCTGAATGCTGTGGCTGGGCCCAGTGTAATCAAGAAGATCCTTAAATGTGGAAGAGGGAGGCAAAAGGGTCAGGACAGTCATGTGGTGTGAGATAGATAGAGGTGCTGCCAGCCAAGGACTGGGGCAGTCTCCAGAAATTAGAACGGAAAGTAAACACATCTTCCTTGGAGCCTGCAGGAGGGGACACAGCTTGTTGACATCTTGATTTTAGCCTAGAGAGTCCAACTTGGATTCTGGTTTCCAGAATATAATGTGATACATTTGTGTCGTCTTAAGCCACTAAATTTGTAGTAATGTGTTACAGCAGCAAACTGTCCTTAGTTCAACCATTAGTGCAAACCAAGACTTAACCTTCAATCAACTCCTCTAGTTAATCCCATTTCTGTAAGAAACAGGCAAGGTGGCCTATGAGGTCTCATGTCTAAGAGCTGAAGGAGGCTTCAGGCTTGGAGGATGGTGGGCTGGACCACCTTAGAGATGAGGATGAGGAGGCAGAAATTACACTGGTCAGTGAGCAGGATGAAATAATAAGATGGTAATGGTCAAGCCTGGGCAGGGTATTGGTTGCCCAGCAACCCAATCTTATCCTAGGGAAACATCCACACTAGAGTCCAAGATATTCCTGTAGTATTGTTTATAACAGTGAAACATTATGAGGACCTAAGTACTCGTCAATAGGGAAGGGAAATATATGGACAAGTTATAGCACATCAACAAAGTGGGAAAATAGGCAGCCATTTAAAAAATGTGCTGAGCTGGTGAACTGCCCACTATCAGTAAATAATTAGGGGGAAAAGCAAGTTACAGACTGGTTTCATAAAAGTAAAAAAAAAAAAAAAACAACAAAAAAAGCAAATTAACACTGCTTCTCTCTAACAGAACAAAAGAAAAAAATAATATTTTTTAAACGATGGCACAAGGGTTAAGAATGCAAGTTTGGGGCTGGGGTTGTGGCTCAGTGGTAGTGCTCGCTTAGCATGTGCGAGGCCCTGGGTTTGATCCGCAGCACCATAAAAATAAATAAATAAAGATATTGTGTTCAACTAAAAATAAATATTAAAAAAAAAAGAATGCAAGTTTGACTATTACCACTCCCAAACAGCCGCTATTGGCACAAAGGGCCTTCTTGATTGGGGGTAACCAGAGCCCCACCTAGCAAGAACACTCAGGATATAGGTAGACAAATTGGAGTTCTTTTTTGTGGGTTCATTGGGACATGTGGCACTATGAATCCTCAGAGAAATGGAATCATCCAAGGCCTTGTGGTGCTTTACAGATGCAAACACTCACATCCTGAGAGGACAATGAGCATACTCATCTACATTTTATGGCATTTCCAGATGAAAATATGACTTAGTCCCTATTTCAGTGAGCTTTAATTTACACTCCCCTTTTTGTAAGCTGTAACTCTCACAGGAGGGGTAACATTTTCAGATTTTCTGCCTGATGCTGATGAGTTATAAAACTACTACACTCTAAACTCAAGATCTTGTTTGCTTTTGGAAGCCCTGTCCCTTAAGAGACAGACACTAGTGTAGTGCCCATCTTAGAAGAACAGCCAGAATGCCCTATTGTAGTTCGAACCTCCAGTCCTAGCTCAGCTTATTTGGTTCACATTAGAAGTGTTTTCGTCAGTTTTCCATTGATGTGACAACATATCTGAGATAAACAACTTAAAAGGAGAAGGGCTGGTTTTGGTTCACAGTTTCAGAGGCTTCAGTCCATGGCCACTTAGCCCTATTGCCTTGGGCCTGTGGGAGCATAGCACATCATGGTAGGAGCCCATGGTAAAGGAGCAGCTCACTTCATGGTAGCCAGGGAGCAAAAAAAGTGAGAGGAAGGGGTTGTAGTCCCAATATCCCCTTCAAGGGCAGCTCCCAATGACCTAATCTCCTTCCGCTAGGTCCCACCTCCTAAAGGTTCTATCACCACCCAATAGCACCACAGGCTGGCGGCCCAGCCTTCAACATAAGGTCTTGGAGGACACTTCAGGTTCACACTATGACACAAGGGTTGCTTCCAGGGTGTAGATGTCCTCTCTCTCTAACAGGACTGTAAAACCTCCAAGGACAGGACCTTTTGTGCCTCTGGAGGTCAGTGCAGACCCTTGGGATAGTGACACTGACATCTGCCTGGCACATGACAGCCTTCCAGGTGTCCCAGGTTTGTCTCATTTGAGAATGAGACATTGAAATTTGCAGGAATTCCAAGGCATTTCTGAAATCATAATTTAGCCCATATTTTTTTCTTTCTCTTTTTTTCTTGGTACTAGGGATTGAACCCAAGGAACTCTATCACTGAGCTACATCCCCAGCACTTTTTAGTTTTTATTTTGAGGCAGGGTCTCGCTAAGTTACTGAAGCTAATCTCAAACTTGTGATCTTCCTGCCTTAGCCTCTACAATCACTGGGACCAGGCTAGGTCCCATATTTCTCGTAACACTTTATTTACATGCTTTTAAATAAGAATGAATGATCACAATAATAAACAGTGAACTGATTTTCTGGGATAAGATGATGCAAAAATTTCAAAAGTTTTTCTGTAAAAAATATGGTTTTTATGGTTTGTTATTATTATGAATCAATATAGCATGACAAGATTATTTTAACAATATCCAGTATCTATCTCTTATACTGAGATAGATACTAGAAATAGAAAATGTTAGAAAGAAGGGAACTTAACACAAAATAAACACCAAATTAAAACTCACTTAAACATTGAAAAATAGCACGAATATTTAATATTTAAAAGATAATATTTTAAGCTGGGCATTGTGATGCACATGCGTAATCCCAACAAACTGGGAGACTAAGGCAGGAGGATTGCAAGTTCAAAACCAGACTCAGCAATTTTGTAAGGTCTAAGCAACTTAGCAAGACCTTGTCTCAAAATAAAAAATAAAAAGGGCTGGGGATGTGGCTCAGTGTTGAAGTGTTCCTGGTTCAACCCCTGGTACCAATAAATCAATAAATAATGAGTTGGGAATATGGTTCAGTGATTAAGCACCCTTGTGTTCCATCTGTGGTACAAAATAAATAAAATAACCATGCATGGTGGTACATGCTCAGTAATTTTAGCAACTTGGGAGGCTGAGGCAGGAGGATCACAAATTCAAGGCCAGCTCAGACAACTTAGCAAGACTCTGTCTCAAAATAAAAAATCAAAAGAGCTAGGAATGTAGCTCCCTGTAAAGTGACACTGGGTTCAATACCCAATACTGCAGGGGGAAAAAACCACTTTAAAAATAAAAACGAACTTTTAAAACACAAAACTTTAATTGCTCCATTAAAGTCTTGATCTTTGCTTGTGACAAATATTCCAGACATAGAAAACTTATTTTTCATTGATGTTGAATGAATTATTAAAAAAGTGATCTAGGAATCTCTGAATTAGGCCTTAGAGCACATTTTATTTCTTAGAAATCTATTTTCTTTTTTAATGATTAGCATTTTTTGTTTGCTTATCGTAGGTCTTGATTATGCTGTTGAAATCAATATTGCTCTTACTAATTCAAATTTTGGAACAGTTTCTGATTCATGTTTGAATCTTCTACAATAACAGTTATATCTTCCTTTGCATCTCTTCTGTTAAAGTATTTACAAAGAACTAGCCTAGAGTGAATATGCAAACTCTTGGAAATGACAGTTTATTAGTAAGTTTTCAAATACTCTTAAGGTCAGATCCCCTAGCAAGGTTAACAGAATCACTGTTAAAATCTTCAATTTAAGGACTTATTTTGCTTCTAAACTTTGTTATTTTTTCTGATACCACTCATAGGATTTGTGTAAATATCCTATGTATATAAATTTACTAACATTAATTTTATTTGCAAAAATGACTTACAAAAAAGCAGATCAGGCTACAGGCACACTCTTATAATCAGTGTGCACTGGTAAATCAATTCTTCTGGATAAAACAAAACAAAAAAACCCAAACCTCTGATATGTAGCTTTTCCTTCTAGGGTCATCTGCAAGCCACCAATGTGATGTCAATGAGAGTTGGGAAGAGGTTTCCTGCCGGGCCCTCTAGAGCCTGAGTGAGGCAACCCCAGCACCCCAGCTGATACGGTTAATTCCAGAATTACCTCTTCTTTCCTTCACCCACCTGTTTCCTTCGGGATCATCACTCACCTTTATATGAATTCCTTAGCGTTTTCTATTTTTCATTTGATATCAGTGGATTTCTTTGAACTCATAACATCTCTGTGTTGATTGTTAAGCTTTACTTCCCATAGGATTCTCTTCCCAGGTCTCTGTTTTTCTCAAGATTTGGGATCTTGGAAAAACATAACATTTCTGAGAAGTGTTGGGAAGGAATTATAGAAATACCAATTCAGGAGATCAAATTAAACCCATTTGTTGAATGATCATGCATGATGCCACTGAATCATTTTCATGGATCCCAGTATTGCCCATGAGTCATTTTCATTAATTTAGTTGTGGGAAATTTTAAGCATGGAGCCTATACACTTTGATGTTAAATTTAGTGATTTTTCAGAGAGACAGATCACCAGGGGCAGAACAGAATTCATGTGACCTTATATCTCATGTCATTTCACAGGTGGCACACGTAGCTAGTTGTCTCCCAGCTTTAGTTCTTCTTCCCCTTATTGAAAACAACAATACTGAGGAAGATGACGACACAGTCTCCCTTGGAGATAGGAATGGCCAACAGAAGTGAAATGCAGCTTCTGGGAAATGTCCTAAATAGAGGGGGAGCACTGCCTTTCCTTCTTCCATCTGGAAAGATTGTAGATGCAATGGTTGGAGCTATACAGGTGTCATTGGACCACAAAGTGACCTGGGCAATGGAAACTGCACTTGGGGCATCGATAAGATAGGAGGATCCTGTGTTCCTGATAATATGGGGGTACTACAGTGGCCCTATACTGCCTAGAAATAAATTCTCATTTAAACCACTATTGAGATGAAATTTTCTATCACTCACAGCTAAATTGAATTAAATAGTACACTAATGCATTTTCTTCTGCTAACATATATAGGAGTCCATTGTTTTAGGCTAGCTTCCTGTATTAGGCCTCAATAGGATAGATAAACCAGAATGGAGTCACTGGTGCTAAGTGCCACATAATCAAACTGACCTTTCAAACTTGTCAGTTGAAACGATAACAAAACCAAAAACAAACCAGGAGATTCCAGTCAACCCAAATCAGTGAGTGTAGTAAAGAATAGTCCACTCTCTTTAAACCCTATATGGAAAGTAACTTTAAAATCACCAGTCTGCCTTTTGTTCCCTGTTCCTTCTTTCTTCAGCCCTATCTGCCTATATAGCCAACCTCCTCTGCTCAGTTCAAAATTATTCTGTTTTATAGGATGAGGTGTTACCAGTTACTAGAACTGAGGTATTAGAGCCTTATCAAAATTTATTGTAATTTTATCTCTACAGATACTATCCGAAGCAAATACCACTAGCAAGAATCTTTGCTTTATTTTGTTTTGGTGCTGGGGATTGAATCCAGGGCCCGAGCTCTGCCACTGGGCTACATCCCCAGGCAAGCAGAAATCTGAATAGTCAGGAATGGAGTGTGACCAGTGGGCGACATTGGTAACTCTAGGCCCAGAGGTTCAGGAGGTGTAGGAGAGGGAACTATGTCTGGAGATAAGGATGTTATCTGTCATTTATCATCTGTTACATAAGAGACTGTGACTCCGAGAGTGCCTGCCTTCCTGTCTGCCAAAAAGGTGGGTAAATAAGGCTCTGAGTTAGTTTGTCTGGGGAAAGAAGTTCAGATTTACCCTTCACAAGGTGTTTTGATTTTTACCTTGAAGCAATCAGATCTCTGGAAGCCATAGAATGTACCTAGTAGCCTTGCCAACCACTTATACTTATAGTTGAAGAAAGTGAGGGAATTCAGTCTAGGGAAGAGACTATGGGAATTGGAGTTTTGGTCTGAGAACTGCTTTCACACATCCAAATGAAAAAGAGCTTAGGCCCTAAAAGGACCAAAATCAGGAACAAAAGGTATAGTCTGCCAATTTTACCCTAAATTAAACAAGAACCTCCTACCATCAGGGCTAGAAGATATAGCTACTTTTTCCTCCTTTTTTTTTCTCCCTCCTTCCTTCCTCTCATCTTCCTCCTCCTCCTCCTCCTTCTCTTCTTCTTGAGACGGGGGTCTTACTATGCTGCCCATACTGGCACTGGTCTCAAACTCCTGAACTTAAGTGATTCTCCGGAGTGCTGGGACCATAGGCATATGACACCATGTCCAACTATAGGTGTTTTTGATAACACCTCTCCATTGCTGGGGGTATTTATGCAGGGTGTGTTGTAAAAGGAATTCTTCAACTGAGCAGCAGATCCCAGATACCAATCTAAATATCAGTACCTGCCCATAAAGTTTTCTAGATCTCATTTTTCAAATGAGGAACAAAAAAGGCAATAAGGTACTTTTTTTTTTATAAAGCTAAATATTGGCAATTTGAAGCATTTTTCCTTTTAATCTGAGATTATGTTCTTTCTATTTTAGGGAATATAATCTGAGATTATGTTCTTTCTAATAGAACATTTTTTTAGTGGGTGGTATTGGTTATTGTTTAATGCTTTAATGCCAAAAAATAAATCTTTACAACTCTATGTAAATTTCAATTTTTTAAAAAAGTTATGTTGGCTGTGAAATTTGGAAATCTGGTCACCACAGAAAATATGAACAAATGATACTTTGGCTGTCTCTCTGAATGGGTCTTTAAGGATCTGTAGTTTATTCAAGTGTCCACTAGATGCCATTCTTGTATACTTATAACAAACAACTGGACAATTTCACAATACAAATTACAGAAATCAGAAGTATGGTCCACTTGCTTATAGTAAATTAAACCTTATTGACAAAGTATTCATTTTCCCCATATATATTTACTTTTTTTTGATAAAATTTCATTAGCATTTTAAAATAAAGCTATTTTTCAAAGTTTCATTTTTAATATTCTAATGATTACCTTCCTAAATGCTCTCTTGAAACCTCCAATGTTCTCAAAAATTCATGTACTTATAATTGTTTCTTTTGACCCAGGACTTCCGGGAGCCTCTCCCTCACTTATGTCTTTATCTGTGTGATCAGGAACTATGTTCTATTTATTTTCACAGAGCACACAGCACTTAGTCTGATGCCACTCCACTGTAATAATTTCCTTTTGTCTAGAGGCATATGCTTTACAAGGTCTATAGAATTTACTTCCCTTCAATGTTAGTTCAAATTATAGAGAATGACTTCTTTTGGGTTGTACTCTGTAATAAGCCAAAGAGAATCTAATGCCCATTGTTTGTAGTGAAGGCTTTCTACACTTCATTCATTCAAAAAATGTTGAGCTCTACTATGTGGTAAGCACTGTACTGGGCCCTCTGCCACATACTGTGTGTTAGCAATGAAACATGACAGATGAAGCCTCTTCCTTCAGGGAGTGGACATTCTAATGGAGACAGTCAACTACAAACAAGTAAAGACATTATTATTGATCAGGTGGTAGTGAGTGTTGGAGGACACTGAAGAGATAAGGGGAGGCAAAGTAACGGGAGGTGTCATCTCAGGTATGGGAGAAAGTGCTTTTCATGCAGAGACTCAAGTGAAGGGAAGGACAGCAGAGTATGACAGATCTGGAGGAAGCACATTCCAGGTCTTGTGACAGGAAGGAGCTTGAGTGTTTGAGAATCAGTAAGGATGTCATTGTGGCTGAAGGGGAAGAGAGGAGGAGGGAGTGTGGGGAGATGCAGTTGAAGAGGTGGACAGGATGCAGGTCATCACTGAATTGATGAAAAAGAAATGGGAAGAATTAGCTTTGAGGGGAATCAAGTGGACAGGATTTGGATCCAGGGTCCTGTGGAATGCCTTCATCCTCTGAGCACAGAGAACTCAATTCTTTCTGAGTCTCTGTTTTTTATCTACAGAAACTGGGTAGAAAGCCCAGGCCGAGTCCCTCTTGGGGTTGGTGAAGAGACTGAACAATTATGCCAGCAAAAAGGGCTGATGGCAGAAGCAATTCAAACTTGGGAGTGTAAAGTGTCCACTTCAAGCCTGCAGGGACAATGTCCTACATCTCATGAGTGCAGTTAGTGGGGATAGGAGCTGCAGAAGGAGCAAAGTTCACAAGCACAGTAGTTCCTTTGAACACCTTGTCCTGGGCCCTAAGGAAGTGAGTCTTCCAGTGTCTACTGGATATGGGTCCAAGCCTAACTCCTCACCTCAGAGCTTGGTAGTTAGATGGGGGAGACCTCAATGATCGTATGATAAAAATATATATTTAAAAATTCACAGTGTGTCAGGATCAATGACTTTTTTTTTAATTCCTGGGTTCTATCCAATGAATATTTATTGTGTACTTACTATGTGTCATATCTGGGTAGTTGGTGTTAAGTCATTTTTTATATGGTAGGATTTCCCCACAACTTACCCTTTTCTAGGGCCTGGCACATACCAACTTCCCTTTCAGGAAGAGAAGTTCACACTAAGTTCACCTTCATAACACAATTTGAAACACAGAAGGAGAAAGAGACTCTTTCAGCATAATAAGACATGACAGGTTCAAGAGGCAATCAGCTGTGTTAAGTCTTATAGGTGCTTGACTGTTTGTCCCCAAAGCCTGAGCTCTTCTTCAAGTTTCAGACATTGTGTCACTGTCCCATCTATATTATATTACACCCACAAAAATGTTTCTGTAAGGGATTATGACTTCTTTTAACATAATAATATGTTATGCATAATACTGTGTGTAAAATTTTATCACTAATGTCTATGATTATGCAACTCAACCTGTTCCCAATCCATCCAGGGCAGAGAATGGTCTTCCCACACCATCCCACTGAATGCTCTGCCTGTTTGGATATACCTCCTAAGTTAGGGTGGTCCATTGGAAGGCTATTTTCCAGGATGAGCTGTAATTTTGGTCCCCTCAGCCTGTTTCTTGTCAGAGGATACTTCCTTGACCATCAATGCCCCACGCTGGGTTTTGCAGCCTATCTCAAGTTTCTAAACATTCTGCATTTCTCCTTGATAGCACTCATGACTCTTAGAGTTGCTTCTTCAGTGTCTACCTTTTCCTCTTGGCTATAGCTCCCTGGAGTCAGGGTGTTGGCTGCAACATTTACTGTTGTGTGTTGCTCAAACTTCAGACTATTTGCCTTAGATATGTGAGTACAAATGGGATTGACCTTAACATGGCCAGGTCACTCTATAAGAACAAGTTCTCTGAGGGAGACCCAGGGCAGAGAATTTAACCCATGGTGCTTGCTTTGGCTTCGAGATATAAACAGTAGCTGGGTACATAGGGAACACTGCAAGAATTGGATTATTTCCATGGTTTGACATTTTAGAAATAACTGAGTATTGTCAGTTATCTTTCAAGGCAACAGGAAATGAAAAACAGCATGCAAACGTGAGGTGTTTGTGAACAAACTTCTGAGCCTAGATTACAATGAGACTTCCTTGCTAAAGGGTGGCTGCTTTATCATTTTATCTTTTCTCAGTTTGTTTTGTTTCCTGGGAAAGTGGAATTCTGCCGGAGGGGCTGGAATTACAGTTATCCCTTGGCATACACAGGGAATTGGACCCCTGAGGACACGGAAATTGGGAAATGCTCAAATTCCTGCTATAAACTGGTGTAATATTTGTATATAACCTATGTATATCCTTCTATAAACTTTAAAACATCTCTAGATGACATATAATATCTAACACAAAGCAAATGCTATGTAAATAATTGCTACACTGTACTGTTTAGGGAATGATGACACACACAAAAATCTGTGTTCAGAACAGGTGTGTTTTGGGGGAACATTTTCTATCAAAGTTTGGTTCAGTATACAGATGTGAAACATATAGATGTGGAGAAACAGCTGTATGTGTATTAGCTGCAGGATGAAGGCAGAAAAGCCGCCAGGATGTGCTGTTAAAGTGCTCAGGGACCAGGGCAGGGACTTCAGCTCCATTTGAAATCATAGTTGATTTTTGCAATCTGGTTCTAAGGGACAGTGAGTACACAGAGGCTTATAGAAATTGTCACAGTTGATCAGCTCAGGTAAAAGTTGTCTGATGAGAACATTTACTGTGTTTTCTACAATAATATTGCTTACTTATTTATTTATATTTTCTTCTTATCCAATTCATTCAAAAGATCTAAAAAACAGATTCAGGGTAAAGGTTTTAGCAACAATCTAGGATAAAACTGTCCTCTCTTTTACTATTGTTTTATATTAAATTAGGACTGCCAGACAAAACATGGGATGCCTAAGATTTTAAGTATTCATTTATCTGAAATTCAAATTTAATTGGGCATCCTGTCCTACTTACTGAATCTGGCCACCCCACATTAAATACATGATGATTCCACTTGTGGAACTGAGGTCTTTGTCTCTTGGGGCCCTTAGTTTTCTTTTGTGGAAGACAGTTGAATTTTCTTTTCTTCATTTGGTTTGTTTGCTTCATATGTCTACCTAATATTATAGTATTTTTTTAAAAAAAATAATGTCCCACTACTTGAGAGACTGAGACAGGAGGATCACAAATATGTGGCCAGAATGGGTGACTTAGTGAGACCCTGTCTCAAAAAAATAGAAAGGGCTAGGATGTAGCTCAGTGATAGAGAGATTTTCTAGCATGCACAAGGCTCTGGGTTCAATACCCAGTACTATAAAACAAAGCAAGACAAAAAAAATTTCACAACAACAAAACACGGCCTGATTTATATAGAACCAAACAGAAGAGAATTTATTTCCCTCTACACTCAGCAATATTAGGTATTAATAGTTTTAATTTTTGCTAATCTACAGATCAAAAAGTTTGAAAACTGTTAGTTTACAGCACTCTTAAATGAGACAAACTTCTTTTATAATACCTGACATTAAGATTGTTGTTTTAAAATAATCTTAAATTTTATCCTATGAAAAGCTTTCACAATGAAATGTAATGATTTATAATACAAAATTGCTGTTTGTAAATTTCACAGTGGGTTTTGCAGCTACCACAAACAAAACCGATCTTTTCTGTGTATATTCAAGTCAACGCTCAAGAATTTCAACTTAGCTTTAGCAAAAGTAAATATTTATACTTAAAAAGAAAACATTCAAATTCGGAATCCATGAAGATAAAAAGTTAACAAACTAAAGATGCCTTATTAGTTGATAACAAGGCAGCATCTAAGTCTGCTAACTTATGTTGACTTAAAACAGCATTTCCATTGGCTTTGCATAATCTTATTGGTAATTACTGCAATAAGGGATTAAAAAAAAAAACCCAAAACATACTCTCAATCTACTTTTCCATAAAAAGCTGTTGAAAGGGCAAATTCCTACTCAGTTGTTTTTTCCTTTGCTTAAAAAAAAAAAAAAAAAGTGCCAGGAATCCCACCCCACCCTGCTGCTGGGTAACAGTCAATCATTTATTATTCCTGGATCAAATACAGGCATTCATGCCTATGAAAACTTTTTGCAATGAATGGGATCTTGGTCTCTACTAAAAACAAAAAATGGCTAAAAAGAGACTTCAATTTATTTTCAAATTCTATGGCTAAATTCCTATAATTCCTAACTGGTGAAAATATTGGCAAGCTACTAGATTTTACTTAGAGCAGATTTACTTCTTTGGTGTGTGCCCAGAGGTGCTATTGAAAGCTATTTGTGGCTAGATTTTCAGGAGGTGACCAAATGGAACTCATATGGAATGAATATGACATTGAAGTACAATGCACAAGGAGAGGTAGAGGAGAGAATTTAATACTTTAAATAAACAAACAAACAACCGAGTATAAACAGTTTCTACTTAGAAGATTTGTTATTTGGCAAACCAAAAAAGACCACTTCTCAAAATGACCAAACTTCTGGGTGAACTTTTTTTGTTGTATTTTGATATTAAACCAGAATTACCTATCTTCGAAATTCTTACATAAATCATATGAAGCAATCAACCTCACCTAATATAATCACCTTCAATCCAGGCTCAAGAGTGTTCCTTTCCTGAAGACTAAACAACCCTAAACCAGATTAACTCCCTAGAACCTCACACATCCTCCAAAGTAATCCCCCCCCAACACACACACAAAAAACCTATCCCTTAGCCCAAGAACTCCCCATCCCCCAGTTAACCACTAGGCACCATATAGCAATTATCTACGAGTCAAATATTATTGTGGCACAGGCCACTGATCTTTCCATACCCATTTTCATTTCCTCTTTTCTCTAATAGAAACTGGTCAGTGTCAGCAGAGCGTGCAGATTCCTAACAAGACACAATGTTTCCCACAATCCTTTGCATCTAGTTCCAGCCATGTGTTCAACTTCCAGTTCAAGTCCTTAAGAAAAAAACACGACTTAGTCTTTGGTCCCCTTTCTTTTTATTGGAATATTTGAAATAAAGTGGCAAAACAGCTTTGATCACTGGAATTAGGACACATCTGAGGGGGAGGGGGGTTGTGCAAAAATAAAGGACTGGGTCCCTGGATCACCTTGTGGATCAGGGAAACCTCCATGCTCTGAACTGTCGACTTTGGCCTTCTATTTCAAGGTAACGAGAGACTACCAAGTAAAAGTTCTTTTAATGAATTTGTAAATTTTAACCAGATGAAAAAACAGTTTTAAAAAATTAACACTTGCGTTGGAAATCTCAATGTTACAACAAACTAACAGACGAGGCAACTTGGAGACCTAATAACCTCCTCAGCTTCAGTTTCCAAAGTAAATAACTCACAAAATTAAAGGTTTTCCTTTAACTTGTCTGAAAATATTAGCCAGAAAATAAAGCAACTTTCTCATTAAGTATCTGAAATCCTAGTAGTCATCTTCTTAAAGAAAACTCAAACCCAAAACAAAACAAAACACTATTCAAAGGCATGACCTCCTCTCAGTTAAAATTGAAAACCCTATCAAACCAGAAAGCTAATTCCCTAAACTAATTTCAACAAAAATAATTGTGGCTATTAAAAACTTGAAAAATTCTATTCAATACAGGATGGTTTAAAAAAAAACACACAAAAAGAACAGCAGCAAGGATGTTGTAAATGTCTGTGGAGTCATGTGGTTATCTAGCCCAGATGCAAGCAGGCCAGGGTGGTCATCTTAACACCTACTTTTGTAGCACAGGTCAGATCCCAAGTTGTGGCCAAACCCAGAAGAGGCCTGGCACCTGGACATTAAAGCCTGTAATCACCTTGAAACAGAGGTGGGCCCTCAAGTATTCCCATTACCATCCAGGAAAGTGAAGCCACCTGAAATTTTTGGTGAGAACTTTGTGTTCTCTTACAAGTGAGGGTTTGGGAGAGACCAGTGAGATTCTTTAAGGGTTTTTTAAAAATAAATCTGGATTGTAAATCTGGATAGAAATAAGACTGTGGGCCATGACTATAGATATTCAACACCTGTGTGATGAGTCAAAATGTTAAGAGTCCTCTGTGTTGTCAAATGAATGTTGTCAATTTGTACCACCACATATATCGCATAGACTTGTGACTGTCTCACCCAATGTTGCACAGTTCCAGGTGGATGGAGTAGTATTAAAAGACGTGGAAAATCATTCATGCAAGATAATAGTGTGTGGAACAAAAACCACCATTTTCTTTCTTCAGCACCCTTCTTTGCCTGTTGAATTTAGTGAAGTGGGGTTGCTTGAAACATCAGGCACAGCTGTCTCTTATAACTTGAAATCTTCTACCAGAAGATTGAGTTGAGCAATAATGTGTATTTTGAGGACTATTTGTGAGAATTATGGATTTGAGGGGTTGCAATTGTGGATGTAGGGGATTTGATTTGGCTCCAAAGTAGTTTTTAAGCTATAACCACAGGAATATTATCAGAAAGTCAGAGAATAACTCAGATACATTTCATTAGAACACATTAGAAGATGTCTCTGTGTGTGGAGGAGAGAACCTTTGCTTAGATTGTATCCTTGGGCAAAGGAAAAGGCAGGGTATATGAAAACAAAACCTGTAGACAGTCTCTCTTTGCCCTTGGGTGTACTGATTGATTGCAGGAGGCAAACTTGAAAGGGCTGATAGTTATGAAGAAAGGCAATTCTTAGTTGTACGTAGATTTTCTGAGAATCTTGGTCATTTTGGTAATGGAGTGTTGGTCAAATGTCCCTGAATGTGTCATGATAACGAGTGTCCTTCCACTTACATTACTTCTCTCACTGGAATTTCTTACATACTTAGACTTCAGGAAATTAATGTGAAAATTATGCTAGGTTGCTTTTGAACCCAAATGAAAACATGAACATACTTATGTATGTCATAGCTGTTGATCCCCAGCTTGCATAAGGGGATGCAGCCAACGTACTGCCTTTGTCATAAGGACACAGATCATCTGGCAAGGCGTGATGAAATCTTAGGAAGCCTATGTGCTGGAATTGGACCTAACATTACAGTAACTATTATAAAAACATCTTACCTTCTCTGAGAGACATAAACATAAAGACTTTATTATCATACTTCTGGGTGCAGTTCTCAAACAATGAAAGATATTTTTGTTATCTGGAAATAGCCAAAAATATCAATCCCACATTTAAATGTATTGTTTTTTATTTTAGATGTACACAATAAACTAGTATTCAGTGACAAATAAGAGCTTCATCCAGAACTTCATAATGCCTAGCCAAAGAAGTGAAAGCCTTCTACAGTGGATATTATAAAACACTGAAGAAAAAAAATTGAAAAAGACACCAAGAAGATGAAAAGATCTCCATGTTCATGGATAGGTAGAGTTAATAGTGTTAAAATGGCCATATTACTAAAAAGGGATCTACAGATTCAATGCAATTCCCATCAAAATACCAATGATTTTCTTCACAGAGCTAGAACATACAATCCTAGGGCTGGGGTTATGGCTTAGCAGTAGAGTGCTCACCTAGCATGTGCGTGGCCCTGGGTTCTATCCTCAGCACCACATAAAAATAAATAAAAAAATAAAGATATTAAAAAATGTATACAAAAAATACAATACTAAAATTTGTATAGAAAGACAAAAGACCTAGAATAACTAAAGTAATCCTGAGCAAAAAGAGCAATGCCAGAGGCATCACAATACCCATCAACCAATGGAATAGAATAGATGACACCAAGACAAATCCACTCAGCTACAGTTATCTGATTCTTATCAAGGTGCCAAAAACATGGATTGGAGAAAGGACAACCTCTTTAACAACTGGTGCGTGGAAAACCAGATATCTATATGTAGAAGAATAAAACTAGATCCCTATCTCTCAACCTGCACAAAAGTCAACTCAAAAAGGATCAAAGACCTAAGAATGAAACCAGAAACTTTGCTAGAAGAAAACATAGGATGAACATTTCAACATAAAAGCACGGTCAATGACTTCCTCAACAGGAGTTCTAATGTTCAGAAAATAATACCAAGGAAACAATTATACGAAAAATGTTCCACATCTTTAGCCATCAGGGAAATGCAAATCAAAGCTACACGGAGACAAAAACTGCTATAGTGAGATTCCATCTCCAGATAGAATGGCAGTCATCAAATAACTGCACCATGTACAGCCAGAGGAAGAAATTGTGCTCCATTTGTGTACAATGTGTCAAAATGCATTCTTCTGTGATGTATAACTAATTAGAGTAAATTAAAAAACAAAACCAAAAAACTAAAAATAAATGGAAAGAAGACCAGTAGAGTAAAGGAAGGGGAAGGGGGGAGGGAGGAAGGAAGGGCAAGGGGAAGTTCAGGGGATAGAAGTAGAGCAAATTACATTCCATACATGTATAATTATGTCAAAATAAACTCCAATTTTATGTAGAACTATAATTCAATAAAATAAGACATTTTTTAAAAAGAATATAAATCACAATAAATGTTCGAAATGATGCAGGGAAAAAGGAACTCTATACACTGTTGGTGGGATTATAAATTGGGTACAGTAACTATGGAAATCAGTTTGGAGGTTCCTCAAAAAGCTAAAAATAAAACTATCATATGATTCAGGCATACCACACCTTGGTATTTATCCAAAAGGGTTAAAGCCAATTTACTTTACAGATAACTTCATAACTATGTTTATCAAAGCACAACTCATAATAGCCAGGTTATAGAATCAGCCTAGGTGTTCATCACCAGAAGAATGGATAAAGAAAATGTGAAATATATATATATATATTTGCATCACATTTAATCAGCCATGAAGGAGAATGAGTTTATGTCATTTGCAGGAAATGGATGAAACTGGAATTTCAGTGAAATAAGTCAGATTCAGAGAGAAAATTATTATGCTTTCTCTCATATGTGGAAGCTAGAGGGAGAAAAACAGGGAGAAAAGACTCAATGAAAATAGAAGGGAGATTTTTAAGGTAGAGGAAGGGGATCAAGGGGGAGGGAAGTATTGGAGAGTGAAATTGGATCAGATTATGTTTTTAATATGACACAATGAAACCCACCATTCTGTATAATTAATATGTACCATTCAAAAGAAAAGCAAAATAAAACAAAAAAAGAAATAAAAATGCAGATTATCAGTTCTTCTGACCTTGATGTTTACTGCCTATAATTCAGTTTTATGATGGCTAGTTTATCATGAACTAGCAGTTGTTTGAGAAGTTGTTCCGGGTATTGTGAGACAAGCTAGGAAACAGATGCATATGGAGATAACAACTTTAAATATCTATTTTCTTGACTTTTGTTTTCTCCTAATGCAGCTGAGTAAGTTTCCATAGGCAATGGGCTTTCCACAGGTGGCAGCTCTTACATCAAAAACAATAAAATGCAGCATTAGAATTTTGGGGGACTTTGTGTGGTTGGTTCCCGATATGGGTCTGACCTTCTTCAACAATCTAACAACTCCCATTTTTAAAAAATGAACGTTTTTCTCCTTTATTTATATGCAGTGCTGAGAATCCAACCCAGTGCATCACATATTCCAGGCAAGTATGCCACCACTGAGCCCCCAACTCCCATTTTCAACTAGGTCAGAGGGTGTTACGGGAGCTGAATGTTTATGCTCCTCCTAGATTCATATTTTGAGGCCCTAACCCCCAATGTCTTTGTACCTGGAGGTGGGATCTTTAGAGGTGATCAGGTTAAGGCTAGATACTGAGGGTAATACCCTAATGACAAGATTGGTGCCCTCATAACAAGGGGAAGTAGGAGATCTCCTCTCACACACACAACTTACCCACCCAGGAAAGGCCAATGGAAGCACACATCAAGAAGGCCCCTGTCTGCAAGCCAGGAAGATAGCCCTTCCTGGGAATGGAAAGCTGGCACTTTGATGCTGGATTTCCTAGCTTCCAACTGTGAGAAATAACTGTTGTTGAAGCCTATAGTATTTTGTTATCCGAGTTCAATTTGACTAAAAGACACGGTCAGCCAGAATTAAAGCTGTATTTCTCAGCATCTCCTGCAGTTAGCTACATCTCTTGTGGCCATTTGACTAAGCTAAGACAAATGTGTTACAAGCAAAACTAAAGTGTAGTAGCTTCTAGAAACCTTTCTTCAAGGACAGCTGGCCTGTGGCCTTTGCTGTCCTTCCTCTTTGTCACTCTTTTTACTCTACTGGAGGAATGTGATATGTATGGGAGCTGGAACTCTGGCTGCCTTATTGTACTATGAGGTAAGGACCAGAGGGTTGAAGAAGCTCTGAGCTGGAAAACAGTGTGAGACCCTGAGGATTTCAAAGAATAGAGCTCCTGTGGCAGACGTGGCCTGTGTCCCCTCCAGACCTGTACAGGAGACAGAAATAACTGCTACCTTGTTTAAACAGTGTTACTGTGAGGCTATTATTTTCAGTTAGATCTAACCCTTGCTGATACACACCCTTTCCTTTATGTGAACTTCACTTTTCATATAGGTCTCAAGGTCATTTCCCCTTATCAATGAAGGACAAATGTTGGTCCCTCCAATCACAAACACAACATGTTGAGAATGTGCCTTCCTGTCTGCAGCAAGGAACAGGGATGGATCCAGTGAGTCCAGAGGACTTAAATTGATTCTCAAAATAGTTGCCCTGAGCCCTCCTCAGGAAGCAATGTGACTTAATTTTTACTCTATAGGCAGCACTGCTAATCTAAAAAATACACCTTTTTTTTTTTGTGTGTGTGTGTGTGTGTAAAGATGTTCATTCGTTCCTAAAAAAACAAACAAATAAACAAAAAAAACTTACTGCTTAGAGGGAAAAATAATTGGATTTTAAAAATCCCATTTATTTTGAAAATTTATGGTATATAACATTCTGACCCACAATACTCTAACAATACTCACATATGGAAACATACTAATTGAACGATGAAAACAAGTTTCTGTAAGAAACAACAATCAGAAAGTAAATAGAGTTTGTATGTAAAAGGTAATGTAATAAAGTTTATTTACTATAGCCGAAGAAGGACTTGATCATGAGCAGGTTGGTGGAAAAGGGATCTAGGGATTCATTCTTTGAAGGTGTAGTCCTCTTTCTGCACTATTCAATAATTCTCAACATTTTGGGCCATTACGATCATCTTGCACTCAACATGTGCCTCTAATAAAAAATTATATCACAGAAAATGCTTTTAGGGAGAAACATAAACTAAATATATGAGTGTGTCCAAAAGGGTAAAAAAATACTACATGTGCAAAGCCCACTGAGGTTTCCCAGAAGGCACTGCAGATCTCTTCATCCCCCCAGCTTTGGCAAGGTGTTTTGGATTCATCCCTACCTGGCAAACAATTCACATTTGTTCCATATGATATTTTCTGACTAGAAACCAAAAATAAGCTCATGAATAGATCTTTGCCTGGAATCATGAACTCAAAATATTCCTTCTTATAGCAAATGTCATTGTTACACTGAGGGAGGGGCAAAGAAAAGGAGTCATTGTGTGAAAAGCAGTAGATATTTTCAAAGCCAAAATGGCAACAAGTGTTGACTGAACTGTCATTATGCAGGGTTTGTAGCTGAGGGGATAGGTCGGGAAGAGGCAGCAACTCAAATTCTCTTTACAGGATTTTGCGCTGAGGACAGCCAGCTGAGGTGTGGTGTACACCAGGGAGGCTGCCCACGAGCCTCACACCTCAAGTCTCTCCTGTTTTCTTTCAGCCAGACTTGAGGGACACTGTGTGTGTGTGGCCTGAAAGTTTTAGTGCTTCCGCGAAGTTGCTGTAGGAATTTCCGAAACTTGGTGGCTTTTAAAGAAATGGGTGTGAAGAATGCTTCTGCCAGCCAGAATCCACCTAAGGGTTTGTTTTGTTAAAGGAGAAAACCAAGTCATGTTGGGCGGTAGAAACCTCCATGGGAGGAAGAATGTGCTAATTCACCTGGGCCTGCTTGCTACTCTCACCATTATCTCCTCTGGCAGAGAGAAGAAAAAAAAAATCACTGCACTAGTGCTGTCTTGAGGGCCCCAGACTGGGCCACAGCACTGCCCACAGCCTTTGAGCCTGAGCAGCTGCCTGGCTTCAGAGAGCAGAGTAGCTGGGTTGGATTTGGGTGTGAAGCATCCCGGATGCTGCAGAACAAGTGGCTATTTTTCCAGAATCCTCTTTCATTCCTTCCTGTCATCTAGAACTTTTAAGATTTAATTTTTTTATATTTTATTTTTTGATCTCTGTGGAATCTAAACTGCGTTTGAAACTGAGACCCAGAACAATAAACCTAGTTCTGAAAGGAGAGGTCACTGGAACCAACCTGATGCAGCAAAGGATGTGGGTACCAACCTATGCTCCTGAGGCGAATAGCATTGCTGGGGCAAACCCAACCAGAACAAGAAGCAAACTCGAGGACGGTAACATCCCAGGAACCGTTCTCTCTCTAGCGCCCCCTGTAGGCAGCGTCCGTAGGGTGACACTAGACAAGTAGAAACCAGGTGTCTCAGTCCAGCATCTCATAGCAGCCCATAGAAAGGTAGCTTTAAAGCTGAGAGAAAATAGCTTGATATTTAGCACATTAATTTTTATCCCAAATTAACTGATCCTATGTATTTGGGTTTATTTCTGAAATTCATTCTGTTTCAGTGATTATTCATTTATTTCTCCACCAGTACAAGCTTTTTTATTTATTTATTTTTTTATTACAGTACCTTTTGTATATTTTGATATTTGGTCAGACTAGTTTCCTCTTGGTCTTTTCCCAAAATTTTATGGTTATTTTAACACATCTGCTATTGCATTACATCTTTATATAGCTATATTTCTGTGTGAAACAATGAGTTTTCCAGTGATTGGGATGACATTGAATTTCTATATTAAGTCAGAAGAATTGAGAAATTTATATTATTATTCTTATCCAAATTATATCTTTTGATTTATTAAAACATTTCTTTGAATTATCTCAGTAGAGGCTTATGACTTTATTCATGTAGGTACTCTGGATTCTTAACTTTATTCTTAGGTATCCCGGCCCCATTTCATTGCTAATTCTGTTTTCCTGGATGTATTTTCTTCCAGTTACTATGAGTATGAAAAACTCGATTTTTGCATATTAATTTTGTAAGCATCTAAGAGCAACTAGGAAGTTGAATTCTTATTGTTTTCTAAATTGCTTTTTGATTAATTTTCCTGTTTCAACTAGGTATAAATATACTAGTATATCAGTAATCAATTACAATAAAATTATTCCTTACTTTCTTTTATTTTCATCTTGTTTTCTTTCTGTTCTATAATCCAATGGTTGGTATTTTGAGAACAATGTTAAATTGTAATGAGTTTTATCTATTTTATGACCATTAGGCATGATATATACTTTTAGTTAGAGACATAAATCTAATTTCATTAAAGAACTATCAATTACCATTTTTTGAGTGATTTAAAACTCAGAAATTGATGTTTTTACTTCTTAGATAACAATGGGGAATTTGCTGACAGAATCACTTTTTCTTTCTTGAATGTAAATGAATTATACAAATAGATGTCCTTAAATGTTTCATCTTTTTAAAATGTTTTTTAGTTGTAGATGGACACAATACCTTTATTTTTTATTTGTTTATTTTTATGTGGTACCAGGGGTTGAACCCAGTGCTTCACACATGCTAGGCAAACGCTCTACCGCTAAGCCACAACCCCGGTCCCAAATTGTTTCATCTTTATATTTAAAAAAATTATTCCACTTGGATATGGTTTATTATTCCTTTGGTGTGTTGCTGAATTCTATTATACACATCTATATTTATATTCATATATATATTTATATATGTTTGTATAACATGTACATACATTTATATGTATATGTACATATTTATACTAACATATATACATACATATAAAAAAGATGGATCTCTACCTTTTCCCCTCTTGTACATTCCTTGTCATGTGTTTCAAATTTTAGTGCCAATGCTGTGCTGGCTTGGTTAAAGCAATTTGGTAAATACCCTTCTTTTTGCATGCTCTGAAATAATTTCAATACTATTAACCATCTTCCTCCTCTGAGTGTTAAAAACTATTCATCTGTGAAGGCATTTGCACTTGGAATGTATTAAGATAATATCTGGCAATTTCTCAATTCCCAGTTAATTTGTGTTTTTAGATAGTCTATCTCTTTAGTGGTTAAATGGCCATTTATTTCTATAAGTGTTTTTCTAATATTTTAAAATTTATTTCTGAACATGGAACAAAACATTCTTATAAAATTTCTAATTTTCTTGGCAATAGTGGTTTGGAACAGATGAGAGGTTGGTGGTGCCTGTGGACTGGGGACCCTGGAGGACCGGGAGGAAGAAATGGCTGAGCAGATGGAACCCAACTTCCCTTCCTGTCTCCAAATCTGAATTATGGACCCCCATTGGCCTGTTTGCCCTGCTTCAACCAAAGCAGATATACATTATATTTTAGTTTAAAGATTCCATTGGAGATTTAGCCAGTAGAATAAAAGCCTAAAAAATCACTGATCCAGTATGTGTGATTAAGTATGAGAGTAGTTTTGCCCACTTCCTCTGCCAACAAAAGAAAATGGGAATGAAAGCAGCCTTTATTCTTAGAGGAAACAATAATGTAATTTATGACTCAAAATTACATTATAGTAATGTAATTTGTAATATAAAAGGATGTGACTGCCAGTAGTCAAGGAAAGCATGCAAACAGAGAACAGTCTCCTAAGAAGGTAGGCTTGCTCAAAAGATCCCTCTATACTGGACAGATCTGGACTGTTCTGGGAAATAGGGTTAGTTTAGAATCACCATTATTACTCCCAAGATACTTTCAGAAATATTACATTCTTTCCATTGCTTCAGTAAAACAGATAATACTGGAGGTATAGTCTGGTACCTGTCAGGTAAGTTTTGGCACAGGTGGAAATGCTAGGGCTGTTAGAGATGGAGAAATAAAAACTTGGGGAACCAGAAGATTTATCTTTATATGTCCATAGGAAAGATATTAGGTGCATTTCATGTAGAGGTATAAAGCTGAATTAGGACTGGAGGGTAGAAGCTACTAGATAGAGTATTTGCTAGCATAATTCCAGGAAGAATTATGAAACAGCTATAATGTGGAAAAGTTGAATTTTCCACCACTGGACAAGTCCAGCTAGATGCTAGGCAAGCAGGTCAGGAATATTGAAGAACTCCATTTATTATGTAAATGGGGTTGAGCAAGGGGAGCTTGGAAAGCTCTTTAACCATATTGCTTGGCTCTGTCAATGTCTGAAGTTGGTCTGAAAGACCTCTAGATGTCACTCTTGTGTATTTGTAGTAGCAATATTGTTTCTAGTACAAATAGAAATAAGGAATTTAATAGCAAACTTAAGAAGATGAAATTTTATTTTCAAAATATGCATCCTTATCATATGCAATTCACTAATACATATAAAAACCCTAAATGTCACTTGAAACAAAATTTTCCAAAATGTCTTCTCAAAATTACATTATAGTAATGTAATTTGTAATATATTCTCAAAACTGACTTTCTAAATTTTCTTTTAAAATGTCTTCTGATATTCTCAGAATTTAATATAACTTGCCACAAAACTGCTTCTACTCATCCACAGATATCTTTGAACCTCTCATGTTTCATATGTCTGTTATTAGAGACAGGAATTAGGTTTTGCCCTTGTTTGCATGGCACATAGTAAAGATTCAAAATAACACCATTAACGATAATTTATATTTTTATTATGCTTACATTTTACAAAGCGCTTATTTACAGTTATCTAATGCATATAAAGTCAAGTGGTTAGGTATTATTATAGATGAAGAAACAGGCCAAAAGAGACTAAGAAATTTGCCTGTGGTCATAGGTAGGAAAATGCTTCTCAATTTCTATTGTGCTGAACTATGGAGGCTCAGGGAATGCTATAGACTTTACACCGTTTTGGACATTCACAGGGTATCTATAGGGTTTGTAGGTAGTGATGTAATGCACTCATGCCCAAGAGCACATTATTCCTGCCATAGCAAAGGAAAACACTATCTCTGCACAGACTGAGAAAGAAATGGTTTCCTAGGATTCAGGAAGCTGTCCAGGACCAGTGGGATTCAGGAGGCGATGAAGTAAGTGTCCAGGAGGGAGAGGTTCTCAGAAGTGCACGGGTGTGTACAGGCAGGAGTCTAGAAGCATCACCAGGATGAGGACTTTGTTGCTCAGCAAGACTACAAGGTATATCGTCAGGATGAGCACAAAGAACATTTTCTTCAGTTGAGGGTGGTCCTATGAGTCCTAGGAAATTAAAACCATCATAGAGGAGGTTCCATTGACTTTTTCTATGTGATATCACACAGGGTTGTCATCAGCAAAGTACAAACTGCCCATCAGGCTTTCTTGGAAAGAGCCCTAGGCAACCCACATATAGTCAAGTCCCTGCCACATAATAGAACATACTTGTGGCCAGGTGTGTAAACCCAGTAGCTCAGGAAACTGAGGCAGGAGGATCACAAGTGCGAAACCAACCTGGGCAACTTAGCAAGACCCTATCTCAAAATTGAAAATAAACAAGGGCTGGTGATGAAGCTCAGTGTTTAGAGCATACCTAGGTTCAATCCCAGTACTGAAGAAGAAGAAAAAAAAAACATACATGTGTGAGAGTGATGACATGACTGAAAGAGACTGTGTGGCGGGAGTGGGAGGGGGTAGGGGAGGTCCTTAGCTCCTAGAAGAGAGATCAGAGCTGGACCCATATTGGTAAGGGCCTCAAATGTTCCAGCTGTGCATGGATTTCTCCTGATGCTGCTGTCCTGAGTGTCCATAGAAGCCACTGAAGACCAGAGAGGCAAATTGACCTCTCTGAGTCTTCTAAGCAAGCTGGTGACAGAGGCAGGATTTGAGTCCTGCAGAGCTAATCCCTGGCCCAAGGACGGCTTTTCCTCGGATTATGATTAAAAGCTGGAAAATGCTATGATTATTTCTTTTAATACAAATTTACACAAATTCAATTTAATCCGGGCTTTCTTAGATTCTCAGGGAGGAAAATCCCTAAGCATATCCAATTCTTAGAACTAAGAAGTTCAAGCTTCTTTAAACTTCGACTGCATGTGGGAGGAAGGGTGTAAAAGTGTTAATTCGAATCCACAAAGAAAGAAGCCTCGCTAAAGGCTTATACAGTAGATGGGGTAGAGAGACAAGATGGGGGGGAGGGGGGGGATAGTAGAGGATAGGAAAGGGAGCAGAATACAACAGATACTAATAGGGCATTATGTAAAAATGTGGATATGTAACAGATGTGATTCTGCAATCTGTATTTGGGGTAAAAATGGGAGTTCATAACCAACTTGAATCTAATGTATGAAACATGATATGTCAATAGCTTTGTAATGTTTTGAACAACCAATAAAAAAAAAATAAAATAAAAAAAAAATAAAAAAAGATGGAGCAGAAAGGAAAAAAAAAAAAAAAAAAAAGAGGATTACTTCTCCAGTCTGCTCACGAAGGCTGTCATCCAGGGATCTTCTCCTCTCCAAAAGGAAAATATCTTTTAATTCTCCTGTTCATGTGTGGCCCTTATAAATATATGATATTCATAGAGGTCTCATATTTCTGGATGCATAATCATCTAGGAATTTAAAAGTTTTTTGTGACTGTTGTGAACATATACAATCACCTTACTGTATTTTCTTATTAATTTCCAGTAATTTTGTACTTGATTTAATTTTTCCAGATAAACAATGTCATCTCTGAATAGTTGAACTCTTTTTTTTCTTTTCAATATTTTTATTCCTTGTTTTTATTCCTGATCTAATGCCATGAGGTAAATTTCAGAATAATATAGACATTGATTGACAGCAGATGCCCTAGGATACTGTAGGTGTTTTTGTTATTGGATTCAAATTTCTGGGCTGTGCATGCTCAGTGCTAATATTTGAGAGACAAACAGGAATCAGATTTATTCAAGGCCAACCCTGAAGAAGATAGAGGGGGGTTGGTTCTTTTTTGTTGTTTTTTATTTTTGTTTTGTTTTTTTGCTTTGTTTTTGGTTTTTTTGGCCTGGTCTTCTTTAATTAAAAAAATTATTGGTGCACTATAATTATACACAGTAGTGAGAGTCATTATGCCATATATGTACATACACATTATATAATTTGCTCAGTCTCATTCCTCGGTATCTTCCCATTTCCTCCTCCTTTTCCTCCCTCTGATTCACTTGTTCTTCTCTACTGATCTCCCTTCTATCAATGACATTATTATTGTTGTTATTGTTGTTTTAGTTAGTGATTATTATTATTTATGTAAGTGGTACTCCTGGGTTTTCACGGGGACTGAGGAGGTTGTGAGGCTGCAGGCCTGGCAGGTTTTCATTGGGAAGGGCCCTGGGACTTAGCACAATGGATTTCGACCTCTTGCAGCTAGTTACTAAGGAAGGGTGCTACAAAGCCCATCTGAGTTCTGTGAAGCTAAAGAAAGTTTTCAGGTGAGGCCTCTCCTAAGGGTTTCGACTTCCCAGATGAGACCTCTCCTGAGAGTTCAGAATGCCGGTTAAAAGGGAGGGAATGTCAAAAGATTAGGAAGGAAAGGTGAAAGCAATCTTGCTAAGGACAACTCCCCGAAGGGGCTGCTGTTTCAATTTGCCATTGAGGGGTTGCTTGATACTGTCCTGAGACCATCTTCTGTGTTGAGGATGGTTTCCTCCATTCACATCCACTGCTTCAAAAAAGTCAGAAATAGACACTGAATTTTATTTTATTTAAAAATTTCTGACATTGAATTTTATAAAATGACATTTCAACATTTGTTGATGTGATCAGTTTTTCCTCTTTAATCTGTTAGTAAAATGGTTGCAGTAACAAACCTGCTGATGTTCCTAAGAATGTTCCTTAGAAATTAAAAAAAAAAAAAAAAAGAATGTTCCTTAGAATGTTGAATTTCCCACCAGGTGTGTTGGCACACACCTATGATCCCAGTGCCTCAGGAAGCTGAGGCAGGAGAACGGCAAGTTGGAGGCCAGCCTAGAGAGATCTTGTCTCAAAATAAAATGTTCTGGGGATGTAACTTACTGGTAAAATGCCCCAGGTTCAATGCCCAGTACCACACACAAACTCACACATAATAAAGAAATGCCACTGTGTTATGTGCATTATTTATTTAATGTACACTGATTTTAATCTGCCCAAGTTTAATAAATGCCCTCTTTTTCACCTGATCAGATTTCTTTATTCTTTAATAATCCTCTAATTTGAAAAGACTTTATCCTAATACAAGGATTATCAGTACTTGATCTTAACACTTAGACCAGCATGTTAAGACTTCTGTTGTATTTTAGTATCAACGCACTGAATTACATTTATAAAGACACCTTCCTACCACATCCTTCATAAAATGTAGCTGCCTTTCTTTCTCGCCTCCCATTTTGATGAAGGCATCCAGAGCTGTAGCTGGAGTTTCAGCATTGCTCTGTCATCAGCATTTACCCTTCCATGTGTCTTAGGAGGGATGCAGAAGCCAACACTGATAGCTGCCTTGGCCTGGCAAAGCTGATCGAGACATATAAGAAGTTCTTCCAAAGAACCCTGTTTAACCCCAGCTTTGCATCAAACTGCCATAATTGTATAAAATACCCAATAGAAAGTAACTCTGCCAAATTAGGACACCCCATCCTAGTTGACCCTTAATTAGGGGGAGCCCTTTTCTGTGTGCAACACACAGTTACTACAGGATACCTAGGACAGAAAACTGGCGTCTGCCCCTCTCTGGTCACCCTATCTAGTCTGAGGATTTGTAATAGAAACTCTTCAACTTTCAATTATGATTGTGTCATTGAAGCCAGGATTGCAGTCCAACCCCTGACAGGGAGACTTCCCTAAGGGGGCCCCACAGGAGGATCCCCTGATGGTGTCCTGCTGTCCAGTACTCTGCTGGCTGCTGAGGATAGCAGCTACCTGCCAAGATAATAAAAAAACTGAAAAAGTTTCATTGAAAACAATGTATTTTCTAAAAAAAAATCCCTTCTATACCAATCTTTGCAGTATCAATAGTCAATTAGAATTTGTTGGTCTTTTCATCATATGCATTGCATTGTATAATTCTTCACTGCCTTTTTTTCTGGGGGAGGGGTGCTAGGAATTGAATTCAGGAGCACTCTACCACCGAGCTCCATCCCCAGCTGTTTTTCTTTTTCCTTTTGAGACAGTGTCTCACTGAGGCCCTCACTGAAGCCCTCGGTAAGTTGCTGAGGTTGTCCTCAAATTAATGATCCTCCTGCTTCAGCCTCCTGAGTCATCTTCCCACATCTACTCTACTCTTTTATGTTTTGTATCTGTTGTCATTTTTCTAGATTACCAGGTATTTTTTTAAGAAGCAGAACATAGAGATGTGTGCTTTCTGTGCTTTCTCATGTAGTAAATGCATTTTAACCTTCGTATCTGTGCAGTGGTCAACTATGTATAGAATATTCGACTCAAAACTCACTTCCCTCAGAACTCTGCAAACATCATTCCACTGACATCTATATTTAGAACTGCAGAACAGATTGGCCAATGGCAGTTCAATTCTTATTCCTTTTAAAATAATAACTATTAATTATTAGCTTTATTAACTTAATGAATTTTTTTCTGTGGTAGAAGAGTCTATAGAACATTTTTACATACATGGACATCAAAACTTATCCTTGACTCCAGTACAATATATCTTTTCCCACAATTCCTACCTAGAATTAGTGAGTTCTTTTGACCAAAGACCTAAAGTATTTCTGTTCTAGAAAACTTCATTTTTCTTTTTTATTAACATGTGTCTTTCATCTGATCTGTTCTCAGTTTGTGAAATTCTGTGATGAATCTATCATAGAATATAGTCTTTTGGCCAATCTTTCATGCTTGTCATCTTTTCTGAAATAATTTTAGTCTTCTTGAGTTTATTTTTTCTCTCTGGAGTCTAAATGAACAATTAAAGTCACTTTTGAATTAAAAACATGTTTTTAGTGTTGTCTTTATTTTTTACTGAGTGCTACTGACTTTCACTTGATGAACAGTGTTTTCCTTTTTTCTAATGAAATATTTTTATCTTCTCTTTATATTTTCACCTATACTCTTCATAGGCTGCTCTTGAGTCATTAGCCTCTGAATTCCACCACAAATATTACCAAAGAACTAAAACCAGAAAAAATTTTTTCCATCTGTGTACATTAACTCTTCTTCAGCAAAGATCATTGGCTTGTTGTTAGTTTTGTTCTCTTTGGGGTTGATGTCACGATTTCCTGATTATCTCAGATTCTGCATTACTTTGTTAACAAATGGGAGGCCTCTGCCACCTAAGGATAAACCGAGGTATGAATTAAACTTTCAAAAGGAGAAAATAAAAAAAGATGTGAGCTTTTGACACTTGCATTATTCTTATCTACCACTATCAGCATCTAGAGAATGAATGATTTTCTGGTAAGGACCTTGACTGAGAACAAGAGAAAGAGATTAATTATGAAGACATAAGAAGAGAGCAAGTTAGAAAACATTTATTAAGCTTTATTTTGTAGGAAATGGATAAAGAGAAAGATAAATACTAGCTGGTACTATTCCATATTGTATTTACTCTCAACAAACAACTTAATATGAAGGACATGGTAATATAATAGTAAGACCCATTCAAATATGTTCAAGTATGATCAAAGAAATAAAACAAGGAGCAATTGAACAGAGGCACTGAAGACTGGCAATTTTTGTTTATTTGATTTTTATTTGTTTGCTAAAAAAAATTTTTTTGAAGAATCAGTTTTCCTTGATTTCAATTTGACTAGTATCCATGACAAAGTGTGAGAACCAGGACAATGTATGAACGACTACAAACCTTTGTGGAACTGCTTCTAGAATGACGTGGGAGAAGTTCCATTAAAAACTTCTGCTCACAGAATCTTCTCATGTGATGAGATTTACTTAAGTGATGAAGCTACTTCTCATGTGGTGATCTCCTTCTCTGGGACCCTCATGTGGAAGCCTCAGGGAACACAGAATCACTGAGATCCCACCATCACTGAGTGAAGTGTTTCTGACTTACCAGGTTCCTCACAGCAGCCTTCACGTCCTTGTTCCTCAGGCTGTAAATAATAGGGTTCAGCATGGGGGTCACCACCCCATAAAACAACGAGATGAGCTTGTCTTCTAGGTCCTGCTTGTCGGCCCCCAGGGGGTCCTTGGACTTGGGCTTCCCATACATGAAGAGGATGGTCCCATAGAAGATAATCACCACTGTGAGGTGGGCAGAGCAGGTGGAGAAGGCCTTTTTCCTCCCCTCTGCAGAGGGGATCCTCAGGATGGTGGCAAGGATGAAGACATAGGAGAAAGAGATGAACAGAACTGGGACTCCCAAGAAGATCACGTTGGCCACCCCCATGCTGATCACATTGATGGAGATGTCAGCACAGGCCAACTTCAGGACAGCCAGGATCTCACAGGTGAAGTGGTTGATGACATTGTCTCCACAAAAAGGCAGTCGCATTGCTAAGGATGTCTGCACTGTGGCGGTGATGCTACCAGCTGCCCAGGAGCCTGCAGCCATGGGTACATAGACAGCCTTGCTCATGACCACAGGGTACCTAAGGGGGTTGCAGATGGCCACATAGCGATCAAAGGCCATCATGCTCAGGAGAACACACTCTGTGGCTCCCATGGCAAAGGAGAGAAACATCTGCACAGCACATGCTGAGAAGAGGATGGTCTTCCTGGGGGTGAGGAAGCTGTCAAGAATGAGGGGGACGGAAGAGGTCGTGTAGCAAATGTCCAGGAAGGAGAGGTTTCTCAGGAAGAAGTACATGGGTGTGTGCAGGTGGGAGTCAAGGATGGTCACCAAGATGAGGACACCATTGCCCAACAGAATCACCAGGTACATCAGCAGGATGAGCACAAAGAATGTTTTCTCCAGTTTGGGGTGGGCTGACAGGCCCAGGAGAATGAAGCCCATCATGGGGGAGGTCTCATTGGACCTGACCATTGTGCCTCCTATATTATTTGTAGGAACTCAGAAGATCAACTTCATAATTTTCTAATGCTTAGAGTGCCCAAGGAGGCCGTGAGAAAACCCCTCCTTGCCAAGCAATTGAAGAACAGCTCTGACAATCTGCAGGAACAAGTTCTCTCTGTTGTTCTAAATAAAATTCAGAGAATTTAATCAATATCTCTTTGATCAAATCTGGCCAATCCAGGGATAAGCCTGAAATGTCCCTTGATTTGATTTAATTTTCCTAGCCACAAGCAAGAGAGGCATCAACATTCATTCAAGTTCTACCACGTGGGCAATTCATTTTATTCAACTTTGGTAAGAAATATTAGACTTCATTTGAATTTTCTCCCTTGTTTCCTGGGACTGGTAGAAAAATCTATTGCTCTTTATCCTCAATTCCTAAACTTTCCTGTCTATTAGTACTTTTAGAGCCTGTCTTCCTCCTCTTTTCTAGTTCCTTCTTACAATATGCAGGACTCTGAACCATTCATTTATTCATTTGGTCACTTGCTTAGTTTTTCTGGACACATTAAAAGAACTGGCATTTGCCTATGTATGAAATTGTTAAATGCCGTTCCTCGCTGGGTCTCCTTTTTTTCTATATTGATTACTTTGGGATAATTATTATGAGAGGTATTTTCTCCTTCAGACAAAATGATTGTATGGATTTCTCATTCTTGGACTTTCCCTTGCACCATTGACATGTCCTTTCCTCTTTCCTTCAAGACCCACCACCCGCCTCGCCACTTAATCCTCAGGTATGAAGCCAAGGATTAGATGGATACATGAGAGTGTCTATATTCTTTTTAAAGTGCCCTCTTACCTTTTTAAAATAAATATGTTGATAAAGAAAATCACTTCTCTGAGGCCTGGGGCCTAGAAGACAAAAAGATAGCCAGTCTGGTTGGAAAGCAGCTCCTGAAATGAGTAAGAAGTTAAGTTTTCTTGTCTTTGCTCTGTGTTTGGGTAAAATCCACAAAGGATCATTCACTGCATATACAAAGTCATTTAAATCCCACTCTGCTGTTGATTATTCTAGTCCCTGAAGTGATTTAAAGTTTTAAAATTGAAGTGACAAAGTTAAGAAACTTTCTATACATCTGGGATTATGTCCCCAAGATCCAATTATTCTGAAGTCCCTCCAGAAATACTTTCTTGTCTCCTTCCCTTCCTTCCTACCCATCTTTCTGAAATGTTGGAAAGCATTAGGAGGAAAGGTCTTCTTGGCCTCATTGAAATCAACCCCCAATTAATAAAAACTCTCATGATAGACCTGGGAGAATGTGAAACCTACTGTACAGGATAAATCCTTGTAGTTCAATATTGTTGGCCATTTCCAAGTTCAAGATCTTAGGACTAGAAAAAAGCAATTGACCTCAAAAGCCCCCTCTTATCTGGCTCCTACCCAGTAGATTCTAATCTCCTGCCCTAAAACAGGCCTTTAAAGGGCATTAGAAGGGTCATAAACTTATCTGGTCGTGGCTCCTGCCATGAGAATTTCATGTGCATAGCTGTGGGATTGAAAAAGAGCAGCTGATCACAGAAGTGACAATTTGTTGTTTGAGGTCTTTGCCTCTGTGTGTGTGTGTGTGTGTGTGTGTGTGTGTGTGTGTGTGTGTAGATCTGTGCTCTGGTTAGAGCATGGCTGTATTGCCACTGAAATCCTGTAACTTCCACTTCTAAGACCAAAAGCTAAGAGCTGTGACCACCCAGGCAGCACTCAGAAGGATCTTCAACTTGGACATGGTTTTCTGATATGTTATAGTTTCTTAATAACATTCTAGTTTTCCCTTTCTCATTGAATTCTAGGCATGGTGAGTGGCACATGTGTTGCGGGTCTCAGTTCACAGATGACTTAGGTACAAGAGAAGCCTGTTTAGTATCAGGAACAAATTAAAAAAGACATGGTCAGTTCCTTCTGCCTCTTCCACAAATGAAACACACTTGTCTTGTGTGTTGGCTTTGAAAAATCTTAGAATCAAATATATGCCAATGAATAGTGGTAAATCATTTAATTATGCCTTGTGTTGAATTTTTTCCCATGAAATAGACTATACATATAGAAGAATGTAAAAAGCATATGTGTAATGTTTAAGGGAAAATTATAAAATACACATCATGTATTCCTGAATCAGGTTAAGAATTAATGTTCTTGTACCTTACTCAACTGTCATTTTGTTCTTTCTCCCCATTTCAGTCCCTTAGGAGACCCTCTTTACTCCATGGTCAAATTATATTCTCTTCTTCTCTTTCTTCCAGAGGTGACCATTCTTCCAGTTTTGTAAAAACTATTTTATGCTAGCTGAGATGATCCCCATCTCACCCTATGATTTTCATCTCTCATGATCAAATACTACCTGGTACTGCTGGGAAGGACTTTTGTCAACATAATTAAAGTCCCAAGTCAGTTAACTTTAAGATTAGAAGATTATCCAAGTGGGTCTGATCCAATCAGTAAGAAGTCAAATTCAAATCATGGGGAACATTCCACAGTGCCATTCATAAATTTAAAGTTGGAGGAGACCACAAACAGAGACTAAAGAGCTGTCCCAAGGAGCTAAGAATGACCCCTTGGAACAAGCAACAAAGAAACTGAAACCCCCATCCACCAACCACAAGGAACTATACTCCACCAACAATCTGAATGAGCTGGGAAGAGTTTTTTAAATTTTATTTAATTTTATTTTTTTCCCCCGCAGTACCTAGCCCAACTCACCCAGACTTGCAGAACTGTGAAATAACAATTGGGTATTGCTTGAAACTGCTAATTTTGGGTCCTTTGTCATGCAACAATAGAAAATTAATGGGCATTCTTTTGATTTCTTTCATGGTTTTACCACCTACAAATACATCAATGAATCAGAAAAATGGAATAACAATTGTAAACCCAGCTTTTTAAGGAAAGGGAAATTTTGCTACTATTTGAGGGAGGACTCATCAGAGAATATAAGCTCAAGGTTTTAATAGTCCCTTCTGGGTAAGTCGAGGACTGTAGTGTGGCCCCACCTGGCCCCTCTTATCCCACTGGTGCCAAATATCATCAGAGGGAGTGAGTTGTTTTATGTTTTCTGCTTCTGACCTCTCAGTTTGGTCCCCTTTCCACTTTTAGGAACAGGTCAAAGCAGAATTTTGTGTGGGGTGGAATGAGTGCTTCAATTAGTTCCAGCAACAAGGCTTAGAGAGAGAAGAGGGAACTTTATCAGTGTATGGTCAAGATAAGGCAAATACAGGAAAAAAAAATTGGGCCCTGTGTCTGAGGCATTGTATCCTGGAGCTCATCACCATGGGCAGGATGAGTCTCTGGAACACAATCCTTCACAGGCCTGGCTCTGAAACCCGGGGTTCCTCTGGGCTGGGTGCCTTCTCTGTGGGGAAGATGGCCATGATGCTGGATCACCCTTCGCCACGTTGAGGATTCCTTACACTACTCTTATAGTTGTAACCCCTGTTTCTTTTAGTTATTTCTTCCTATTTCTTGGTTTGCTCCTTTGTTTTGGTGGATCACATTATTTTTAAAAATTTTTTGTTTGTTCTTTTTACTTCTACATGAGAGTAGAATGTATCTTGACATATTATGCATACATGGAGTATAAATTCCTATTCTTGTGGTTGAACATGATCTAGAGTTACACTGGTCAAGGATTAATATATGAACATAGGAAAGTTATGTCCAATTTATTCTCCTGTCTTTCCCATTCTCATTCCCCCTCCTTTCCCTTCATTCTCCATTGTCTAATCCAATGAACTTGTATTCTTCCCTCCCCCAACTTTTTGTGAGTTAGCATTCACATATCAGAACATTGGCTTATTTCACTTGGAACGATAGTCTCCAGTTCCATCCATTTTCCAACAAATGCCATAATTTCATTCTTCCTTATGGCTGAAAAATATTCCATCGTGTTTATATACCACATTTTCTGTATCCATTCTTCTGTTGAAGGGCACATAGGTTGGTTCCATAGCTTAGCTATTGTGAATTGAGCTGCTATAAACATTGACGTGGCCATATCACTATAGTATGCTGATTTTAAGTCCTTTAGCTATAAACCAAGGAATGGGATAACTGGATCAAACATGGTTTCATTCCAAGTTTTCTGAGAAATCTGGTGGAGCACATTCTTGAATGTCTTTTTGAGGAAGTAGAATTGTATACATATTTTTGAGATCTTTTGTTCTGCACATATTTCTATTCAACCCTTGTAAATGGCTGATATTTTGGTGATATATTAGTCAGAATTCTCAGGGAAAATGGATCCAAATAGGATAGGTACACACACACACAAACACACACACACACACACACGTTCCCTTTTACTCATCCTTTATATTCTATTCATGTCTTCAACTGATTGGATGAAGCCCACCCACAATTGGGGAGGGCAATGTGCCTTAGCACCTCTAGGATTCAAATATTAATTTCATCCAGAAACACCCTCCCCAGACATATCCATTAAATGTTTGACTCTTTCATTTCTTCCCCAACCCACCACCACCCAGTGCCCAACTCCTGGACTTGGGTCTGCTGTGAAGCTCAGGAACAAGTGGAAGAGAATGGCCCACACCATTACCTGGACCCCAAGACTCCCAGACACTTCCAGGGGGTGCCCTGGGCACTAGCGGAGAATTCACTCCAGGCAGCTATGCCTCGTGTAAGCTCTTGATGTCTTATTATTTTTTGTAACTCTAAGCTCTCTCCAAAATTCTGGAATAAGGAGAAGAAGGAGATTTGGGTATGAAATCAAGGAGGCTAGGTAAAAATTCTGTAGCTCTTAATTTGAATTATATGTATATGTATGAATGATGTATTTGATCTAAATCTAAATTATTTGCTATAAATATAATCATGGTTCACTTAACAAAAGTGTTATATTCCGGGAGATATATTTTTAGGCAAACATCCTGGAGTATATTTTCACAAACAGATGGCATAGCCCACTACATACGTAACCTATTGCTCTGCCAGAATTGCTCTGACAAGTAATTTTCCTCCACAAGTAACTCTTGTAGAATTTCCAAAAATTCTTCAGCTGCCTTCACATCAGCACTCGCCTACTCACTGGGTGCTCTCACAGTACGTAATGAATAATGATTCTTGAATTGTTTAGACCACCCAGAGTTAGCAGTAAATTCAGTTATATCTGGGTCCAGTCTTTTCTTTCAACATCACATTTTTGTTTGTTTGTTTGCTTTGGCCATTATCGTCATGGTGCTGCTGAGAGGAATACACTTCTGTGTCCCGTCTTCAATTCAGGTCATTAGAAACTTCTCCATTTGTGACCAAGACCCTTCACACCTTTTTGTTAATCTCATTGCCTTCCATGAGACAGATCCTTTAATAGCCTCTGTGGCTTCATTCTTATTCTTCAAGAGCATAGCTTTGGTGGAATAAGATGTGCCTAACTGCTGAGCAATAACTGTTATGATCAGAGCATAATCAATACAGATTATAGGTTATTAAATATTAATAGTAGGATAATAGGATTATGTGTTATAGAAAAAAGAATATTAAGTTGTTTCTAAGATGTTAAAAATTGTTCTTCTGTATTTCAAATGCCCACAAATGTGCTCAGACCCAGGATGTGGTTATCTGTTTTTGCTCTGTAACTGCTTTCTCAGCCTTTGTATCCTGCTTGCTTGCCTGTACCTATGTTTTCGAGGATGTGGTTTTTTTCCCCCTTATGCACCCCATAGAACTCTAACCCAGCACTGTTCCTGGCAGAGACAATTCAGGTCCTGCAGGGGAGCAGTTGCCAGCTGGCTAAATTAAAAAAAAAAAAAAAAACTCTCTAATTTGGGCAAAGTTCGTACTGACAGTGTTTTCTAAGCAACCAGCCCACAAGGTAACCATCACTGATTTTTCACCCTCATAGTCCTTAATCGTTTTTCACTTTATTTACGGGTTATTCATTTGACAAGGTCTCCAACTGGGAATATTGGCCACAGTTTTTGTAATCCTGGGGCCATAATGAGTAAAACAACATGAGATAAAATTAAACACAAGACAAAATGATGCACTACAGAGACACTGGAAACATGAAATGTATGACCTGCTGCCACTGTAACATGGTATACTATTTTACAGTAAACTTCTTTGATAAGTAGAGAATGCTCTAAAATAACAATAGAAAGTATAGTTTAGTAAGTACTTAAGTTAGTAACATGGTCATTGCATTTATTATTTTTTTCAAGAAGTATATACATACATAATTGTATGTGCTATACTTTTATATGATTGGCAGTGCAATAGTTTGTTATACCAGCATCACCATAGACATGTGAATAGTGCATTGTACTATTATGTTACAACTGCCATGATGTCACTAGGCAATAAAAATTTTTCAGCTCCATTATAATCTTATGAACTAATGTCAGATGTGATACATTGTTAAATGAAACATTATGTGACACATGGATATATATATATATATTTATATTTATATGTTTATATAAATATACATATGTATATATATATATATATATATATATATATATATATTTCCCCCCTTCTCAGCTCATTTCACTGAGAAGTCCTAGAAACCATGTCAAACTCAATAGCACCTGTAGCACCCAGATTGTGGCTTCTAAATAACATTCCCCACTAAAGGAAGCAAGAATTCCTAGAGAAAATGGCTATTTCCAGGTCGCAGAGGAAGTGTGATGTTGAGCATGGAACATCTAAACATACCTGAGATCAGGGAAGTCATCAAAGATATCACAGCCATGCACAGGTCTCAGGAGCCATGAGCTCATGCCTGCACTTGCATTGACTGCTCCCAGGTCTCCAGATCTAATCACCGATTTATGGAAAACACCGACACGGACACCACAGAACTGCAGTCAGCAAAACACTGCCATGGGAAATTACCAGTATCCTATAGTGGGAAATGAATTCTTCCCCAAAAATCTAACTTGAAAGATATGTTAGTGGTGGAAAAAACATAAAGGAAAAGAAAAAAAGAAGAGAGAAAGAGACTAAAAGAGACTAATCATAATGTGTGGCTGATTCAATTGAATAAATTGATATAAGACATTTTTGTACATACAAATGCTGGATGATTAAAGAGCTCAGGGAGTCGTTGTGAGGTTTTAGATGAGATGATGGTAAATTATTTATATTTTTATAACAATACCAGTTAATTTTAGAGATAAATTCTGAAATATTTAAATATGAAATATGTGATTACCTGGGATTTGCTTCACAATAATCCAGGAAAGGGAAAAAGGATCCAAAGGGGTATGGATACAGGAAATGAATACTTAAGGATTATTCTTTCTACTTTTCTATAGGATTAAGTCTTTCCATTAAATAAAAGAAAACAGCATTTCCCCAAAACTTAGCTCATGTACTGAGGCCTCTATTTCTGTTGTCATGTGGGTGTGGATCTTTCCATGCATTTGCTTTAGCATCTATCACTGCAGATCACCTTCTTTTCTTTGCTAGGCTCATGGCCACACTAGTCCTTTACATGGTGTCTCTGTTCAAGGGTCCTATGAGAGCTAAGAGATGTCTTCATCTCCAAATTCCAGAATGTTTGGAGAGAAAATGTGATTATTCCAGTTTGGGTCAAATTTCCTTATTATTATTACCGTGGGGAGCCACATTGAGTTACCACGCCTTCCAGTCCTGACGAGTCCCCTCCATCCCCCATAGCAAGGCCAGTCTTTTCAATAGGCGTACCCCTGGGTTGAGCTACACTCACCTATTCTTTTGTAATTCCACCCCTTTGCCCTGTTTGGGATAGAATGTTCCATGGAAACTCACTGTGTGTGTCCCATTCTCTTGCTCTGCCTTTGGGTGTGGCCTTCCAAGATGTCAGTTAACCTGCTGACAGCAGACTTCAGGAAGCTAGATTCAACCCCCTGAAACTTGATCCATTGCCTCATTTGAATGGCTTCTCCCCCATAAAATGGTTCAACACGTGCTCTCTCTCTCTCTCTCTCTCTCTCTCTCCCTTTCTGCAGACCCCTAAGGTCAGAGGAGCCCTCACAGGACCCTAAGAAAAAGGTATCTTTGTCTCTTGTGAGATTATTTCACACAGCCCACTTCACCTGGGTGACCCTGAGTGTTTTAGTCGTCAGAAACGCGACATATTACTATTGTTATTTTGCTACTAAGAATTGAACCAGGGGCTCTTTACCACTTAGCTACATCTCCAGCCCTTTCATATTATTTAGTTTTTAAATTTTCTATTTTTATTTTTTGAGACAGAGACTCTCTAAGTTGCCCATGCTGGCTTCAAACTTGCAATCCTCCAATTTCCCGAGTGGCTGGAACTATAGGCATGTGCCACCAGCTATGGGTCAAATCTCTAATTACCTAAGGTCAGGGGAATGAACAGGACTGTCTTTCAGCTGATACTATGGGAGAGTAAATCCTGCCTCAGGAAGAACTTTCTAGCTAGTGTACCATAGGCTGCAAATGTGCCAAGCTCAGAGTCTCCCTGGAGTGACCAAGCCAGTGACCTAAACCCCCAGGAGAATTGCCTTTAGTCAAGAGTAGACTCATCCACGTATCTCAGAAAGCCATACACATCCCATTATTTTCTGTCTTTCATGGAAAAAGATTGGAATGTATGGAACTAAGGAGGAGAGCAGGATGCAGATGGAAAGCAGATTTCAGAGAAATTATCTATAATATAAAACAAGTTTCAAGATGATAACCATAGTAAATAGGGAAGTTGGAAACTAACCAAGGTGTGTTGCAAAGTTCTGAGGCTAATAGCACTATACTGCCTCATCCAACTATTCGGGCATGGTTTTTGTCAAGTATTGCCAGGGTCCATAGATTCTGAAAAGTGAACATAACATGCAGGTTGAGTGTTGAAGTTTTCATGGTGCCACAGTTCAGATTCCCCAGGAAGCAGACCTGAGACATATCACAGTACCGGGGGTCAACATGTGGAAAGGAAGGGAGCATGCCCATGGGCAAGCTAGCTCAACTAATTCTACTCTTTAGCTAATTCCCAAAGATGACAGACTCTGGACCTCTTCTCAGCTGCATGGTTCAGCCTGTCAGGTTTCCCACGGCCCTCAGTGAGCTACCTTGCTCCAGGCCAGGGTTCCATCCTCTGCTTATCTCCTTTCGCCATCTGCCATTCAGCTTCCCTCAGATTGCAGGCTCTCTTCTTCCCCCAGGGGTCCATCCCTCAACTCTCCAGGCTAGAGGACCAGACTATGTACATAAACGAGACTTACTGAATGCCAGCTATGGCTCTCCCAGGCTGGGTTTCTCCACATAGGTACTATAGGATGGCACTACTTGCTCTCAGAGGAAATGCCCTACATGGATTCTACCTGGTCCCAACTCCTCAGAGTCCCAGGAAAAGGAAAAAGACCAACTTCTTTTTTATCACCAAGCTCAGGCCCATCTCCAAGAAGAGATATAATATGAAGACGCGTAATCACATCTAATATGAAAACAATTTTTTTATACTACGTTGTAAATATAGAATATGACTCAAAACAATGTCCTAAAGCTTTGATCCAGGCTCTCTTCAGGGCCTCCTTTCAAGAACAGGATTTTGGCTTTAGTTTCTGAAGCACAAAGTTTGTCACCCCCAGGGCTGATCACATTGATGGAGATGTCAGCACAGGCCAATTTTAGGACTCCTAGCTTAGAAAAAGGAGCAATCTACTCCCCAAAGAGAATTCAGACTTGCACAATAGAGAAATCAGAACCCATCTGAGAAGCACTCATCCTTCAAGGCACACTCCCATCAGCTTTTAGGTTTCATCATGTTCATCGTGTCCAGTAGGAACAAAGCATTACATATGCAATTCGACTTTCTGGTCATTGCTCTTCACATGTGTCTTCTCTGGGGAACATATTCTTCTGAGATTCACAGATGAAAGCAGCCAAGAGGCACAGAAGTGTGGGAAGATCTGTCCTTCAACCATCACTGGGTAACGTGCTTCTGAAACACCACCAGGTTCCTCACAGCAGCCTTCACGTCCTTGTTCCTCAGGCTGTAGATGATGGGGTTCAGCATGGGGGTCACCACCCCATAAAACAATGAGATGAGCTTGTCTGCCAGGTCCTGCTTGTCGGCCCCCAGGGGGTCCTTGGACTTGGGCTTCCCATACATGAAGAGGATGGTCCCATAGAAGACAATCACCACTGTGAGGTGGGCAGAGCAGGTGGAGAAGGCCTTTTTCCTCCCCTCAGCAGAGGGGATCCTCAGGATGGTGGCAAGGATGAAGACATAGGAGACAAAAATGAATAGGACTGGGATAGCCAGGAAGATCATGTTGGCCACCACCATGCTGATCACATTGATGGAGATGTCAGCACAGGCCAACTTCAGGACAGCCAGGATCTCACAGGTGAAGTGGTTGATGACATTGTCCCCACAGAAAGGCAGTCGCATTGCAAGGGATGTTTGAACCATGGAGGCAGCACTCCCTGCTGCCCAGGAGATGACAGCCATGGGCATGTAGGCAGCCTTGCTCATGACCACAGGGTACCTAAGGGGGTTGCAGATGGCCACATAGCGATCAAAGGCCATCATGCTCAGGAGAACACACTCTGTGGCTCCCATGGCAAAGGAGAGAAACATCTGCACAGCACACGCTGAGAAGGAGATGGTCTTCCTGGGGGTGAGGAAGCTGTCAAGAATGAGGGGGACGGAGGAGGTTGTGTAACAGATGTCTAGGAAGGAGAGGTTCCCCAGGAAGAAGTACATGGGTGTGTGCAGGTGGGAGTCAAGGAGGGTCACCAAGATGAGGACACCATTGCCCAACAGAATCACCAGGTACATGAGCAGGATGAGCACAAAGAATGTTTTCTCCAGCTTTGGGTGGGCTGATAGGCCCAGGAGAACAAACTCTGACACAGATCCTGTCTGGTTGGTGGTTTCCATGGTGTGTCTTCTCTATCAACTGAAGAATATACCTAGAGGTCCAAGCTCAGTGCTCTTCACTTTGCAAATGGCCAAGGCACCTGTTCTGGAATTCCAGTCTGGCTAAGTGCCAAAAAAATCATCTGAAAACCCACAGCATTTACATCTTCCAAGACTGAGGAGCAACAAAATCAGATATAGTTTTGGGGCCATAAGACATAAAATTTACAAAGTTTGAATTGATGATTCTGATAATTTAATGCATTTGATTATTGACAAAGACAGATAAAAGCAGCCAAGAGGCACAGAACTGTGGGAAGATCTGTCCTCCAAACATCGCTGTGTAACATGGTTCTGAAACACCACCAGGTTCCTCACAGCAGATTCAGTGTTCTGTATAGTACTTTACCTCTTTAATCAAATGATTTTAAATTTACTTCATGCTCTCCCACTTTGTTCCAGATATTAATGACATTAGTTGTAAATCCTCACTTTATGTTTATGTCATCTTTCCATATTATTATTATTATTGTTATTATTATAGAAAATGCTCCTGTTTTTCTCAAGATCTTCCTTCTCATAGACAAACACTAACCACAGTACTTTCGATCTATCTATCCATCCATCCACCCATTACTTTATTCATTGTTTCTGAACATCTATACACCAAAATACTTCTTGATCAGCCAGTATGTGGATACGGCAATTTTTATGAGGATCAGAGGTAAGTCATGGCCTGGGGTTAAATGGGCTCAGAACCTAAAAGGGAAGAAAATCATAAGGATTCAGTAGAGATCAGAGTATCCTAAAGGGCAACCTGGGTATTGGCAGGAACAGGGGTCATAGAAGGCTTTCTTGGTGATGTAGAATCCAAATAGGTCTTAAAGGAAAGGGAAGATTAGACATAATCTAAGGAAAGTGGAGAGGTTTGCAAGGTGACTTGTGGTTCTGAAAATTCTGTTATATCGTTATAGTTTAAATCTGGCATTTCGTGGAGATATAGAAAGATGACCCCAGAAACCCACAGTGGTCCATAACTCCAGAAATCTCTTAGGCAAATGAAGCAGTACTTAAAACATTTTGTTTTGTTTGTTTGTTCTGTTAAGATTCATTTTCTTTGGGTGAGTATCCACATAGGAATTGATGGACATATAGTTTTTGTTGTCTTTTGGTTCAGCAGCTAAGTATATCACCCAGACTGAGACTCTGATGCTAACTATACTCCTTAAAATTGGCCAAGGCAAGATCTCTCTCCCTCTCTAGATTCTTTTCTGCCAACACGGGTGTATGGCTTTTCAGTTTCAGTTTGATCTTTTCTGGTGTTGAAGAGTTTACTACATCTCCAAATAGCCCACCCCAAATTTGCAGAGCTCTGGAATTTCAGAAAAATCTTCATACTGAAGTTAACCAACAACTTTCTGAGTTTTTTCTCATAATTACCATGGTAGTTCAGCCTCTTTCTGGAATTGCCTGAGTTTGTGGAAAGCCATCAGGAGAGGCTCTGAAACCATGGAGGAGTTCCTTCTAGGGGAGTCTCTGAAATCAACTGAGTTCCTGAACTGAGACAGCAAAGGTTCATAGGCTTCTTGCCATCTAGATTTTTCTGGCCCAAGATGGGTTCTGCATGACCCTCACTCTTTGTAGTACTATTGAAATTGCTTCATTTCTTCCTTTCTCAAGCCCTAATCCCTTTGGAAAATCAAAACAGAAGTCAAAGATATTACTATGCTAATAAAAAGTTGAACATTACTTTGATAAGAACCCTTACTTACCTTCATCAGGAACCTGCTGAGAAAGGGTCCCTGTAGCTTGGGAAGAGTACCTGGGCAGAAATAGCAATACTAACTTGAAAGGCTGAGATGATACCGCTGATTTGAAGGAAAGAGTGAAAGTTAGATCTTCCCACTTGATCTTGGTTCTATGTTTTAGGCAAAATCTCCAAACAAACAACCAGCACGTGTCAAGGTAATTTGGAATCAGTGTTACGATTGGGACCATTGAGCTCCCTGAAGTGATTAAAAGTTTGGAAACAGAATCATATAGTCAGGAAACTTTTCGTTCTTCTGGGACAGTGTCCCCAAGATCCAATTATGCTGAAGCACTCCAGGAAGACTTCTTTTTCTTCGTCCTTTCTTTCTGTTGGAACTTACTTAGGCCACTGAAGGACATCAGGGAAAGCATTTCCATGTCCTGCTTGAATGACCGCAAATTTCAGTAGAGATCAGAGTATCCTAAAGGGCAACCTGGGTATTGGTGGGAAGCTACTCTGTAGCAGACACCCCACCTGGAAAGAAGTTAGATTTGGGTGTGTCAGTCAGGTGTCACACAGGGGAGGCAGCACAACAAAACACATGGAATCACAGCAGCAGTGTGTTACTGTTGGGAGCCACGTATGAACCATGGTTGTTTGAGCCATTGAGGCAAGGAAGCTGCTTTTCTGGGAACTCGTACATGAAATTCCCCAGTTCAAGAAAGCTCAGATCATGGAGGCACTCTGCCTTAGCTCACAGCCCCAGGTTCAAACACAGACATCTGGAGATGGGTATATCCTGCCAAGCACCAAACATCCTGTTTTTCGCCACTCTCATTCTGGTTTTCCTGAAGAAGCTCCCTGCAGATCCCCTTTGGTCTGAACCAGTATAAATAAAGCAAGGGCTGGTTTTTCTCTTTGTTAGGTTCAGACCCAGCAGGTCTGTTCCACCCATCAGGCCCTCACTATTAACATATTCCTGGTCTTCTGTGTTTATTTCTTAATATTACTTTCATAGCTTTTATTCTGCAGCCAGCCCCCACCTCCAGTGGTTACCCACTCCTTCCCCACACGGTCCCGATCAAGTCTTTACTTACAGATCCCAGAGGGAAGAAGGCAGCAAGCCTCACAGGGTCAACAGGAAAAGAAGAGCCTCCCAGACAAGCATGTTCAACAATGGGTCAGCAGCAAGAGAAAGAGGGAGGGACCTGTGAGCCAAAGCCTTTACTGAGGTCCAGAACATTCCCAAGGTGCTTCCTATAGGAAATTCCAATTGGAGGTATAGAGCAAACAGACACAAGTTCTGTGGAGTCAAGCTGTGACTGAGAAGTGATCACTGGGGCATATCTGCACAGAGCCTTCAGGGTGTGGGAATCAGTGGCATGAGTCCATAGTTTGTCTGTGTATGTCCTACAGAGAGGCCATCATGAGAAGGCCGTTGTATAGGGTAGATATCTGGATTGATCCTATTAAGGAATTGGAAGGAGGCAGAGAAGTGGACTTTGTCAAGAGGGACTAAGCCCTGCTTCTGGTATAAGAAAATCAAATCTGTATTCAAAATGCATGCCAAGAAAGCATGAAAGCATAAAGATTTACTAGAATATTCTCTTCTGTACTGGAGATAAAACCTAGGAGTTCTTTACCACTGAGCTATATCCCCAGCACCCTCCACCCCACCTTTTAATTTCATAATTTTGAGACAGGGTCCCACTACTTGCCTAGGCTGGCGTCAAACTTGTGACCCTCCTGCCTCAACCTCCTAAGTCCCTAGGTTTACAGATGTGTGCCACCATACCTGACTAGAATCCCTTTTCATTAGTGACCAGTGTTCCCTTGTATGAACACAGTAGTTTGTCCATGCTCTTTGATGATGGACATCTCAACATTTCAGGTTTTGACTAGTATGAGTGAAGCTATTACATTCTCATATATGTATTTTTGTGGACATATATTTCAATTTCTCTTGGCTAAATACCTGAGAATGGAATTGGTGGGTCCTGCCATAGATATATTCTCTGTTTTAAAAGAAACAAACAGATATTTTGCCAATGTGCTATACTAGTGTACACTACTACCATTGATGTATGAGAGTTCTGGTCGTATCATATACTTGCCAACATTTGGTATTTTCTGTCTTTTACATTTTAGCCACTTTGGTTGATATGTAGTGGTAGCTCATTGTGCTTAATTTGCATTTCTTGGCAACAAATAATATAAAGCACTTTTCCATGTCTCTATTGGCCCTTTATATATCTATCTTTGCAAATCAGCTACTCAAATGTTTTATTTATTATTATTTTGTTGTTGGTTCTTAAAATATTGTGTTGTAGGAGTTCCTTATGTATTTTTCATTCAAGATCTTTGTCAGATATGTGTATTATAAATATTTTTCCTGTTTATGGTTTGCATATTCATTTTACTAATCATGTCTTCTGCTTTAGATGTTTTAGATTTTGACCAACTCTATCAATTGTCTTCTTTTTTGGTCATTACTTTTCACATCCTAAGAAAATTCTGCATATCTCCCCATTTCAAAGATTTTTTTATGCTTTATTTTGAAAGCTTTATAGTTTTAGACTGTTTAGATCTATCATCTACAGTGAATTAATTTTTGCATATGGTTTGGGTTAGAAATTAAAATTCATTTTTTTTTCTATATGGATATTCAAGCATCTCTGAAACATTTGTTGAAAATAATTTTACTCCATTGAATATCTGTGGTGCTATTATCAAAAAATCAAATGACAATTTAAGTCTGAGTCTGTTTATCTATTTCATATGAGTTTGTATATATATATATGTATATATACAAATATATATATATATTTGTATATATACAAATATATTTACAAATATACACATTTTGGCTGGCTGCATTGGTGGATGCCTGTAATCCCAGTGGTTCAGAAGTCTGAGACCAGGAAGATCATGAGTTCAAAACCAGCCTCCGCAAAAGCAGGACACTAAACAACTCAGTGAGATCCTGTGTCTAAATAATACAAAATAAGGCTGGGGATGTGGCTCATGCCCCTGAATTCAATTCCTGGTACACCAGAGAAAAATAATATGTATACATATATAGGTGTGTACATACAAATATATATACGTATGTATATAATTGCTTCTATCATGTAGACTTGATTCTTGTAGCTCTATATTAAGTCTTGAAGTCAGGCACAACTTTTTTTTTTCTATATTACTTTGTATTTCCTTTGCATTTTTATATAAATTTTAGAATCAGATTTTCTTTATCTACACAAAGTCCTGTTGGGATTAAAATTAACATTGCATTGAATCTATGGACTAAGTAAGGGAAGATTAGATGTACCTATATTGAATCTTTCAGTCCATGAACATGGTATATTTCTTATTTATTTAGGTCTTCTAAATATACATAATTTTCAGTGAAATATTTAATTTAATATTTTGGGACTTTTTGTTTTACTCTATTATAATGATACTTCATCCTTTCTAAAAAGTATTAGTTGGTTGTTTTGTTTTTGTTTTTGGTAACAGGGATTGAACTCAGTGTACTAAACCACTGAACTACATCCCCAGCCCGCTTTTATATTTTTTTATTTAGAGACAGGGTCTCACCGAGTTACTTTGCACATCGCCATTGCTGAGGCTGGCTTTGAACTCACCATCCTCCTGTCTCAGCCTCTTGAGCTGCTGGGATTGCAGGCGTGTGCCACCAAGACCAGCTAAAAATATTAATTCTAACATAAAATACAGAAAATAAGATCTACAGATCAAATGAAAGGCTTAATAAATCATTATTTGGCAAACATTACTAGGTCACAAAACAGAAATAGAATTTTGTCACCCCAGGAGCTCCCTAAGTGCTCCATCCTAATTATAACTCTCTCCTTTACACCATAACTGATCATTATACTGTCTTCATAGTAATCACTTTCTTATATTTTTAATATTTTTGTCCCTCAAAAAATACCTAGCTATAATAGTTTAGTTTTATTTTACAACTTGTATTTTCTGGAGTAAATTCTACATGGTGGTTATGTGTTTTCCATAATATATGTGTATGTGTATGTATGTGTATACATATATATATATTTATATACTTAGATACATAAATATTTTTAAAATATTGATGAATTTGATTTGTAATATTTTGTTAAGATTTGGGACTAGTTAGTAAATACGCCCTTCTCCTCTATTCCCATCTCTATATTTTGTCCAGGATTTGTATGATTTCTTTATAAATTGCTTGATATAATTCACCAGAAAAGCCATATAAGCCTGAAGCTTTCTTTCTTTTTGGATTTGGTTTATAAACAAATTTGATTTCTTTAGTAATAAAGGGCTATTTATATTTCCTGTTTCATACTTTGATAACTTTAGTAAATTGTATTTTAGGGGATTTTGGCATTTTATTTAATTTGTAAAACTTATTATCTTAAAATAATTAATAATATTTTTATTATTATTTTAATATTTATAAAATCTATAGTGACATTTTGATTTCATTCCATATTTTGATAACTTGTGTTCTCTCTCTCTCTCTCTCTCTCTCTCTCTCTGTCTTTCAGTTATTTTTACTAGGGATTTATCAACTTTGAGGCTTTTTAATAAAACACATTTGGATTTGAGAGAGGAGAGAGAGAGAGAATTCTTTTTTTTTTTTTTTTAGAGAGAGTGAGAGAGGGGGAGGAGAGAGAGAGAGAGAGAGAGAGAGAGAGAGAGAGAGAGAGAGAGATTTTTTTAGTATTTATTTTTTAGTTCTTGGCGGACACAACATCTTTGTTGGTATGTGGTGCTGAGGATCGAACCGGGCCGCACGCATGCCAGGCGAGCACGCTACTGCTTGAGCCACATCCCCAGCTCCTTTTTCTAACTTCTTAAAGAGAAAACTTAGATCCTAGATTTTGGGCATACATTTAAGGTTTTAGCATTTCCTCTAAGCACTGCATTATGTATATCACAGAAATTTTGATATGTTTACTTACTTTTTCTTATAATTTAATTCAAAATATTTCTTATCTCTTCTTTGAACTAAGAGTAAGTAGTGGGTTTTAAAAATATCTTTATTCTGTTTATTTATTTTTATGTGGTGCTGAGGATTGAACCTAGGGCCTTGCATGTGCTAGGCGAACACTCTAGCACTGAGCCACCACCCCAGCCCAGTAAGTAGTGTTTTTAACTCTAAATATTTGTGGATTTTTTTTCTTAGGTAGCATACTTTTAGTAATCACTAATATGATTATATTGTAAGTAGAGAATATATTCTGTAGGATTTTAATCTTTTCAAAATGTATTGAGTTACCTATGGACCAGCAGCATTTTACATCTATGATTTTGCCATATACACTTGAGTAGAATTTTTTTTTCTGTAGTTGTATATGTCATGTTTTATAAATAATTTTAGGTCAAAGTGACCTGTAGTGTTTTTCAGCTCCTTCATGTCCTCATTGAATTTTTTTTCTGTTTTATCAATTTCTGACAAAAGTCTATGAAAAATATCAATTTTTAACTGTGGAACAATTTCTTTTCTAATTATTTCAATTTTAAAAACATTTTATTTGTTATTTATAGTAATTACTTCAATTTTTCTTCCATGTATTTTGATTTTTCAGTTATTAGCTGACCATACACTCATGACTTTTATGTCTTACTGATTAGTTGACACTTTAACATTATTAAATGTTCATCTTTATCTCTCTTAACACTGTTTAAAGTCTACTTTTTATGATATTAAGATAACCCTTTATCTGTTTGCTTGACATATTTTCATACTTTTATTTTCAACTTATTTGTGACTTTATATTTAAAATGCTTCTTTTAGACAGCATATTGTACTCTTTGAGACTTACTCTTTTTTAAAAAATTATTTATTTATTTTAATTAGGTATAACTAATAGCAGAATGAATTTTGATTCATTGTACCCAATTGCAGCACAACTTTTGATTTCTCTGCACACAATGTAGCATCATGCTATATGTGCAATCATATATGTACCTAGGGTAATAATATTCATCATATTCCACTATCTTTCCTGTCCCCATATCCCCTCCTCTTTTCTCCCTTCCCACTTGCCCAATCAAAGTTCCTCCATTTTTCTCTGGATCAACATCCACTTATCAGAGAGTGGCTTATTTCTCTTAGCATGCTACTCTCCAACTCCATCCATTTACCTGCAAATGCCATAATTTTATTCTCTTTTTAATGCTGAGTAATATTTCATTGTGTATATATATATATATATATATATATATATATATATATATACCACCATTTCTTTATCCGTTCATATATTAAAGAACATCTAGGTTGCTTCCACAGTTTAGCCATTGTGAATTATGCTGCTACAAACATTGATGTAGCTGCATCACTGTGGTATGTTGTTTTTAAGTCCCTTGGGCATAAACTGAAGAGTGGGATAGCTGGATCAAATGGTGGTTCCATTCCAAGTTTTCTAAGGAATTTCCATACTGCTTTCCATATTGGTTGCACCAATTTGCAGTCCCACCAACAATGTATGAGGGTGCCTTCTCCCCTACATCCTCACCAACACTTATTATTGTTTGTATTCTTGATAAATTTAATTCTGATTGGAGTGAAATGAAATCTTAGAGTAGTTTTGATTTGTATTTCTCTAATTACTAGAGATGTTGAACATTTTTTCATATATTTGTTGATAGAATGTTTATTTTCTTCTGAGAAGTGTCTGTTCAGCTCCTTAGCCAATTTATTGATTGGGTTGTTTGGTTTTTAGGTGTTAAGTTTTTTGAGTTCTTTATATATTCTAGAGATTAGTGCTTTATCTGACATGTGTGTGGTAAAAATTTGCTCCCAAAATGTAGGCTCTCTCTTAACCTCAATTGTTTCTTTTGCTGAGAAGAAGCTTTTTAGTTTGAATCTATCTTATTTATTAATTCTTGATTTTTATTTCTTGTGCTTTAGGAGTCTTGTTAAGGAAGCCAGGGCTTAATCCAATGTGATGAAGATTTGGACCTACTTTTTCCTCTATTAGGCACAGGGTCTCTGGTCTAATTCCTAGGTCCTTGATCCACTTTGAATTGAGTTTTGTGCATGGTGAGAGATACAGGTTTAGTTTCATTTTGCTGCATATGGATTTCCAGTTCTTCCAGCACCATTTGTTGAAGAGCTGGGTGTTAAACCATGATGCAAAGAAAAGACCACTGACTCCAATTTTGAATCAAATTAAAGCAAGCTTGTATTTGTGTACGTTGGAGCTGGCCAGGACTGTCTCTCCCAAAAATCGAGGGCTAGAGATCAGTACCCCAGCTCTCTAGAAACACAGTTTTATAGCACAAAAAGTTGCAAAGAGGGGTGTCTTGAGAACTTACAGATAATAGGATTTTGACAAGCATAATACAAAGGCAGATAGTAGGTTAATGATCTACATGGCTTAATATTTCAAGGTAGGGAATAAATTTAGATTCCCAACATTAGAATTTATGTGGTGCCACTGAGGTTTCAGAGAGGGCTGTTATCTGGTCAGGGAAAGCCAGGCATGGGTGAGTTCAAGACAGGAATTCCAAACAAGTTTAGAAATAGCAGTAATTCATAGTAAAACAGAAATTAACTTTTGATGACTTTGTGATGAGATGGCTCCCAATCTTAAAATTTTTGTTCTTCAAATGACATCATAATAAAATGAAAAGAAGACTGAGATATTTATAAATAAAGTGAAAAGTAAAACAATTGGCAAATTATATATGTGTTGAAGGACTTGCATCCAGGATATCTAAAGAACTCATATATGATAATAAAAAGACAAACCATCAAGTTGAAATATATCAAAAAGGATAGATGCCATGAATGGCTAATAAGCACATGGAGAGATGCTTAATATCAGCTGCTATCATGAAAATGCAAATTAAAACTACAATGAGATACTAGTACATTAAATATAAGAGCTACATCAAAAGGCTGATAACACCACTTGCTGGGGGAGATGTGAAGAAAGTTATATATTGTTTGTGGGAATTTAAAAAGATACAACCACTTTGGAAATCAGTTTAGGGGTTTCCTGGAGTTAAACAATTTTTACCATTTGATGCACTAATTTCACAAAAGATTGTGTATATAAATGTTTACAGCAACATTATTTATAATAGCCCCAAACTAAGAATAATCCAAATATTCATTAATGGACAAATAGATAAACGCAAGGTAATATATCCATACAATGAAATAGTACTTTACAATAAAAAGGGCAAATTACTGATACATGTTACCACTGGATGAGTCTCACAAATGTTATGTCAAGAGAGAAAACAAACAAAAAACAGACACAAAAGACTATATATCTATGATTTTAATTGTCTGACATTTCTAGAAAAAGCAAATATTTCTAGAAATAAGTAAATTAGTAATTGCCTAAGGTTAGAGGTAAGTATTGACTGCAAATGGGCATGAAGGAACTTTTTGAAGTGATGTAAATGTTCTAAATTGGTTGTTGGTGATGATTGTACAACTGTGTAGATTTAATAAAAATCTTTGAACTGGGCTGGGGTTGTGGTTAATGGTAGAGTGCTTGCCTAGCATGTGTGAGACACTACATATAAATAAATAAATAAAATAAAGGTCCATCAACAACTAAAAAATAAAAATCATTGAACTGTGCCTTAATGGGTAATGGGCAAAATTTAAGTTACTTAAGTCATATCTTGAGAAAGTATAATAGGACTCTTTCTGTGTCCCCTGATAGAGTCAATTCTTCTCTGGGAAAGAGGATCCTTAGATCTGCAAAGCCTAAAGTTGCTGAAAAGGGAAGCACAAATACCCCAACAGGTCACTAGAAGTGATGGTAATCGGGGTTACTTTTGTTATTGCCCTAAAGCCATGTATTTTACCTATTAGGAACACAGCAGCATGAAACGGTCAAAGATTTAGGGTACAAACTGCATTCTGGGAGAAGGTGCCCCATTCTCACAGGGTATTGTCTTTTAACTGGTACCTCAGCTGTGCTTTCAAAAGTCCTTTATGTCACTCTCTTGGGCCAGCAACTTCCGGATGGTACAGTATATAGAAAGATCATCCTGAGCTCTCTTCCATGCCTACTTTGTTAAATGAGTCCTTTGATCTGATGAGATGCTACGTAGGATCCCATGTCAACATCCGGATGGTGGTGTTGGCTTAAAGCCCTGAAGAGCAGACAGACAACCCGTATTCCAAAGACTGTTGATTTCAGTCAAGATGAATCACTGTCCCTTTCAGAATGGAAACGATGTAAGGCAATCAACTTATCAGCAAGCCACTAATTAGTCTCTTCAAATGAGTGTTGGTCTCTGTTGCTGGAAGTTCAGATGTTTAGCTGCTGACGTAGCTATATTAACCTTTGTGAGTGAAAGCCCCTGCTGTTTTTCCCATGGTTTTCTGCAACTTTGGCTACTCTGGTCATTGTACTAATGATAGATGTTGGGTGACATCAACTATCTGGTTGTTTATCCAAGGGAGGCTTTGAAGATATACCTAATACAAAGGACAGCTAAGGAGGGGGGATAAGCCAGACTTCCTGTACTGCTGTAAACAGATTATTGCTCTGTTCTCTTCATGGGTCTATCCCCTGGGAGAAAGGAACCAGAGCCAGGGAAATGCACAGGTGGGAGTGACCTGAAATATCTAGTACTTCCTCAGGATGACTGTGCCTGAGACTTTTCAAAAGAAAAAGATACATGGAGTTGTGCAGCTTTAAGTTGGGAGGGCAAGGATTTGAATGAAGACTTCCTAGACATGTTTAAATTTGCAGGTGATAGAATCCAGAGAGGATAAGGCCACTGTAGCAGGAAGGGAGTCATGGCTTCCAAGAAGCACTGCATATCAAGTTCAGAATAATTGTTTCAGAACTGATTTCTCTAAGTTCATAAAGATATTAGATGTATCCTTTTGTTGCCCACCTCCAAGAAATCAACTTAATGTGGTTTTGTAAAAAACAGAATCTAGTAGAAAATTATTGGAATGTACTTTAGAAGCCAAAGTTCAGGAATGTGGACGTGGCCATGACTTTGAAGAAAATAGAAATGAAGACCTGGGAACACACTGAATGCCCCATCATCACTTGGTTTTGCTTTTGTCTCATTCCCCCTGCCCTCTCCTCTTTCTTTTCTCTTACAGTCCACATGTCACACATGACCCCAAGTTTTCATGCTGTGGATCCAGTGACCAATGATAATCTCCAAAAGCCAGCAGAAAGAATCAGATTGGTCTAGATAGTGTCACTGTCACCCAGCATAAATATGAGAGACTTGCCCTGGGCATGAAGAAGAGGAAAGGCTAGAAAAAAAATGCACCCCAAAACAGGATTGTGGTTCATAGGCTAGAAATTCACCCCAAAAGGTGCTACAAGATAAATCTGCTGATCCAGTTAAAAGTATAGTATGAAACTCTATCTTCAAGTGTCATAAAACTTCCTTGGAGAAGTTATTTAACTTGTTTCATTAATAATAAAAATGTTCTTTTATTAATTGGGTGGTTACCCTTTGCCAGACACTGTGATTTTTTTTTTTTTTTACATTTGTACACACTAATCCTGACAATGACTCCATGGGTTGGTTTAATTATTTCTACTTCACAAATCAGGAACCCAAGAAACTGTAAGATTAAATAATTCTGCTACATGCTTGAAGTTACACAGGCATTAGTCCATGTTCATCTGGCTCCAAAGTCCATAGTCTCAACCAAAAGGATAATTATAAGCACATGTGAGCCATTATTTCCATTGTCCAATCTCAGATCCTGAAGAGAGAGAGAAAACTGAGTTTGACCATCAGGATCTGGATGGCAGCAAAAAAAAAAAAAAAAAAAAAAAAAAAAAATCCTGGAGGGGAATAAAGAGATTCTGAATATAATCTTAGCATTGTAATGATTTATCTAAATGAAGAAAGCTAGAGGTTGTCTTCTTGGTCCATATTATGTAGAGTTTGACCAGTATTGACAAATTACTTGGAGAATTTGGCTAGGAACAGATGTGCTCTGTGTATGGTAAGAGAAGGAAAGTTACTCAAAATTGGCTTTAAGATATAAAGCAGGAAAGAATTAAAAAGAGAACAATCTGAGCTCCTATAGTCAAAGGGGTTAAATGATGTGATTCAGGATGTGTCTTTCTGTCCATCATTTTCCAAAATAGTCACTTGGCTTTCAGTTTAGACACTAATTTAATGACTTTTTACATTGTCATGCTGCCTATTGTAAAGTAAAATGAACAAAAAACAACATAAATAGTACTTATATGTGCCAACTAGTCTGTACAAAAATAAAAGAGAAGTCTATTTTTTAACAAAGTATTTTATTGCTTACTTATAAAAATAAAATACAATCGTTACTTATCCTTGATTCTAAGTGTAATCATCATTTTCATTCTAAAGAGTTGATATTCAGTCCTCAGTCACAGTTTGGAATATTGTGTGGGACCATTGAGCAGGTCTATGCTTAGCAGAGATCATTTCCCAGGGGACCTCTCACCTTCACCGAGGGAAGCATTCCTGACTTACCAGTTTCTTTACAGCAATCTTCACATCCTTGTTTCTGAGGCTATAGATGATGGGATTCAGCATGGGGGTCAACACTCCATAAAATAAGGAGATGAGTTTGTCTGAAATATCTTGCTTATCTGCTCCCAAGGGGTCCTTTGATTTGGGCTTTGCATACATGAAAAGTATGGTCCCATAGAAAATTACCACCACAGTAAGATGAGCAGAGCAGGTAGAGAAGGCCTTTCGCCGCCCCTCAGCTGAGGGGATCCTCAGGATGGTGGTCAGTATAAAGATGTAGGAGACAAGGATGAACAGAACTGGGACCCCCAGGAAGATCACATTGGCTACTCCCATGCTGATCACATTGATGGAGATGTCGGCACAGGCCAACTTTAGGACAGCCAAGATCTCACAAGTGAAGTGGTTGATGACATTGTCTCCACAGAAGGGCAATTGTACTGCAAGAGAGATCTGCACCAAAGAGTTGGTTCCACCAGCCACCCAGGAGCTGATGGCCATGGGCACATAGGCAGCCTTACTCATGATCACAGAGTATCTAAGGGGGTTGCAGATGGCCACATAGCGATCAAAAGCCATCATGCCCAGGAGCACACACTCTGTGGCCCCCATGGCAAAGGAGAGAAACATCTGCACAGCACAGCCTGAGAAAGAAATGGTTTTCCTGGGAGTGAGGAAACCATCTAAGACTAGAGGAATGGAAGAGGTTGTGTAGCAGATGTCCAGGAAGGACAGGTTCCCCAGGAAGAAGTACATGGGCGTGCGCAGGTGGGAGTCAAGGATGGTCACCAGGATGAGGATGCCATTGCCCAGCAGGATCACCAGGTATGTGAGCAGAATGAGCACAAAGAATGTTTTCTCCAGTCTTGGCTGATCTGACAGTCCCAGCAAGACAAATTCGGTCACAATGGACTGGTTTGCCTCTTCCATTTTAAATGCTCTCTCCCACTCTCAGGAAAACTGAAGATAGTGCACAAATGTTTATTGGGATCAATATATTTAGAGATGAGGCCCTTTTATAGCTGAGTTGACTAGTAAAGTCACTGTAATGCTGTTAGTAATGCTTTCTCCAGAGCAATGCAGACAATTCTACCGAGCCTTACAGAGGGATTGTTTAAAGGGGTCATTGTGTATAGAATGCACTTTGGTCACTGTAGAACCATGGACCCAGTGTATTAGAGAAAATCAATTACAATGAAATTTTCCTAGAGCTTATAATTAAATTGACCCTTGAGATGCCAACTTAGATCATCATTCAAAGAATAAAATCCACTGTCTACTGAAGTTACCTTCAAAGTTAGGATATATCAGCTGGGTGTGGTGGAGCACATCTATAATCATAGTGACTTGGGTGGCTGAAGCAGGAGAATCTCAAGTTCAAGACCATTCTGGACAACTTAGCAAGACCCTGTCTCAAAATTTAAGATAAATAAATAAATAAATGAAGCTGGGGATGTAGCTCAATGGTAAAAATGTTATTGAGTTTAATCCTGTGTGTGTGTGTGTGTGTGTGTGTGTGTGTGTGTGTGTGTGTGAATCAGAATATATCAGTCAAAGCAGGACAAACATCCCCTGGAAATCTAAGCAACCATGATCTATGAAAAACTTGTAGTCAGTTCAGTAGAGTTAACACACTTGAAGGAAAAAATATGTGCAGCCCTTTATTTGGGTCTATGTGAAAATCGTAAAAGAGGAAACTTGAGGATGCTGCATTGTTCCCAAAATGACCAGGGAAGTGGACTCCCCCAGCTAGATCTGCCTGTCCCTGAATTGTCCCTGTAGAACATGTGAGGGCTTCAAGCTGTCACACTCAGAAATGTTGGTCTCTGACATCATCTCACTCACTTCTCTGGTCAAAGTCTATGTATGTTTAATAATTTTCTGGTTCAGCTTCACTAGGAATCTTACATGGAGAGAACATAACGAGCAGAGGCCAGGAAGATTGGGGTCTACTTAGAATCTATATTTGTTACATTGTCCATAGTACTGCAATTTCCCCAGAAAGAACAGAAATAGAATCCTCGTGCCTTTCAGTGTGACTTTTGTGACTTTTTGACTGATCTATGTGTTTTTGGAGATGTTTTCTAAGTTACAACTTCTAAATCAGGTTCTTATATACCTGAGTTGACCATTTAAAGCCACTGTAATGCCATTGTCAAGTTTTTTCCACAACAAAGCAGATAATTCTACCCATCCTCACAGAGAGCTTACTTGAAGAAGGTGCCCCATGTGGAGTGTACTTTGTGTCACTTCAGAAGCGAGGGCAGAGTGCATTAGAAAAAAAAAAAGAAACCTCAAGCCTTGGCTTCTTGGGTTAAAAATGAGGAAACTGAAGTTCAGAGAAGATCACAAGTAGCCAAGACAGGGCCAGGTGGTTCTTCATCTTCTTCCTAGGGATCCTTTCATCACCGCTCTGATTCTTGTTCTTCTGTTGGAGCCAGAGTGTTTCCACAGAGTTAAAAGATGAATTATGAAGTCTCGGTCATTCTTGCTTTCCCTAAGACATTCATGAAAAATAGAGGTATCCCACCTTTCTCCAAGATATCTGTCTCATGTCAGCTGCACACATTGCATCTGTGACTATTGTACTGTCGCTGGTAGAGGAAGACTGCGTAAGTGAAATCAGACACAGTTTGAAGCTATCCTCACGCATTTATCAGCAATCAACTGTAGGCACCAGGTGTATTGGGAGAAAAGAGATCGGTTTTCAGAGATATTAGTACTACTGAATGGAGAATCTAAGACTTGGCTGGAATATTGCAAAGTAACTTGTCTTGAGAAGGGAAACCTCCCTCTCCTCCACTGTGTGACTACCCTCCATGAAACACTTCTGCTCTGAACACCCTGAGTTGTGTGGAACACACATCTCCCACTCTTTTTTCAGGCAGCCTTGATTATTAGAAAGCTTGTTCTCACCTGGAACAGAAACTTCCTTCTTCTAATGTCATTCCCCATGTGTCCCCTCACTCTATCTTGTCCCCACACTAGACTCCTGGTACATGCTGTCTCCCTGTCCACTATAAAGGACTTTCAGAGAAATGGAAGCTGGGACTAAGTACCCACCTTGGATACCATTTGTCCCTGCATTCCACCTTTGCTCTTCTCACCTACCTGGAGAAGCTTTGGTGACGGAGAGAACAGGTCTATGTCCATTGTGGAGATCAATCCATGATGCAAAAGTAAGCTCTCACATATAGAAGGTCTCATGGCAAGAAAGGTGCTAAGGCCTCTGGGATTGGGAAGTGGTTGTTTCAATGGACCACCTCAATCATCCCTGGTCCTGTTCAGTCTTCGGAGGCTAGAAATATGCAATAAATTCTGTTTAGGTGATTGGAACTGAGCATTTCCTTCAAATTGCATCATAAGGTAAAGAAAATTTAGGATTGGCAATAGCTGGAGAAGCTCTAGCTCCTCAACTTCTGGGCTTCTTCATGCCCAATGAGAAACAAGAAGAAGGAAAACTTGAGGATCCACTTCCCAGCTTCTCCTGGCAGTCATACCTGGCCTGCATAGCCAGGTACTTTCTGTTCTTTGTCCTTTACTCTGCTCTCCAGAGGTTCTACCAAGGTGCTATGGAGCCATTTAGAGTTCTAGTTGTTTGGGGGCCAATTTTAATCCCAGAAGCAATTTAAAGTTTGGTGAAAGGCCTCACAGGAGTTTAGGGCCTGTGTCCCATATAAACCCAATTAGGGAAGTTTAAGACAGGTCTATGTAAATCTTAACTCTAACTACAGAGGAATGTTTCTTAGAGGAGAAAGTACCCCTCCCCACACACACACCCAGGCTTGCTGGTCTTCCAGGAAATAGATGAAATAACTCAGGTCTGACTGTGTCCTGACCACAATATTGTATCTTTCTGAGGGGGCTCTGCCTTTGTCTTTGCGAAGATAAGTATCAAAACAAGAAGGAGGTTTGCCACGGCTGAGAGAGAGACTTGGTCATCCAAATGCTCCCTATGTAGCTGGTCTCCCTAAAGTTCCTCAGCCATCTCCAGAGCTGACCAAACCTGGCCTTGTCCTTGAAAACAGGAGGAAGGGGGCATGCTCCATGAGCCATGCTTTTTAGGTTTGAAATATTCTGTTGACATACTCTTAAGTTGGGAGGTGCACCAGAAGGAGAGCAGAAATGACAAGATCAGGGCTTCTCACCCACAAAAGATGAGATGATTGCCTAATGCCCTAAACTTTTATGGGAGACCAGGAGTAGGGAAGAGTCAGAGGAGGAAGGTCAGATGCAAAGGCATCATGGAACCCTATCAAAAGAAGATATTATGGGGCATAGGGCCAGATCACAGATAAAGAGAAGGCTGAATTAAGGGCAAAGTTTTACAACTAAGAGAGAGAAACAAACCAAATCAAAACAAGCCAGGTGTGGTGGTGCTTGCCTATAATCCCAACTACATTATGAGGCTGAGGCAGAAGGATCACAAGTTGCAGGCCAGCCTAGGCAACTTAGTGGAGACCCTGTCTCAAAAGAAAATTTTAAAGGGCTGGGGATGTAGCCCAAAGGTAGAACACTCCTGGGCTCGATCCCCAATAACACAAAAGAACTAAACAACCAAAAGAAAAAATAAAGAAGATGGAAACTGGAGGGTAGGATTTAAGACAGCATAGTAGACTGGGGACCAAAAGAGTGTTTCGTCAAAACATCCTCCAGCTATCCCTTTATTCTGTGCTACGCACTGGGGTGGTTACTGAGGATGACATAAACATGTCTTTCCTGTAATTGAAGAGTGTGTGGATTAGTGGACATGGAGGGGTTTGACTTTAACGTGGGACAATGATATCAGTAGTGGCTCCATGTCGTTTTTATTTTGCGGGTGGTCGGGGTAACCAGGGATTGAACTCAGGGGTCCTCGACCACATCCCCAATCCTAGTTTGTATTTTATTTGGAGACAGGGTCTCACTGAGTTGCTTACTGCCTTGCTTTTGCTGAAGCTGGCTTTGTGCTTAGGATCCTCCTGCCTCGGCCTCATGGGCTGCTGGGATTACAGGCATGCACCACTGTGCCCAATGGCTCCATGTTTGAGAACAATAGAATTGGCTTTAACCAGTATCTCTTTAACTGGCTTCCCAGATTAACTAATGCTACCCATTCCCTGTGCAAAACGTATGAACCAACACCCAAATCAGGTGGCAGGCTTCCCAACACATCTGCTTAGTATTAAAAAGTGCTCTTGTTTGTTCTCAGACTGCTCTAGCCAATTGTTAATCTTATAGTTACATTAGTTTAATTTAATTTCTGCAAACTGAGCTAAAAAGAGGGTGAAAAGAGTTATTTTCATGGGAACTAAGGTTGAATGCTTTGTATAAATTTATTAAAGGGAAGTTATTAAAATAAAGTGCTGTCATATCAAATGTCAGGAAGACAACTATTAAAATCTAGGCAGATTCTGCATGCTGATCCTTTTGAAAAAGATTTAACTTCCTACTTCAAGAAAATTAAAAACTGCAGACAACATGCCATGTTATGGTTTACTTATGACTCCAACTAGTGGACTTATAAGCAAGAAAAAAGCCCTCTCTGCATAAAAGATAGGCAATAAAGTCCAGTTATGTTTAAGCTTAAAATAAAATGTTCAAGGTAGTGGTTCTCAAACTTTAATTCCAGAACCCCTTCATGTTCTTTAAATATTTCTTTTCTTTTTTTTTCTGCTCCTTCTGATATTCCTGTTGTGCATAAATTACACCTTTTGTAGTTGTCTCATAGTTCTTGGATATATTTGTGTTTTTGCTTTGTTTTGTTTCAGTCATTTCTTTCTTTGCTTTTTAGGTTTGAAATTTTCTGTTGACATATTCTTAAGTTGGGAGATGCTTTCCTTAACCATGTTCCATCTACTGATGACCCTATTGAGGTAGTATCCACTTCAGTTATAGTGTTTGGGATATTTAGCCTTTCCTTTTTTTTTTTTTTTTTGTCCTTAGGATTTCCATCTCTCTGCTTAGATTTTTCTTTTTTCCTTTTGTTATCAACATTTTCCTTTAGAGCTCTTAACATATCAATCATAGCTGTCTGATAATTCCAACAACCCTGCCATCTCTAAGTCTGTTTCTGAGGCCTGGTCTGTCTTCAAACTATACTTTTTGCCTTTTAGCATGTATTGTAAGTCTTTAGCATGTATTTATAATATATGATTAAAATAGGCCTTACATGCAGTAAATAGGCCTTAGTGATGTGGCGGTAAGAATGTCCAGGGAGGGGAAATATTTCATAATTCTAAAAACAGGTCTTAGTCTTTTAGGGAGCCTGTGTCTCTGGGCTGTCATCTTCACAAGGGCCTCTCAGGTAGGACAGGATATTTAGAACTGGATGGATGGAGTTAGGTCTCTAATGAAACAGAAATAAACCAGAAGCTATGAGAAACATAAAATTAAAACAGAAATCATGTTCCCCCAGGGGAGAGTCAAAGCAAAAGGTATGAGTAGCTAGGGATCTCAAGGAATGTCCACTGTGCAAACATTAGGAATTACGGGTCCTTACAGGTCATATACCCATCAGTAATAATAACAACAATAACAGTAAGAATGATGGATATTGTTTTTTGTTTATCTACCATGTGTTGGGCATTGTGCAGATATGCATTCTCTCACTTTAATTTAATGCTGGCAAGAAGCCAACGAAGTAGGTATTTTTATTTACTTTACAGAAATGAGGAACTAGGTTCAGAAAGTTTAGTCATTCTACAATGCGAACTTACATAAAAACATCAAGTTGTAAAACACACACACACACAAAATATTTACTTGTCAATTAAAACAAATTTTTAAAAGACTGCTTGGAGCTGAGGTTGTAGTTCAGGGGTAGAGTGCTTATCTAACACTCTTATGGGAGGCCCTGGGTTCGATCTCTAGCACTGCGAAAAAATAAACAAATAAAAACAAAGTAAAAAGATTGCCACTTGTAATGTCTCTTTTTGAGTATAAAACTAGATCATTTCTTCTAAAAAAAAAAAAGAAAAAAAATTATGAGAACGTCTAGAGAACGTCTGGGCAGCCCCGAAGGCCCTGGTTGTCATGTACAAGGCCAGCTGCCGCCCACTATTTGCTCACATAAACCAATAAATTCAATCATTTGTTTAAGATGGCTCAACTTTGGGTTTCTCCTACTTACAGCTAAAAATGATTAATAAATAAAATTGATTAAACATGATCAGTCTCAAGGCCATTATGGCCGGAGAGGACACCAAATGTTATCACAGTAAAGTGGGATGGTATCCATACTTTGGGTCAATGGGGAGTCCATTTGCAGCTTGGATCAAATAAGGAAGGAGCAATTTCTGTCAGAAATATTGGACACTATCCTCCCCTTTGGTATAGCATAGAACAAAGGTTACGCATTGAAGTAGAGGACGTAAGTATAGGAAAAAAGCTCTGGAGTTGGCCAGGGAGCAAAAAGCCTTAGACAGAAGCAGCTCTAGGCGGGTAAGTAGTATTTTGCTAAGACCTGCTTAGTCAGAGATCTTTGATGACACAGAACAGAGAACCTTTCAAGTAATCCTTAACTGGGGCCAGGAGGTGAGACCCAGTTAGTATAGAATTATGGCGTACCTGCTGAGCAGGCTCAGGGGTTGGGAAGTTTCTCTTATAAGTGTGTGAAGGGGAGGCAGCAAGCAAGTAGTGAACTTTGAATTGGAGTCTGGTGTCTATCAAAAGCAACTGATAAGGACTGGTATGAAAAGGAGGTAGGACACTCTGCTAATAAAAAGGTCCTGGGTACTAATTATTCCTTTGTGAGAAGGAGATGGACATTGGCATCAAAGTTCTTTGTGCATCTTTGTAATCCTTACAACACCATTTTTCCTTGTTAGACCAGGGGAAACACACAGAGATCTCACTACAATGTGTGGACTCAGCTGGTTCTCCTGAAGGTGTTGTCCTTTCCATGGAGACTGGAAACAATCTCTGACTATACCTAGTTGGGGACCATAGACTATCTCAGGCCTTGAGCTAAAATTTGCATGGTCTCTTAGGAAAAAGTTTCAGCCCTCACTTACACCTGCTGTAGAAGTCCATCGGCCACACAAAACGTCCCATCTCTGAGCACCAAGTGAGGGCAAGAGAAAGCTAAAAGGTAATTGGGGAAAGGTACTTTACTGAGTACCTATATGCAAATTACTTTTCTAGGTGACACAGACAAATATTACCTGGAATTATCAAGTCCCTCCTAAGATTGTCCCAAACCTGGGCACTTTTACTTTTGAAGGTCCTAACTCATATCATGTCAAAATGAACTTTTATCTCATTTCAATTTCATGGTAAATTTTAAATAGATTTTTCTATTTATGTTATTAAAATTGTTTGGCTTACAAGTGACTGAATTTACAATTCTATGCCTTCTCAACAAGTTTTATGAAAACACAGGAATTCTTGCAAAGTGAAATTAACCTAATTTACAGATTGTTTTAAAATAATAATGTATGAATATAAACATTTATTCATTATTAATGAGGCTGAGATAATGTGCCACTTAGTAGACATATAGATAATCACAAGGTTTTTTTTTTTAGGATTTTGTTTTGTTTTGTTTTTTGTAATTAGGTGCCAAGATGTTTTCTAGACCGCAAACATCTTTGCCCTTAAAGAAGATGCCATAGAACTGATTACTGCACCCTTTCTCCCTGCTTATTCTCTGTGTAGGAGTTGAAACACTTATAAGTATGAATTAAGATCCACTTATGCAAGTGAAAATTAAAGGAATTTACTTTAGCAAATACTTATTAGGGCACATTTGTTTCTTTGAACAAAAGCAATTCAGTGAGCTTCTTTCCTTGGGAATCAGGGTACAGGCCATGCCAGAGAAGGACCCACAGCAATGATATGAATGAAAACCTGCTGTTCACACTTCTGTGCTTAGAATGTTGTTCCCTGTCAAAGGTTGAGCTCCCCAGATGCTGACTCTAATGGGGAAATTTTCCTGCAGAATGTTTACTGGAAGCACTCTTCAGATCAACATCTACGGGGATGGGCAAAGCCACCATGGGGAAGCTCTTGAGCTGGGAGGCAGGATGACCAGGTGAGGTAGTTCTCTTTAGCCCAGAGTAACCCTGAAGACTTAGCTGAATGCTGTCAGCCACCCACATGCCCAGCAGCGAGGGTAACAAGTTCTTCAGCCCTATGTAGGGATGGGGATCTAGGCAGCACACCACAGCATTCACTACACACTCTTACCATCCAATACTTCTTAAAGTTTAATGTGCATGCAAATCACCTGAAGGATCTTGTTAAAACAAAGATTCCAACTCAGTAGGTCTGCAATGGGCCCCAAAATTCTGTATGTCAAGTAAGCTTCCACATGATGCTGACATTGCTGGCCCATGGGCCACACTGTGAATGGCGTGGCTATAAAGGCAGCTTAGATTTGCTTTGCATTGAGATTCTCAAGTGAGAGCCATCCAACTCCGAGGATCATGAAATATATTCCACCATCACTGGGTGAGGCATTTCTGAGACACCAGATCCTTCACAGCGGCCTTCACATCCTTGTTCCTCAGACTGTAGATGATGGGGTTCAGCATGGGGGTCAGAAGACCATAGAAAAGAGAGATGAGTTTGTCTGTGAGGTCCTGCTTGTCAGCCCCCAGCGGGTCCTTGGACTTGGGCTTTCCATACATGAAGAGAATGGTCCCATAGAAGATGATCACCACAGTAAGGTGGGCAGAGCAGGTAGAGAAGGCCTTTTTCCTTCCCTCGGCTGAGGGAATCTTTAAGATGGTGGTGAGTATGAAGATGTAGGAGACAAAGATGAACAGAACTGGGACCCCCAGGAAGATCACATTGGCCACCCCCATGCTGATCACATTGATGGAGATGTCGGCACAGGCCAACTTTAGGACTGCCAAGATCTCACAGATGAAGTGGTTGATGACATTATCTCCACAGAAGGGCAATTGTACTGCAAGAGAGATCTGCACCAAAGAGTTGGCTCCACCAGCCACCCAGGAGCTGATGGCCATGGGCACATAGGCAGCCTTACTCATGATCACAGAGTATCTAAGGGGGTTGCAGATGGCCACATAGCGATCAAAAGCCATCATGCCCAGGAGCACACACTCTGTGGCTCCCATGGCAAAGGAGAGAAACATCTGCACAGCACATCCTGAGAAAGAAATGGTTTTCCTGGGAGTGAGGAAACCATCTAGGACCAGAGGGACTGAGGAGGTTGTGTAGCAGATGTCCAGGAAGGACAGGTTCCCCAGGAAGAAGTACATGGGCGTGCGCAGGTGGGAGTCAAGGAGGGTCACCAGGATGAGGATGCCATTGCCCAGCAGGATCACCAGGTACATTGACAGGATGAGCACAAAGAATGTTTTCTCTAGTTTTGGGTGGGCAGAGAGGCCAAGCAAGATAAATTCTGTCACAGTAGACTGGTTGGATGCTTCCATTTCAAACTCTCTCTTTCCTCCCTAGGAATATGGAAGGCAGAAAAATACATGTTTTCTGTTTGGCTTGCTTGAGTCAATGCATGGAGATTACAGCATAATGTCTTTATTATTATAGATAAATCTGAGATTCAACTTTAAAAAAAAAAACAAGTTATCTACAAGCCAGGCTATGTAGTAGACTTTGGAAGAGTAGACCTTGGAAATTTAATGAAATTTAATAAAATGAAGGACACTTTGTGTAATTGATGATATTAATATAGCTAATGAAATGTCATATGTCTACATATGCTGTCTCCAGCACTTCGTAGGGAAGCATGGACTTCTGAGTAACTCTTGTGTCTGCTGTAAAATTGGAGACTTTGGGCTGTCACAGCTCAGTGCCCCCTGTCCATTGAGGTCACAGGGCCTATTCCTCTGGATCTGGTTCCTTCTCACTCAGCAAGTTTCTGTTATAATCTGGCTTCCCACACTATCTTACATGGAGAGAATGTACTAGATCGAGAATACAAAATTACTTATCTCCTTAACAGTTTTATTTCTGGCGTATACTGCACTTCTTTGTGAGTTTAGTTAATGTACATCAGTTCAACTGATTGTGACTCTCTTCTCTATAAACTCTGACCAAATTAAATTTCTGGAACCTATAACATGGAGTCCCCACCAAAGTCTCCAGAAATGTAATCTGGAGAGAAGAATTCCTCCTATAAGCACATCTGACTGCCTGCATCTTTGCTACTCCAAGTCTTGGCCAGAGAAATAGAATCTTACCTAATTGTGGGAGCCCACTCAAAATTCACAACCCCAGCTTGGGTTAGATGGGGCCTTGAGTCACAACCACATCAAATTTGGAAAGAAATGTCATCCAGTGCCATTTGGAGGTTTTGCAGACATGTTCACAGGCAAATCTGCTCAACCTCCCAGGACCAAAATCTACACTGGAGACTATCAAAATTCTGCTGCCAAAGAGATTCAGAAAACAAGTGTCATCAGACCTAGGGCACAATGACATGGAGCTGTATCCCTAATAGCTCCCCCAATGCTGACTGAAAATACTGATTTCTGGGTCCTTCCTTTGCAGATTGCCTTGGCAATCTATTTTAATTTTGTTTGTTTATTTGTTTTATTTATTTTTTAAAATAAAAAGTTCCTATGTACGTCAGATGTACACCAAAAATCACTGACTGATTTCAGTCCCACTCAGTTTTAAGGTAGAGAAACTGAGGACAGGTGAAGGGTTTATACATGGTCCTGAAGAAAGGGGGATTTTTTTTCTAGTTGGCAATGATACAATATTCAGAAGAATTTATCTCAAGCTATCAGGGATTAAGAGATGAAGCAGAATCTGAACTTGATAGAATACTTACATATTAAACCAGACCAGTTCCTACCCACAGCACCAGGGATCCCCTTTCCCTAGGTGAGTTCTCAGCCTCAGCTGAATGTTTTGAACAGTGAAGGCTCCAGGAAAGATTATTAGGAAACTGGGCTGTCAGAGTTCTTCAGAGATCTGAAATCTGCCTTTTTCCTACTTCTCTCTTTCTCCACTTGCTCAGTGTGCCTTCTGGCCTTGTGCAAAACAGACCTGTTCTTTTGTCACAGTTACAGCCTTCAAAGCTCTAGAAATAGTTGTCTTGTTGCCTGATCCATCCCTATTCCCAGCCTCCTCCCTGCACCCTTAGCACAAGACCTCTTCTTCCCATCACACCAAATGGTAAAAAGTTGGCCATGGCTAGAAATAGCGGTCTTGTTGCCCGACCCACCCAGCACTCACCCAGCTTGGGGACCAATCCAGGCTGCATCTATTGCTCGCAGGCAAGCAGGCTAATGGAGCTGAGAGGTTGCTGGTTTACTGGTGTCAGGACAAGTAGCTGGCTCTAGGGTTACCTGCCCATCTGGATGTCACCAATCCATAACCTAGGATGCCATACAGAGCACATCTATCAGATCTACCCTGGGAATAACAGGGTGCACAATGATGACATAGTATTTACCCTTTAACTGTTGTCTCACTCCCCAATGTCTCAGAATGACCCCTGAGTGTAGAGAGGTCCAAGGTACAGCCACAGCCCCAGAAACCTTGCCTGACCTTGGGACTCAGTAAAACAAGAAGACGAGTCTGACCCTCAAGCCGGAGGCTCAACAAGGAGCCCCAGCCTGGAGGAGGCTGTACCCAGGGCAAGCTGGGCCTGGCATCCTCTTTTCTCTGTGCCCCATGCTGCTCTCCACAGGGTCCCATAAAGACTCTCTCAGGAACTTAAGGCCAGGTTGCTTTGGGGCTGGAAACTATCCCAGAAGCAATTTAAAGTTTGGTGAGTGATTCAGAAATTAGACATTACCCAATAGACCCAATTAAGCCATGTTGTAAACCTACCAGAGCTCCCCTCTTACTACAAGAAAACTTCAGCTTAGAAAGTTTTCCAGTACGAGGTATTCAGAATTCTCCTGGGCTTTATCACAATGATGAATTCAAAGTGGCTCTGTCACTGATTCACAAAGAGTCTAGAAGGGAAGAAGAGCTGGTCTCGGTGATCCAAACACTCCCAGGAACTCTGGGGTAGACCCATTCCTCAGCCACCCAAGCATCTTCTCCCCTCCACCCAGTGACCCAGTGACCCGTCCATGGCCGTCTCTGTCTCTCACTGCTACTAGCCTTTCTATCATTCCAATCTCCATGCTCCAAACATCTCATATGTACCTATGTACCTGGCACTAGAGAGTTAGTGTAGAAGGTGGACATGATGATCAGAAACGAATCTTTGTCTCTGGAAAACACCCAGTAGCGTGAAACTATCTGTAAACCAAGGCATGACTGAGAGTGCCACAAAGCTGTTCAGGAGGCTGGACGCAGCAGGAGTGCGTGGAACTAGCCCAGGATGAGAATCACAGAGATTGAGGAGACAGTTACCCTAGATCCATTTAGAATTAAGAGGTTATAGGATTTAGAAAGAGATCTAGGACAGGATACACAGGAGAGAAAAGAATCAACAATGACTACAATTCCTGCTGGGTTCAGGACTATTATACCCAAACATAGCATCTTGGCATATGGAATGTTTTAAGCTGAATGAATTTGAGAAACAGCTTGGATCTGAAATGTCTCCTAAAGGCCCATCATTAAAGGCATGGTCCCCAACTTGACACTATTGTGAGGTGGTGGCAACTTTAAAATGAGGGGCCCAGGGGTTTGTCTTCTGGTCACTACACCATGCCCTTGAAGAGGACAGTGGAGCCCCACCTTTTCCTCTTTCTACCTTTCACATCCTGGCCACGATGCTCTGCCACAGGACCCCAAACAACAGAGTCAACTAACCGTGGATTGAAACCTCCCAAACTGTAAGTCAAAATAGACCACTATAGAAGTTGATTGTCCCAGATATTTTGTCACACAGTAATAGAAAGCTGGGTAACAAAAACAACATGTGTAAGAAGGTTTCTGTTATAGTTAGATATGAGGTGTTCCCCAAAGCTCACGTGTGAGACAATGCAAGAAGGTTCAGAAGGGAAATGATTAGATGATGAGAGTCGTAGTGCCCTTTGTATACCTGGAGTAAGAGGACATGTTTATCTCCAAAGATCAAAAGAATCTAAGCACATAGGCCAGGTTGTTTCTCTAGCTTACCATACTTAGCTGCTTCTTTTTTTTGCCTTATCATATTTCACCACTACTTTCTGTTTTTCAAGAAACCTACTATAAAGAATACTCAGGCTGGGCACAATTGTGCACACCTGTCATCCCAGCAATTGGGAGGCTGAGGCAGGAGCATTGCAAGTTTGAAACCAGTCCAGGAAACTTAGTGAGATCCTGTCACAAATTAAAAAATAAAAAAGGCCAGGGATGTAGCTCAGTGGCAGAGTACCACTAGTTCAGCCCCCAGTTACACCCACACACTCATACACACAAGAACTCAGGTTTAACTACTTCTTAGGGTCTTCATTTTTTAAAGGAAGGTTCCTATATTATGTTGAATAAATTTGTATGCTTTTCTCTTATTATTCTCTTTTCTTATAAGGCCCTAGCCAATGAACCATAGATGGTTGGGTGCACACCAAGTCCTAAGAACTGGAAGAAAGCTGTGGAGAAGAGAGGTGAACCTGTCTGGCCTGGTGTGAGGGTCAAGGGTAGCTGCCAAGTTTGTGACTGACATTTCAGTATGTAGTTTCTGTACATTTACTATGTCCAGCTCTTTTTCTAGAAATAAAGATGTAACTAAGAAATAGTTTTATGACTGAAAACTTATAGTCAACTTGTTTATTATATTTGAGATACTGGTGAGACATTAATATTAATAAGAGTTGCCGCTGATGTACACCTGTTTCCCAAATCTTACCTTACTGTATGATCCCAACAACCCTATTAGGTAAGTATGAGGGTACAATAGTGTGATATAATAAAAATATATGTATTTGCTCTTCATACCTAGTTTCTGCCAGAGAGTTCCTAAAACCCTTGTAATTTCCTGAGTGATGGGGAAATGTCTTTTGTTATTCATTATAAGCCTCTTTTCTCCATGCCTGAGTTTATGCTAATGAGGAACACTTGGTGGGCCCACAGGTAGCTTCCGGATGGGGGCTTGTGCCAGAGAAACAGATCATGTGATCAGAGTGCCACAATGTTCAGCCCCACTGACTGAAGAGAGCAGAGCCAGCTGGAGAACAAGTTCAGTCACCAATGACCAATGATTTCATTGATGTGCCAACTGTTGCAAAAAGTCCCAACCAAAGGTTTTGGGAGAGCTTCCAGGTTGAACACATGGAGGTGCTGGAAGGGTGGAACCCTCAGAGAGGGCACAGAAGTTCCTTGCCCTTTTCTCCATAGCTTGTCCTATACAGCTCTTTCATTTGGCAATTCTTGAGTTGTCTTCTTCATAAACTGGTTAAATGAAAGTAAAGCATTTTCCTGAGTTTTGTGATCCAGTCTAGCAAATTTTTAAATCTGATGAGGGCATTGTGGGAACATCCCTGCCCATATACCTAGCTGTCAGAAGTATGGTGGCCCGCACTTGTGATTGGCATCTGAAGTGGTGGCAGTTTTAAGAGATTGGGCCTTCAACCTGTGGGATCTGGGTCAATACCAGGTAGTCTGCATGAGAATTAAATCAGTACACCCAGTTGGTGTTCAGAGAGCAGGAGAACTGGGAAAAAATTAAAACCCCACATACTTGGTGTCAGAAGTGTTGTATAAACAATAGAGCCTAGTAGGAGGATACTCTGATTGTGAGCAGGTGGAGGGAGCATCCTACACTGGGCCCTAGCACCTTGCATCCATGATGTCTACCATCTTTCACCTCTGCCCTCTGAATGCCAGGAACTCCCCCTCCATCACACTTGATTTCCTCAAAGGCTGAGGGATATTGTGGGACCCACAGGAGAACAGTGATACAGTTGGGCCTCACAGTTGGACAAGTCAATCAGAATCTAAGTGGCTCCTGTTGGGCCTTTGTGGCAGGGCTTCGGATACCCCAGCTCCAGGGCCTGCCATTTTGAAGATTCAAACACTCTGGCTTGTGCCTCTTGCTCCAGCTGGAACTAACGACCCTCTACTCTCCTTGCTATATTCAGATTTCAGCTACCATGGATCAAGCTTCAGCTCCCTAATTTCTGTCTTTGTGTTGCCCTGTTTTCTCCTCCAGTGCCTTCTTGCCTTTCATCAACTGTCCTTGTGTTTTGAGTTCAACCTCCCTGCAAGACAGATCTAAGAGGTTTGGTAGATCAACAGGCCACTTCTTGGTCGCTGGACAGCCTGCATGCTGACCACCCTCAGGTCAGGTATCTGGGTGGCCTGGTCACCTGCACCTCATGGTCAGGGTACCTTGTGGTACACAGCATAGAAACAATGTAAGGAACATTCTCAGAAAGAGATGTGGGTTTTTCAGGTAAGCGAGGCATCCTAGAATGAAGTTGCAAACGGGCAAATATTGTTTGGATAACCTGCATTCAAACATCAGGAATTATACACTCACGCCTTCACTTGGTGCCTGCCTGCATGAAGAGTCTCCCTCCATGAAAAGGCCAAGCCTTGGCACCCTCACTTTACCTGGAGGCAACTGCTGCTCCCTCCTCTTTCCACTCTTTAGGGAAATTCTGTTTTTCTGACCTTGTAGTTTCTGATTACAGTCCTTGTTTTATCTCAAAATGGCGGCAGTTCTCTTCCCCTTCACAGAGGATGTACTGCTTCTCACGACTCCTGACAGAATCTCTAAATCCTCCAAGTGGGGTTGCAATCTTCAGACCAGAGATCTAGTACAAGCGTGGTGTCCTGTCCACAGGTGTCCTCAGGAAGTCACAATAAACACAAGTGTCTCCCCAGGAAACAGGTTCAGACTACTCCCTTGGTGAGCTCTGCTTATCCTTGGCAAATCATATTTACACACATGAGTTTTGACCAATCAAAACCCACTATATCTCTTAACTGTTCTGTCGGCAAGGAGTGGAGTTGGGCAATGTGCTCCATTGGTGAGCCGGTCACACCTCAGATCTTCTCCAGAAAGTCTGGGCTTGGCCTCCACGGCCTTCCACCATAGCCAGGCACTCTCCTGGTGCCCCCTGGCTTCCTGGTCGGGTAGTCATCTTTCACTCTCTCTCCTCTCTCCCTCTCTCCCCTAGAGGCTTGTGCCTCTTGCTAGAGGGTGCACTCCCTGAAGGCAGAGGCCTAGGTGTCTGTCCTGCTCTGTCTTCTCTGGATTATACTCATTAGCATTTGCTGAATAAAGAAATGTGCCCATTCTATGGACTCATCTCTGTCCTGGGTCACACTCTGGTCAGTGACTTCCCACAAGGTTGAGGAGCACATGCGCAAATGATAGGAAGTTCAAAGTACAGTCACTTAGTTGGATGCCTGGTGAGGATGGAGGAGAACACAACAAGTGCTAATCCAAGGAGATGAAAATTTAGAGAAAGTAAGTCTTTCACTCAGACCCCCTCTAGCCAAACCACTGCATGAGCATATCCTGGCCAACATAGCACTTACTTGAGGCACAGAAGAAAGAAATTGAGGTGTCTGAATGAATCACATAATCACTGACCAGCAGCAGGCTATTGGACTCTGTTGATGGGATTATAATGTTCAGAGGGAAAGAAGGGAGACAAGGAAAGAAGAGAAGAAGGTAGAAGAGAAAGAGGAAGAGAGAGAGGGAGGGAAAGGAAATCAGAAAAGAAGGAGGGAGAAAAGGAGTAAAAGAAGCAAGCACCAAACTTCTGCCAGGGCCTTCAGTATAATTGGATCTTGGGGATATTTTCCCAGAAGATTACAAAGTTTCTAAACTGAGCACAACTCACTTTCCAAACTTTAAATGACTTCAGGGACTAAAACAGTCCCAAAGAACAAACTGGAATTTAAATTGAGTTCTAAGAGCAATGGCCAGTCCTTTGGAGACTGTGCCCTGAGAACAGGAGAGGAAGGGAGAGGACCGGTCAGACCCTTTACCTGTTACAGGTTCTAAGCCCTCATACTGGTACTTCAGACCCAGGGTGACTTTTCCTGACATGTAACCTCTTTCCAATCCTTGGGGATGAGATAACTCTTGTTCATTATGTTTCCAATAAAGGTAAGTGCAAATTTTAATAAAAGCAACACCAAAATGTTCAAGAATGCAGCTACATTTCTGAAAGATATATCTTTCAGAAATCTTGAATATAATAGAATGGGTGCTTGAGGAGGGGAGAGATGGAGCACTTTCATTGGCAAGGAATTATTCTCATGGAATTAAAAAGATCCATCAAGCTGCAAGAGTCTCTAAGATCATCTAGTCTCACCCCATCACTAAACAGAGGAAAAGGGCTTTCCAGGGACCCTACAGTTGTCCCTTCATGATGAAAATTGTTGGGCTCTTTCTCATTTTGTAAAGTCCAAAGTCTGACATTACTAATCAGCCACATCTCTGGATGATAACATAGAGGAAATATTTTCTTCACATGACCCAGGTTTCTGCTCCAACCCATACATTACAGGGGGATGTGTTCTGGGCACCTGGGCCCTCTTCAAGCTTGGGGACCATTCTCAGTATGGGCCTTTTTTATCAATTGTAGGATGACACATTTGCCCCAAAGATGTATAGCTATTTTTTTTTAAGAGAGAGTGAGAGAGGAGAGAGAGAGAGAGAATTTTTTAATATTTATTTATTCTTTTTTTAGTTCTCGGCGGACACAACATCTTTGTTGGTATGTAGTGCTGAGGATCGAACCCGGGCCGCACGCATGCCAGGCGAGCGCGCTACCGCTTGAGCCACATCCCCAGCCCGTATAGCTATTTTTTTAAGGACTTAGGAAAAAAAGGGAAGAAAGATTCTTGTTTATCTTTATACTGAAGCTAAACTATACTGAAGCTATACTTGGAGAGCTGCATTGTGGCAGAGGGATTAACTCTCTAGGTACTTGAGATGACAGAAGCAGCAGAAGTTGTAAAAGATGAATTTCAACTGGATAACCAAGAACAACCACTTCAAAACTGATTGAGACTTGCAGAGAGGTAAAGAGCCCCAATCACTAAGATAGTCAAATCTAGGCCACAGGCCTATCAGAAAATGCAGTAAGGAGCTTTCTACATTGGCAAAGGAGCAAATTGCTAAATAGACCCACTATCTGTTGTGAGCATTGGGGTAACTATTATGATTGAAGTGATGATGTTGCTTCTCTAATTATTTGTTTGCATGACTATTTCCTATAGCTTTTGAGCTCTTCAAGGTCAGGGGCTGTATCTTTCATTGTAGTGTTCCCAGAATATAGAATTATGCCCAGTCCATAATAGATGTCTAATAAATGTCTATTAACCTGGATTGAAATAATATGGCACTGGCTTGGTCACAGCTACTATGTGCTAGGTACCAACACAGAAGTGTCTTAGAGCTTCCCAGGCATGATGTGCTGCTGCAACAATGGAGGAAGTTGCTGGATTGCTGACAGCTCTTACAGGAAATTCATGCATATTTTAGATACAATGCAAATAAAACCCAAACCCCAACACCCTCAAAGTTGCAAACAAGTATTTTTTTAACAGTCTAGAAAAAATCCTAGTTTTAAGAGCACTTAAAATTCTAAGGAGAGAGTTAAGCTTCCCAAAAAGAAGAATTACCAGAGCAGGACCAGGGCTCTGCAGAGAATCTCAGGAACAAAGCAGTGCCTCTGCCGCAGACAGATCAAGAATGAAGATAAGAGGACAGATTCCACCATAACTTTAATTCAATTTGGGCATAGTGTACAAGCATCCACATCCCCCCACACACACACACACACTCGTGCCATTTCAAACGTACAAAAAGGATCAGTAGGATATTAAGACCTTGGCACTGTGGTGTCAAGGTGATGTGGGGGTGATTCTCAAAGCAGGTATCGACAGAGATATCCTCTCAACTCCCACATTCCCCAAGGAAAGGGCTCCTTTATTTTCTGAGGTTTTTGTTCATTTCTGTTGGTTTTCATTTATGTTGTCTTGTCTCTTTGTATGCCTTATTCTTTTTTATTGTGTGCCAGCAGTTGAATTTGCAAAATTATTTGTGAAAATATTTTCAAGAGTGGGGTGATGGTATCTTTCTTCAGAGTAAATTTATGTTTGCTTCTGTTAGGTTATTTGGGAACACTAGAAATCTGTGATCACCTCAATCAAATTTCAAGGCTTAAAAAGATTTGAAGTTGAACTATGGCACTTACAAATGCTTCTTTTCTTCTGATTTGCCTTATTTCTATGGTGCCACCCTCTGGAGTTCCATCCCAAAGAAAGGGAACTTTGTTAAGGGTCTTGAAGTGTGGGTCTCATACTTTAAAACATGCTTCCCATTTCCACAAGGCTCTTACTGAAGCTTAATAGCCTCACAGTGGCCTTGTCCAGAAACTGTAAATGCCCCAGCTGAAACACAGCCTTAAGGACCAGGCTGACTCCTCTGAGCCCCTGCTTTTCCCAGAATCATGACCCTATGATTTCTCATTGTCTTACTCTCTCTCTAAGTTTTACATAGATGTTTTACATATTGTGTTCAGTTTTTCCAGTGTTCATTTGCAGGAAGATTAGTCCAAATTAACTTGTTGCTTCTTACTGGAAGCAGAAGAGAAAAAGTGATCTCCACTATATTATTCTTAGAACTCCATTGGGATGGACCAATTGTCAGGGCTATTCTCCAGATGCTCAGGAGGACAGGTTTTTTGCTTGTCTGCTTAGGTACTTTAGAATAAGAGAATACTGACAATTCCTTCTGAGTTCCTATAGGTTTCAGAACAGATGCATCATGGACAGATCCAATGAGACCTCACCGGTGATGGGCTTCATTCTCCTGGGCCTGTCAGCCCACCCCAAACTGGAGAAAACATTCTTTGTGCTCATCCTGCTCATGTACCTGGTGATTCTGTTGGGCAATGGTGTCCTCATCTTGGTGACCCTCCTTGACTCCCACCTGCACACACCCATGTACTTCTTCCTGGGGAACCTCTCCTTCCTAGACATCTGCTACACAACCTCCTCCGTCCCCCTCATTCTTGACAGCTTCCTCATCCCCAGGAAGACCATCTCCTTCTCAGCGTGTGCTGGGCAGATGTTTCTCTCCTTTGCCATGGGAGCCACAGAGTGTGTTCTCCTGAGCATGATGGCCTTTGATCGCTATGTGGCCATCTGCAACCCCCTTAGGTACCCTGTGGTCATGAGCAAGGCTGTCTATGTGCCCATGGCTGCAGGCTCCTGGGCAGCTGGTATCACCAACTCAGTAGTACAGACATCCTTAGCAATGCGACTGCCTTTCTGTGGGGACAATGTCATCAACCACTTCACCTGTGAGATCCTGGCTGTCCTGAAGTTGGCCTGTGCTGACATCTCCATCAATGTGATCAGCATGGTGGTGGCCAACATGATCTTCCTGGCTATCCCAGTCCTATTCATTTTTGTCTCCTATGTCTTCATCCTTGCCACCATCCTGAGGATCCCCTCTGCTGAGGGGAGGAAAAAGGCCTTCTCCACCTGCTCTGCCCACCTCACAGTGGTGATTGTCTTCTATGGGACCATCCTCTTCATGTATGGGAAGCCCAAGTCCAAGGACCCCCTGGGGGCCGACAAGCAGGACCTGGCAGACAAGCTCATCTCGTTGTTTTATGGGGTGGTGACCCCCATGCTGAACCCCATCATCTACAGCCTGAGGAACAAGGACGTGAAGACTGCTATGAGGAACATGGTAGCTCAAAAACACCTAACTGAGTGACTGTTATCAAATCTAACACTGACAGAATGTATGACCTCCAAACTCCTCATTGTGCTTATGGAAAAATGACAACCCAAAGTAGAGAGGAACTTTTCCAAGGTCTATGTCATGGATCATGGGACCAGGACTAAAAAAAATTAAACTTTTTTCCCCATGGTTTCATAAGCCATGGAAGCTTGTAACAACATTTTTGGAGATACTGGCTAGTTGTTAACTTTGTACTCAACTTCAGTGACATCGTACCATAACTATTTCGTGTTTACAAAATCTTTGGTCCTCTGCCATCAGAGCTGGTTCATATCTGTGAAGAGTTATTGGTATGTGCAAAATTAAGAGACAGATATAAAACCTGGTTTTGGTGAGTGACATTGGGTTCTTTCTGTTCACTATTTGCCCCCTCTGCACAACTGTACATGCTTTTGCATTATCCTGGATGCCTGTGTTTGGTAAGAAAAATATGAAAAATATCACTCATGTCATCACAATGTGTGCAATTGGCCAATAGTACCATGACAGGAATTCTCGAGTCGTAACACCAAGAACAGAGGGGTCTTACCTTGAATTGTAGGACTTATCTGTCAGGAAACACAAAGAAATATTTGCACCCTTCTCTCCCCACACCAGCTCCAACAGTTCAGTAAGAAACACAGACCCCCATGTCTGGGGGGAGGGGCAGCAGCTCTCAATCTTTTCTACCCACACCCTCACAGCATAATAACTGTCAACATTCCCATAGTTATGCCCAGAATATAAAGAAATTTTAGAAAATATTTTGGAGAAAGAAAAGGGCTATAATAATCTTCAGTTCCACAGCTGTCATTGGTCATTAGTCAGACCTGCTCCCAATTGGTTCGGGAACAGTATCAAAGGCTGTGAGTCTGTCAGCATAAGAGATTGGATGCTGCAACAGGCAGGAGATCTTCAGTAGCACAAAAGAGAAACTCGACTCAAATTCATTTAAAAATATCTTTGATTTATTTAAAAGTAGGGCGAGTTTCAGGCCTAGTTAATCAGGTTCCAGTCCCTTTGCTCTGAAATTTTCTTTACTGCTCACTCTTCCGCATAGCAGCTTTGTTCTCAGAATGACTCTTCTCTGCGTTTTTGGATTGCTTCTGCAAGCTGTGGGGCTGCAGTATCCTGATTCACATATGGGGTAGAAGCCATTGGTTCCCACAGTTAGAGAACAAGTGTCCTGAGGGTCACTGTTATTGGTCTGAGGCAAACCACAAACCAAGCACAGTGGCAGGTGGGATAAGATTATGAAAACTGATTGACTACAGGACCCCCCTCCCTTCCTGAAGACAGTATCCATCTCACCTAAACCTTCTGGCTGCTATTATACAAAAGAAAATCTCGAGTTGTTAAGAACAAGGTATATGGCAACGGATCCTGGGTGGGCAACCCACAAATGTCTATCATTTTCTGGGCCCTGGATAAGGCTTTCTGATTTGGGGAAATCACTAAGAAGTTAGGACGTTCCTTGCTGACGGAGACTAAAGATTCCCATCAGCCTGGTCATTTGGGGGCTTGTGTCTCACTTAATTTGATTTAAAAAAAGAAATAAAAGGACATACCCCATACAATTGAATTTTTGTCTTGAGATCAAGTGATCCCAATGTGATATGTCATCTGAACTCTGCAACCGAGATTGGCCTCTTTATGGTCTGTATTTTGAGGTACTTCTTACCTCTTCCTGGCTTTGTACTATTATACTTCTTGCTACTTTCAAATTTCCTTTACCCCATTTCCTCACTGATCTATTTTTAATATGGAGGCCTCTGTATTTGGGGGTTATCTTAAATCCTTTGTGGGATGATATTAGGCATTCAATGAAACAAGCAAACAAAGCAACAAACAAGCAAATAATAATTTAAAAAACCACAAATGAACTAACGAGTAAATGTGGCAGTGGGCTAAAAGTTGGAGCTCCTTTCTCTGAGCCTCACTGTCTTCTCCTCTGCTAGAAGTAGTCTAGACTGGATGGTCGAGGTCCATTCAGGGCTGTTCTCTCAAGGCAGGGATTCTCACTCTAGTCCCACATATAGAGCTACCATTTGGATATTGTTTGAATGTGTCCCCCAAAGTCTGTGTTTGAAGCTTGGTCCCTATGTGGCCATATTGAGAGTTGGTGAAACTTTTAAGAGATGGGGCCTAGCAAACGTTAATTAAGTCATTAGAGGTATCACCCTTGCGTGAGATTAGTTCTCTAAGGCTCCAATTGGAGCGGATTATTATTAAAAAAAAAAAAAAAAAAAAGGTCTGGTCCCTTAATCTCTTTGGTTTCCTATCTTACACTAATCTTTTCCATACACACTTCCACTATTGCAATGCCACCCACCATGAGGCCCTCACCTGAAGCCAAACAAATAGAGTTGCTTAATGTTGGACTTTCAGACTACAAAACTGTGATCTCAATATATCTCTTTTCTTTATAAATTACCCAACCTCAGGTATTTCATTATAGCAATGGCAAATGGACTAAAACAACTGATATGAAATTGGGATAAAGAAATGAGGCCATGAAAAAGTTATCTTCCAGTATCACAATCCCTAGGGCATCCTATGCTGCTTGCACAACTCCAGGTCTCATGGATTTATTACATGTGTTATGTGACAGGTCCAAGAGACAGTGATTTTAATCGCTTGCACATTTGTATTTGGATTTACCTGAATACAAACCCTGTGAGCAGATCTTAGTTCCTGTGTCATAGATACTCTCAAAGATATGTTTGTACTGTCCGGCAATTGGACTTCCAAGAATCTGCTCATGCCCTGATTCTAAATGGTGGCAGAGATTCCTTTCATGTAGAATTTCTGATAAAATATTCTGTAGATTTTCTAGAAGAAGAAGGGAAAGAGAAAGTCAAGCTCTACTGAATCTCTCTTTGTGCATGAGAATAGTGAGAGGAGATCTAGAAATTCCTTTCATAAAAATCTTTAAATGGGAATCTTTCTCTTAGAATTCATTAAACTGACCAAAATTCTACCCTCATCACCATTGAGAGGTGGGATGCAGGTTCTAGGAAGAAGAGGAAAGAGGTTGTAACCCCAGTGAGCAAGGAGAAATGGGGAGGGTCTGGGCTCTTTGTTGTTTCCGTGTATCTCTCATTCTCTCTGTCATTTCTTTGCTTTTATCTTCTTCTGATTCTCTATGTTAACATTATAGCTAAGAACAAGTCTTATTAATAGTTATTTTTCCAGCTTTACTGATATATAATTGACAAATATTGTATATATTTAGGGTATAAAACAAAATGTTACATACATAATTATGGTGAAATGATTACCGGAATCAAGCCAACATATCTACCATCTCATGAGAGTTACTGTTTGTGTATGTGATGAGTACACTTAAGCTGTCATCTCTTAGCAAATTTCAAGAATGCAATTCAGTAGGATTAACTATAGTCACCATGCCATATATCAGACCTACAGAACTTTTTTGTTCTTCTTAGCTAAAACTTTGTGACCTTTGACCTCTAACTTCCAAATCCTCCTTCTCTCTTGCAACATTCATTCTAATCACTGTTTGTATGAGATCAGTTTCTGTAGATTTCCAGAAGAAGTGAGATCATTCAGTATTTTTCTTTATGTGTCTGGCTTATTTCACTTAGCACAGAGTCTTCTAGATTTATCCATATTGTCAAAAATGATAGGATTCCCTCCTTTTTAAGGTTAAATAGTATTTCATTGTGTTATATACCATAATTTCTTTATTTATTGATCTGTTGATAGATGATTAGATTGATTCCATATCTTGGCTATTATGAATAATGCTACAATAAACACAGGAATGCACATGTCTCTTTCACATGCTCTTTTCAGTTATTTTCCTTTGGACGTATATACTCAATAGGGGGATTGAAGGATCACATGGTAAACTCTCTTTTAAATTTATTTGAGGTATATCCATACTGTTTTCCATAATGGTTGCACTAATTTAACATATCTACTAACTGTTAACAATAGGATAGAAATCAGGGTTATTATTATCCTTAATTTTCTCCAAGATATTTTTTTAATTTTCTTATACTCTGGGCATATATTGTTTAGGCTCAAACAGCCTCAATTCTATTAAGACCTCTGTTCTTGAATTCTATGTGATTCCTCTAATCAATCCAAGTATATTCTTAGGGAAAAAAAATAAGAGAAAAAAATTTTACTTGATCTTGCTTGAGCAAATCTTTGTTCTTATAGCTGAAAGAACAAAACAGATTGGGAGAAAAGTTCATCCAAGAATCAGTGGCTCTCCATGATATTGGCATCAAAATAGGCATAATGATCAATGTAATATAATAGAAGACACAGAGAAAAACCCACCTACTTATAGTCATCTGGTATTTCACAAAGGTGCCAAGTGAATATGTTGGAGAAAAAATAGTCTTTTAAATAAATGGTGCTGTGAAAATTGGATATACATACATAGAAGAATGAATTTGGATCCCTATCTTTCACCCTACACACAAGTCAAATCAAAGTGGGTTAAAGACTTAGGAATTAACCAGAAACCATGCAATTGCTGGAAGAAAACATAGGGCCGGCACGCGATCATATAGGGGCAGTAACCACCTTCCTCAACAAAACCCCTAAACTCAAGAAATAAAAATAAATAAAACCAAGAATCAATAAGTGAAATGCCTGGTGCATCCCTGTAATCCCAGCAGTGCTAGAGGCTAAGGGAGGAAGATTGTGAGTTCAAAGCCACCTCAGCAAAAATGAGGTGCTAAGCAACTCAGTGAGACCCTGTCTCTAAATCAAATACAAAATAGGGCTGAAGATGTAGCACAGTGGTTGAATGCCCCTGAGTTCAATCCACACTATACCCCCCAAAAGTGAAATGCCATCAAATTAAAAACCTTCTGCACAGCAAAGGAATCAATTAAGAGAGAAAAGAAAGAATCAACAGAATGGAAGAAAAATCTTTGCCAGCTCTTCCTCTGAGGAGATTGATTCCATAATAATTTTTTTAATTTTTAACTCCAGAATTAAATTTTTAAAATTTTTTAATTCCAGAATTAAAAACTCAATGCAAAAAAATATACAGCCCAATCAATAAATGGGCAAAAGAACTAAACAGAAATTTCTCAAAAGAAGAAACACAAATAGCCAAGAAATGTATGAAAAGATTTCATTGCACTACAGTCAGAATGGCAATTGTCAAGAACACAAATAATAATAAGTGATAGTAAGGATGTGGGGGGAAAAGTACACTCTTTTCCCCCTATATTTAAAACCAGTTTGTAATTGAGGGAACATCTAAATCCTTAATTAAAAAACACAAATGAAGTGAAAGCTGTTCACACCTATATTTCAAATTTGGAAATGCGTATTTGCAAGCAGCAATACAAAAGAATACATAATCTCTGAAAATTATGAAAACATCCTTGCTACTAATACATTTCTAAATACAAAACTGACTGCCATATTTGTTACTTCTGTGTAGTGGGAGAAGTTCATTTCCAAAACAGACAAAATTCAGTCTGTAGTCTTTAGGTATGAATGGTATGAATGACAGTCTATTTATTTGTTTGTTTGTTTGTTTATCCTTTGGGATCTTTAAGCATGCAAAAGCTTTGAACAGGAGGGTCTACAAAGGAACTAAGGTTGTTTTATGGAATCCAGTTACGCCAGAGCTGGGGATGCCTCTGGGTCATTCACATCAGGAGCAGAAGTGCTTGACTTGTCCGTCCTGTTGCCATCATTTGGAAGTCTACCAAACCCAGGTCCACTTCATCCTCCCTTGTCACCAAGTCCTGATTGGCCTAGGTCTCCAAAATTGAGCTCTAGCTGAGACATTATGTCACTTGCTGGTTTCCTGAAATGATGGTCCATAACCAAATCTCCAGCATGAGCCTCTTTACACTTTGATTTATGGAGAACAAATCCCTTCTTCCATTGCCTGTTGGCACCTTCATTTGGTTTACAAAATTAAATTCTACCTTTGCATCGTCTTTATTTTGAATAGCCTTCCATTCATCCAAAGTCATCTCTTTTGGACTCTCTGCCTTTACCTCTTCAACTTTGTTTTCCTTGTTTTCAGTGTCTGCCCCTAGATGTTCTTCACCTTCAGATGTTTCCTCAGTTAATACACCTTGGACAGTTCCCAGGGGTGAGATCTGCTACCTCTACTTTTATCCTCATGCTTCAGGCCACTATAATGTAAAAAAGAGGCTGTCATTTCCACTGTGCCTATCAAATTTACATTTGCCACCAAAATCAAATCACCCTAGGCTGGGGTTGTGGCTCAGAGATAGATCCCACACATAACATAGTGTGAGGCCCTGGGTTCAATCCTCAGCACCACATAAAAATAAAATATTGTGTCCATCTAAAGCTAAAAAATAAAATATTAAAAAAAATCCATCTCCTTGACCTCAGATGGGTTGGTTGATAATCTTTCAACTGAAAATTCACCTCCTTCACCCTTTTCAAAAAGTGGCTTTTCAAATTTTCTTTCATAAGGTGGTCACCTTTCTGGTCTTCTATCAATTATCTGGTCTTCTATCCCCTCACCTTGAAATGTTGATTAGGTCTTCTTCCAACACTTCTTATTCCTGCTTTCTCAAGCGCCGTGGCTGGCTGCATCTTCTCTTTCTTGTCAGCCACACCAACGTTGGGGGGCAGTGAGTTCTTGCATCTTTCTAGGATATATAAATATATTAGTTGAGGATGGACACAATACCTTTATTTTATTTATCTTTATGTGATGCTGAGGGCCTCATGCCTACTAGGCAAGTGCTCTAATGCTGAGCTACAGTGCCTTTCTGGGACTCTTCACACAGCTGTTTGCCTGCCACATTGGAGATGGACTGGGCCATGGCCTAAGCTGTGCTCTTGGTCCCAGGTCCCCCAACGCCACCTTTATCGGCTTCTTTTTTTCTTATTCTCTGCTGCCTTCAGCACCTGAATTGGGATTCGATTAGTCGTCAAATAACTGGTTGAATTTGTTGGTAACCACACTGCTGAAGCCTTCCTGTAGGTCCTCAGGCATGACAGTGGCTTGGTGGCTCGTTCTTCCACCGAATGCAGCAGGTCAAGCCCGACCCAGAGCACCTCCTTCAGCTCTTCCCACAAGACAGCCTGGCCAAGGTACACTCTTACATTTTGGTGTGACTACAAATTAATGCAGCCACTCTGGAAAAACTAGGAATGGAATCACCGTGTGACCCAGCAATCCCACTCCTTGGTATTATTCCAAAATATCTAAAATCAGCATACTATAACAATATAGTAAACACTTCAGTGTTTATAGCAGCAAAATTCACAATAGCCAAATTATGGAAATAACCCAGATGCCAGTCAATAGACGAGTGGATCAAGAAAATGTGAGATAGATACACACACACACACACACACACACACACACACACACACACAATGGAGTTTTTCTCAGCCACAAAGAAGAATGAAATAATGGCATTTGCCAGTAAATAGAAATGGAGAAAAATCATACTAAGTAAAATAAACCGACTCAGGAAAATCAAGAGTTAAATGTTTTCTCTCATATATGGAAGGAAGCTGGAGCAAAATAAGAGAGAGAAGGCAGTGGGGGAGGAGACAGGATATCAAAAAGATAGAGAGGAGATCAATGGAGTAGAAGGAGAGCAAAAGTGAAAGAGGAAGGAAAGAAAAAAGGAGGAAATATGGAATGGACTTAACAAAATCATGTACGTTCATATTTGAAGGTGCCAAAGGGAATTTCATCTATATAGAAGAAAGGAAGTTTAGTAGAGTAGATAAGGGAGAATAGGGGGAGAGAGGAGGACAGGAAAGGGTGGGGTGGAAATTAAAATCAAATTCTTTGCATGTATGCTTTTGTCACAATGAACCCAAATACTGTGTATAATTCTAAGGCTTTAATTAAAAAAAAGAATCATGACTCTCAGCTAGTACTGGCTAGAGACTTCAGACCATCAGGATTCTCAGGGGACACCCTGGGGACCAGAGCTGATCCTGTTAGTTTCCCATTAAGACTAATGTTTGTCCCTTTAGGGGTTAAATATGGGATCCTGAGTATTGTGGAGAGCCCATTAACAATCCAAATTGAATCATTACAACAGCTGCTTCAGACTCCCAGCGGGAAACAAGAGAACTGTTCAAAGGGTGACTGGGAAGGGAGAGGGGAGGCAGGCTGCTCAGGTCAGCACAGATGGCTGGCTGATCCTGGCTGCCCTGCCCCTACAGGGTACTCTTGGTCCAGGCCTGGCAGCCATTCATCTGCCCTCCAGTTGTGCAGCCAATACCATTTGCAACTGCTAAGCACTTAGCTAAGTCTCTCTTTCCCTCTCTGGACCTCAGTTTCTTTGACTATAAAATAAGAGTGTGTAGACATCCCACTTACCATACAATCCTGGGGAATGCCCAAATAGGAGGAATCCAAGCCTTGTATCCACAACCTACTGCACTTACATTAAGGGGTCTCCTGTGGGCCTTCTCTCCCATTCATGTCCTTCATGATTCATGAGCAACCACCCTAAACTTCTAATGCCACTTTACAGGATGACTTACAGGGAGCTTGGGAGGCCACTAAGAGGCTCTAGCTACCTGTTGCCTGCTGCAAGTCTGCCATCTGGTGGATGTTTTTAAAGCTGTCTGTTGAAAATTCTACAAGCTCCTCAGATGGGTGCTTCCCTAACTTTGAGGATCTATTAAAAACACAGGTATGAATTCAATTAGTTTGTAGTGGAGTCCAAGATTCTACATCTCTGATAAGTACCCAGCTGATATCAATGCTGCTGTATAGAGGACCATGACACGGGAGCAGGGAAGAAACACCCGTGTGCAAATTCCCGCTGCGTGTCAAATCCCCAAGTGTGGCTGAGCCTGTCAAGATGTTCACTGGCAAGGGTCCTCAAGCCAAAATCCAAAAACTTGAATACTTTTAAAGTCTCTAGACCTCAGATTTCACTTAGTGTTTGGTCTGTGAGTATCTATTACTTTCTGGAAAGTTCATCAACACATTTTTAAAAGACGTCGTTTTGAATTTTATTCAGCACATGCAGTTGTTTTCTACACTCACCAGGAGGGTTGCTCAGGGAATCTAATTGTCCATATTGCCAGAAGAGAAATCCCTGACTAGTGTGGTTTGTATATTCCCAAAATCATGTTACCCAGTAGCTCCCCCTGTTTAATCAATAAATTTCATTAATTCCTGGGAATGGGCAGACCCTTCTTAGATAAAGCACGTGTTCTTCTCTTAGAGTATCAAAATAGACAATGATCTTACATTCTAAGTTTTCTGAGATTTTTTAAAAAACAACAGTGTTTTTTAAAAGCCAGCATTTTCCTTTTGTAGATTAAGAGCAAAGTATGGGTGTATCAGCAGAGAGAAAAGCCATACGAGAGAGAATTCAGGATGTAGTAAGAAGGTTTCCCACCTCTTCAGGAGAAGTGGAGAGGTATTCTAACTAGAGAGTTGTTCAGAGTAGAAAGGAAAATCAGAGAAGATAGAGACAGAGTAGAGCTCCCCCCAGTTGGAAGGAGACTAGCATGTTTACCTTCCTGATTTACAGCCCCAAACTAGAAGTTGTGAATGGGGTTGAGATAACTTCTGATAGAAATTCCAGACAGGTTAAGGGAGAATTCATGATATGCCTTTAAAAATCCCTAGACGTCGGACACCCATTTGCATCCCTCTCTTGGGGCCCCTTTGCAGGTGAGGCCCAGCACAGGTGATTGGTTGGATAAAGGATGCTAGCATAAACCACTCGAGTTCTTTAAGCTAGGTATTTAGTAAGCCAATCACAAGTGCATAATTTCAATCCCTTATTTACATAATTAAGAGGACAGGTCCAACCTTGTGATTTGACACACTGGCTGGGAAGAGGAAGAGCTTCAGGTAGGGGTCTTGTCATTGGCTACTGCTAGGGGTAGAGGCAAGGGTCACTGAAGAAGGACTGCTGTGGTTGAAACTGTGAGAACGGAAACAGGTATTTTAACTCAGAATAAGTCACCGTGGTTAGAGCTGACAGGGAGAAGCAAGTCACAGGATGTCCTCCAGACCTGATGTCTCCTTTCAGGTTGGCCTGATGTCCCCCTCCCCTCCTTTCCTTCTCCAAGGCCCTTTTCCTGGCTGTCTATGGGAGATCTATCTTCCTGCCTCACCACAAAACAATTAAAAAAACCCCAAAACCATGGACTCTAAAAAGTGTTAAATTGGACTTTGCCAACATTTAAAAGTTCAGCTTTCCAGAAAATGCCACCAAGAAGGGGAATGAGCAAGCAACAGCAGGTTGGGAGACAATAGTAATGCATATTTCTGATAAAGGACTTGTATTTGTAATATAAAAAGCACTCTTACAATGCAATGAGAAGACAAATTCACAAAATGTGGAAAATATTTGAACAGCTGCTTCACAAGTTTCCTAAAAGATTCTTGAATGACCAATAACAACAGGAAAATGTTCATCATTAGTTGTTATGGAAATTCAAATTAAAGTCACAATGAGATTCCATCTACTACATGGTTGTTGCAATGTCTAATATTGAAGAGGTATAGCAACTATAACAATTTATTGACAAATAAATTGTTGATGGGAATGTAAATTGATACAACCCTTTGGAAAACAGTTACTAATCTCTTATAAGGTTAAACACATGCTTCCTTATGACTCAGTGATTCCATTCTGAATTGTTCTGTTTTCTTAGAGTCTGTGTCTGTTTGGTATCCATTACTTACCGGGCCAAACTAATAGCAAAGACACTCACATCTCCCCCATAATCTGAACCACCTCTTCATTGAACTCTCACATACCAAGCTAAGATTTCCCTGCCCTAAATCGTCCAGGGCTGGGGTATAGAGACCACTCCTATAATCCAAAGTCCATCAAAATTCAGACAAGTCATCCTAAGCCATTTGCCTTTCCATAAAAGCCCTAATAAGAGCTCTAGCTTAGCTTTCCCCTTACTCCTGCCTCTGCCTCTTTAACCAAACCTTAGTGCTTCCCTGTATGGCTCTGTATGGCATCCCCCTTTTCTTGAGAAATGGAATAAAATTTTTCTTTCAATGGCATTTGTCTCTATGTGTGGTCACCCAGTTATCTCCACAAATTAAAATACCTCAGGTATTTGGAGATGTGTTTGCCCAATGGAAATGAAAATACATGTCCTCACAAAGACTTGTGTACAAATTTATTCATAGAATATTTATTCCTAAGAGCCACATACTGAAAAGAGCTCAAATGTTCATCAATAAGTCAAGTTAAGTGCATTGTGACATATCCATACAATGGAACACCACCCATCCCTACAACAAACTACCGGAAAATGATAGAACATGAGATTATTTCAAAATATACTAAGTGAAAAAGTCAGACACAAAAGAGTACCTGCCAAAAGATTGGAATTCTATAAAAGTCAGAATTAATACTGGAAGCATATCCGTGGTTGCCTGGGTTGATCTCAAACTTAGGGGCTCAAGTGATCCTCCTCCCTCAGCCTCCCAAGTAGCTGGGAATACAAGTATTCATCACCACACCCAGCTTCTCATTTGTCATCTGAATTGTTACTGAATTGTTAGGTACAATTTTTTAAAATAAAACTAGTTAATTCTTTTAAAACTACTTTCTAAACCATGATGGTGAACACCTATAATCCCAGCTACCAAGGAGGCAAAGGTAGAAGTATCACAAGTTTGAGGTCAGCCTGGGCAACTCTCTCTCTCAAAATATAAAGGAAGGGGAGGTAACTCAGTGGTACAGCACCTGTGGGTTAAATCTCCAATGTGGCAGGGGGTGGGGGCACCCACACCAAAAAACTACCATCTACCCTTTTCCCACCTAAATTCTCATCTGGAATAGTTCTAAAATGCAACCAAGTGCAAATAAATATTAAAAATATTGTCAGTTTCAAAATAAGAATCACAAATACAGCAGAGAGAAATACATGCCAAATTTTGTAGAAAACACAATTGTGGTGTTTCTAAAAATAAGCCAGGAAACTATTAGCATTAATATAAGTTTAGAAAAGTTAGGAGATAGAAAGAACTTTCCCCAGATCTGTTGTATTCCTATTCAGACATGACCAGTTGAGTCCAAAAAAAAAAAAAAAATTTTTTTTTAGAGTGTTATAGGAGTGCAAAGGAAGGCAAATGATAGGCTAGGGCCTTGGGGAAAAGAATCATAGTAAAAATGACCCCAAATTCCTAAGGTGGAAACTGTCAAACAAAGAACTTCTTAACTATATTCCTGGGAAGTACCCCCAAAGATTTGAATTCCGCTTTGTCTGCAGTAGGGCTGATAGGCTGTCTGTAGTTATTGAGTATTTTAAATCCCCCCAAACACTCTACTGAACTACATTAATTGCTAATGAAGAACGAACAATACGAGGATCTTTTGAAGGTAACTATCAGATTCTTCCTACTAAATCTGAATTTATTGACAAATTAGCAATTACTGAATCATTGGTATTTCAAAGTTTTGTAAACTCTATTATATCAGTGATACCAGAAAATGAACTCAAACTGTAAGAATTCAAATATGTATGCGGCATATCAAAATCAATAGCATAAAGCAGGAATCACTTTTTAATAAATAGTGGAACAGCAACAAAATTCAGTTAAATGAAGGTTTGCCTTTGATCCATATGTAATACCATATGCCAGCATTAACTTCAGATGGATTAAAGCTAAACATAAAACACCATCATGATTACGAAGGCTTAAAAAGGAAAGAATGATATATTTATGCCAGCTGTGGAATACAGAATGATTCTCTGTTTTGGAAAAGAAAGAGGATATGAAAATTAAAACAGATATGCTCAAGCATACATTATATGAAACTCTTAAATAGCACATTAAAATGATTTTAGTAATAAGAATCAAATTTCTCCCCAGTGGAGGTGTGTCAGGTTCCATTAGTACTTGACTTTACTTACAAATATATCATTTATATATATGCACACATATATACATATATATGATGTGTTAAGACATGTGTAAATTTGTCATGTTGCAACTTTTTTACATATTAGACATCACTATCACATATACAGGTGTGCTGTTGAATTGACTCACTTTTAAAGGAACCTTGGAATAAATCTTTTCACCCCTGGGCATTTTTTATCTTAGATGTGTCCTTGATTAGAATATTCAAGTCCATGCACATCACTCACGTAAAATTATGCAATGGAGTACACATGTATGCTGTTCTCAATTAAGTGTTGGGTAAGGCTTGGAATCATGCACTCCATGCATATCCCCACTATGATGTCAGCACCAATTGCACAATAACAAGTGAACATGTAACTGGTTGTACAAAAACAATGTCCCATTATAAATAGAATCAGGATGAATCATGAGTTTTGATTGTTACTTCTCTGAGTTTATATCTATGATAAAGAATTTATATCATGTATCAAATCTTATTTGTGAAGCAATATTTTTCTGATTTTTAATAATTAACTAACATTATAAATGAGTAAAGATTTTTCATTTTTCATTTTAATTTATTATATATAACAGCAGAATGCATTACAATTCATATTACACATACAGAGCACAATTTTTCATATCTCTGGTTGTACACAAAGTAGGGTCACACCATTTGTGTCTTCATACATGTACTTAGGTTAATAATGTCCATCTCATTCCACCATCTTTCCTACCCTTATGCCTCCTCCCTTCCCCTCCCTCCCCTTTTCTCCTTTGCCCTCTCTAGAGTTCATCAAATCTTCCAATGCCCCCCGCCAAGCACTATACAGATTTAATGCAATTCCAACCAAAATCCCAATGACACTCCCCATAGAATTAGAAAAAGCAGTCATGAAATTCATCTGGAAAAATAAGAGACCCAGAATAGCTAAAGCAATCCTTAGCAAGAAGAGTGAAGCAGGTAGCATCACTTATATCAGGCTTTAAACTATACTACAGAGCAATAGTAACCAAAAAACAGCATGATATTGGCACCAAAATAGACTTGAAGACCAGTGGTACAGAATAGAGGACACAGAGACTAACCCAAATAATTACAGTTATCTTATATTAGACAAAGGTGTACAAAAACATACACTGGAGAAAAGATACCCTTTTCAATAAATGGTTCTGGAAAAACTGGAAATCCATATGCAACAAAATGAAATTAAACCCCTATCTCTCATCATGCACAAAACTCAACTCAAAGTGGATCAAGGACTTAGGAATTAGACCAGAGACACTGAATAAAATTTTTTAAAGTAGAAATTATGGAGATCTCCCATAAATCCCTCATCACACATATGTATAACCTCCCCTACTATCAGAGTCCCTCCCCCACTATCTGAGTGGTACATTTGTTACGACTGATGAATTACATTGACACATCATTAACACCCAAGGTCCATAGTTTACAGTAGGTTTCACTCTTGATGTTGTACATTCTGTGGGGTTTGACAAAAATATAATGATATAAAATATAAAATATAATGTACCCACCATTGATAATGTAATAGTAATATAAAATATAATGTACCCACCATTGTACAATCGTACAGAATAGTTTCACTATTCTGAAAAATCCTCTTCACTGTGCCTATTTAGCCCTTCCTTTCCCAACCCATGGCAACCACTAATATTTTAACTCTATCTAGAATTTTCCTTTCCTATGAAATTCACATATTTGGAATTTTATAATATATCACCTTTTCAGACTGGCTTCTTATACTTAGTAATGTGCAATTAAGTTTTCTCCATGTCTTTGCATGGCTTGATAGCTTATTTCTTTTTAGAACTAATAATATTCCATACAGTTTACTTATCCACTCACCTACAGAAGGACATCTTCTTTTGGCAATTATGAATTACACTGTGTCAACCTCTCTGCAGGTACAGGTTTTTCATGTGGACATAAGTTTTCATGAATACAACCTCAAAACAAAAATTTCTACTTCTTTTTCAAGGAAACATCAAAGAACTAGATTTGTCTGAGGTTGAAAAGTGAGCTATTACAAAATATTCATCTGTATAAATCAGGATTTTCTCCACAACAGGCAACAAAAACAAAAACACAGAAACAAATTGGAAGCTAAATTATGATTGTCATTCATAATTTCAGATTTCATATGTTTGTGTTCATCAAAACCTCATTCATTGTCTTGGAATTCACCTTTGTGGTCTTTGAACCAAGTAATTGTTAAAAAATATATAAATTTGTAAAGTAAATATAGCAATAAAGCACATTCATTTTTCCTGTTTTGTATAGGAAGATTTTGTAAGATTTTGTGAAGCTGGGCACGGTGGCTCATTCCTATAATACCAGCAGCTTGAGAGGATAAGACAGGAGGATTGCAAATTCAAAGACAGCCTCAGCAATTTAGCAAAGCCCTAAGCAACTTAGTGTCTTACTGTCTCAAAAAAAAAAAAAAAAAAAAAAGGAGGTGCTGGGGATATGGCTCAGTGGTTATGGGCTCCTGGGTTCAATCCCCAGGACAAAAGAAAAAAAAAAAAAGATTTGTGGAAAAAGAATCCCATTGCTAAGAAATAAAATAATTTTTTAAGTTTGAAAATTATTAAAATAAATAAGCAAATAGAGAATAGGGCAATTTCATACTCACAGTCTCATGTTTTTAAAGGGCTTATTAGAGGCTCCAGGATTTTATAGCATGCTGGGTTTTATAACATGTTATTGTTGGATGTCTTGGGTAGAGCTTTTCTTCCTCTTCTGAGAGTTAATTATAGGAGTCAATGGGATGTCAGATATGCCAATTCTGCTCCAAGGCACGAGGATACTTTGTTTTCCAAGGCAACATTCCCAGTTATTACACTAATAGTAAACATGACATACTAACAACTGGAAAACATTGTGTCTGTCTGGATAGTTGCTTCCAAGCAACAACTTCTAGAAGGTGCATCCAGATCTTCAAGGAACAGTCAACTGACTGTACATCTTCTTCCTGCTGATTAACTAAAAAAAATTTGTTGTTATTGTTATTTTGCTGCGCTTTTTGTATTTGGGGTTTGGTGCTGTTTGTTTAGATTGGCTAAGATTTCATCTCAGGTCAGTGACATCTAAGTTTGGTGGAGGTTGCTCCCAAACACACTTCCTAGCTTTGAGAGGACTATGTAGAGTCAAAGCCAGCCATTTCGACTGGGAAGAAGACAGGACATCTGGTCCTCAGTTGCCATCATCAATCTCTGATGACACCTGCATTCTCATCTGGTATCCAGTTGCACAGGCCATGCAAATAACAGCTACAGGCTCTTCATTCTGATCTTGAGGCCTCTTCAGGATCTCAGCTCTCTTTAATTGTCCCTTGACACTCTTGAGGGACATAGAAAACATTCAACTACTTTTCCACTGGGAACAGGGAACAGGACACACATATTCTACTCCCACATCATGCTGAGAGCAGGGGAATTTTATAATCCCCTGCATTCAGTCTGTTACTTCCCTGAACTCCACATGGAAAGTGGGTCTCAGACTTCGTATTTCATATTCTCAAGACTTCCTGGGGGCTCTGTGTCCCACCCCCACTGCATTCCCCAGAAGCAACCCCTTCTTCTCCTCTAGTGCATCAGAGTAAATGACATTGCTGAGGACTGATGAGAGTGGGAGGGACACTGTGTGACTGATCACAGTATTCTTCCATGTCTGCTGTTCATATATATATATATATATATATATATATATATATATTATGACCTTAATCTTTCAGGCTGAGTTCTGTGTTTTTAAACATTTTTATTTTAAAATCACTGTGCCTAGAATTTCAAATGTTTATTTTCAAACCAAAAGGCTAAGACTTGTTCTCTCTGTCTACTTCTTTTTTTAAGTTGTTGGTGAACTTTTATTTATTTATTTATATGCAGTGCTGAGAATCAAACCCGGTGCTTCACACATGCCAGGCAAGTGTTCTACCGCTGAGCCACAACCCCAGTCCTCTCTGTCTATTTTTTAATTCTAATGACCATGAATGTTGTGGCTCAGCAGTAGAGCACTTGCCTGGCATACGTGAGGCCCGGGGTTCCATCCCCAGCACCATATAAAAATGCACAAATCGGGGCTGGGGATATGGCTGAGGTGGTAGCGCGCTCACCTGGCATGTATGGGATGCTGGGTTTGATCCTCAGTACCACACATAAGTAAAAATAAAGATGTTGTGTCCACTGAAAACTAAAAAAATAAAAAATTCTCTCTCTTTAAAAAAAAATAAATAAATGTTTTGTGTCCAACTATAACTAAAAAAATAAATATTTTTTTAAAAAAGAGGAAGAATCATATAACTATTGGGGAGAAATGGTTTCTAGGCAGAAGAAACTCCAAATCTAAGTGTTCTGAGGCAAGAGATATGTGGAGCGATTGAGCAAAGGCACAGAGCAGATTGGTTGGAGCTGATGAATGATTGAGTCAGGGATGGTAAGCAGTGAGGTCAGAGAGGTTAGAGTACAAGATCCTGTTGTAATGAATTTCACTTTTCTTTGAGTAAGATGGGAAGGCTTTGGAGAGTTCTGAAGAGAAGACCAACATAAACTGAGTTCCTTTAAATGGTCACTATAATTGCTTTATTGAAAATAGATTGTTGGGGGAAAGGATGAAAGGCCATCAATCCATCAGGAAACTATTGCAACTTTCCAGGCAAGACATGATGGATTAGGGTGCTAGCAATGGAGGTGAATGAAAGTGACCTCCATTATTTTCTCATCTATATTATTATTTTTATATGTAAAAAGTCATTCTTCTTGGGCTAATTTCAAGATTTTTTTCTTTAGTTTCCAACAGTTTGACTACAATGTGTCTAGATTGAAGTTTTCTTTGAATTTGTCCTTAGGGTACAATAAGCTTTTAGGATCTGAAAATTGATGTTTTCACCAAACTTGAAATTTTTCAGCTATTAATCTTTCAACTTTTTTCCTATTCTATTCATTCTCCTCTCCCTCTGGGACTCCAATTATGCATACTTAAAACTTCTTAATATTGTCCCACAGTCATGAAAGACATTTTCTTCCCATCTTGTTCCCCATTTTCTAGATTGAACCATTTTTGCTAATTTAGCTTTAAATTATCCTGTATTTTGCTATTTCAATATGTTGGATATTTAATTCACTTATTGTACTTTATTCATAGAATTAGAATTTCCATTTGGTTCTATTTCTATCCTGTCCATTTTTTTTCTACTGCAGTGACAGCTGTGCCTAAAGGGTTGGAACCAAGTTCTTTATATAAGAAGCATGTCCTAGGCCCAGCAAAAAGTAAAACTTTATTAGTCATGTGAAGAAATTATAAAATATAACCAATTACCAAGATTAAAAGATTTTAAAAGTCATTGGAAATCATTGCCAAGATTACCCAGATGTTGGAAGTAGTTTAAAGCACTTCTCATACATATATTTAATCACGTAAAGGAAAATATGGTCACATTGAAGAAACAAATGAGTGATCTCAGCAGATCCACAAGTAACTAAGCTACATGCCAAAAAAAAAAGTAACATTCTTTAGAGAAATAGACACTCACATACAAACAAAAGAAATTCACACTCAACCTATAAAGTTTATACTGTATGTCATGCAATCAAAATTTGTTTAGCATGTAAAGAAGCAGGAAAATACCCTAACCCCAATATAACCAGGAGAAAAGTCTATCAATATAAACAGATACAGAAATGATAGGATTATCGGACAAGGACATGAAAATAACTATTGTAAATATTATAAGTCGAAGAATGTAAAAGAAAGCATGAACATAATGGGGAGGGGTAGAAGATATAAAAAGATACAAAGAGAACTTCTATAGATGAAAACTGTAGTGCCTGAAATTAAAATATATCGCGTATAAAATTAATAGCATATGAGATACTACAGAGAAAAGAACAGTGAACTGGAAAACATAGCAACAGAAACCATCCACACTGAATTACAAGGGGAAAAAAAGGCTGGGAGGCAAGGGAAATAAACAAATCAGGCATGGTGGAAAATGCCTATAATCCCAGTGACTCCGGAGGCTAAAGCAGAAGGATCACAAGTTTGAGGCCAGCCTCCGCAACTTAGTGAGGCCCTGTCTCAAAATAAAAAGGACTGGGGATATGGTTTAATGGTAAAGTGACCCTGGGTTCAATTCCTATTACAGAAAGATAGAGAGAGTAGAGACAGATAGAGAGAGAGAGAGAGAGAGAGAGAGAGAGAGAGAGAGAGAGAGAGAGACTCAGTGACCAATGTAACTAAAATCCCAGAAGAAGAGATCAGGGTAGGCAGAAAAAAAATTAATGAAATTAATAGCCAAAAATTTTCAAACTCACTGAGAATACAAAGCCACAAATCCCAGTATCTCAACATAACTGAAATAAGGTGAACAAAATGAGAACCACGCCAAAGTACATTGTAATCAAATTGCTAAACACTAGTGGTTTAGAAACAATATACTTTTTTCATACTTTTTATTGGTTCATTACAATTATACATAATAGTGAGGTTTGTTGCTACATATTTGTACATACACACAACATAACAATACAGTTTGGTCAATATCATTCCCCAGTATCTCTCCTAAAAACAACAAACTTTAAAGCAGACAGAGGAGAGAGAACAGGTATATTATCCAGAAGATTGAAGAAATGACAAAACTTTTTGACTGAAATTATGGAAGCCTGAAGACAACTAAATGATATTTTCAAGTGATAAAGTAAAAATATGTCAAACTTGAATTCCATTTTAAAAAAAAAAACCTTAAGTTAAGACAAAGACTTTTCCAGACCAACAAAAGCTGAGATAATTTATTGCAAATATACCTGAATTATAATAAAGGTCAAAGGTAGTACTCAGGCAGCACAAAAGCAATACCAGAGAAAAATTAGATCTACACAAATGAATGAAAACATTAGAAATGGTTAATATTGGCAAATACAAAAGAAATTATTTCTCATTTTATAATTTATAATCTCTTTTAAAAGCAATTGGCTGCTTAAAGCAAAATAGTAATATTCAGCAGCAAAATTATAACATTATTACTTAAGATGGGAAGGGGAAATGAAAGTATAGTGTTGCCATGTTCTTACACTTTACATGAAGTGATATTTATGATTTGAAGGCACACTACGATATGATAAAACATGCACCCCCTAGAACAACTACTAAAAAAGTGAGGTAGAGCTAATAAGCCAATAGTGGAGATAAAATGAACTGCAAAAATAACAAACACTCTATTATTACAAAAGAAAACAGAAGAGTAAAAGTGAAAAAATAGAAAAAAAGAACAAATAGAGCAAATACAAAACAAATAGCAAAATAGTAGGTTCTAACACAACCATATCAATAATTATATTAAATCCAAATATTCTAAATACTCCAATTAAAAGATTGATATTATCAAATTAGATTAAAAAGAAAAATAAGTAGGACCCAACTACAAGATTTTTACTATCTAAATATAAGGACACAGAGAGGTTAATAGTAAAACCATAGAGAAGATATATCACATAAAAACTAATCAAAAGATTTAATGGTAAATTGGATGCTTTTTAAAATCTAAAATACAGATAAGATGGCTTTTGATCCCAGGACAAAAATCAATTGGTAAGTAAAATTTTTAAAGTGCCATGTTCATCACTAAGCATTAATCTTTTAAAAAAAAATGATTATCCCAGCACTGTCCAATAGAAGAAGTATAATGTGAGCCCCAAGATGAACCACACAAGTAATGTTTTTTCTAACAGCTACATTTGTCAAAGCCCACAAAATGTACAACACTAAGAGTAAATTCTTGGCCAGGCACTGTGGCGTAAGTCTGTAATCTGAATGGCTCAGAAGGCTGAGGTAGGAGGATCACGAGCTCAAAGCCAGCTTCAGAGAAAACAAGGTGCTAAGCAACTCCATGAGACCCTATCTCTAAATAAAATACAAAATAGGGCTGGGGATGTGACTCGGTGTTGAGTGCCCCTGAGTTTAATTCCTAGTACCAAAAACAAAAAAGGGGGGGGGTGAATTCTCATGTAATCTATAGACTTTGGTTGTTATGTCAATGAAGGTTCATTGATGGTAAAAGATGTACCTCTCTAGTGCAGGATGATTAGTGGGGAGACCATGCATAGGAGAGGTAGGGAGTATATGCCTTCTCTACCTTCCACTCAATTTTGCTGTGAACCTAAAACTATTCTAAAAAATAAAGTGTATTTTTTTAAGTAAAAAGAATCAGGTGAGTTGATTTTAATATATTTTACATTCTTGTTTTCTTACTAAACCTTTAAAGTTTGGTATCAGCACATTTCAGATTGGACTAGCCACATGTCACCCAAGAGTCACACATCACTCCTGGTTACCATATTGGACAGTCTAGACTTTTTGACACATATCTCTTAAGCAGGAGTGGGGAGCAAGGTGGGAAAGGAGTTCAGACTGTGGGTCCTTTGGCCCAAGAGGAAAATCTCTCATTACAGTTCAAGTGTTAATATTATTCACTCTGTTAAATACTGTGTCAGACATTTAAAATACAGTATGTTCTTTAATCTTTCCACGAAGGCAAAAAAAAAAAAAAAAAAAAAAGGAGTATGAGGAGGAGGATGAGGAGGAGGGAACTAAGACTCAGAAGTTAAATGATTTTGCCCATGGTCACGGGAACTAGTTAAGTAGAATGCAATTAGGACTCAGGAGTGTGATAAACCCTTGCACTTTTCATTCATTACACTGCAATTCTCTGTCCCCTGGGAAAGCCAACTGCTTCTAGTGGTCTTAATAGAGGGAAAACTGGAAATAATGGAAATAAGCTATTAGTTTCATCCCTGAACAGTAAGATGATTCCAAAATGGATGTACTATTGTTCAGGTGGGCAGAACAGACCTACACAATTGGCTTCAATAGCTAACAGACGCTCTCAAACATTCTCCACAGTGACTGTCATATGAGGGGTGGGGGCACCTCCAAACTGATTTTTTCCCCCAGTGCTGGAGATAGAATCCAGGGCCTCACATATGATAGAGAAGCGCTCTACCACAGAGCTACACCCCAACGTCTGAATGCCACAGTCTGACATTCAGTCCCTACGTCTAGAAAGAAATAGGTGTTAAGCGTACACGAAAGGTGTTCTGAGCCGATAGGTGCCAACAGCTACGGTGGTGAATCCGTGCCTCTGGCCCTTAAACTGGGACCGTGTTGTAGCAGAACCCTTCAGCATTTGGGGGAAGTCAGGTGACACGCCTTTTTTTCGGTCTGAGGCAGCACTTCGGTAGAAAGGATATTGAGAGTTCTCTCTGAGGGTACCAGAAGGGGAGTAGCCTCTGCAGTTCAGCCTTGACTTAGCCCCCCAGGTCTCAGGCGAACTTGTTTTGTGGTCTTCGCAGTCAGTCTCCTCTCTGAGCTCCAGTGGCCCCGAGGTAAACCTCGGGACGGGAGCGGCGTTCCAAGGGCCTCTCCAGTTCTGACAGCCTCGGACTCGGCTCTTGGAGAACGCCGGCTGCGCATAATACCCTTATACAGCTGGGCTCTAACAAAGGGCTGGGGTCCACGGCGCGTTGCCGCCCCCAGGAGGTTTTGGAAACTCCGTGAGGCCGGGGGCGGGGCTTGAGTGCGCCGCAGCCAATCACCGAAGGGCCAGGGCGCCAGGGGCGGGTCCTGGAGCTAGCGGCGGCGGCGGCGGCGGCGGCGGCCAGGCTGGGTCCGAGCATCCCGCCGCTCCGGACCCGCCCGGCCCGGACATGGCGAACGTCCGGGCCTCCCTCCGAGGCACGCTGCTGCTTCTGCTGGCTGTGGCGAGGGTCGCGGAGGTGGCAGGGGGCCTGGCCCCGGGCAGTGCGGGTGAGTAACTATCGGAGCAGCGGTTCGGGGCGATCCGGAGCGGCCGCCTCAGCACTCCAAGATGGCGCGGGGCAGGGGGCGGGGGTGAGCGCGACCCCAGACCCGGCCCACGTCCGGTGACCCTGGGTCCGGAGGGCTCGGCCGTCGGGACCCGTTGCCGACGCGGGACCAATCAAGGTCCCTCCCTACTTGCCCTCTGCGTCCCGAAGATCTTCTGAACTGGGGCCATTGACCCGGGTTCGAGGCCTTGCTCTGTCACCTATCGGCCATGGGCCCCCTGCTCTGCCCTGAAACCCCTCGCCTGGCTCTGGCCCCTGTCAGAAAACTGTAAAATGCCTTCGCTCAGGATCGTCACGAAGGTTGGACGGATTTCAGATGTGCAGCCTCCTGCCCAGGCAGTGATTGTGACTTGTTACTTGACCCTCACTTGGTTCCCAAAGGCCGGCCTCGGTGTCGTGAGCGCTGGTTGGCCCCCACGGTGCTGTGTCAGACAGAGTTGGGCGGGAGGCATTAAAAATCAGTAAACCCTGCTTTCTGGTGCTTTCGGGCTGTAGGAGAGTTGTGTCCTTGCTCAAAAGGAGTTAAACTAAGGATGAATAGCAAACTACAGTGCTTATAGTTAGTTGTCTCCTACTTGCAGGTCCTTCAGATTTGTTGCTAACTCCTGCTATCCAGGAGAGCTCAGGTTACAAACTAGGGTACAACAGGAGTAGCTTGAATTTAAGGCAGAAGTGTCCAAAGGAGATACAGAACTGTGTGTGCACAGAGGGAGAAAGATGACATCCACCTAGGATGGGGGCAAAATTGAATGATGATTTCCTAACTGTACTAACCATCCATAGATGGCAGGGTTCCTGTTAACAACAGTGGTGGAGGAGTGCATTGCTTTCAGGGAGAGACCCCTAGCAAAAGCAAAGTCAGTCTCAACAGGTTTTAAGGTAGTCTACAATGTTAAAAATAAAGATTAAGAAAAAAAGAAAAAGGAAGGTTTTAAAAAGGGAAAGAATTGTGACAGAAACTTAGGATTAGATAACTGTAATTGGGTTCTAAGTTTACATGTAAATTAGCCCAGAAACCAAAGAAAAAAAGAGAAAGAATACTGATTATTCTTGGCTAACTCAACTTACCATTCAGGACCCCATTTTTCTCACTAAGTTAAAAGAGATTGAACTAAAGCACTTACAAAGATTTGGTCCATAGAGTACTAGTTGTACATTCCCATCCACAGCTACTCAGTTCTGTGGGAAATTGTAGAGTGAAGAGGTTAAGAATACTGGAGAAAGTTAATCTTTTTATCTAAGATCCACATTTATTGTGTACGGTATACAATATATAGTATAGCATAGTAACCACTGAAATGTTAGCTATTAAATATGTTTGGGAAACACTGCATTTTGTACCCTTATCTTATAAATTCACAAAATACATTAGATTCATAATAAAGGGTCCAAGGATTTCTATTCCAAACACTGGTTTGCTGGGGGAATAAGAGAGTGGCTGCTCAGGAGTGTAACTCTTTTTAGAGAACTGAACATATTCTAAAATAAACAGTGGTGATGGTTGCACAACTCTGGATACGCTAAACAGAACTGAATTATATACCTTAAAAGGGTGAATTGCATGATATGTGAATTATATCACAGAATTATTACAGAAAGGAAATAATCATTTGCTCATAAAATATTTTGTTCATAATGCCTAAAATGCATTTTAGAAAATGCTGGGCTAGTTGGTTTTTAACAGCCCTTCCAGCTCTAAAAGTTCACGACCTCATAAAGTTTGTTGTTTGATAAAGAGAAAAATTCCAGATTTAATTTTAAAATTCTTGTATTAAGTTCTAGGAAGCTTATACTGTCTGGTTCTTTACATAAAGAACATTGAGTAATATAGTGGACAAAGGCTTCTACTGTGCATAGTAGAAAGTGCAAAAAATGTTCTTCAATTCTAAACAGAAATTGAGAACACAATTATTAAATTGTTTTTCAATGAAGGCCTGGTTTATATTCCTGCATAGTCTTCTGTCAAAGTTTGGGTCTTTCTGTTTCCTCCTTTACCAGTCACTACCCACTCTGCCCTGATTATTCTTATGCTCAAGGGATGTAGGTAAGGGAGTGATAAATACTATTTATTGGCTGCTTATCTTTTTGGAGGGTGGGATGGGACCTTATGCTGCATTCTTAGGATCTGTGTCTGATGGCACCTGGGGAGTAGCTCTGTTTCTATTTAAGATATTTTGTAAGCAAAAGATGTAGCATTAAGAGCCAAATTGCAACAAGTTGACATTTAAGGAATTATGTAATAGTCTGGAATCCTGAAAAAGAACAAATGAATTTTAAATAAGAAAACGCCTATCTGGAGGAAAGTAATAAAAAGCAGATTGCCATTCCAATGAAGTGTCTTGGCCTACACTGTAGAAAGAGCTAGGACTAATGATAGACCCAATAGGATAGTTTATAGTATGTTACTAAAAGTTCCTATCTTATATCATAGACTTAAGAAATCTTTCATTATTTATACTTTTTACTGTATAATATTCAAAGAAGAAAGGGAGGTTGATTTTATATATTATAAGTTTTATATATTATAAGTATACCTTTTTTGTTTGTTTGTTTTATTTTAGTACTAGGGATTGAACCCCTAGGCACTTACCCACTGAGCCACATCCCCAGTCCCTTTTTTATATTTAGAGACAGGGTCTTGCTGAGTTACTTATGGCTTCATTTATTACTTAGGACTGTGCTAAGTTGCTGAGGTTGGCTTTGAATTTGCAATCCTCCTGCCTCAGCCTCACAAGTTGCTGGGATTACAGGTGTGCACTACTGTGCTCAGCCATAATGTGACTTTTAAAAGAGTAAAGCATACTCTTTTTTTTTTTTCCATCAAAAAATACTCTGTCCTAAGTACAGAGCTGCTGCTCTCAAGGAGCTTACATTCTAGAGGAGGGGAAATAGATAATGAAATTATTTCTGGGTGTGATAAATATACTATGAAAAAACTAAACCAAATGGTAACAGAATTAAGTGAGTGGAGGCTGAATGGTTACTTAAGAGTTGACAAGAGCAGCCTCTTTGAAAGGTGAAGTTAAGAACTGAAGGCTAGGAAGGCACTATCCTTCTGAAAGACAGAGGTGGCGTCCTGGAAGTGCAGAGGCCTTAAGGCATAAAGACCAGAAGGTCTATGTGATTGGAACATAGTGAGAAAGAAAGTACACTATCACTAGATGGTGCTAACCTTTATAAGAAGTCACATGAAGATTGCATTCTGTGTACAGATAGAAACCAACAGAGTTTTAAATGAGAGACATGATTTAATTTATATTTTAGATCACCCTTGCTGCTAAATGGGGAAAAATTATTATAATGGGCAAGAGTATAGACAAGGCATCTCAAAGGCCATTGTGGTAGTCTAAGCAAGGGAATGGTGACTCAGAGGAGAGTGGTGGTGGAGGTAGAAGAGGAAAAATCTGAGATATTGTTGATAGGTTGGATGTAGGAATTGAAGAAAGAAAGAATTAAGGATTACTCACAGGTTTCTGTTGTTGTTATTTTAATCTTGAGCAGCTTAGTAAAAGTTGATACCATTTACCAAGGTAGGAAAGACAGGAAGGAGCAGGTTTGAGGAAAATTGACAGGTAAGGCGGAAATAGAACCAAAAGTTCTAAAGTTCCATTTGGGGGCCTGGAGATGTAGCTTGGTGGTAGAATACTTGGCTAACATGTGCAGGTCCTAGGTTCAATCCCAATTACCACAAACAATGTTTTTACATTTTTTTTATGTTTAAGATGGGTATTAGGAATAATTGCCCATGTCTATTGCTTATTAAGCTAAATTTTATACTTGTCAATAATTTATTCAGCAAATATAATCTGTTAATAGTACCAGATGCCATGATAAACGTAGGTATAAAATAAAAGCAAAAACAGACATGATCTTTACTTTCATGTGACTTAAAAGTTTAGTGGGAAATTCAGACATTAAATATTACCCCCAAATGTATACTATCTACATTGCTAATTTATATTTGTAATTATATATAATTCAAACACATCTATTTACATCCTAAATCTAAGGACTATATTTCAGGGAAAGTCATGATATTCATTAAGTATTGTACATAATATGCTGGATGCTTTTAAGAACATAGACATCATGAAGACTATAAGAACAATGAAATATTAAGAGAATCATTCTGACAAGGGATATACCATTGGGAGTGAGATTTTATACTTTCAAATTTCTTGATTATGAACAGGAGACTTGTAGCACAGAGTGGGGTAGAAAATTATGCAAGAATGCTGGCTATTAGCATGTATAGGAGAATTTCACAAGAGCCTTTTCCTTTAGTTGTTACATAATGATGATTGTTGGGGTTAAGGCATTTTTGACCCCAACAAACAGAACCAACCTAGCTCATATTAGGGGGCTGGCTATGTAACTTTTAACAGGAAATCTCATAGAAAACTATGGGTGGGCAGTTCTGCACACCTCTACCTTAGGGATTGCTGGGGAAACTGGAAAGTTGTAAGGAATGAGAATATTTTTACAGATAGCTTCTCTATCTCTTTGCTTCTTTTTGTGCATCTCTTGCATTTTTTCTACCAACCAGTTTCTTCTTTTTACTCATGTTTTCTGTACTCCAATAAAACTTCAGCTTCCCACTCCAATAAAACTTCAGCTTCCCCAGTTGCCTTCTATTCGTACTACCAACTGGCTGTTTATTTCTTGCCTGAGAACTTGATTGTCTCCAAGAATGGCTTTGCATTAACCAAATTGAGTTCAAGGTCAACCAGGACCATCTTTTTTGAGACCAAAACAATCATGTTTGCTACATTATGAGTGGGTCACCATATAACATGTGCTACTGAGAAAGTACAGGGAGGAAAAAACTTGTACTTTTTTTTTTTTTTTCCTGTTAAAAGGGGTATAACAAAAGAGGCTGGAGCTGCATAAGAGCTGTATAGTGCTTGCTTCAGACTGTGAGGCACTGGGTTCGATCCTTAGCAAGACATACAAAGAAATAAAGATACTGTGTCCATCTACAACTGAAAAAAATATTTTTTAAAAAAGGATGTAAAAACAGTATTAATATTTTTTAATCTGTGAATAAAATATTTTAAATTGAATACTGTACTTGGTGTACCAAAAAGATCAGTCAGTCTGGGGATTCCAAAAGAACTCATTTGGAATACTTAGATAAGAATTAAATATTAAAGGTTCCAATTCTACCTAGAATAGTAGGGTCTTGCTGTAGCACATGCTTATAATCCCAGTAACTGATTTAGCAAGCCCCTGTCTCAAAATAAAAAGAGCTGGGGACATAGCTCAATGATAGAGTACCTGTGGATTCGATCTCCAGTACTGCCAAAAAAAAAAAGTTAGATCTTAATTAAACCAAAGATAAACATGGCCTGAAGTTGTTGAAAGATGTTTGGAATTTAAATCATCAGGAATTTAAATCACCAAGCATTTCAGGCAGAAGACTGTGTTCCAAATAAATGTAGATTTTTTCCTTATTAAAAATAACTGAAGTTTAGAGAAGGAAGGCTAGAAAAAAGACTTGGAAATATTTTTAGTTGGAATAGTAGGAAGCCATTGTAGGCCCTTAATTAAGAGTGACATCATGAAAAATCCATTAAAAAAATAACTTGGCAGTCATATTGATACTACAACAGAATGAACATAATTGGTGTTACAGCAGTGCAGCATGAGACAAGCAATGAAGGATATATCCAACTTGCAACTGATTCAGGAAAAAACAAAACATATCTGTTTATACATATGTGTAATCATACAGATGATGAAACAGTATGACAGCAGTATTGGACGAGTGATGGGTTATTTGGCTCTTCCTTGGCTGGCAATGTATTTTGCATAGATATATACACACATAACATCAGTTTTTAAGAATAATTGTGACATTTGCATGAATGAATTTTTAAATTAAAGTTGCAGTTGTCGTTTAAACATTTTTAGAGTGATTTTCATTTTCAAAGTTGTTTTGAAAATAAAAATTTGATCACAAAAAAAGATTTCACTGGGTGTGATGGTGCATACTTATAATCCCAGCTACTCAGGAGGCTAAGGCAGAAGGCTTATGAGTTAAAGGTCATCCAGGACCATCTTTTTTGAGACCCTGTCTCAAAATAAAATTTAAAAAGGGCTGGGAATGTAGCTAAGTGGTAGACTGCTTGCTTAGCAAGCATAAAACCCTGGGTATAATCCCTAGTACAGCCAAAATGTATATATACATATGTAATAAAAATAAGACCAGAATTTTTAAATTAATGTATCTTTTTTATTTAAAATGACCTTCTTCCAGCATTAGCTCAGATTTTTTTCCCCTTAATAGTGTGGGAAGGATATGTATATTTTCTTAAAAATATATATTCTGTTTTAGTAATTCTTTAGGAAAACATTAATTAGAGGAACTCATTATTTTCCATAGAAAAGAAAACAGAATGGCTTTGCATTAACCAAATTACAGCTTTTGGGAGATATCTGTGGCAAAATCCCTTTTAACTTAAAAAATCCTGTAATTCTATGAATATTCCTTATTTTTAGATTGGGGTGTATTCCATTTTTTAAAATGCTAATTGGTCTTAGAAGTTGCATTTTTCTGTGTGTGGCTGTAGCATGTGTTTCCTGCTTATTTGCCTATCTTTGGTATACATGTTGCCTAAACCAGCAGCCAAACATTGATATTTCAAATTATTAGATATTCTGCTTGCATATATCTAAATGTCTCTAATTCTTTCTTAAAGCTAACAAGCATGGCTTTTAGTAATCAAGTTTTGATTTTTATTAATTTTATAATCACAGACGCTTGGAATAAGAATGCAAGGTAACTGTATGTCTTATTAATAAGGACAACACCTGTGCTTTTTTTTTTATTACCATGTTGATATCAAGTTATAAATCAAACTATTTTACCTTTATTCAACTTCATTCTGTGAGAATAAACAGCTTAAAACTGTTTTTTTTTTCTTGAAGAACAAATTAGAGTCAAATTATAAAATTAAAGCATTTCTAGAATTCATTGTCTTATAGAAAGCCTTTGGTCTTGGAAAGGTTTTTTTTTTCTCCCCTTCTTTGTAATAGTTGAATGACCCAATTAATCCATTTTAATTGCTCTAAAAAAGATAAAGACCTTTAATTGCCACATTAATTACATTTGAATCTTCCCATCCTTAATGAAGCCGTATGAATTAATGTCTTTTTGTGGGCATTTATTTCTTGGAAAATATGCAGTGTTAAAGATTCTAGTAAACTTTTATTGTTTAAAAGGAAGAAAAATGTGTACTAATACAGGCTAAAGTTAAGAGTACAGTTTGGAAAATGTGATGGAGCAAAGGCTCCCTAGCCTGTTCATGGAGGGTGGCAGTCCTCTAAAGGGAGGAAATGTACTATTACAGAGGAATGCTTGGTTGAGAAGAGGAAAGAGATTATTGCCAGAAGATTTCAGGCTGCCCTCTTTCATCCATTCGGTCAGAAATACAAGAAAAGGCTTTTGGAAAGACTAGAAGGAAATATGCCAGAATGTCAACAGAGGTTGTGGCAAAACAGTGGGAATATAGATCTTTTCTTTCTTTTTTTCTTTTTTCTCTGCCTCTCTTTCTCTTCCAAATTGCGTGGGGTTTTTAATGGTGGCGGGGAGAATTATTTTAAAAATTTAACTTTGTAGGTCATTCCACTATAAATTTGACCTTCACTATTAAATAGGAAAAAAAGTCTTTTATATTTATATTTTTAAATAAAACTGTTGGTTGTTATTGGAGTTTTAATTGTAACACATTTTGTGTTTCTGTTTTAAATAAACCTTTGCTCCAAGAAACTTTTTCAAAAATCCCAAGACCCAAATCAGACTCCTGTCTGCCTGGTTGTTTACTTTTTGCTAAGCCTGTGTTTATTGGGACCATATGTTATTCTGAGTTATCTTTGCTCAAGATCAGCTGGATTTTCTGCCCTCATATGACCTTTGTGTTAGAGGATAGTAGAAAGTGCCAATTTTTAGAGTACTTCAAAAGATCATGTCAATATCATGCAGAGGGGCCTTTTTTTTCCTGCCTGCCCTTTCATTCTAATGAGGCTGGAACATACCAACAATCTTAGGAGATGGGGGTTGGTCTGGCTGTTAGAAGGAAGTCTCATGAGTGCTTGGGCCCTTCCTAGACTTAGAGCTTCTTAGACAGTAAGAACAGCACAAGGGACTTTTGACACTTTGAATCAAAACACTTTTTTCTTCTGAAATGTAGTGAAATTGTTTGTATGTTCTTCAGAATATTATAAGTCAGGTGTTTAGAACTTCAAGAAACCTTTTCCCATGAGTTAATGTTAGAAAACTAGCTCCATAATAATCTTTTATGAAACCAAACTATAGTAATATGCCAGTGGTATCATAGACCCTATCATCGTTTTATTGAAAAAGTTTCTAGTTTTGAACTTAGAAGCCTTATTTGTAATATTTAAAGAGGACTTCTTTTATTCATTTGTTTATTCATTCTTTTCTTTCCAATACCAATCCTGTTTTCAATCAAAAAAGTTCTGTTTTTATCTCATTTGTATATTGAAATGGTTTAGATTTTACTTGAATAGAGGATTATATTACATGTATTAGTATGTCTACACACATATACAGGTTTATATAATATATTAAAAATGTGTGCCTATACATATACATATATATTTTTGGAGGGGAGAGGGATACTGGGGATCAAACCCAGGGCCTTGTGCAAGCTAGGCAAGTGCTCTACCACTAAGATCCCCAACCCAAATATGTATTTTTAAAGCCATCATATTAGATCCAGTTGCCTAAAGTATAATGTTTTTATCTCTATGTCTTCTTTGGCTTGCCAGTCCTACATAGCTGCTGACCAATTGTATCTTTTTCCCAGTCTTTTACACTCTAAAACAGTTCCATGCCCCTTCAGATTGTATCTGTATCTAATTTATTAATTCCTCTGGGCCCATAATGCTGCTTGGCTACTGCTTTTCTGTTTCTCTAATTTGATGTTTCTCAAATGGCATTCTGAGATGTTAATTGGCATGAAAATTGTCCTATGGCTTGAGAAATTTGTGTAGTAGCTCCTCATTTAGCAAATTAATGTACTTTAATAGTTACATTAATGTATGAAGGGCTTTACAAAGTCCTATAGTGAATCTGTTCAACTTTTTTTTTTTTTTTTGAACTGGGGATTGAACCCAAGGCTGAGCCACATCCCCTGCCCTTATTTATTTATTTATTTATTATTTCGAGATAGGGTGTTGCTAAGTTGTTGAGGCTGGCTTTAAACTTGTGAATCTCCTGCCTCAGCATCCTAAGCTGTTGGAATTACAGGCATGCACCACCATGCCTGGCTGTTCAACTTTTTAAAATTCTTTCTTTCCCAGTTTATTTGAACATGAAACATTTTCTTGAGGAATTAATATTATTATATCATGAAACAGTATTCTTTTATACACAGAAACACATCTAATATTGTCTCCTTTTTCAGTTCTCCAAATTAGTTGTTTCAAACCTTGACAGTTTCAGCTCAAGACCCCCAACCCTACCTATTTCAGCCCTATTTTTATTCTTTGTTTGGGATTTTTTGTTTTGAGACAAGGTCTTGTTATATTACCCAGGCTGGCCTTGAACTCAGGATCCTCCTGCCTCCGCTTCCCAAGAAGCTGGAATTATAGGTGTATACCACCACATTCAGTGCAACTCAATTTTCTGACCCAGTCTCTATTTCATTGAGAAAGTACATTCTGTCAGTTTCATTCTTCATATATCAGTGTCCTTAAATCTTTTCCTCTTATCTTGATTGGTCCTACTATTACTGGAGTCCTAGGCCAGAGGCCTTACTCTTGGGGTTCTAACAAGTCAGGTTTGGCCATTTGTCCCAAAAAATAAACAGAAAAGGTAATAGTGAAAAGCAGGAAAGGAGCTTTTCTCAACATAGTCACATTGGGAAGACAGAGTGAGATCTAGCATCTCAACTTTGTCTTTGGAGTGTTGATATGGGTTTTAAGATTGAACAGAGGAAGAATTCAGGCTGGGTATAAGGGGTAATGCATAATTAAACAGTCCTGGTCAGACTGTGGCCTGGTTGGTCATTATCTCAGTTCTAGTTCCTCACAGTGGCTCCAGAGAAGTCTTTATCATTAAGAAGGCAGTCTCCATTTGTTTCACAGGATGCAGAATGTTTATCTATCAGACCTATGATCCTTGAAGGGGGTGGTTTGGTTTCCATGAGATGATTGCTCCTGTTTAGGGGGCTTGTGGTAGGGTGATGTGCCTGCAAGGCTCTATTATTCATGGAAAGAGCAGAGCAATGACTGTATATACTTCTAGGCACCGCTCCAGGGGTCTGAAACAGAATGCTATAAATATCCCTGCAAATCTTGTCTTAGTCTCAAAGGGGGATAAGATAGGCTAGGTAAATTTAGGGCCAGTAAGCTTTGCCTTATCCGTTTTCAGATGAACACTCCTTAAATGATTAACATGCCTATGTGCAAAGCTGAGCAGGTCATAAAGTTTAAGGTAATAAAGGAGATAGATACAAAATTAAGGCAGAAATGCCAAGCTTTATCCTGCTTTTAGTTACTCATTGGGCATCTGCATCTGAAGGCCTAAATAAACAGTCAGTACTTTTAACAAAGACAGCCTTGCTAAATCTGTGTTATACTACTACCAGGCTATAAATGGATGAAGTAAGAGAGCAAAATTTTTGTTCATTATTGTGTCCCTGTCTCTAAATAAGAATGTCTCTTTTTGAACTGACATCCCCTTCCAAGAACCATCTCATTCAATTTCTCTTTAATCCATTTGACTTCCAACTGGGTATACTATAATTCAGTTTTGCCACCAACCACTCATAGTTAGCATAACCTCCACAAGTTTTAAAGGACAATGGTCCCTAATAAGACTTTCATTACTCCAGACAGGAGCCTCACTTCAAGGGTCTTCAGGCCACTTACACTTTTGATCTGGGTATAAATCTGTAGTCTCCCATGACCCTTTCAAGTTCAATAATTCACTAGAACCATCCACATAACTTACAAAAGGCAATATGATTAAAATTGCTCTTTGGAGCTGGGGGCATAGCTCGATGGTAGAGCACACACTTAGTTCTTAGGAGGCTCTGGTTTCAACTTCAAATAAAAAAAACAAAATAAAATTACTGTTTTACTATAAAGGGTTCAAGTCTGGAGGACCAACCAAATAAGAGACTCTTAGGACAAGGTCTGGAAGGAAATGCTGAGCTTCTGCATGGAATCAGGATGATATCATCTTCACATCAGTGTATTCAGCAGCCAGGGAAGCCCAGTGAGCTTCTGTGTCAGGAGTTTTTATCAAAATTTCATTACATAGGCATGATTGATTGAATTATTGGTCTCATGTTGGAATCTAGTCTCCAGTCCCCCTTCCGAAGACTGAGATGTCAGGTTGAGAGGTGACTCAGTAGTCCCAATCTTCTAGTCTTTCTGGAGTGGCGGCCAGGCCCCATCCTGAACATATTTAGGTAAGATAATGAGTCATCTCATTTTCATAACAAAAACACTCCTATTACTCAGGAAATTCCAAGGATTTAGAGTCTCCTAAGAATAAGGACAAAGGCCAGTCATTCTTCATTTTACAATGCTAATATTCAAAAGAGTTATCTGTACATTATTGAATTCTTTCTTGAACTCAGGCTTTGCCCTCATCAGGTCACACTGATGACACTTATTTGAAGTCATCAGTGTCTTTTACATTGCTATATACTGTAGTCAATTTGAATCAATTACTTGACAACATCATCTAGCACAGTTAATGCCTCCTTCTTAAAACATTTTATTTAGTTGGCTTCTTGGTCATGTTCTCTCTCTTAGTTTTTTCCCCATACATTGGACACTCTCCTGCATTCAGACGCATCTCAAAATTATATCAGAATTATTTAAGAACTGAATTTCTGATTATCTCCTCGCCCTCTGGAATTTCCTTTTTTAGTCTTTTCCATTTCAGTTAAGGGTATTTCCAGGTATTTCTATTTTCCCACTTTCTCACATCAAAAATTTTATAGTCTTTGATTTTTTTTCTACCATATCACACATCTAATCTAATAGCATGTTCTGTCAGCTTTGCATTCATAATAAATCCAGACTCTGATTACTAATAAACTTCCACTGCTGCCCCCTAGTCAAGACACTATAATGTCCTATCAGTATTATTGGAACAGCTTACTGATGTTTTCTCCCTTGCTTCTCTGTAGTGTGTGTGTGTGTGTGTGTGTGTGTGTGTGTGTGTGTCTGTCTGTCTGTCTGTCTGTATTTGGTACCAAGGATTGAACCCAGGAGTGCTTAATCATTGAGCCATACCCCCAGCCCTTTTTGTATTTTATTTAGAAAGAGTTGCTTAGTGCCTCGCTAAGTTGCTGAGCTGGCTTTGAACTCACAGACCTCCTGCTTCAGCCTCCCAAGCCACTGGGATTACAGGTGTGTGCCAATTCGCCCAGCTTCTAATATATATATATTTTAGAGAGAGAGAGAATTTTTTTAATATTTATTTTTTAGTTTTCGGTGGACACAACATCTTTATTTTTTATGTGGTGCTGAGGAGTGAACCCAGCGCCCCGCGCATGCCAGGCGAGCGCACTACCGCTTGAGCCACATCCCCAGCCCGACAATATATTTTTATCACAGAAGTTAGAGTGATCCTTTTTAAATGTTACTCAGATTACTCAAAACCCTCCAGTTGTTTTCTATTCTTCTCAGAGTAAAAGCACAAGTCCTTTCAATGGCCTATTAGAGACCTGTATGCTTCTGTTAAGACTTCTGTTATTTCTCTAATATCACACATCATCTTCTACTTTCCCTTTCATTCTTTCCCAGCCACATTCCTTGCTGTTTTATGAGCACACCAGAAACTGCACTTGTTGTTTGGAAACCTTAATAGACTTGTTCTCTCACTTTCTTTAAGGTTTCTGCTCAAGTATCATTTTTTCAGTGAGGCTTTCCTAACCTGCCCTATAAAATACCTTCCTATTCCCTAACACACATTCTCCTTACTCTTTAACCTGCTTTATTATCGCCATAGTCTTTACCACCATTCCACATTAACATTCATATCCCCCCCCTTTCTCTGTATGTGTGTGTGTGGTGTGTGTGTGTATAGTTTATTTCTCCTTCCAGGGAATGTAATCTCAATGAGGACAAAGGCTCATGGTTTTTGAGTGAATGAATTGATTCCTTGTATTTAATAAACTGTTCATAATTTTTTTTAAAATTTAAGTTGTCAGTGGACCTTTATTTTATTTATTTATATGTGGTGCTGAGAACTGAACCCAGTGCCTCACACATCTAGGCAAACACTCTACCACTGAGCCACAATCCCAGCCTCCATAAAATATTTTTAAGTTAATGAATACCTTAAAAGAAGAGGTGTGCCCTGTTTCTTGCTAAACATAATGCCTCCTTATAAAATAAAATTTTTAAAAAACTTGATTTTATTCATTTTGGACTCCTCTTGAGACATTTTTCTATCAGAAAAGCATTAATTCTCAACTGTTTCCTTCAATCTATAAAGAAGCTCAGGTCTTTCCTACTTTTAGAAGGGAGGTGGGGAATCTTCCTGTAGCCCTTCATCTTCCTATAAGTACCATACTCTTCTATTCTGGTCTCTGCCAGACTTCTTGTGAATCTGTATTTACTGTCTGTGCTTCCTCACTTCTGGCTTACTCTTTAATAGCTTTCATTTCTACTAGCCTCAGAAATGACCAAGTGGCCTTGTAACTATTAAATCCATTTTCTTTTTCATTTTTCAATCTAACTTGATTCTTGTGGCATATAACACTACATCCTTCCCTGTAATACCACTCTCTCTGGTTGACCCACCTCAGCTAGACTGTTCCATCTCAATCTCTTTCTTTGTTTCTTCCCATGTCTCAGATGTTGCCAATTTTTTAGGATCTGGTGTTATAAATACTTCTCAGCAGAAAATCCATAGGCAGTGTCATTTCCATATACCTCCTTTATGCTGATGACTTCCAAATTTGTATGTTGAGGTTTGCGCTCCAGGCTTCGATTTCTGACTTTACTGGAATTTCCTTTTGTATGTCCTATAGAAAATACTCATTCATCATGTCCTAAATGAAATTCACTATTTTTTAAAAACCATTTGACTTTGTATTTGAAGTGTAATAATAGAATCTAATCCATAGGGTAATTTTAAGAATTGAATAAGACAGTGCATAAAACAAGCTTAGTATTAAATTCTGGCACACAAAAAGCATACAATAAATAATAGTTACATTATCACATAATAGTTTTCCCTATTAGACTGCAAGTTGTTTGAAGTCAAGGACCATATCCTCAAACTCTGCACTATCCTTGACTTGTAAGATGCTCTTTAAGCATTGAGTTAAAATTAATAATAATCTGTGGGATAAACAGTTTGTGTAATCCTTTCAATTTCAGATGTTGGGTTTTTGTTTTGTTTTTTTCTCCCTAGGTGCATTATGTTGTAATCATTCTAAGGATAACCAAATGTGCCGTGATGTATGTGAACAGGTAAGCTTGATCAAAATTGTAGAGGCTGTCAATTATGTAACTGCTTATTAAGTTTAATAACTTTGGAGAAATCTATTGGACATTACCTTAACCATATGATCAGAGTTCACATCACCAATATTAGGACAAATTGACATATGTCTGCTGATACAATGCAGTGAGAAGAAACACAGCATCTTATAAAGCATTCCTGCCAAAAATTCATACCGTGAATCATGAAGAAACAATCAGGTAAACCCAGATTGAGGGATATTCTTCAAAACAGCAGCCTATAATCCTCAAAATTATCACTTCTATTAAAAATATCAGTTATTATAAAAACAAAGAAAGGCTGAGAACCTGTTCCAGATTAAAGGAAACTAAAGAGAAGTTAGGACAACTAAATGCAGTGCATGATCCTGGATTGGATCCTGGAATTTAAAAAAAAAAATTGCCATAAATGATGTTATTAGATAAATTGGTGAAATTGTTGAATATGGACTTAACATTAGCTAGTACTGTATCAGCATTTTTATCCTGAATTTAGTCATTATATTGTAGTTAGTATGACAGTGTCCTTATTCTAAAGAGATACATGCAAGGTAGCAGAATACAACAGTTACTAATATGGCATTATGTAAAAATGTGGATGTGTAACCGATGTGATTCTGCAATCTGTATACGGGGTAAAAATGGGAGTTCATAACCCACTTGAATCTAAAGTATGAAATATGATATGTCAAGAGCTTTGTAATGTTTTGAACAACCAATAAAAAAAGAAAAAGAAAGAGATACATGCAAGGATTTAGGAATGAATGATCATAAATGTCTATAATAAATTCTAATATAGTTCTTCAAAATAGTAGTAATAATCATATGTATATAGAGTTATAACAAATGTTGCAAAATGTTAATAATGGGTGAATCTTGGTGAATACTATGTGGGTATTCTTTTGTATTACTCTTAACATTTTTGTAGGTTTGAATTTTTGTGCTTGAGACTTTTTATCCAAGTGTCACTGAAACAGTATTTATTCATAAAGTCCTACTTTTCTTTCATCACCTAGCCTTAGTACCTGATAAATTATGGTCTCAGACATCTTTGAAATTTTCTTCTAGTAATAATCTGGATTTTATCACTTTCTAAAACTAGGAATATAACTTACTGGGAATATAACTTCTCTCAAACAATACTATGGACTTAGTTTTGCTATTTTATTTTGAGGATTGAACCCAGGGACCACCACTGAGCTTCATCCCCAGTCCTTTTTATTTTATTTTTATCTTAAAACACAGTGTCTCTTGAGTCACTGAAGGTCTTGCTAAGTTGCTGGGGCTAGCCTTGAATTTGGGATCTTTCTGCCTCAGCCCCTTGAGTGTAAGGAATTACAATTTCATACCTGGCTATGGACTTAGATTTTTCAAGATACTCTGTGGTTATAAGACATAAGAGTGTCTCAGCTCATCTGAGTAGCTAATAGAAAATGCAGTGGTGTGCCAAATCAAAGTTTTTTGCAAATATGCTGCCAGAACAATAGCTTTTTTTTGATTGATTGATTGATTGATTGATCAATCGATCAAATCCCGGGCCTTGTGCATACCAGCCAAGCACTCTACCAGTGAGCTACATCCCCAGCCCCAGGAGAGCTCTTTAAAACAAAACTGGCCTGTTGGTGGTATCACTATAAGGAATCTTTTAAAATAACTCTTGGAGGCATTGCTTTTCTGACATTTTACTTTGTATCTTGAGGTTTGGCTTCTTCTTGCTTTTCCTACTGAGGTTCCATAAGGTTAATAATTGTGAAGAGGTGTTTCGTAATGAAACACCTGCAGCAGGTGAGATCTGGTTTCTTAAAATCTGGAATGTTAGAAATTCCATAATTTAGCAAATCAGTTGAATACTACAGTCACCCTAATAAAGAACATTCTTTTCTAACCAAGTTCTTAACTAATTGAGAAATAAGACAGATAGGTCCCAGAGTAAAACTTTAAAACTAGTTACACAGATGTTGAATGTGGCTTTATCTTTAGGCACACACTAAGTGATAGAATTTGACTCACTCCCAGAAGAAAGAGGTAAGGACTGGGTTGTGTATGTTCACTTCCTCCTACAATTTCAGCAGTCAGCTAAGTCAGACATTCAGATCATGGAAGGAGTGAGGAGTATAAAAAGATGCCTGGACAGTTAAAACTAGTAGAGCTCACACCAAATGGAAGAAAATACTAGGAGTGAGGATTTATCATTTCTGCAACCAATAGGGAATAAAGGGAGAATGGAGTCCTGATAACATTTAGATTTTGTGCTGAAGTGAATAGTCCTATAAACCCTTGATAACTAGAAGGTTGGGAAAAGGCTTTGGCTAGGGCAGGGGTTAGATTCACCTTCCTGGTGAGTAGTCTTCAAGACAGTTGAAGACTTGGAGTTAAAACCTTTGGAATTAGAACTTAGATAAAAAGGGGCATTGGTTTATAATGTGATGATTTACTATGAGTCTGTCAACATTGTCTCAGGCTAAAGGTAAGGGATCTGAGATCTGAGAAAAGGCCCTTAGCTTTAAAAAAAAAAAAAAAAGAAGAAGAAGAAAAAGAAGAAGGAGGAGGCTGTTAGCAGAGTATTCTAGAGCAGGGACTTTTGCTCAATCCCCCAATGCTTATAACAGTGCCCAGTACTGAACATTTTCAAAAATATTTCTAGATTGATTGAAATGATGGGGCTAAAAATCATACTGCAAGGATTTTATTTTAATTTAATTAAAAAGTTTAAATGTATTGTGTACTCTTTCAAATTTACAAAAATGTATTCAGTTTTTTTATATATCTTATGTCCCCAACTGTATTATAAAAATTCTTCAAATATAAGGATTATGTCTTACTTAAGTGTTGTATTTAGGCCCTTGTTTATGGAAGCTGATCAGTGAATGCAGGTTGATTGGTGAACAAATGAATAATTCCAGTGACTCAGGAGGGCAAAACAGCCTTGGCAATTTAGTCCTCAGCCCTTCAAAAAATGAAGGGCTGAGGTGTAGCTCAGTGGTAGAGCACTCCTGGGTTCATTACCCAGTACTGCCAAAAAAGAAAAAAGTTGGATGTGTCAGTAAGTCAGTGCAGAAAATGAAAATTTGGTTAGGTGAGAGGACCTTGCTTGTTTGAAGACAAGGGGAAATGAGTTATAAGTTGAGGTAAAAAGAAGTTCTTAGAATTTGATTATAAGCCCTGTGGTCTGATTATTTCTGCCTTGATTGGAGTATAAGTGTGGTTATAATTTTTTTTGGTCTGATGTGATTTATATAATAAAAGTATCTCTTTTAGATATATATTCATCTTTTTTTTTTAAGTGTGATTACCTGTTTAGTAAAAAAAAGTAACTGTTTGGGACTGGGGTTGTAGCTCAGTGGTAGTGTACTTGCCTAACGAGTGAGGCATTGGGTTCGATCCTCAGCACCATGTAAAACTTAGTGAACAAAGTAAAGGTATAAAAAAATAAAATTCAAAAAAAAGTTTTAAAAAAGTAACTGTTTATATTTAAGTCTACATTATTATCTAAAAGTGTATACATTCTGGCTTCTTTTTTCTTAGTTTAATTCATTTTACTTTATAGAATCATAGTTTTAGAGAAGGGACCTGATGGATTATCTGACTTCTAAATTTTGTTTGTTAGCTATTCAGATAACTGGAACATGAGAGTTAAATTTTTTCCCCTTATGTTCTAAGCTCTGTACTACTTTAAAATGAATTATTTCATTTAATTCTTACACCAAGCCCTCGAGGAGGTAATATCATCTGCATTTTATAGGTAAGGAAATAGAGATATAGAAAAGTTAAATAACTAACCAAGGAACAACAGGGACTCAGAGCCAAGTGTGTCTAATAATATACTTAAAATTAGTGAACAAAATAAAGTCCATTCTTATAGCCACCAAGATATAGCCATCTCCTATAATACAAAGGAGGGTGCCCATTTATTCAAAGTATATTATTTACAATCTCAGTTCCATGTTCTTTCCATTGTCCTAACCTGTTTCAAGTGCTTGGAGGTTTTTTGCTTTTTTGTTTGTTTTTGCCTTTGGTGTTTTTGAGAAGAAATGTTGAGGAACAAGGAAATGAGTTTGAAAGCATAGTTTTCCTTCTCTGTGCTTCTTTCTGTTCCACTATCAAAGTCAAATAGTTTCTCTCTTTCTCATTCATTTTTGTCTGTTGTTATTTTTTAACCATTTTTTTTCTTTCTCTCTTCCTTATCTTTTTATAATGGAAAATTGCAAATATATATGAAGGAAGTATAATGAGCTCTGTATTCATTTTTGGCATTATTAAGTCATGACTAATTGCATTTCATTTAATCTCCCCCCCCATACTCTTTCTATCCCTCCTTCCCCATTATATTGAGGCAAATTTATATTGAAGCAAATCCCAATTGTTCTGCCAGTTGATTCATACAATGTCAGTTTATATCTGTAAATTATACATATTCATTTTTTAAAATATAGCCAGGCTTGGGAGTTTGCTCAGTGGTAGAGTATGCCTAGTATTCATAAAACTCTGGGTTAGATCCCTAGCACTGCAAAAATAAATAGATAAATAACCAAAGTACCATTATCAATTATTTGAAAATGTAATATTCTAATAATAGCTAATTATTAAAATTTCTTAATTATTTAATAAAGCTTTTTAAAATTTTTTTATCAATTTAAATGAGAGGTATACATTGCAATTGGTTGTATGTCTTTTAAATATCTTCTTTTTGTTGTTGTTTTTTGACAACTTAAGAATAATTATTTGAGGGTCTTTTACCCAACAATGCTTTTAAAATGACATACTAATTACTTTTCTTTTTAAAAAATTTTTTAATTATTATAAGTATTTACTTATATTAATTATACAAATTAATGGGTTCCACTGTGACATTTCCATACATACTGATAATATACTTTAATTATATTCACCCTCCCTATTACTTCCTACTACTTTCTTTTGCCTCCCCTCTCCTTAAATGTCTTTTGATCTATAGATTTCTTCTAGTAACTTACTTGATGAGTAAATTTGATCATTTATCCTGTAGAGTTTCCCACAGTCTGTACTTTACTGTTCACATCCATGGTGTTATTTAATGCATTCCTCTTTCCTCTATATATCTTAGTAATTAGTTGTTAGATTTAGAGCAGAGCTATCCAACAGTACTTTCTACAATGATAAAAATATTCTATGACATATGTTAACCTCTGGCCACATGTGCCAAGTGAATACTTGAAATGTGATTAAGGAGACTAAGGAACTGGTTTTAATGTTATTTAATTTTAATTGATTTAAGTTTAAATTAAATAGCCACACATGACTAACAGCCATCTTATGAGACACATCTAGAAGCTTGATCAGATTGAAGTAAGGTTTTATTTTTGTTTTGTTTGTTTGACATTTCTTCCTATGAATGGTATTTTGTATCTAGTTGTCACTTTTCATGATGGTAATAGTCACTTTTAATTACCTAAATGTTTTAATTCACTAGATATAAAAAACTTGTGATATTCTATCTCTTTTTACTTCTTAACTATAATTAGCAGTGTTGGAGGAAAATGCCAACTAACTAGAACATTAAATCCCTTAGTATTCATGGATTTAATAGTCTCAACTATTTGCAGATAAACATGAAGGTCTATCTGATATGTGTAATGATTTCTAATTTACTGAGACACCAGAAGTAACTATATTAATTTAATTCCTATAAGGCTGTGAGTCATTTGGCCTGGAGAGTGAATCTTGTCAGCAACTCAGGATCTTTAGTGAAAGATGGCTTTGTCTTTATTTCATAGAGAATTTGTGTGCCATATGCTATTCACAAATTTCATATTCATCGGAGTCAAAGATATGATACTGTTTATTTTTTAATTGTCATCTGTTGACTAAAAGCATTTGTAGAACAGTTTAGAATAAATTTTTCTTTTTTTTTTTTCTTCCCTTTCCTTCTCTTTTCATCTCTTCCAGCCCCACTCCCAACAGGTTTTCTCTACTTTGGGTCAATAGAAAAGGGTCTAGACTTACTATTTTGGACTTTTTGATCACTTGCCAAATTAACCAACCGTTTAAGAAATGTTACCTCAGCTTAATTTAGATGCTTCCAAGGGTTTTCCATTTATAAAAAGAAGCTGGAAAATATTCTGGACAACTGATAAGCCTAGAGGATAATAAATTTTACTCCTTATTTTTTATAGCCAAAAAACAAAACAAATAAACAAAAAAAGCTCTACAAAAACCTTTTTTCCTCTTTTTTTTTCCTTTTGTCAAATAGATTTTCTCCTCAAAAAGTGAATCCCGACTAAAACATTTATTACAACGAGCCCCAGATTATTGCCCTGAAACAATGGTAAGTCCTACTTAAATATGAAGGTTTTTGTCTATATGAAACTAATGAGTTACTTTTAGATTAGCATAATTTTCAATGTGATTGTGGTCAGAGTGAATTGTTAGATTTAGTTAAAATATTAGATTTAGATAAATTTTTTAAAAAATCTTTACACAAATTGTTTACATAGAATATGATCTTTCATCTTTATTGTGTATTTTAGGATGTAGGAATAAAAGCAAGTTTAAATATAAATGTATTTTGGCCTTTAAATTTCACTGTAGTATTTTATTTGATATTTTGTTTTATGATTTTATTTTGATTAATTTTATGAAAACTATAGTAAACTAAATCTTATTTATTTTGATTTTTAAAAATTGGAAATAAAGGAACATATGCAGAATATTATTCCTGTATTTCCATTTTCTGGCATACTGTAGATCTGTTGCTTACCTATCTAAATCAGATTTCTTAAAATATTTCCGTTGCTTGGACTCTTCTCAGTATTTGGGATGCTCTTGAACCAAGACAATAAAGCCTGAGCTTGCATGAAAGAACCTCTTTTTATATATAGTGCCTTTGTTATGTGGAAGGGGAAAAAATGATGGTCAGTCTGATTGACATGTTTTTCTTAAGTTACTCAGGAGACACTTTTGTCTCTGTTCTTGGAAAAACAAAGAGTATCCTGAGTAACCAAACCCATCCTTAGTACTTTTAGATGGGAAAACAGGAAAAGAGTAAGCAATATTTGGTATCTCAGCTTCTTTTCTTTCCTGAATGATGTGCATTTAGCCCTTGAGCATTGATTATATGGACCCAGCCATAAATAAATTAACCATACGTAATTTCTGTAGAAATTATCTTTTTTTTTTAAATAAAAACTGGTTATCTACATAAGCCTTTTGGTGATTACAATTTCAGGTTGAAATCTGGAGTTGTATGAATTCGTCTTTGCCAGGTAAGCAGTAGAAAGTATGACATTTAGGGGTTGGGGTCGTGGCTCAGTGGTAGAGCACTTGCCTCACATGTGTGAGGCACTGGGTTCGATTCTCAGCACCAATATAAATAAATAAAATAAAGATCCATCAACAACTAAAAAAAATTAAAAAGACATTTAGTATTTAAATTTTAAAAACTTATTTTGTGAATATAAAATCTGTCATAGTCCAATAGTGTAATTTGTTCTCTGGAGTTTTTATCCTTGTCTTCCCTTCCACACCCAAATTTTCAAATGTATAATTTATTCTCATCCATTCAAACCTTTTATACTCTTATCTCCACTTCTACCATTCTTGGAAACTATTCTTTGAAAGATCACCAGGATTTCTTGATTTGTGCTTTATCTCAGTGTTTACTCTCTGATTTTCCCAAACACTTGCTGTTATGACTCTTCCAAGACCTTGGCCTTGGAACCTTATTTTCTTATATCTTTCTCCTTTTACCTACCATAAGGACTATAATTGTTTCTCCTTTCAGTGCTTTTCCCTTCTCTCTCCACACTTACTGTGGTGATGTCATTCCTTCCCAGAACTTCCCAGAACACATATGTAATATTTTGAACACAAAAATAAAGGTCCATCAACAACTTGTACTCTTGTTTGCTTCAATTAAATTAATCAATCTAATTTGTTTGTGACATAGACATCTCTTCCTAGATTCTTCATCCAGATGGTATCTAAAGTGCAAATCCAAAATCAGACTCATAACTGACTCTTTTGTGACTAGAAAACCCATAAGTTTTCTTTGATTCCCTTTTCTTTCCAGTTACATTAACTCTTCCCTTGCAAAATCTTGCAACTGTCTTCTCTATTCCTAGTTCAAGACTTTGTTATTTTGTTCTTGGGATAGAATATTATAATAACCTTATGATTGATGTTTTAATAGATTATATACATCTTTCCTGTCCTCTTCAGAAAGAATCCATCAAGCAGTATCTACTTCCATTGGAATAAAGCCCAAATTTCTTATCCTGGCATTCATGGTCTTCTAAAATTAAGGCTCATTCTAGCCCTGGTTAAAGCCAGTGTCTTGGGGTGTGGGGCTGGGGAAGGGGGGTTATACCTTATATATCTCTGAATTCTGGAGGCTGCCACTTCTTTAAAGTTTTTGTATTTCAGACAAATTGAGCTGTTTTGTCTTCCTGGAATTGTCCACCTCCTTCCCTGTTTTCCTAGTTATCTCTTTACCTAGTGTCCTGGAATTCATACACATACATACACATTCTCCACACATACAAACTGTAATCTCCGTAATGGAATAAATCATGTGTTTTATCTATTTCATACTTTCATAGCCCACATAATACGTAAGAGAGTACCTTTTCTATATAACTACTGAATAAATGTAAAAGATGGTTGAATAATATTTTCTAATATTACTGGATACATAGAAACAACAACACTGCATTATTAATAGCCCACAGAGTTTATGACCTACAAGGTTTCTATTCATAATTCTTTCTAACATGTGAGAAATTCTGAATAGCAAGTAGCTAAGATTTAGAGGAAACCATACTAGACAGTGGGGCTAGATAGAAGTCTGTGCCCCTTATGCATTAAGAACACATGGAGATGAAGAAACGTATAATGTGCAATATTTTTAGTTTTTATAATTGATGTGGTTTATAATAATCAACTTCAGTGCAGTTTATAATTATACTTTGAGAGCTTTGTCTATCTATAAACTGTTTGTTTTGCTTAATGTTTTTCAGTAGAATACTTAAATTTGTTGTATTAAGTCCTAGATTCTTATTACCTATTGCCTTGAATTCCCCACATTTTTTTCAAATGTAAATAATAATTTAATGTAATGCAGATGTTTATCTCTAGATCTGTGTATTACATAGAAATGGCATAGAGCATTTTTTAAAGCAAATAAAGGAAGATTTGCAGCATTCCTACAAACATGTCTTTTCTCCTTTCATTGTTCACTTGTTTTTTCTTTTCTGTTCCTTCATTCATTCATTTCTTCCTTCCTTCCTTCCTTTCTTCCTTTATTTATTTTTAATACCAGAGTGTACTCTACCACTGACCTACATCATGAGATCTTTTTTATTTTGAGACAGGGTCTTACTAAGCTGCCAAACTGGCCTTGAATTTGCAGTCCTCCTGTCTCAGCCTCCTGGGTTGCTGGGATTAGAGGCATACACGGTCATGCCGGGCTCTATAGTTACTTCTTATGTTCCCGAATTTTATATGAGCAGTCAGTCATTTTTTTGACATTAGATCACAAAGGGTCTAAGACCATTTTAAAAGCCTTTTTATAATTTTATAATCTTTTGATTTCAAAGTACTTTTGTTAGAGAAATAGCTGTTGTGTATAAATTGAACCAAAAATAGTACATAGTCATTTTGCCATGATTAAGTGTGCCCTTCAAAGTCAGGACTACCTCACAGAAATTGTTCTTGCATGTATCCTAAGTATCATTATTTAAACAGCATCATAGGTTTTTACTCTTCTACATATATAATATTTTGAACACAAAAATACCTGTACTCTTGTTTGCTTCAATTAAATTAGAATCTTTGCCTCTGATTCTGTCTATAAAAATAAGAAGAGGCCTCTCCGTTACTTTCCTCTCTCTATGTGTCCTCTGATAGAGTGGGAATGACTTCATAAAGTTTAGGTTGAACTGAGAAAAGTCAAGAAGCAGAAGACCTGGTAATTACGCTTTGTGGGACCCTAAGGAGACTGATAAGCACTGGGAATTAAGAGTGAAGGAAAGGGCTTAAGATTTTGATGCCCTGCTATCTGGGTGAATTTTCCTGTGGTCATCCTCTTTGACTTATAGTGGTTTCCCTAAAACATTTTGTTGTACTGTTTGTCTTTGTTGCTACTTATGAAAAACATTTGAACATTTTGTTTTTAAGGTGTGTTTAAGAAGTCTGATGGCTGGGTCGGCTTAGGTTGCTGTGAACTGGCTATTGCCTTGGAATGTCGACAGGCATGCAAGCAGGTAACACCTGGCAATCAGGCTTTTCTGCATCATGAAGTATAGTTTAGATTACTGTGCATATGTTATACAGTTAGCTGTACATATGATTTAGGCCTTGCCTGCTTTATTGCATTGGATAGGTGACCCATAGAAACTGCAAAGTTTGTCGTTTCTTTCGTGGATCATTTTCTTTTAGATTTGTTCTTTTTTCAGTTATGGCTGCTACATGTAAGATCTTCAGCCTTCTCCTATTCTTTCTTATCTTACTTCTCTCTGCCATGCAAAGAAAGAATTTTATAGGAATCAGGGCCTTTCACGCTTTGTCCATGGTCATGCGGAGTCAATGCTGAGTGTCTCCAAATAGTCATGTAACATTTGCATATGCTTGGACAAAAGAAGTTGACACAGTTGACCTATTTCATTTTCATCTCCCTTTCTCTTTTATCATGGCTTTACCCTGAGCATGTTCTCATATCTCTTCTCTTAACCTAAGTGGTATGTGACTCCTACATGAGTTATGGCTTCTTTTTGATTTGATGTATCTCTGGTCCATTTCAGGCTAGGTCCTTGAGTTCTTCCTCACTGCATATTTTCATAGTGCCTCCCTGGAATGGGAAAAGTCACCACCACCCAGTCTTCTTCACTCCAAATGGTGGGAGTAGACTTAACTAGAAAACTAATTGTTTAGATAGTGGTTTAATGAACATAAAACCACAACTGGAAAGGCTTCTCATTTTCTTCTTGTAGGGACTGATCTTTTAACAAAACTATATGAGACATGGTGTCACCTTCACTTTTACACAAACCAGTATGTACCATAGCCTAAGCAATACTCTTTGGGTAGCACATGGCCTAGCTATATGCGTTTTCCTTTAGGCATTAGAGTGAAGCTAAGTTGTACAAGATTGTACTGTAATGGGTCTAGTGAGATATAAAGCAGTTTTCAACCCATTCTGCTTTCCTTTCCCATCCCCATCAACTGGCTTATTCTAAATTGCATGGGCTTAGATGACAGAGTAGGAGGAAATGAAATAAGAGACTAGAGTCTATGGCTCTGAAATTATGTCTTTAAATGGAGACTAATGTCATGTAGAAGATTAACTGGTTTTCAGCAGATTTGTTTTGCCTTTTTTACATAAAGTGCATACTTTCATGTGTTTCTCTGTATATCAGTTTCTCATCTATAAAGGTGATAATATCTTTTTAAGCTTATAAAAGAATTATATAAAAGGAACTTTTTTTACTTGCCTGACATAGTACCCTTTCTTTCTTTAGTTGTCCTCTCGACTATACATGGCCCTTTTCTGAGAAAATTGACTCTGTAAGTTCAGTGTGAAAGCTTTGAGTATACAGGGTTAAAGAAAAACCAAAATATAAGGGCCCTGGCAGAGCTTCACAAGAAAATTTGCTGTGGCAGAGCTTCACAAGAAAATTTGCTAGAATGGAATTCAGCTTAAAAAAAAAAAAAAAAAAGTCCTCTGATTTACATTTCCTTCAAAGTCATCTTGTTTCTGAAATAACAAAAGAACCATGTTATTATATGAGATTAAAACCATAAAAGTTAGAGTGAGGCCCTAGTATACTGAATAGATCCTAGAATGATGTTTGTTTTAAGGACATTGTGTGAAATTTATTGTATTTTAGGAACTTTTAAAATATCTGATTATAAGATTTTTCATGATAAAATAACAAATACTACACTGGCCATTGACATACTAATATGTGCTCTTTTTTATCTTTGCTAAATAACATGTATAATAAATTAATGGAGAAATGTGTTGACTTTTAGGCATCTTCAAAGAACGATATTTCCAAAGTTTGCAGAAAAGAATATGAGGTATGCATTTTATTTAACAAATATGGTATCCTATTCAGATATTATCAGAATTGACAAAAAACACTTAAATTTCAAAAGTGAGTTTATTTTTACACCAACTGCCTTCTACTTTACAGAAAATTTAGCTTTGACTAAAATGTCATTGCTTTGTTTAGAAATGTATGTCTTTAATTAATTTTGGTATTAATTTTAAAGAAATGCCTTAATCTAGCATACAAAGTGTTTAACCAAAATATTTTTATAACAAAGCAACTGGTTTTGCTAAGACTGCGAAATCATTTTTCTTTGGTTCTATATCCTCTTTTTACCCCTTTTCTTATCTCTTGACCTATCTAGGTATTCCTTTTTTTTAAAATCTCTATTATAAATATAAACAAAAATAAAATCACACTGCTAGTGTGCATAGCTTCAAACTTTTCTAACATCTTGCATTTGAGGGAAAATACTAAGTTACAAAGGCTGTGCTAAATTTGAAACTCTTGTCTCCCACTGATGGAATTTCAAGCACTGTGGTATCTAGATAGGGAAGATACTAGGGCAGAAGTAGAGAAGGTATTTTCTGTCAAGCAGAAGATTTTCCCTGATGTGAGAAAGACTCCTTTTGGGGGCTAGAAAATGCTTATTTTCTAGAACTCCATTGTTAAATGAGATAATTTTATAGTTTTTCGTACTATAAGGTGATGTAATTAAGGAGACTTAAGTGCACATGCCCCTCATTGATCATTTTTATATCTAAACATTGGGAGAAGAAAGAATAACTCATAACTACTTCTAGATTATACTTCTGATTTTTTTCTTTTCTTTTCTCAAAGCCTATAATTATCTTTCTTAACATTTTTAAACTGGAAAATCTTATTTATCTTTTGTTCCATTGTATTGTTGGCTAAGTTATATCTGTTCCTCTGAAGACAGATTTCCAAATAAGCTGTAGCTCTTCCCTGTTCTTACTAAAAAAGCCTTGCTACCAAGAAGTAAAAGGTCCTTCCCCCCCCCCATCTCTCTACCTTTGATGTGACCAGTTTGGGTTTCTCTTGAACAAAGTGGCTAACTATGATAATTCCTTCTTTTCTCCCACATGATGTCTGACACTGTCCATCTCCTGTAGCCTGTCCTCCATAATTTTAGTGTGCTTCCTTCTCTTGTCTGGATTTCTGCATTGCCCTAGGAAGTCTACCAGTATGTGTTGATGAAGGACGGGACAGGAAAGGTAAGAGAGACACTGTCCTATGATAGAAATAAGAACAGTTTGGTTTTCAGTCAATCCTCCCTTACTTGAATTAGAATTAAGTAACCATTCTCCAAGAGTCTACATGACAAGAAGGTTCTTTATTTTTATATTAAAAGCTGACCTCCCAAATTATTCAAGATAATGTAGACTCAGTTTGGTTTTTTATGTTACTTAGAAACAAAGAGGCAGGAGCACTTATACAGGATAAGATTTCTGCATTATAAATCCTAAAAAACAGTAACTGTTCAAGTCTACTAGCAATAATGACTACTTGTTGTAAAGTAAATTTGGTGTAATGCAGCCTGTTTTCTCATTGGTTTTTTATCACTATCCAAAACAAGGCTTTTAATATCTTTTTTCTGGAGTGGTCATGGATAAATTCTTAGATATTTAATCCCTTTCTTTAGGCTTATAATTTTAAGGATAGCATTTCCCTTAAAGGATGGTTTTACGTAGTTTGATTCAAGATTCAGAGAGTTGGTAATTACATTTGGAGGAGCTTAAATTATCTTTACTGGAAAGATGCTACAGAGTCCCTTTTGAGGAGTTTTCCTAGAAATTTACTTATGTGAATAAAGTTTAAAAAATGGTAATGCTATAGCCAGGCACCATGGCTCACGCCTATAATTTCAGCTACTTAGGAAGCTGAGGCAGGAGATCTCAAATTTGAGGCCAGTCTCAACAACATAACAAGATCTTATCTCAAAATGATGAGCATCTAGCCCAGTGGTAGAACACTGTCCTGGCATGTGCAGATGTGTAATACTGGACTAAATCCCCCATATTACAACAATAAAAAGAAAAAAAAAGGAAAGAAAAAAAAGGAAAAAAATTATAATGCCATTTAAGATTCTGTTTTGTTCTAACCAATGTAAGATAAACAAGTGAAATATAAAGCATTGTTACATCTGATATTTATAGAGTGTACTGAGAGGCTGTTTTATATATTAGAAAACACAGACTGGAATCAGTCTTAGGTTAAAATTCTGATTAAACTACTTATAGCTTAACTTCAAATACTAGACAGTTATAGCTAATTGAGTGAAATTAACTAAAATATATGTTGCACTCATAAGGGCTCGGGGAAATCCAAAATAGAACAAGCATGTTGGGAGTTAGCAGAAAAAACTTTGCAAAAGAGAAAGACCTGAAAGGGTTGGTATAATTTGGTTGTTAATAATACCATGGCTGGACACAGTGATGCACACATGTAATCCCAGTGGCTAGGGAAGCTGAGGCAGGAGGATCACAAGTTCAAAGCTATCCTTAGCAATGGTGAAACACTAAGCAACTCAGTGAGACTGTCTCGAAATAAAATACAAAATAGGGCTGGGGACGTGTCTCAGTGGTTGAGTGTCCCTGAGTTTAATCCCAGTATCAAAAAGTAGATAAAAAATAAGACCATGGATCAAAGGCACATTAGCAAAAAAAAAAAAATGCACATAACTTATGCAGGGAGCAAAGAGAAGACAGCCCTGTTTGGGGCTGAGAATCTGTGCTTGGAAAGATTCTGGAAAGATGACATTTGGAGGCTCCACTCATTATTAAATAGAGATGATGATGATTTGGAAAAAAAAGATTAACATGACAAATTGCAAAGCCAATATTTTAAAAAGCTTAAACTCTTAGTTTTGTGCAGACTAAGTTTTAGCTCCTCTAAATCCCTAACTTAGCTAAAAATATATAAGGTCAAGCCAGCAATAGGATGATGGCAATAGAATCAAGTATTCAAGAGTAAGTCAAAGATTTGAAGACAGAATTTAACTGGATTTGTTATAATGTTTTGAATGTGAGAGATGATGTTCAAGGAGATATAATAAACACTACTAATCTTTTAAGCCTAGTTCCTTGGCATAACATTTACTATTTTCCATGCTTGAAGGCACTGTATAGATCTCTTTCTGGCAATAGGGCAGACTTGGTATCTAGACCAGTCCTCCAGATGAAAGCAATTTAAAATGCTAGTTTATGGGGCTGGGACTGTGGCTCAGTGGGAGAGTACTTGCCTAGCATATGTGAGGCACTGAGTTTGAGCCTCAGCACCACGTAAAGATAAATAAAGGTATTGTCCATCTATAACTAAACAATAAAGATATTTTTTAAAAAGACTGTTAAAATGCTAGTTTAATTTGCTGGAAAGAAAATATGGAATTCTCAGACCAAAAAATAAGACAGGAATCCAGAAAAGAGCACTAAAAATGACATTAGCACTGAGGATATTTGATGAATAACTTCTATAGTGTTGTAGCTTTAGAAGTCAAGAGATATATCTTTGGTTCTGATCAAAGATGGAAAACCTAATAATTGTAGTACCCTCTGCTTCCCACCAATAAAATTGGGATCCCAAAGGGGCTACACTGTCAGTATTAGGATAATCAAGAAATACATTCAACAAGTAAAATTAATTAATTAATTAATTAAATTTTTTCTGAAAAGAAATATGTTCATTTCCTCCCCTTCTAAGGGCCTACAAAGAAAATTGCTTCTCTCAGACATTTACAATATAAGCTGGCCTTCACTTGAGTTTGTAGCCCACATTATACTGAATATTGATACAACATCAAACTGAGAATTTATTTAAAGTGATTCTAAAGTTTTTTTAAAGTGTTTCTAGTGGCTCTTAGGTGCCTGAGACAAAATAACATAAATCCTTTCTGGGGAAAAGATTCTTATTTCAGACTTCTTGAATTTTCATAAAGTTCTAAGAAAAATAAACAACTCATGTGTAAATAAATCCCCAAATTCACCAGAAAACAAGTTTCATCAAATGAACTAGCAGGGATAATGGTGAACAGAATCGGTCCTGAAAATACTTCAGATATAGAAATTATCAGATGCAGACTATAAAATGTTTTATGTATTTAAGAAATAAAATACAGTGAGAGTAAGCATAGTTGAAAAAGAATTTCCAGAAAAAGCATAGTTGAAATAAAAACACAATGGATGGATATTGTAGCAGATTAAATACAATCAAGTGAGTAAATTGGAAGGTAGAACTGAAGTTATGGAAAAGCAGCACAGAAGGACATAAAGCTAAAAGGTAGTTCAAGAGACTGAACAGAGTAAGACTCATCTTCTCATTGAAGAACTAGAAGAAAAGTAATGTGGTAGAGGCAATGTTTCCAGAAGCCCAACAAATCCCCAGCCGGATTTTTTCTTTATACATTATAGATACACATGACAAAATCGTAAAAGCAGTTGGAAAAAATGACATTGCATTCAAAGGAGACCAACAGCAGATTTCCCAGTAGCAACAAAGGAAGCCAGAGATCAGTGAAATGATACTTATATGCTTCTGAAAGAAAGTAAACATCAACCTAGATTCTCTTACCACCAAAAATATTTTTCAAGAAATATTAAGATATTTCCAGATCCTTGCTAGAAGTGCTTCTCCAAAGAAAGTTTTGAAAGATCTAGTCCATCAGAAAATTATTTGAAATGCAAAAGGGAATGTGAGTCAGGCATGTTGGCACACGCCTATAATCTCAGCAACTCAGGAGGCTGAGGCAGGAGGATTGCGAATTCAGAGACCCACTCTGAATAAAGTACAAAAAGTGCTGAGGATGTTGCTCAGTGGTCGAGTGCTCTCAGGTTCAATCTGTGATACCCCCACCCTCAAAAAAAAGGAAATGTGAAAGTAGAAACCAGGTAAATTAAAACACGTATTTTATAAAATAATGGTAATGAATTATTGGATTTCAAATTGAGAATTAAAATACACACAGCAACAATAGCAGATTCATTAGAAAGGCGATTAAAGAAATTGAAGCATTTTGAATATTAGGTCCTTTTAATGTAAAGACCCATATTTCTAAGGTGGTTAGAAATACAGGACTAAATATAAGGAGAGATGTCATGCCCGAAGTGAACCTTGAAGTAACGCTTGAACATTGAGGATGTGAATGAAAGTTCCATGAAAGAGAGCTGGGTTTTGAAGATTGCTTCATTAAGAACTGGAAGAGAAGGAGCAGATATGGATAATGGCAGTTCAGTGACCAAATGAAATGACTTTAGTTCAATGACCAAATTGAAATGAGATGTTCCATAAAAAGAGAACTTTCTATCACTGGAAATGTACAAAGTCTTATGGGATTCACACATTGCAGAGGGAATTTTAGCAATGGATAGGAGATTCAAATAATGTTCTTCTAGTTTTTCAGTTTTCATTTTGAACAACACCTGGGAGTTCTTCCTTCAGTACTTAAGAGTACTTCTTTGAAGATTACCTCTTTGATTAAGGTCACCAAACTTTGGTCTATAAGATATGCCAAAATCAATCATTAACTTAATGACTACATCAACATGTTCAAGTGTCATGGGAATGAATACTCAATTCTAGGTTCTCCTTACATTTTCACAAGTGCAGTCCTTAGTCCACCTAAGTATTGCTTAGGCCATATGAGATTTACAAGATATGCAATACTAGAACCTGAGCTCATATTCAAAATATTCAACAGTTGGCATGACAGGCACAAACAGAGCAGATGCTAGTTATATACGTAGAGCCATACAAGTGCATACTGGCTGATATAGAGCTAAAGTAAACATGAACTTGATGTTTTCTATGAAGTGAGACAAAGTAGAGATTCTTTTTTTTTTTTTTTTTTTTGCATAGTCTTTGTCCAAATCATAGCTGTAAACATTTTCTTTTGGCCACCAAATGTAATGATTTTTAAAAATTTTTCCTGATCATTGATAGCTGTTTTTTTCCTTGAGTATCAGAATAAACATCATTAAGATGATGTGAGACTGGTACATTTCCAGAGACCTGGCAATGGCTACAAAGTAATAAGATAAACTTTATTTTTGGATTCATAAACCATTCCATAGCTTAAATTTCAGACATTACTTGCTACTTTCTTAACACAATGACCATAAATATGAACACCTTTCCATTTGTTGCATGATCAACTGAAGTACTTTGCTACAAATTTACTGTCAAACTTTTACATTTTTACTTATTTCTTCTTTCACAGATTCTTCTCTAGGATTTCCTTCATATTCTTTTTAGAAATGTCATTGTAATTTCTCTCCTTTAATTCTTGGCTTTCTTCATTCTAGTTATTTGATGTTATTTTATTAAGAAAGGTGAGATATTATGAAGGAAAGTCAGTAGGAGTACTTTGTGGGGACTTATTTTTAATCTTAAGGCAGTTAAGTTTTAAGCTAAATAGTTGTTAATACAACTAAAATATTGTTCTGCCTTTGGGTTCTGCTTCTGTGAAAATGATGATAAAATTAAGGCTCTGAAAATATTAAAAAGAGACTCTTAGAACCACAAAAACAAACACTGTCAGCCTTGAGAATTCAGAGGCCCTATGTTCAATCCCCAGCAATCATGTGCTACTTTGTCCCAACAAAGCCTTCAGGACCTAAATATAAATAAAGTGTTTAGTGAATGCTGAGGAAACTTCAAGAATTGTTAGGATAGCTGGGGATGTGGCTCGGTTGTTAAGCACCCCTCGGTTGTTAAGTACAATCCCTAGTACCAAAACAAAACAAAACAAAACAAAAAAAAGAATTGAAGACTGTGAATGGGAGACTTTGTAAATGGTAAGATGGTATGCAGGCATGCTACATCAGAGTGGAGTAGAGCCGTTACCTGCAGCTGATGAGCTCCAAAAAGAGCGAAACCGATAAGGTCCTGCAGTACTGGCTTAAGACAGTATAAAACCTTGATTATGTTCTATTTGTAGGTTGTTTTGTTTTGTCATATTTGTATTGTTGTTTGGGGAGAGGAGTAACTCCTATTTAGTCTCCTTGCCCTAGTATATTTTCTAATTCATTCCTGTCTGAAGTCATCTGAATGAGAGCATCTCCTAAAAGAAATCTGATAAGTTAGATTAGTTTGTGATCTAGTCTAATTTTAAATAGCCAGGGTTTTTCTACTAGGCAATCTCACCTAGCCCCATAGGTTGTTTTGTTTTGTTTTGTTTTTGTGGTGCTGGGATTAGAACCCAGAGCCTCATTCATGGTAGGCAAGTGCTCTGCCACTGAGCTGTATCTCCAGCACAACTCCCATATCTTGCCTCCATAGGATGACAACTCCAAAATCTTTTTCTGAGCTCCTGAATAGGTTTAACTTTGATGTTCTATTGAAGCAAGGAGCACATCAACCAAAATTGATTGATTTCAAATTAACCAAATTATTATTTTCCATACATTCTCTACTTTTTTCTCTCAAAAGTGATTCCTTTAAGGACTATTTTGATTGTGTCACTTCCCTCCTTAAAATTCTTCAGTGGCTCTCCTATAAGATATAGTTCATGCTTCTCAGCTATTATACCAAGCTTTTCTCAATCTAGCCCCTGATTCTTCCCACCTTTACACTTTAGCAGCACATTACTTATAATTTTCCAGATTGTCCATGTTTTATTTGTTAGTTATACAACTTGTTTGTTTTACCTGGAATTCTCCTTTCCAAATCCATTTTCATATATTCCTCTCCAGTAGTATACTGGAACTGACCCCTATCAATTAGAAAGAACGGATTATTAAATATCTGGAATTTTGCAAGCTAGTTTGTAACTTGAAATCAGCTATCAGTGAGGGTATTTATAACAAGAACATCAACAAGTACTATACAAATCAGGACTTTCTCCCCCAATCAGTTAATTCCCCCCAAGAAAGCTGGTCCCAACACACCATTATCCACTGGCAACCTTTGCCTCAAATTCTAGCTTAGATGGTAACTCTTTCTTTTTCTTTTTTTTTTTTTTTTGTGTGTGTGTGTGTGTGTTGTATGTGTGTATGGTGCTGGGGATTGAACCCAGGGCCTTGTGTATGCCAGACAAGCACTCTACCAATTGAGCTATATCCCAAGCTTAGATGGTACTTCTTTCAAACTGTTACTGCTCATCCCTCTTCTCTCCATACATATAAATTTGATTGCTTCATCTAAATTCTTAGTTTATGTGTTTCCTTTTAATATCAAATTCTGAGTTCCTGGAGCAGAGTCCATATAGTTATCTTTGTATCTGACTTTCATTCACTCAACATTCATTAAATTGATACACTTAATATATGTCAGGGACAATTCTCAGGGTATAAAGATGAAAAATTTTAGCCATTGTCTTCAAGAAGCTCATAATCTAGTCTGTAGAATGAGGAAAAAGTTAGATAGACCATTAAAATACAGTGACACAAGTGCAATTTTAGAAATCTATACAAGACACATTAGGACCTGGAGGGAAAAAAACCCTACTAAGAGCAATGGGGTAGTCTTCACAGAGCAGGTAAGACGAAAGATGAGTGAAATGTTGTTGACTGTAAGTAGCTGCTATAGTCAGTACTTATAAAGGCAGAATTATATTTATAGGACTTTTTTCCATTCTGAAAAACTGAATTATTTATGGTTAATTTTTAGGTAGAAATCCTATATGAATATCTAATGAATTAAACTATCTTTGAGTAGAGAAAGCACTGAGTACTCTCTATTACATTATACAATAATGTTGTATATTAAACCATCTCAAAACTCTGTAGCCTAAAACAGTAACAATTTATTATTTCTCTTGAATCTAACATCTTGACAGTTCTGATCTAGCCAGATTTAGCTAATTCTAGCTGGGCTCACTCATTTGCAATGAACTGACAGGTCAGCCTGAGGCTAACTGTATTTTAAGATGTCCTTGACTAAGGCAGTTTAGTTGTCCTCCATCTGTCTGTCTCATCTCTCCAGCAGGTTAGCTCTGACATCTTCCTGTGGAGGTGGTAGGGGTGTAAGAAAAGAAGCCGAAACATGCAAATATGTGTTTAGGCCGCTGCTTGCTTTAAGCCAAAGCAAATCACATGGCCAAGTCTGAAGTCAGTATGCAAGAAATAAATACAAGAAGAAGTGAAAAATTGGGGCCACAGCTGCATTCTTTCTACCACAAGCACTTCACCTTTTCAGCCTAGCATTTGATGGGCTGGACTCCTTAAATGAAATGCAGACTTCAAACTGAGAGAAATTTCAGTTCATCTGTGAAAAGCAAACATTTTTATTTACTGAGGTCTATGAATAGAGCAGACCATTTACTTTTTTTTTAGTTGTAGTAAATACCTTTATTTTATTTATTTATTTTTATGTGGTGCATCGAATCCAGCACCTCATACACACTAGGTGAGCGCTCTATCACTAAGCCACAACCCCAGTCCCAGACCATTTACTTTTAACTAGTAGTCTAGTTGAATATATTGAGAGTAGAAAGCATTAAACGACAATTCATAAAATGTTGTGTTTTTTTTTTTTGGTATTTGTCCAGTGAGTAAAACAACCAAAAATGCAAATCAGCATTTTTTTTGCAAGATTCACATCATCAATATTTGTTTTGTTTTCATCATCCTTATCTTTAGTGAGAATGGGAAAGGGTGCTGGAGTAACCAGTCATAGATGGGCAGTAGACAGAAAAAGGATTGAAACAAATGGAGAAATATTAGAAAAGCATCAGTCATTGAAGTGGAAGAGTGGGTGGCTAGGACAGAAAGTAAACCTTCAGAGCCAATTTGTGGATTAAAGGTTAGACCATCAGGGTCTACTTCCCAGTGTACCCAAAGGCTCTTCACCTGCCCCCAGAAGGAAGTCAATGTGATAAATTCCTTCATCTTTTATTCCTTTCCATTTTTCTGCCAAATTTGCCCACATGTTATCTGTTCCTGGCACTAGAACAAAAGAGTTTGTTGTGCTTCTATAAAACCAAGAAAAGATTTATTTCACCCATAATTTAAGATTCTGATGTAAAAAAATAAGAGACTTGTCAAATTGATTACTCTGTGGGCATAGTTAAACCTTTTATTGGCTATATTTAGAAAAATAATCCAGACTATCCTCACAATCCAGTGTCATGGAAGAACACTGGTGGGAACAGTCTGGAGGACAGCCAGACTTTGTTTACTGTGTACATTTGGCTCTCCAGCTGGATAGTGAACACCTTGGGATATTAGATTCTCTTTGGATCCCACCAACTCCAGTATGCTGACATGTTATTTGGTTTATTATCTTGGTACTCCTGTAGTTTTGGTCTATTCTCAAGATGAGTGGGTTAAGGGAGGCACATTGGGTGTGATATCAGTAATCAGAAGGAGAAGCTCCCATGTGAATATACTTCCTGCTTTTGCCACCAGATGGCAATCAGACATTTGAAAGACTTGAGAACTGGCTAACTAACTCTAAGACTGGTGATTTAAGAAACAAAGAAATATAAGTTAATGCTGTAATTTATTATGTATATATCTTAAGTCCTGTCAACTAATCAACAACAGCTTAAGCATGAAAAGATAGCGTTATCTGTAGTAAATTTAGGAATCTTTCATCAAAGTTGAATATATGCTCAATCTAAAATAAAGACCTGTCAAATCATGATGGGTGTAATAGAGAACTGATAAATTCATCAATATTCAGGATCCAATACTTTGTACTCTAATATGCTAAAATGAGGGAATATTCTTTTAAACCTTGAAATTAAAGATGTAAAAATGGGTAGATGTGGCTGTGGCTCAGTGGTAGCCCATTTACCTGGTATGTGTGGGACACTGGATTTAATTCTCAGCATCACATATAAATAAATAAAATAAAGTTCTATCAACAATTAAAATTTTTTTAAAAAGATGTAAAATTGGTATTCATAGGCTGGAGTTGTGGCTCATTGGTAGAGTGCTTGCCTAGCATGTGTGAGGCACTGGGTTCAATTCTCAGCACCGCATATAAATAAATGAAAAATAAAGGTCTATCAACAACTAAAAAATTTTTTTAAATGGTATTCATTGACACTTAAGGTACCGCCATATAAAATTATAAAAGTTATTACTGCAACAAATGCAAGTAAATCTATACCAGAAAGGTCTATTGGTGAATATCATGAGAAACGAGAGATACTTGAAGAACATCTCTGAACTCTATGACTATGACATCAAAGGAAGCAACTGTGCCGTTTTCTTTTTTCTTCAGAAGGTGGCAAACTTTAGGCAAAGGCCAAATGGGAAATATTTGGGCTTGTATAACATATAGTCTCTGTCAATTCAACTCTGTCATCATAGCATATGTACTGTGAAGTAGACAAATAAATACATAAATGAATAAATAAACTTTATTTATAAAAATAGGTGATAGGCAAGATTTGGTTTATGTGCCATAATTTACCAACCCCTTTTTGTCATTGCAAGCTGGGATCCATAGCTATTTCCCCTTTCTAGGCCTCAGTCTCTGACTTCTGTAACATAAGGAAGCTGGATTAGATGATCTCTGATATTTCTCAGGCTGTGTTTCCTTTAGTACCTCTCTCTTAGCTAAATGATTCACCAGTCTGACCCAGTGATATTTCTTTTATTTATAAGGTCAAATTTTTAAAATTCCAGCTTAAAACAAATTTATAAGTTTCTAAGTCCAAGATTTTTCAGCCTTGACACTATTAACATTTTAGTGTAGATAGTCCTTTGTTTTAGGGGGTAGGGGAGCTGTCCTATACATTATAAGAAGCTTAGCAGGATCCCTGGCCTCTACCCACCAGTTGCTAATTACACACACACACACCACTTATGACAACTAAAAATGTCTTCAGACATTGCCAAATGTCCCCTGGGAGACAAAATTACCCTAGGTTCAGAGCCCTAGAGACTTTGAGAATAATTAGAAGAATCCCCAAAATGGAAGTTAGACCATGGAATTCAGGAACCATCAAGACAACAAATACATCTCTTCAGATACAAAGTCAAAAGGTCAAAACCAAAAGGAATAGCCAGCTTATTAGAAAGAGAAGGGCAATTAGAATTGTATTATTCCAGTCAAAACAGATTAGAGATTAGCTTTTAAATGTTGACTTAGATTATAAGTGTTCTGTGGCCAGTGAATCCCAGTAGAGGGCTGTCTGTCATGGGTAGCTGAAAGTCAAACTAAAACAAGGAAACGTTAATGAAGAGAAATAAATAAGACCATTATTAACACCAAGAATATTTATTCTTCTACTTCTCTATGTTGTTTGATGGGCTCTAGCAGAAAGAATTCATACTGGGTGCATTTATTAGCCCTTATCTATGAGGCCCGGAGGGTTTCTTGGTTGGTTGGTTGATTTTGTTTTGATTTACTTTAAATGAATAAATCAAGTATGGCTTATTCCAACAATGGAATGTTATTTGGTGGAGAAAATGAATATGGTACAAGCTTTACCACATACACATTTCTCTGAAGTTAGCTTTTCAATAATAGTAAAGTTGGTCCTAGAGCTCAAGTCTAGATCATTTACCTGCCTTGTGATTTAGCTACTATTGAAAAGCCAAAATCGTCTCAATTCAACAATAAGGGTACATTTGATTTCCATCTACTTCTTATTTGTGCCCATATTATATATTTTAAGAATTCATTCTCTTCCAGTTATAAATAATATTAATCATAGCTGACAAATCCTGAATGTCCCAATGGCTTTGGACAAGGAGTTTTTTATTTTTGTTTTCCTTCTTATTTTCTTATATTTCCCCTATGGTAACTTTGATACAGTATGCATTGTCCAAACAGTAATCTCAGATCTCTCAAAATTCTAATTCTAGTCTCTGTTTTGCTTTTGATTTGTTTTATGATCTGGGGTATGTCTTTTTCCTCTGCTGAAGGAATGATTTCTTTTATCTGAAAAATAGTAGGAAGATTTTAAATTCTGGTCTCAGGAAGGTTGCATAAGAACTATCTCAAGGACTGGGGCTATAGCTCAGTAGCAGAGTGCTTGCCTAGCATGTGTGAGGCATTAGATTCAATCCTTAGCACCACATAAAAATAAACAAATAAAGGCCTTCTGTTCAGGTACAATTACAAAAAAAAATTTTTTTAATCTTCAAAGCCTTGTTTAAACTTTAGATATCTATGCCCAATCCCTGGGTTCTGATTCTGTAATATAAGACCTGGTGATTCCAGTGCACAGCCATGTTTGAGAACCATTGGAGATGATCTCTAAGATCATTTAAACTCTAAAATGCAGCAGTTATATGAAACATATATTTCTTTAAATGTTTTTTATTAGATTACTTCATGGAAAGTGTTTTATATCCTACAAAAAATAATGGAGATTAATGCATTGTAGCCACCCCACCACTCCACACACACACACACACACACACACACAGTCACACAATGATACAGTTTACCTAAACTTGGTTTGCTGTTTACATAGCCAGCTTATAGCTTGGGGTGATCACCTTGATCCCTAGCAGGTGTTAGATGATGTTTCCCCTTTTCCCCAGAAGGTCATTTCATAGCTTCAATGTTTTCAATCTTCAATTTAGAGAGGAATTAAATAATTTTGATATCCTGATTTCTATATAACCATAGATGGGATGAAATTAGAAATTCTTTCTGATTGTTAATTTCTGTTTATTTGTTTTTCTTTAATTTACAGAATGCTCTTTTCAGTTGCATTAGCAGAAATGAAAGTAAGTATATTGTCAATGATTATACAAGCAGTTCAAAGAGCAAAATACAGTTTTGAACATGATTAGCCATTACAAATTTTGCCCAGATCCTAGCATTATAACTTAGGCTGTTAATAAGCCATCTGAAATAATGTTCATAGCAGAATTCTGCTAGGCTCTTTTCCTCTGTGGTGTTCAAGTCATTCGTGTAGTATAACAATTCCCATGTTCTAATTTCAGATTTACAAAGCAGACAGTAGTGTTAGATGTGCTAGAGGAATATAATAACAATAAGAGGCTCACTTTCAAAGGTCATACACATCCACGCTATATAATATAGCACTTGTCAAGAGCTGCCTCTCAGTTCATTTAGCTGAATTTTTTTTTGAGTACTTGCTTGGTATGGGGCCGCCATATCTGTGGAAGATGTGACCCATACACAAAGAACTCTAGGGCAGGGTAGGATATGAGATATGAGTGTTGCTCTTCAAAGGAAGGAGGGATCGTAACCTTTAAGGGGCTCAGAGGTGACTTCATAGAGTTGGTAGCTGAGCTGGGCCTTGAAAGGTGGACAAGATGTAAATAGTGGAGATCAGAAGAAGGGCACTGTAGGTGAAGGGAATCAGGAGAGCATTTAGAGACGGGAAAAGACACTTACAGAACAGACAGTTGTTTAGATTAGCTTGGGAGGACATTAAGAAGCATTAGCTGTCCATATTCTACCACATAATCCTATATCCTCCCACACGGGCAAGGAAGCCAGCCCAAGGAAGAAGTGAGAAGGTAGACGTCTAGTTCTATTCTGCTCATCTCCTCTGTCCTCACCATACCACTCTCAAGTATATCCTCACTGAGGTCACATTGATAAAATTAAGCCATAAATATTTTTTCTTTGTGGAACTGTGGAGGTAGATCAGTGATAGAGTGTACAAGGCCTTGAATTTGATTCCCAGCACCATATGCACCACCCCCACCCCAAAATATGATAAAAATGGATTTTATTCGTGATGAAAATGAACTCTTTGGCAGGGGGCACAGTAACTTTGGTAGTCAGTCCACATTGAAAACAGATGGCAAATAGATACAGAACAGTTTCCAAGTCCAGGAAACTAAGGCTTATCCTTGTTTAGTTCTGTCCCAAGATAGTTTGTTATTAATCCTTATATGATTTTACCATTATCATTATTTCTAGAAGTCACCTAAATTCACCAAAAACCTGGTTCTGGTTCTTCCATATCTATCTCTAATAATTATCTGGGAATTCTTACCTGTCTTTCTCCAACCCTCTTCCTGACATACATCTACCCTGGCTCCCTTTTGCCTCTCACAGATCCCCTTAGACTCCTATAAGGGTCTCCTAGTCTTCATTATAATTACCACATCTGCCCCTCTGCCCCTGGCCACTTATCTCCCTCTCCCCAGATACTTTAAATGGCAGCCTATTGATTTTTTTCATTTTTTAATACAAAGTCATATTTATTTCAGATGAGTTTTACTCTTCAGTATTGAGGCAAATCATATCATTTATGAAGATTACCTCTATTTAGACATATTCTTGAGGATGTTCAAACTGTATAGAAGTTTTAGAATTTTGTTTTGAGATATACAATTATTTAATTGTCAAATTAGTTAAATAATTCTGATGCCTCTTAGTTTTAACTGGTCCTATTTTGTTTTTGTTTTGGGGGGGTTGACTTTTTTATTGATTTTATTTTTTTAAATACATGACAGTGGAATGTATTACAATTCTTATTACACATATAGAGCACAATTTTTCATCTTTGTATAAAGTATGTCCATGCCAATTCATGTCTTTATATATGTTTTTGCATTACAATTCTTATTAAACATATTTACCACAATTTTTCATATCTCTGTATATAAAGTAGGTTGACACCTAATTCATGTCTTCATACATGTACTTTGGATAATGATGTCCATCACATTCCACCATCCTTGCTAATCCCCTGATAACTGGTCCTATTTTGTAAATGTGAGATATTTGGGGTTTAATTTTTGTTTTGCTATGTTTGTTTTGCTTTGTGTATAAACCTCCACAAATCTAACATGGAATGAGGCTTTTTCAGTGGTTCTCTTGGCATTTGGAGAAGACAGATTTGCTATATGAGACTGTCTTGTGCATTGCAGGATGTTTAACAGCCCTGGCCCATGCATTAAATGCCAGTACTAGTCCCTGACAACCAGAAATACTTCCACATGTTCCATACTCTTCCAGGGGGTCGTACTGTTCCTATGGAGAACCACTGGATTATAGACTATAAACTGATGAATATTAACTTTCTTACACCAGTGAGCACTTCACTGTCCCCATAACTATGCTTACAATAATACTGATTTCAAGTGTATAAACATAGTTTATGGTTTTATGGTTTCCTGTGGATCGTTTTATTTCTCAAATTGAGAAAGGTATACTGTTCCATCAGTATGGTGATGATTTAATGTTAACAAAAAGCTGTTTCATTTCAGTGTCTTCTCTTTTTTTTCCCCCCGTATAGTGGGCTCGGTATGTTGCAGTTATGCAGGTCATCATACAAACTGCCGAGAATATTGTCAAGCCATTTTTCGAACAGACTCTTCTCCTGGTCCATCTCAGATCAAAGCAGTGGAAAATTATTGTGCCTCTATTAGTCCACAATTAATACACTGTGTGAACAATTATACCCAGTCTTACCCAATGAGGAACCCAACAGATAGTAAGTAAAAGGGACGTTTGTTTTTTTTTTTTCATTTCAACCTTTGGTAAAAGAGTTTATAAAAAAGGACTGATACATTCTTGTAGGTAGTTGCAGTCTTGGTCACTTGGGAAACACCAGACTTCCTTTGTTGTTTAGATTTGACAGATTGGATGTTACTGTCACAGTTAGAAGGTGCCAAGAAAGATGGGGCTATAGAGAGTATGAGGAAATGAGAATTTTAGTCTGAGGATGGAAGAGTTCTTTGATATGAATATTTTGGAGAGAAGTTAACCATTAGAATTTCAGATTATTTTACTTTTTGATCTAGAAAGTCCACTTTAAGAATTTATCCAGCAAGAAAATTTACACAAATTTGCAAAAATATGTTGTAAATATACTTATATACACATTAGTAGACAAAAATTAGAAATAACCCAAAAATCTATCAGTAGGATATTGATTAAATAAATTAGAATATATATATATATATATATATATATATATATATCACAACACTTTGCAAACAACAAAAAGAAAGTAATACATTTACATAGAAGCGAAAAAAAGCAAGTTATATAACTAAAGGTATAGTGTGATACATTTTTAGTTATATACCTAATTGTTTTATATTATATATTTCTGTAATTTGAATTTTTTATCAGTGAGCAGTGGTTATTTTTGTAATAAAAGATCATAAAAACAAAAGAGAGCCTTTTTTTTTTTTTTTAAATCAGGGCCTCCTAAGAGCCTGCACCTTATAGGGATTTTCAAGGTCTCAGCTTTGTACATCCTAGAATCCATTTTTGTCCTCTGGAGGTCATCATATTTTAAAGAACTGACTGATTAACCAAACCGATAGAAGATTTATTTATAAGCCACATGCCAATGACTTTTTATATGTGGACATTGGAAAGAATTGTTTCTATAAACTCAAAAGCAATGTGCCTTATTTGGCCACAATCAAAATCAAAAATTACTCTAAGGATTTTGGCATTCTGTGATGTGGCTGTGTGGTGAAAATTATAGGATGAAACATTTGCCACAAGTATCTTCCATTGGCTTCCATTTGTTTTAAAGGCAGATCTGTATTCCCCAATATTTAGGCTACCAAGAGGGGCTGCTGGAGCTAACAGAATTGCAGCTTTAAAACAAAGCAGTAACAACAACAAAAAGGCAGGAAGAAGTTTTAAGGGTAGAAGGGCAGTCATTTCTAATATATGTTAATACAGAGGACTCTGGATAAGCAGGCTACAAACAAAACAGGCTTCTTCAAAGACACCAAGAAAAGTAATTCAGAGAGGCCCTTCTGAATTCCATAGCTTCATTAATAGTGTTCTTTAATTTTCTGATTCTGTGTAGAAAATTAGAGGCCAGGGACTGGGAACATAGCTCAGTGGGAGAGCACATGTTTACCACTGGTTTAGTCCCTAGCACCAAAAAGAAAGAAAATTAAAGGCAGAAGCAGACTGTTAGCTTGTCAGGGTGTGCTACTATATTATTTAAATTACAACTTAACTAATTTTCACAGACATATAAAACCTTTATGCTGTCTTGGAATATGATAAAATACAGTTTGTGTTTGTTGCTATTAAAAATTAGTTATCTCATGTCAAGAACATAATCCCTCTTAGACATCCCCTACTAAAAGCAAATCCACTGGGATATACAATATCTTTTCCAAGAACATAAAATATCTTTTATATGAGGGCTTCTTCAGTGTAGGATGACTTTTCATTGTCATTAGGATGCTAGAAACCTCATGATTAGACACCTTGTCCACTTTTTACTACACTGCAAAGTAATAAAGATAATTTAATAGACCCTGTATAATACAGATACTGACATTAAGTAGTAATGGTTTTCCACTACATAGTCATGTTCTTCTTCTCTTCTGAGCAATAAATGCAATAAAACCAGCTAATTAAACCACTTATATTCTGAAAATGTAGGTTTGTATTGCTGTGACAGAGCTGAAGACCATGCTTGCCAAAATGCCTGCAAGAGAATTCTGATGTCTAAGAAAACAGAAATGGAGATTGTTGATGGTCTCATCGAGGGTTGTAAGACCCAGCCCTTGCCTCAAGATCCTCTTTGGCAGTGTTTTCTTGAAAGCTCACAGTCAGTTCACCCTGGAGTCACTATACACCCTCCTCCCTCTACAGGCCTGGATGGGGCTAAATTGCATTGTTGTTCTAAAGCAAACACTTCAACATGTAGGTCAGTATCTTATTTTCTTTTATTAAAATAGTAGAAAATAATATTTTAATTAATTATTTTAGGCCTAGCAAATGCATGTTATATTTTTGCATTTCTAGGCTGAACATTTAGAAGCTATAAAATCTTTCATTCTGTTATCCACCAAATATTTACTGATCATTGGGTATATATATATATAAAATGTTTCATATATCACATGTTTTTGTGATATGAAGGATTAGCCTTGACAGGGCAATAGAATTTGAAGATGATGCAATGTGAATTTTTCTTTCAAGGAATCATTAAGTAAACTTTCAATTTAGAAGATGTTTTGATCTGACATCTAAAAGATATTCTCTTTATTAAATTATGAAACTTTGAACTTAACCATAGCATTTGGTCATATTGGTGAATAAACTGGTTGGCACTTATATCCAGAGTTAGAAAGCAGTGCATTGACATTCATTTCAGTATTACACTTAGGGACAAAAATTAACAATACAAATATAGGATAGACAAGAATCTAGAGACAAGAATGAATGGAGATAACTAAGGTCATGGTAGAACATATATTATAGTGCAGGCACCATAGCACACACATGTAAATCCCAGCTACTCAGGAGCCTGAGGCAAGAAGATCACAAGTTTGAGGTCAGCCTGGGGAACTTCTTGGGACCCTATCTCAAAATAAAAAATAGAAAAGACTGGGAGTATAGCTCAGTAGTAAATTGTCCTGAGTTCAATCCCCAGTACAAACACACACACACACACACACACACACACACACACACACAGATGAATTAGAATTTGTTTTACAGAGATATTTTGGGTGAAAAGCATCCACAACATTTCTAGGATATCCTGAAATTAATTTGAGAAACAACCATTTCTATGGTTTCTAACCATTTCTATGGATCTTTAGCAAATAAAAAAAAGTGCCTAAAATAACTTACCAAACTTTACCAAAGATATTAAAAATATTCGAGGAAATTAATGGAAGGATTTAAAGGAAAAAAAAAGTTGGCTCTGAGGTTAAGGAAACTGGTTGCATATAAAAGTTAATATTGATGAGAGAGATGCTATGTAATTCTTAGAAAGAGAAACCTCTGCAAAATAACTATGCTCACATAGAGTTACTGGAAATTGAGGTAGCTATGCAGTCCCAGAGGAGGTTTAGTAAGAAACAGTTTCCTCTCTCAAATCTTGAAATAGATTTCATGGTTTGCTGACTGCTTTCACTTCCATCAGATTTGATTTTTATGAAACAATTGAGAAAAATTGTGTAACTTTCATTTACATGTGAGAAAGAAAACTCAAGAGATATTAATAATCTGTTCAAGGTAATTTTTATGAAACAATTGGGAAAAATTGTGTAATTTTCATTTACATGTGAGAAAGAAAACTCAAGAGATATTAATAATCTGTTCAAGGTAACTATAGAAAATTAAGGACTAGGGCTGAGGTTGTGGCTCGGTGGCAGAGTGCTTGCTTTGAAATCTGAGGCACTGGATTCGATCCTTAGCACCACAAAACAATAAGTAAACAAAGATATTGTGTCCATCTATAACTAAAAATTTAAAAAAGGAAGAAAGAAAGTTAAGGACTAGGGCTGAGGATGTTCAGTGGTAGAGTGCTTGCCTAGCTTGATATGTGAGGCCCCACCCCTGCAAACTGAATCAAGAAGACATACACAATTGAAACAGATCAATTTCAATCAAGGAAATAGAGGACACCATCAAAAGCCCACCAACCAAGAAAAGCCCAGGATCAGATGGATTTACAGCTGAGTTCTACAAAACCTACAAAGAAGAATTAATACCAATACTCTTCAAATTATTCCAAGAAATAAAAAAGGAGGGAACCCTTCCAAACTTATTCCGTGAAGCTAGTATTATCCTGATACCAAAACCAGGCAGAGACACATCAAGGAAAGAAAATTTTAGACTGGTATCCCTGATAAACATTGATGCAAAAATTCTCAATAAAATTCTGGCAAATCGCATACAAAAACATATTTAAACAACAGTGCACCATGATCAAGTGGGGTTCATTCTAGGGATGCAAGAATGGTTCAACATAAGGAAATCAATAAATATAAAATCACATCAATAGATGTAAATATAAGAATCATATGATTATATCAATTGATGCAGAGAAAGCATTTGACAAAATACAGCCCCTTTCATGTTCAAAACACTAGAAAAACTAGGGATAGTAGGAACATACCTCAACATTGTAAAACCTATCTATGCTAAACCCAAGGCCAACATCATTTTAAATGGAGAAAAATTGAAAGAATTCCCTCTAAAAACTGGAACAGGACAGAGATGCCCTCTTTCACCACTTTTATTCAACATAGTCCTTGAAACTCTAGCCAGAGTAATTAGACAAATAAAAGAAATTAAAGGGATATGAATGGGAAAAGAAGAACTCAAACTATCATTTTTTAATTGACAACATAGATCTATAATTAGAGGATCCAAAAAAAAACTCCACCAGAAAACTTCTAGAATTAATAAATGAATTCAGCAAAATAGCAGGATATAAAACCAATACCCATAAATCAAATGCATTTCTGCATCAAGATGAATCCTCTAAAAGAGAAATTAGGAAAACTACCCTATTCACAATAGCTTCAGAAAAACTAAAATTCTTGGGAGTCAACTTAACAAAAGAGGTGAAAGACCTCTACAATAAAAACTACAGAACACTAAGAAATTGAAGACCTTAGAAGATGGAAAGATCTCCCATGCTTTTAGATGGGCATATTTAATATTGTCAAAATGGCCATACTACCCAAAGCACTATACATATTCAATACTATTCCAATTAAAATCCCAACGTCATTCCTTATAGAAATAGCAAAAGTAATCATAAAATTCATTTGGAAAAATAAGAGACCCAGAATAGCCAAAGCAGTCCATAGCAAGAAGAGGGAAGCAGGAAGCATCACAATACCAGGTCTTATACCACAAAGCTAAGATAAAAATATACTTCTCTTACCACTGGGATATATCTTCCAAACAAAATCAAACAAACTATAGAACTCAATAATACAATCAATAATTTGAACTTAACAGACACATATAGAATATTTTATCCATTAACGAGCAAAATACACTTTCTTCTCAGAAGCAGCACATGGATCCTTGTCCAAAATAGACCATATGTTATGCCACAAAGTAAGTCTTAGCAAATACAAAAAAATAGATATATGACCCTGCATTCTATCTGACCATAATGGAATTAAATTAGAAATCAATGATAAAATTAAAAATAGAAGCTACTCCAACACCTGGAGACTAGACAATACACTACTGAATGATGCATGGACAACAAAAGATATCAGGAAGGAGATAAAAAAATTCTTAAAAGTAAATGAGAATTCCGATACAACACATCAAAATCTCTGGGACACTACGAAAGCATTGTTAAGAGGAAAGTTCATTGCATGGAGTTCATTCATTAAAAGAAGAAAAAGTCAACAAGTAAACAACATTACAGCTCAAAGCCCTAGAAAAAGAAGAACAAACTAACACCAAAAGTAGTAGAAGACAGGACATAATTAAAATCAGGGCAGAAATCAATAAAATTAAGCAAAAGAAACAATTTAAAATTGACAAAACAAAAAGCTGGTTCTTTGAAAAAAATAAATAAGATTGTCAAATCTTTAACCAATCTAATAAAAAGGAAAGAGAAAACTCAAACTAAAATTCATGATGAAAAAGGAAATATCATGATAGACACTACTGAAATACAGAAGACAATTAGAAACTATTTTGAAAATTTATATTCTGGTAAAATAGAAAACCTTGAAGACACCAACAAATTTCTAGAGGCATATGATCTGCACACAATGGCTGAAGTATCCCAAGATGGAGGTGGGCCAGGCTTGGCTCTGGCATGGGTCTGCAAGTTGGCAGAGCAGTCCTGGGCCATGGCCTGGGCCTTAGCTCCTGTGCAGGTCTTTGGGGCGGTCCTAGGCCTGGGCCTGGGCTCTGGCGTGGGTCTGCCAGTCTGTGGAACAGTCCTCACCTGATATAACTTTATTCCAACTTCCTCATCCTCATAATGTATATGTGCTTTATTGAGACTAGGGACCTTGTCTGGCTTATTTATCACTGCACTTCCAGTGTCTTGAACCAGCACTCACACAAAATAGGCACTCAGTAAACACTAGAGTGAATAAACGAAGTTAAAGATACCCTCTTCATAGGGGTGATCTTGAGATTCAAATAAAATGTGAGAAGAGTGGAGAATTTTTACTTGTGACTTTGTATATTTCAAAATAATAAAATTTTTCCAAGTGAACATGTATCACTTTTATGAGTAAAATAATGAAATGAATATAATGTATAAGAGCATGTTGAAAATGGTACAGATAGTTTTAGCTATATACACATACTTAATTTGCTTTATAATCATCAAATATTGAAAATAAGAATGTCATATATCAACTACAATAATATATAGAGGCTTTGGAATAACTTCAGGAACACAAATGGCTTTGAGTAGTTTTACAGGACAAACTAGCAGACCCTGCATTTATAAAGCTTCTTAAAAGAAGTCAGAGGACTATGTCATGGTTTGCCTCCTGTGATTGCGTTTATGGAGAAGAAAAACACGTGCTTTAAGTAAAGATCAAAGTGAGATCAGAAAGCTATAGGGAGAAATAACTGTGCCAAGAACTAAAGATATACAAATATTGTAACTGAACATTAAATTTAGCACTGAGCTTTTTAGCAACCATGGCAAAGAGAAAAGATAACCAGGTGTACACCAGTGATCCAGCTACCTGGGAAGCCAAAGCAGGAGGATCACAAGTTTGAGGCCAGTCTGGGCAATTAGACCCTGTCTCAAAATTGAAGGAAAAGAAAGGGCTGGGGATAACTCAGTGATAAGAGTGTTTTCCGAGCATGTGCAAGGCCCTAATTTCAGTACCCAATACTACCAAAAAGAAGGAAAAAGAGAAGGGAAGAGACAGATAACTTTTAAAGTCTATTTTTGATGGTGGGGAAAGAAAGGTCACTTTTTCTGGCTCCAAATCCTAGGAAAATAGTCATTTAACTCTTTACTTTTTGTCTTATTAAAAAAGTACATAGTTCACAGATTTCCAGTTTTACTCCAATCAGGAATTTAATCATATGGCTTCTCTCTATGTGTCTGCACTTGTGCTTTTGTTTCAGGGAACTGTGCACTAAACTTTATAGCATGAGCTGGGGCAATACACAGAGTTGGCAGGAATTTGACCGCTTTTGTGAATATAACCCAGTGGAAGTGTCCATGTTGACCTGTCTAGCAGATGTCCGGGAACCTTGCCAGTTGGGCTGTAGAAACCTTACTTACTGTACTAATTTCAACAACAGGTAAGAACAATTTGTACATGGAATGGAAATATTTTATCATTAATCACTTGCTTTTTGAATAAATGAAACACCACTTTACTCTGATTTTGTTCTTTCTGGGCTAAAAGAAAGCTTTATTTCCTTATGGTTTCATTTTTAAAGGCTGTGTTCCATCTAAGTTACCTCTGGCAAAGGAAGCACTCTTAGGGAGTTCCTTCTAATCTAGAGATACCTAAAGTTTCTGGAATTCAGAGAATTTCTTCTGCTCTTAGACACTTCTTCCTTCTGCTACACCACCAATGGAAATAATTCATTGCAGAATAAATCATTTTTCACTACTGGATCAATATATGTCCACTTTTGGAGTGCTTTCTTTGCAGAACCTTCACACTGGTTGACGTTCCTGCTCAGTGAGTCTCCCATTTCATACAAAAATATTTCTTTATAGAAGCAATTTGAATAGGTGTCTTTCTGAGATATCAAGTATAATAAGAAAATAAGGGCCAACAACTGGACCTTAGAGCATATCCCTAGGGCTAAAGAAATAGTAAAGAAAAAGAAAAAGGGCCTCCAGAGCACAGAATGGGAGGACTTCACATCAGAGAAGCTAGGGAGGGAACACTTTTTTCTCTCTTTTTAATATTTTTTTAGTTGTAGATGGACTCAGTACCTTTATTTTATTTATCTATTTATTTTATGTGGTGCTGAGGATCGAACCCAGTGCCTCACATGTGCCAGGCAAGTACTCTACCACTGAGCTACAACCTCAGCCCCAGGGGGGAACATTTCTCTTTTTTTTTTTTAATATTTATTTCTTAATTGTAATTGGGCACAATGCCTTTATTTTATTTGTTTATTTTTATGTGGTGCTGGGGAACGAACTCAGGCCCTTGCACATGTTAGGTGAGAGCTCTACCATTGAGCCACAACTCCAGCCCAGGAGGGAACATTTCTAAAGAAAAGGTGACTGTTTTGTGAGCTGCAGCCCAGAGACCCAAAGGGCAAAAAGGAAGAGTTGGGCCAGAAGGAAGTTGTAGGTATTTTTTTTTTTTTGTCAGATGATATTTACCTCAATCTAACACACATTCTATTCTTTTTAAAGTATTCAACTCATTACTTTGAGTAAAGTAATTGAGATATCTTTACAACAAGGGATGGTGGAATAATTCAATATCTATATAAAAAAATAAAAGTTTAACCTCTATGTCACACCATACACAAAAATTATTTCAAGATGGATCATAGAATTCAAAATAAAACCTAGGCAAGTGTAGTGGCACTAACCTGTAGTCTTAACTACTTGGGAGGTTGAGGCAAAAGAATCACTCGAGCCAAGGAGTTTGGGGCCAGCTGGGGCAACATAGCAAGACCTATATATTGTGGATAGAAATATAAATTACTATAGCTGTGGGAGGCCACCACATCATATGACCAGCATTTTCCTCTCCTGATTGGTTGAGGCCCTATCGGTCACTTCCAGTGATCTGGCCACATCAAAGTGGCTGTAGACAGTGGCCCTGATCTTGAGAGTCGTAAAAATTCTGCCAAATGTGTTTTCATGCGTGGTTGTGCCTTCCTACATCCCCAGGGATCAAGTTACCTTACCTGTCCTTGTAACTCTGCCCCTTTTGACCTTTTTTGGATGGAAATTTCTAAGAACCAGAGTCCCCCAATAAAAGACTACTCCCAAACATGCTATCTCCCTCTCGCCAAATACCCAATAAATGGTTTTTAACCTTCTCCCAATCCCATTGGGAAGTTATAGCCCTTATGGAAAGCAGCATGGAGGTTTCTCAAAAAATAAAGAATAGAACCACCACATAATCTAGCAATTCCTCCATTGGGTTTATATCCTAAGTCTGGAATCAATCTGCCCAAGATATATTTCACTCCTATGTTTGTTGTAGCATTATTAATAACAAAGGTGTGAAGTCAGCCAAGGTATCCATCAATAGATGAATGGGTAAGGAAAATAGAGTTTTTGAGCTGGGGATGTGGCTCAAGTGGTAGCAGGATCACCTGGCATGCGTGCGGCCCGGGTTCAATCCTCAACACCACATACAAACAAAAGATGTTGTGTCTGCCAAAAACTAAAAAATAAATATTAAAAAAAATTTCTTAAAAAAAGAAAATAGAGTTTATATACACAATGGAATACTATTAAGCCTTAAAAAGAAGGAAATCCTGTCATTTGCCACAACATGGATGAACCTGGGGGTCATTCAGTGAAATAAGCCACTGCATGATCCTGCTAATATGTTAAATCTAAAAACATTGAACTTACAGAAGCAGAGAATAGGATAGTGGTTACCAAAATATAGAGGGACAGGAAGGGGAAGATTGGGGAGATGGCACTCAAAGGATACAGAATCTCAGGAGGAATGAGTTCAAGAGATATGTTGTACAACATGGTTGACTGGAGTTGACAACAGTGTATTATATGCTTGAAAATTGCTAAGAGGGTAGATTTGAAATATTCTTACTGTACACACAAAATAAGCATGTGAGGTAATACATGTTAATTATCTTGACTCCACAATGAATACATATTTCAAAACATCATCTTGTGACTTTATGATATTTGCTAATAAATGGATGGATCCAGAGAGTAAGTGAAATAAGCCAGTCCCAAAAAGCCAAAGGCCAAATATTTTCATTGATATGTGGAAGCTAACCCACATATCAATGGGGGAGGTGGGGAGGTAAGAATAGAAATTCAGTAGTTTAGACAAAGGGGAATGAAGGCAAGGAAGGGGGGCATAGGAAAAGGAAAGACAGTGGAATTTGAATCTGACAATGTACATATATGAATACGCCACAGTGAATCCCACCATCATATACATCCACAAGAATGTGGCCCTAAGTAGAATAAGATATATTCCATGCTTGTATAATTATATCAAAATGGATTCTACTGTCATGTATAACTAAAAAGAACAAATAAAACATTTTTAAAAAACATCATTTTGAACACCATAGAGTTTTTGCCATAAGAGTTGTTAGGACTGGGGTATAGCTCAGTAATAGAGTGTTTGGCTAGCATGTGCAAGGTCCTGGGTTTAATACCCAGCACCACAAAAAAAAGAAGAAGAAATGGACATTTAAGTACATGAAAGGTTTATTATTCTTCCTAGCAGTATGTTAATTAAAACTTAAATGAGATGCTCCTCAACCCAATACAGTGGCCACAATTAAAAAATTGGCTAACACGTGAAGCAAAATGTATGGTTAAATACTTTAGCAAACTGTCTCTCGGTTTCCTAAAAGTTAAATCTGTGACCCAACAATTCCATTCTGAAGAATTTACTCAAGAGACGTGTTCAAAATGTGTGTTCAAAAAGATTTATGTAGTAGCGTTTTTCATAATAGCCCAAAATTGGGAGGGGAATCCAGAACATCAAAAGACTGAGAAACAACATACTGTATGTTTCAAACAGTGGAATGGTATACAGCAAGAAAAAAGCCAAACTACCAATACACCCAAAAGCATGGGTGAAGCTTATGTTGAGCAAAAGAAGCCAGAAATAAAATTCATTTTTTTTGCCTCCCCTGCATTAATGGGAATGAAAACTCAGGGGCACTCTACCACTGAGCAACAGCCCCAACACCTTTGTATTTTATTTTGAAACAGGATCTCACTAAGTTGTTAAGGCTGGTACTGAATTTATGACCCTCCTATTTCAATCTTCTTAGCCTCTGGGATTACAGGCATGTATACCTGGCTCAAAATAGATTCTTGATTATTCCATAAACATGAGGTCTAAGAATAATCAAAATAATCTATAGGGATAAAGATCAGAAAATCATCACCTTTGGTGGAAGGGGGAATTGACCAGAGAGGGCATAAAGGTACTTCATAGGGTAATGGAAATATTCTATTTCTTGTTTGGGGTTTTGATTACATGAGTTTTCAAACATTATTGAACTAAATCCTCAAAATCTATGCATTATTTATATATAAATTATACCACAATAAAATATTATTTTAAATTCTGTTACTCATCAAAAAACACAATTATAAAAATGAGAGTGACCAGGTACAGTGGCACATGCCTTTAACCCTAGCTACTCCAGAAGATGAGGTAGGAGGATCACAAGTTCAAGGTCTGCCTTAGCAATTTAGTGAGATCCTGTCTCAAAATAAAATACAAAACAGTTTTGGGGATGTAGCTCAGTGGTAAAGCATCCCTCAGACAAGAAAGGAAGGAAGGGTAAGAGAAAAGGAGGGAGGAAGGAAGGAAAAGGGGAAAAAATGAAAGGGTAAACCACAACCTGGAAGAAAATATTTGTACTATATGTAACTGATGAAGGACTTGTATCTATAATATATAAAGAACTCTTAAAATCCACTTTTTTTAAAGCAAAGGGCTAGACAGCACAAAAGATGTCTAGCAATTAAATGAAAACACAAGTAAAACCCAATAAAAACAGTCTCTCATACATTGCTGATGAGTGTATAAAATGGTATTGCCACTTTTTGAAAATAGCATGGTATTTGGAAGTTATATCTACCCTTGACTCATCAGTGGTATCCCTAGGCATGAAAACTAGAATTAACCTTAATTTCTATAAATAGATAATAGGATGGTCTCAAAGCATTGTCTGTGGTCTCCAAACCCCTTCAGGGGTGTCCACAAGATCAAAAGTGTTTTTATAACAACACTGGTTGTTATTTACCTCTTTCTCTTATATTCTCACAAGAGTGAATAGAAGAATTTTCCAGAGGGTGAAACATGATTTATGAGCAACAGACTGAATGCAGAATTGGATATGAAAACCGAGCTATTCTCTATTAAGCCAGACATGAGTACAAAACTATAGAATAATCTTATTTTCATGATTTTTGTTTAGTTTTGGAAAATGTAGTTATTTCTCATGAAAGTAATGCTTACATTAACTTGTAATAGGTTTATTATAGCTTAACTGAATTAATAATCACTTTTAAATCTCATTTTCATTTCTAATGTTATAAAATGTCGATGGTTTCAACCCACATAAAAGCTTTTTGAGAACCCAATAATTTTAAGAAGGTAAATGGGTCTTGCGATCAAAGTTTGAAAACCATTAGGATAAAAGCAAAATGATATATATTTATCAATGAAATACTATTCAAAAATAAGGAGAAATGAAATACTGGTATATGCAACAATATGGATCAATCTCAAAAAGATTATATTTGGCCGAAGACCCCAGACCCAAAAGAAAACATGCAATATGATTCCATTTATATGAAATTCTAGAACTGGCAAAATTAATCTGCGGTGATAAAAATATGAAAAGTCTAGCCTCTGGGGTGACCTGAGAGAACTTAATAACACAATAGAAATATTCTTTTACTGGTGTAGATGTATCAATGTGGTTGTTCACATTTGTCAAATCAAATCAAACCTGTATGATTTGTGTGTTTTATTTTTTAAATTATACCTCAATTTTTAAAACTCGGACTCTTTTGTTTTATGAAATGAAAGAAGGTGGTCTGGGGATGTTAGTCCTATCCAGAGCATTTTAAAGTTTTAAAACTGCCTCATGAAAATATGTTAAAAAGAAAACATGCAATCACTTTCTCAACACTGGTGTCAACGCTGAATCTTCATATACATGCCAGGCTGATATCCCTTATTTAGTTTTATGTGCTTTCTTCTTTCTGGGGTGTTGCTTAGTAGAAGAGCCCTTGCCTACTATATAAAAGGCCCTGGGTTCCATCCTCATCTGTGCAAAAACAAAATAAAGTCAGATTTTCCTGATATGTTAGTGTGTCAGTATTTTACTCATTGCCTTTGATTTCCTTCTGGCAATTTTTGGTTTTGGTTTCGTTTTTTAGGCCAACAGAACTTTTCAGGAGTTGTAATGCTCAGTCAGATCAAGGAGCTATGAATGACATGAAGCTGTGGGAAAAAGGAAGCATAAAGATGCCATTTATCAACATACCTGTTCTTGATATTAAAAAGTGCCAGCCAGAAATGTGGAAAGCAATAGCTTGTTCACTGCAGATTAAACCTTGTCATAGTAAATCTCGGGGAAGTATTATTTGCAAGTAAGTTTCTTTCATTATCCTGACTCTACAGTTTGGATTCAGTCCCTCCATAACAATCTCTCCCATCCTTCCCTGTGCCTATTACTCCCCGCATGTCAATTGCTTTCCTACATTTTCTCCCTCTGCTTGAAATACTGTTTCGTTCCCAGCACCATTTGCACTTGCCTACTGCCTGCCCTTCTTGATTCCTCTCAAATACCAGACATTCCTGTGGAGTCTTCCCAGATTTCCCCAGCTGATAGTAATTCATCCTTATTACAAATCCCTGTAGGCCTGCAAGTGTAATTTCTTATAGAACTTAGTTCAAGAAACATTTACTAAATCCTTTTCAATGCACAATTCTATTTTCATATTTTAATTTGTATGCTCATCTTACATTCTGCTAGACTTTGCTCTCCTTAAGGAACTTATTTTAATTTATGCCATTTTTCTATTTTTATTATCCTCTTTGCTCCTTTTCTATTTTTAGGTATTAGCATAATCCTAACACACATAGGTATCCATAAATGTTTCATGAGTAAAAGAGCTAGTGAATACTGTCATTAGGACCTGTTCCCAGGAAATATTTTTGAATGATTTGCTTAGGAAATCTAAGGTAAAGATGGGAACCATGATGGTGGGTAAAACCAAAATATTTGACTACATAGTAATCCATATCACCTAGAATTTTTTTCCAAAAGCTTTTTGAAAACCAAATTAATATTTAGTCCCTAAGTTTTTGGTGTGTGACCCAAAAACTGGCTGCTGTGTACTTGATGACTCATTTCAGATTATTTCAGTCTTAAACAAAGCCTAGAACTATTTCTGATATGACTTGAGGATGGCCTGAAAAGGGGAGGTACTGAGGTATAGCTATTGGGTGAAAAGCAAAAAGCAACATATGGGAAATATGTAGACTCTTAGCACAGAAAACTTAATAGAAGTCAAATCCTTATTCAAAACTCAGAAAGTTTTAACATAATGGACTCTGTAGCTGTTATAAGCCAAACACCTCAATGCTGATAATTTAAAAGATTTTAATAAAAGAAAAAAGGTGGAAAATAAGGGAAAAGGAAGTGAATAAGCAAGATAATGTCCTGACAGTAATGATATATGATTTTGCAAAGGTCAAATGAGACAAGCCTAATTTAATTTTCTTTCAAAGATGGTGAAAAGCCACATTGATAGCAGGAACAATAAGTGTAAGTATTGACATTTGAGCAAGGCTTTTGATTTTAGATTAGAGAAAGCAAGGTATTCTTTGAATACTATTCAGCTGTCAGTTCACCATGATTCCTCTTTTTTGTATATTCACCCCTAGCCAATTTGGAAACATTGTCAAGTAATAAAAACTCACTTTCTGGAAAATTTTAGAAAAGGAAGTAATTTTGACCAGATAATTTGAGGTTCCTTGTTGGTAGTAATTATCATTCTGTCAAGCCAACAAACTATATCCCTTAAATTTTGTGACCAGTGTATCAAAAAAGAAAAAAGACAAAAAACCCACACATTAAACTAGAATGTAGGCTTCTGTGAGTTTGAGCAGATCCCTTCTTTGAGCCTCAAATTCCTAAATTTGGATGTATTTTTCTTTTCAAGATCTGATTGTGTGGAGATTCTCAAAAAATGTGGAGATCAGAACAAATTCCCTGAAGACCACACAGCTGAAAGTATTTGTGAGCTTCTGTCACCTACAGATGACCTGGAGAATTGTATACCTTTAGATACGTACCTCAGTAAGTACTGTTTTTGTTTGTTTTTAGATTTCAACTACTTCTCTCTTGATCTCTGTCCTTGCTATTTTAGATGAGCATTTATATATTGAGAACATGTGTTTAAATGATACTATCTCAATTACAGACTCTTAGTTGCTTTGCCTTTTTAACCCAGGAAAGCATTGTCATCTTAAGTTTTGTAAGAAGTGATGTTATATCAATCTAAGCAAGTATGAATTGTTATTCATCAGAAATTCTAAGCTGTGAATCGGGGGCTAGCCTTCTCTGATATCATTATTATCTCCTTCTACTGTGATGTGCAGAAAGTAGAATTTCCCCTAGAGAGTATTCAGCTTTTTGTCATCAGAGTATCAGTGTACCTCAGCCAGCCACCCACACAATAAAGAATGATAGTCAGATTTGTATAGGAAAATGGCACTTCTCTCACTGTTTCAACTTCTCTCTGCCAAATACTCCTGCCAAGTAAATTGGTATCTCATTGAAGAATTCTGAGCTGAGCTTGTTGGCAACAGTGTGAAGATGTGTTGGAGGCCAGGGAATAACCAGTAGAACAGAACTCCTACACACTCAGTAGTTAGGAAAAGGGAGTTGTTTAGGCTGCCACCAGGGGGCATCAGGGCTGTGAGCTGGCTGGAACACAGCGAAGCACCTACTTGGTTTCTTTTCCGTGTCAGATATGATTAAATTCAACTGCAAATAACAGAATAGATAGAAGTAAAAGAAAACTCAAAAAACAATATTCTGGGACTGTTTGGGTGGCTCCATCATCAGGAATCCAGGCTCCTTTTATCTTTCTCTACTAACTGTAGTACTTGGCTTCAGTCATCAAGGTTATTTCATGTTATTTATTATCACAACATGGCTATTGGAATCCTAGCCACTACACTCTAGTTCTAGAGAAGAGGGAAAGCAAACAACTTCTCATTGGCCACCCCTAGTTGTATGGAAAACGGGGAAAGATTATCTTTTTAGCTATTGGCCTATTGCTACCCTAAGTAAAATTGGGAGATCTGTTAGTAAAAAGGAGAGATAAATGGATGCTGAATTTGTAGTTAGCAGTAATTGTCACATTTTATTAAGACCAACAAACTATATCCTTTAATCTTTATGACCAGTATAGCCAAGGGAAAAAAAAATGCATTAAACAAGAATGTAGGCCTCTCTTGGTCTGAGCAGATCACTTCTTCAAGCCTAATTCCTTATGTATAGAATGGAATGGCTTGACTAGATGAAATGAACTCCAAGAGCCCTTGTACCTCTATAAGTCTTGGGGTCTGAATCTAATCTAAAATTAAGTAAGCAAATCTTTTTTCTTTTTCTTTCTTTCTTTTTTTTTTTTCCTTTTTTTTTTTTTTTGGTACTGATGATTGAACTCAGGGGCATCAGCCACTGAGCCACATCCCCAGCCCTATTTTATATTTTATTTAGAGTCAGGGTGTCACTATGTTGCTGAGTGCCTTGTTTTTGCTAAGCCTGGCTTTGAACTCACGATCCTCCTGCCTCAGCCTCCAAAGCCACTGGGATTACAGGCGTGCGCCACCACACCTGGCTAAGTAAGCAAATCTAATATATTCACAATCCTAGACTATTACAGCAATCCAGTAGGAACTATTTCAGTAGGAGAAAAATTAAAGAAATGCTTTTTTCTTAAATTTCAGATATCACAGTTTATCTTAAATGAGACTCTTCCTTGCTAATTATTTCAGAAGTTTAATATAATCATGGTATGGGATTCATATTACCATAGTAGATGGCTATTTATGATAAAACATACTAAATTATTCCTCTTAAACAGAAGCACCTCAAGAGGCTGAGCAGGAGGATCTTCAGTCAAGGCAATTTAGCAAGACCTATCTCAAACTAAACATTAAGTAGAACTGAGAATGTAGGTTAGTGATAAAGCACCTCTCAGTTCAATCCCTAGTACCAAAATAAATAAACAAATAAACATGAGCACCTATTTTGCCACCTTTTACAAAATATACTTATCACTTTGTAGCCCTAACATTACTTATTACTTATTATTTTCTGAGTTTATCTTTTATTTACACAATATGTTTATTGACTGGCTATAACTCTGTAGTAGAGTACTTGCCTAGCATACATTATCCCAAGCACCACAAAAATAAATAAAGTATATTTTATCTACCAGATATAAACTCTATGTCAGAGACTTGTCTATTTGTTCATCACTATATCTTTAGTGCCCAGAATCTTGAATAGTATATTGTAGGTACCCAATAAACAAACACATAAGTGAATATATGTATCTTTATGCTAAATTCATAAATGATGAGAAAATCTATTTTAATAGCTTATTAGAATCCAGTCTTGCTTTATGCCCATGAACTCTTCATTTATTTTAGCCATAATTAACTCAGATAATTTACAGACTTCTTTTATTCTTTCAAATTGGTTAAACTGATCTGTTTGGGGGGGGGGGGGTTTGGTTTTGGTTTTTTTTTTTTTTTTTTTTAGGGCCAAGTACTTTAGGTAACATCATAGAAGAAGTGACTCATCCCTGTAACCCAAATCCTTGTCCAGCCAATGAGCTCTGTGAAGTGAACAGAAAAGGGTGTCCATCTGGAGATCCCTGTCTTCCATACTCTTGTGTTCAAGGTAAGAGGTAGGTAGGTGTGGGTGTGGGATGAGCATGAATAGATTGCTCTAGTGTTTCTTTGGGGTTTTTCTGGTATATATAGGGGTTGTCTTTGGAAGGCTGCAAGGGACATTTTATTTTTTAAGTTATGTTTTTCTAAAATGTTTAGTTTTCCCAGTAAACATGTATTTTCTGTATAAGCAAAAAAAGAGAGAGAGAGACAACACATGTAAACTTTTGGTTATCATTTATATTGTGAACTAATAGTATCAATTGAAAACTTCATCTCATAATGAATTATAAGGTTCTTGACTACAAAAGAGAAGTTTGGGTTAGCTCTTTGTACTTTCTCTTCCATGTTGTAATATTTGACAAATGTTCATGTTTTTTTCTTTTCTTTCCTTAGTATGTGGAAAAATATCATATTCAATAGGATGTAATAATTATCATCATAAAGGTTAACCTTGGGGCTGGGGTTGTGACTCAGCAGTAGAGCGCTCACCTAGCAAGTGTAAGGCCCTGGGTTAGATCCTCAGCACCACATAAAAATAAATTAATTAGTTAAATAAAGATATATATGATTAACCTTATTGGGAGGCTGAGACAGAAGGATTGCAAATTTAAGGCCAACCTCAGCAATTTAGCAAGACCCTCCCTGTCTTGAAAAAATTGTAGAAGTGTTCCTTTTGATTAGTCTCAGTAGAGCGAGTGAGCCAAGTGGTTGTGTTCATGTCTCAGAAACCTGTAGCAATCACAGTATAGCTGACTGAGGAGCAGTTTGAAGAATTCAAAGAAACTTTTTCACTAATTGACAAGGATAGTGATGGAATTATAACAACAAAAGAATTGGGAAATACAATGAGGTCTCTTGGGCAGAATCCTACAGAAACAGAATAATAAGACATGATTAATGAAGTAGATGCTGATGGTAATGGCATGATTGACTTCTGAATTTCTGACAATGATGGCAAGAAAATGAAAGACACAGGCAGTGAAAAAGAAATTAAAGCAGCATTTCCTGTGTTTGCTAAGGATAACAGTGGCTATATTAGTGCAACAAAGCCTCGCCATGTGATGACAAACTGTGGAGAGAAGTTAACAGATGAAGAGGCTGTTGAAATTATCAGGGAAGCAGATATTGATGGTAATGGTCAAGTAAAGTAGGAAGAGTTTGTATAATGACAGCAAAGTCAAGACTTTACAGAATGTATTCAATTTCTTGTACAATATTGTTCATTTGACTTTTCTCTTTTTTATTCCAATTTGTTATATATGACAGCAGAATGTATTACAATTCATATTACACATATAAGAGCATATTTTTTATATCTCTAGTTGTATACAAAGTATATTCATATCTTCATATATGTACTTAGGGTAATGATGTCCATTCATATATGATGTCCTTTCACAATGATATCTTCATGTATGTACTTAGGGTAATGATGTCCATCTCATTCCACCATCTTTTTTACACCCCTTGCCCCCTCCCTTCCCCTTTCTTTCCTTTGCCTCATCTAGAGTTTGTCTATTCCTTCCATGCTTCCCCTCCCAACCCCACTATGAATCAGCCTCCTTATATCAGAGAAAACATTTGGCATTTGATTTTGGGGGATTGGCTAACTTCACTTAGCATTGTATTCTCCAGCTCCATCCATTTATCTACAAATATCATGATTTTATTCTTTTTTATTGCTGAGTAATATTCCATTGTATATACATACCACAATTTCTTATTCCATTTATCTACAGGCATCTAGATTGGTTCCACTGTTTAGCTATTGTGAATTGTGCTGCAATAAACATTGATGTGGCTGTGTCTCTGTAGTATGCTGTTTTTAAGTCCTATCCTTGGAGTGTAGACCGAGGAGCGGGATAGCTGGGTCAAATTGTGGTTCCATTTCAAGTTTTCCAAGGAATCTCCATACTGCTTTCCATATTGGCTGCACCATTTTTACTTTTCTGTGTAACTTATCTATAAAAGTAGAGACACATACTATACCCCTAAATTACATCCCAGGCCTACATAATCTTTAATAGCTACACAGAACCTTTAAGATTTCTGTCAAGTGTATCTAATGTCATAAAAGTCATAAAACAACATCATAGAACATTACCATTACCATTTTTTTTAACAGGTTGCAAATTGGGAGAAGCTTCTGATTTTATTGTCCGTCAAGGGACACTAATCCAGGTGCCATCATCTGCAGGGGAAGTTGGATGTTATAAAATCTGTTCATGTGGACAGAGTGGACTCTTAGAAAACTGCATGGAGATGCATTGTATTGATCTGCAGAAATCTTGTATTGTTGGAGGGAAAAGAAAAAGTGAGTCTTGAATGATATTTGTTGTTTTTAATATGAGATTAGTTGTCTTTAGATATCTTTTTTAATTTTAGTATATTTTTTAGTTGTAGATGAACACAATATCTTATTTATTCATTTTTATATGGTGCTGAGGATTGAAACCACGGCCTTGCGCGTGAGAGGCAAGCGCTTTACCCACTGAGCCACAACTCCAGCCCATCTTTAGATATCTTTATAGGAAGAATGTTGAATGGATTCTCACCAGAGAGTCACATCTACACATCTGATACTACAGGGCAGTATTTTTTAAATAATATGGAGCCCTAAAACTTCCAAGGAAACCTCTTAGAAGCCCCTTCAGGAAAGGACTAATGTAGCTTAATGGTAGAGAACTTGCTTAGGGTGCATGAGGTCCTGGGTTCAATCACCTGTACCATACGCGCACTCATGTGGACACACACACACACACATACACAAAGAGTGATGGCTAATAATAATTAATACTTGATTGAAGTATAATCATACTACAAATTATAAGCATGATGCTGTCTTTTTTTTTTTTTTTTTTTTTTTGGTACCGGAGATTGAACCCAGGGGTACTTAACTAGTACATCCCCCAGCCCTTTCTTATATTTTATTTAGAGATGGGGTCTTGCCAAGTTGCTTAGAGCCTTGCTAAATCACTGAGACTGTCTTTGAACTCGCAATCCTCCTCCTTAGCCTCCCGAGCCTCTGGGATTACAGGCATTGGCCATCATACCTAGCTGATGCTAAGACTTGATGCTAAGTCTTGCCTTATACTATCTTAATCCTCTTCTAGGAATTATTATTATCCCTACTTCATAGATAAGGAAATCAGTGCTCAAAGAGTGTCTCAGCTAGTAAGTGAACAAGACAGAATTCAGCTTTATGCTTATTTGATTGCAAAGGACTCGCCCTTCACAGGCCAGGACACAGGTACCCTCCCTCCCCTTCCTCATCCATTCCCCGACTTCATCCCCACTTCACCTTAAGTGAAACTCTCATTCTGACATTATGGGGAAAAAATGGGGAGGCAAAACAATGTTGATTAGGGGTTTGGAACAAAACACATTAAAATGTACCATTCTGCAAAGAATGGTAGTACATGCCTATAATTCCAGCTACTTGGGAGACTGAGGCAGAAGGAATACAAGTTCAGGCCAGCCTCAGCAACTTTGCAAAGCCCTTAGCACCTTATCAAGACCCTTTCTCAAAAATAAATAATAAAAAAGGGCTGGGGATATGACTCCGTGGTTAAACACCCCTGGGTTAAATACTCGGTACCAAATAATCAAGCAAAAAAAAGTCCCACCTTTTGATCACCTTCCCTAAAAATCTTAAGATCTTGTTTTTCCACTGCTCCCTTAACTATTTTTTACTTACAGCCTTAACAACTGTTCCTGTCAATATATAACTTGAAAAACCATAGAAAAGGGGCAGAGTGTATAGCTTAATGGTAGAGCGCTTGCCTAGTGCGCTCAAGGCCCTGGGTTTAATCTGAAGTACTGCAAAAAAAAAAAGAAAAAAGAAAAAAATTAGTAAAGAAATCCCACTTTTAAAATATGTTCCCTTCCCACCTGCTCACTTTGCTATCCCACCCCTACTCCTATTCTTCAGAGTAGTTCAGCTTTTATATGCTTTTGATTTACTCTTCTGTGTGAAATATTTTTGGAAAGAAGAATGATCTTAGCTAAAAAGAGCTCAAAAATTTCAATTCTAGAGCAAATCAGGTATTTGTTTTTTAGTCCATATTCTATTTGGCTAAAATGTGAAGGTAGGTACCTTGTATTATAGGAGGTATATGGAAACAAATGAGTTTATTCCTTCTATAAACATTCACTGATTAAGTGCCTGTTCTGTACAAAAGAAAATACTAGTGTCTTGTGGAGCTAAAACTAGTCTGAGGGTGAGATCCTGCTTATTTTATATGGTAAGATGGAAGAGAATTTGAGTCACAGAAAGTTGCATTGCTCTTCCAGGAGTTAATCAATTCTTTCAGGGCATCAAGAGGGTCTTCAATCTAAAGATGACACCAGATCTGACTTTGGAGAGATGAATGAAGTTCCAAAGGAAGAGAAGAGCAATCAGGCAGAGGGGCAGCCAAAAACATTCTCAGAAAATAGGGAGGAAAAGGAAATAGGGAGGAGCAAGGTGGGACCAGCAAAATAGGGCTTGAAAGAATATGGTAGGAGGTAAATATGAAAATATAAACATCTCAGATATAAGTCCTTAGTTTGTATATTTGAAAGTCATCTTTCAAGAATTCCCATTTAAATTTTTTTGAACTCTTAAAATTTTAATTCGTGCCCTATTTCTTAATATGTAATATAGTTTGATGTTTTCTTTCTCTCAGGTCACGGAACAACCTTTAATATTGACTGCAATGTCTGTTCTTGTTTTGCTGGTAATTTGGTATGTTCCACCCGCCTTTGCCTCAGTGAGCACAGTTCAGAAGATGACCGTCGCACCTTCACAGGTAACTGTGGGCACTAAGATGGCACCCTCAGGAAACCATCATTCCTTTGCACACATTTTCCCTTCAAGGCAGCCTCTCTGGTCTTGCTTTAACTGCAAAGGAATAAAATCAATATAGAACCTGAAGGTAAGACACTTTCCCTCTGGGTCTCAGTTTTAGTTTGTATGAATTGAAGGCATTAAATTAAATGATTTCTTAGGGTCCTTCTACCACTAAAATTCTGGGATTCCAGGAGTCAAAAAGAACAGGGCCAATGAATGAGGTGTTTTCAGTTAAATGGAACTTTTTCTAGCTAGTAAAATACTCCATTTACTCCTACTATGTCTGGAGGCACAGATTCTAGATCCTACCATGCCTGTCTGAAGTGTCCATGTATTTTCTAAGTTTGTTTCTTACCACTTTCATTTTTAACCTTCCTTAGTTTACTAGTTCATTTAGGCTCCCAACAATAATAACATCCTAGAATAATACTACTTGCCTTCGTTGTATGTTCATACCAGCTCCAGTAGTTGCAAAGCCTGGTAAGGCGGAAGGTTTTTCTCCTCTTATGTTGCAGTTACCAACAGCAGCAGCACAATCCACTGATGTCTCTTGGTATCTGCTTTCTTCCAGATCTGAAATACCTTCTAAGTACAGAGGTACTATTAGTGGCCCTTATCACCATTTTATGCCACTGCAGTGGCAACTTGATTCTTCTTTTCCTGGAGATGAGATTAGGAAGAGGGAAAACAGAGTTAGGATCTGTGCCTCCAGCCCATCAGAAACAAAAAGGAGACCAGAGCTAAGAAGTGAACAGCAGAATGATGGGGAAATAGAAGTAGAACTGACTCCACCCCATCCTCTCTTCACCCTGATGAGTACCAGCCTTCACTGCTGTATTATTATTTTCATTGCCTTTTACTCTTATCTTGTGTCTGCTCTGCTCTGCTCTGATGAGGCAATTCATTCTGCTTAGAGAAATCATACAGGAATGAGGATTAAAAAGTGAACTAAATATTTTCAAGTATGACTTTTTATTTATTCATTGATTCATGTATGCATTTATTTTTTTAAATTGTAGGTGCACACAATACCTTTACTTTTATTTATTTCTTTTTAAGTGGTGCTGAGGATCAAACCCAATGGCCTCACCCACACTAGGCAGCACTCTACCACTGAGCCACAACCCCAGCCCCCCCCGCATGCATTTTGTGTGTGTGTGTGTGTGAGTGTGTATGTGTGCATGTGTGTGTGTGTGTGTGTGTGCGCACACACATGTCTGTGTGGTGCTGGGAATTGAACCAGGGCCTTGTGCATGCAAGGTAGGCACTCAACCAACTGAGCTATATCCCCAGCCCCACATGCATTTGTTTTTAACATCTAAATTTCTTTCTCAAATTAACTTTATAGCTAATAAGACCTTTATTCTCTTATAGTGTGTGGCCCCTACTATTCTGGGATAAATTAAGCCAAATACTCTTTTTTTTTTTTTTTTTTTTGCAGTACTGGGAATCAACCCAGGGTCTCATACATGCCAGATAAGCACTGTATTGCTGAGCCATATCCCCCAGCATATGCCAATGACTCTTTAGCTAGCAGGGAATTCTGTTGGCCCCAAACTCTATCACATTTCTTATGACTCAGTGACCCAATCCAAGCATGATTCAGAAAGAGACATTCAAAAAATTTGTCTCAAAATTACAATAATTTCCCGAGTTACCTTCTTTTCTTCCTCCTTCCCAAGGAGACAAGTGGAAGAAACCTACAGGTAAAGCTGACAGCCCTCTCTTATTTTTGGAATTACCCTTTAATATTCAAGAAATCCCCCAAGCCAGACTTTAAACATCCTAATTCCAAATTTTATATGCCAGATCAGGAGATCCATGCTTTATTCTTCCTACCTGTACTCTTTCAGCGCCTACTGTCTTTAAAACCCTGTCAGTGATTGCTGGGAAGTTCTGTTTTTTTTTATTTGCTTTTTTTTTCTGATTTAATTTATAATTTTGTTTTAACATGAGTCCTCCACGTGATTGTTAATGGCTTGCCTTCACAAGGACAGATGAGGGGAAGGAGAGAAAACACATACATATTTTTGAGACTGTTTCCTCCCTCAGGTCTGCCCTGTAACTGTGCAGATCAGTTTGTCCCTGTGTGTGGGCAGAATGGACGCACTTACCCCAGTGCCTGCATTGCTCGCTGTGTGGGTCTCCAGGACCATCAGTTTGAGTTTGGATCGTGCATCTCAAAAGACCCATGTAATTCTAACCCCTGCCCAAAAAACCAAAGGTAAGTCAAATGGCCATTTATTTTTTTTAACCAAAGACCAGCACTTACAAAGCATCGGTGAAATACAAAAGTGAAAAAGTGATCTCTGACCCAAAGAGCGTAGAGTGTGGAGGGAAAGAGAGTACAGCTAGTTGGCAGTGTGATTGGAGCCCAGAATCTGGGAAAGCCTCTGGATTATATGTTGCTCAGCTGAATCTATGAAAATGAACAGAAAAATGCAGGCCAGTTTATAGGAGAGGAAAGCTGGTGTGGGTGAAGGCAGACAACAACAGGAGCTGGAGTTGTAATTATTGGAGATGAGGAGGTATTGTGGTGTCTGCTGGGAGCTTCAGCAATTCTAAGACTGAAACAGAAAGTAAGATGAGGAAAGTAGCTGAGGAAACAAGAGAAATGGATGTACTTTTGTTACCAGCTATTTATGCCTGATCATCAAAGGAGACTTTGTTCTATTTATATGCCTCCTTTTAGGGTTTGGACAGTCTCAGGAACTTAATATTATTTGAAATTATTTGGTTTAGGGCTCCCTTCTCTACAGTCTCCTCACTGAGCTCAGAAGACAGTAAACCTGGCCTTGATAGATTTCTGCATGTGGTGGCCACGAGGGCAAGTGTCTGAGAGACTTGTAAATTGCTTCCTTCTGAGACCTGAACAGTCCACATACTGGTGCCACAGTCCTTTCCTCATGAAAGATTTTGTGGAAAATAAGCAAATATTTCTTCATCCTGGAAACCTGGTGTAGTATGGAAAGAGTGAGGATTTTTTGGTACAGGTCTAAAAGTGACCTCATCACTATTCCAGCCATGTTCCATTATCTAGAACTCTCACTTGAACAAAGCCAACTTCTCAGAGACACCTGGGAAATGTAATCTAGATTTATGCCCTAGAAGAAAATTAAATGAATTTGAAGAACTTATCTGGCCTATCTATTAATGCTTATTAGCCCTTCTCATATTAAGAAAAATGTAAATTAAATTTAAACTACAAATGTGTACCATTTTCCATCTTATCAGATTGGCAAAGACAAAAAGGTTGATAATATGTATAGAAACAAATCCTCTCACACAAGATGGGGTTGGGAGAGAACTGCCACATCTTTTCTGGAGAGCAGCTTGGCCCAATCCTGGTTTTATGTCCTTTGGATTAGCAAATGTAAATGCTCATACTTCCATAAAATGTCTCTCAAAGAATACATAAGAAATAGCTCAGAGTAGTTGCCTCTGGGAAAGGGATCTAGATGGTTGGGTCACAAGAATAAGAGGAAGACTAATTTTTCACTGTGTGTCATTTTGTATTTTTCAGATTTATTGTGGACTTGTGTTTTCCGTTCAAAACAAAATATTTAGAAAACAAAAGATTATACTCACTTGTAAAGTATCTACTAAGGCAGCTGGCATTTATTTCTAAAAATTAGGACAAAACAACAACCAAGACAGGCCATCCTCACCCTGATCATTTTACTTTCATTTGTTCCCCAGATTCTCAGCCTATTCCTATGATCCTCTTGTGTTTTTTGTTTTTGTTGTTGTTTTTCTTTAGTGATTTTATTTTTATTTTTATTTTTTTAGTTGTCAATGGACCTTTATTTTACTTATTTATATATGGTGCTGAGATTTCAACCCAGTGGTTCCCACATGCTAGGCAAGTGCTCTACCACTGAGCCACAACCCCAGCCCCCTCTTGTTTTTATATTTTCAAAGTATTCAAGTTTCTCCTACCCACATTACCAAATGTCTCCTAATACTCTTAGCTATCATGCCTTCCATGTTAATGGATATTAACATAAATATTCTCTTCCATTTTTCCTTTTCAAACCTCTTAGCCAGGCACAGTGATGCACACCTGTAATCCCAACAATTCAGGAGGTTGAAACAGGAGGATGAAACAGGAGGACCACGCGTTTGAGGGTAGCCTCAGCAACTTATCGAGGCCCTCAACAACTTAGTGAAACCCTGTCTCCAAATAAACAATAAAAAGGCTAGGCACAGTGGTGCATGCCTGAAATCCCAGTGGCTCGGGAGGCTGAGGCAGGAGGATAGTCCACCTCAGCAGTTTAGCATGATCCTGTCTCAAAATACAAGAAGGGTTGGGAATGTGGCTTAATGGTTTAGCACACCTGGATTCAATCTCTGGCACCAAAAAATAAAAATAAATTAAAAATAAAAGTAATAAAAACTAAAAAGGACTAGTGATGTAACTCAGTGGTAAAGCATCCCTGAGATAAATCCCCAGTACCAAAAAAAAAAAAATTTTTTAATCTTAAATTTCCATAAAACCATTTCAAAAGACAACTGAATATGGTGGTGATGGTAATTTCTGTAAAAAAAATCTCCTTCAAGATAAAATAACACTTGCTACTATGTTCCCCTCCTTTTATTTTACTAATATTTGCATATCTTATTATTTCAAATATCCATTTTCATGGGTCTTATTGTCATATAAAAAAATCTTGTATACCCCTTACAAAAATTGGGAAAGCAGAAAAATAAGAATAAGCTATCATCCTAACCCCTCTTAAGGAGTCAGGAATGAGAATGAAACGCCCTGGCCAGAAAGGACCTGCTTTGGTGGCATTCTCTCACTGGTTGCAACTAACCAGCTTCAAGCACTCAGTCTTATAGGCACAGACCTGAATTTTTTAGGACAGAGTGAAGCCTTTCTGTAAGACAGACTCACGTTAGCCAAGCTGACAAAGCACCCATTATTTGTTATTGACTGTGAGGCCTCCAATGTCAGACTGCAACCCACCTGCTGGCCTCATATCACAGCACTTCTGTCCCATGCTTACATCCTTGGCTCCTGCCCTGGGGGTCATCTGCCTCTTCCCCAGCACTCCATCCTCAAGTGTCACCCTTGTGTTCATGGCTGCTCCCTCAGCCTGGGGGTGACCTTCCTTACCTGCCTGGTTCCATCTAGAACACCCCCTCCCTGATGCTTTCCCTGTGCTCTCCACTCAGTGTCTCATTCCCAGGAGAAGTTCATGTGTCATTTCCTTTTTTTTCTTTTTTGGTACTATTGGTACCGGGGATTGAACCGAGAGGTGCTTAACCACTGAGCTATATCCCAGCCCTGTTTTTATTTTTTATTCTGAGACAAGGTCTTACTTAGCTGCTGAGGGCCTCACTAAGTTGCTGAGGCTGTCTTTGAACTTTCGATCCTCCTGCCTCAGATTCCCAAGCAGCTGGGATTACAGGTGTGTGCCATTGTGCCTGGCTCATGTGTCATTTTCTACTTCATAACCTACTTTCTCTGCTTGCTTGACTGTCACACTCTACATAAGCTCCTTGGGGGACGGAGCTGTTTTGATTTATCTCTTACTTTCTCCTCAGCTCCCTATGCTTTGTCCAGGGTTTTTCTGGCCCACCACAATCCCCCACTACATCTGGCTCATGGTGTTACATTCTTGTTTTTCAGATGCGTATCCAAACCACAAGTCTGCCTGACAACTTTTGATAAATTTGGATGTAGTCAATATGAGTGTGTGCCAAGACAGCTTGCCTGTGACCAAGTCCGTGATCCTGTTTGTGACACAGACCACATGGAACACAATAATCTTTGCATTTTATACCAAAGAGGAAAAAGCCTGTCTTACAGAGGCCCATGCCAGGTAATTGTTTGGCTGATAAACCGAAGTGCACTGGACGTAGAATTGGTTTATGATCTTTGACAGATGAGTCAGCAGTAAGACCACCTGAGGATCTTCTGTGAATACTGTTGAAACTAGAGAACCCAGTCCTCCACTAAAAAAGACCAGCTCTTTCTTATAATTCTGGAAGGCTGGCTAATGTATAAGCAAACACAGAGCATGGCTTCTTGCAGCCTGCTCCTAGGAAAAGAGTTTCAAGTTTCACACCCCAGCATGGTCGCCATCATTTTCACTTCCATAGTTCTGTGGTTCACCCAATAGAAAACAAATCTGGAGGAGTATGAGTTAAAACAACAAACAAAAGAGCTTTCCTGGGCTGGGATTGTGGCTCAGTGGCAGAAGGCTTGCCTCAAAAGTATGAGCTCTGGGTTCCATCCTCAGCACCACATAAAAATAAATAAATAAAATAAAGGTGTTGTGTCCATCTACAACTGAAAAAATAATAATTTAAAAAAAAAAAGAATTTCCCACAGTTCCCACCATAGTCCTATCTCCTGTGATACTGAAAAGTTATTGAAAATTTCACTACAACATTGTACATTAGCTAATCTCTCAATCTGCTAGGGCTGTGGAGTCTGCATTCATCTTAAATAAATAACCCCTAGGCAAGCACATTGAGGTTTCTCACATGCACCACTGTTTTTATGCTGATCCACCTTCTGGAGATTCTCATCTTGGGGCCCAGAATGCCCTACCCTGATTGCTTCTTAGTCCCTGGTCCTCATCATTAGAAAAGTTCCTTCACCTTGTCTGCTAGGTTGGTTTTCTATCAAAGCTTGTGCTCCATTAGTATCAACAGTATAACTCTTTTATTTTTTTTTTTTTTGGATGGGGTGGGTGCTGGGGGGAGTACTAGGTATTGAACTCAGGGGCACTTGACCACTGAGCCACATCCCAAGGCATTTTTTGTAATTTTTATTTTAGAGACAGGGTTTCACTGAATTGCTTAGTGCCTGGCTTTTGCTGAGGCTGGCTTTGACCTTAAGATCCTCCTACTTCAGCCTCCCCAGCTGCTGGGATTACAGGCATGCACAACCCTACCCAGCTCAAAAGCACCTACTCTTTTTTTTTTTTTTTTTTTGGTGCTGGGGATTGAACCCAGGGCCTTGAGCATGCGAGGCAAGCACTCTATCAACTGAGCTATATGCCCAGCCCTTGAAAGTATCTACTCTTAATTCCTAATCTTCTCTTTCTATTTGTTCCCTCCTCTTAGCTATGATTTACTTTTGTGATATATTCCTAACCTAATTGGTGGGTCTAAATTCTGTTTGCCCCACTGATCTCTCCACTCCTCTCCTTCTTCGTACTCAGCATGAATAATGAAGCCTCTGCATTTCCATGACTGATCTTATTTTTTTCAAACATCTTCCTGAGTAGTAAGAAAAGTCTGGGCAGAGGGGAGGAGGTAGTAGAGGTGGATATTTTTGTCTTCAATCAGTTCACATGGAATGAGCACACAACAGAGAGGCTAAGAAAAACAATCTTTTCAGTTCATCTTCAGACAACCTTATTGCTTCCACACCTCCACTTAGCCCATCTCAAGAGTTTAAAAGAGCCCTTGCAATTTACATCTATGTCTCTTCCTCCCTGAAAATAGACTTGGTACTCTTGGTTAGGAAAAGTGCACCATAGATTTCCAGGCTAAATGTGATTCGTTTGCCCTCAGCCCTTCTGCAGAGCCACAGAGCCCATCTGTGGGCACAACGGTGAGACCTATAGCAGCATGTGTGCTGCCTACTCAGATCGTGTGGCAGTGGATTACTATGGGCCCTGCCAGGCTGTTGGGGTCCTCTCAGAGTATAGTTCTGTCGCTGAGTGTGCTGCAGTGAAGTGTCCTTCGCTCTCTGCAACTGGGTGCAAACCCATCATCCCACCCGGTAGGCTGGCAACGTTTGGGGTGGGCAGGGTACAATTGAGAAAACTTACTTATCTGCCTCTAGATAGTGAACCACTGAGAAGATATTTGACTGATTAAATTTTTTCAAAAATTAGGAAGAAACTCATAGGCTTTTTAGACACATCACACTGGGTTAACCTTAAAAGTTATGTGTTACCTTAGAGATCATCTATCTAGTCCAGTGATTTCAAAATAATAGGCAGCTTTTCTCAAGTGAAATCTTATACCAAACACCAAAACATAAACATCTGTTGTATTTTGTTATAAAATTAGGGTTACTAGTTTAAATGCATAGTGTTTACTTATCAAAAGTTAGTGAACAAAGAATCAGTAATTAAGAGAGGAATAATCAAAGCAGTTTTGATGTACACAGACATTTGAAATTGAGAAATCAGAAGAGAATTATTGTCTTAGATGGACCTTAGTATCTGATTTAATTGGCTTAGTTGCATATAATCAGAAAAGTCTGGTTTCATACAGACAGTTGTAAGCAGTCAATTTTTTAAACAAGTTATAAGACCTCAAGTTGGTTGGGGAACACAGCAGTCATCAGGAAGCATAGCTGGAGCCCAGAATGAAGTGTTGGTCACTTCACAAACCATTTTTTTTAATTTGAAATTTTAATTCTGAATTCATGCAAAATGGTTTCTATTACAGGTGCTTGTTGCCCATTATGTGCTGGAATGTTAAGAGTTTTATTTGACAAAGAAAAACTGGACACTATTGCTAAGGTAAATTGCTTTAGGTATCAGGTACTATTGCAAACTTATTGCTAAATCTCTCAAGAATAGAGTTTATTGTCCCCATTTATAGATGAAGAAACTATCCTCAAAAAAGAGACTTTCCGGGCTGGGGATGTGGCTCAAGCAGTAGCGCGCTTGCCTGGCATACGTGCGGCCTGGGTTCGATCCTCAGCACCACATACAAACAAAGATGTTGTGTCTGCTGAAAACTAAAAAATAAATATAAAAAAAAAGAGAGAGAGAGAGAGAGACTTTCCTAGGGTTGTTCAGCTAATAATTACTGGAATGAGGGTTTATGCCCAGACTGGCTGCCTCCCAACCTGTGCCTCTTCCCTCCACACCCAACCATGCACATTGGTCAACTAAGCCTTTCTTAGAAAAGGTCCCCCACTGGCACAATGAGCTTGGTAGGGGCTCAAAATACCCAGGTCAAGATAACTAGATGGTTTTAAGGTCACCTCCCTTCACACCAGAACCCCTTCCTCCTAGGGACTTTCCAGAACCCACCACCTTCCCTGGATAGTTTGGCCCCTTTCTGTTTTGTGCGCCATCTCTTTTTGCTCCTTTTTGTGGAAATGACTCCAGAAATGTAGTAGCCAACACTTGCTACTACCTAGAGAATTCTTCCCATTTTGGTTAAAATATCTTTACAGGAAGGCTTTATGTGCCTGAAGACTCTAACTCAGAACAGTTACTTTTTTAAAAAGCACTTCTGGTGAGTATTTATCTTGGCCACAAAAACCCAATTGTAATGGACTCTGAAGATTTGTTCAGCAGAGTCTTTTTGGGGCCTGGCACCTGGGGGTTCCTTGGTCAAAGAGTCTCCTCAGCTGGCAGCTAAAGCAAGTGACCCAGGCAGTGTTAGGGAATTCTTATTTTCAGGTGATAGAAATGTTTTCCCTTTCTAGGTAACAAACAAAAAGCCAATAACAGTTCTGGAGATACTTCAGAAAATCCGCATGCACGTGTCTGTCCCACAGTGTGATGTATTTGGATACTTCAGCATCGAGTCTGAAATTGTGATCCTCATCATTCCTGTCGATCATTATCCAAAAGCTTTGCAGGTGGGGCTGAGACACATTGTACAGCCATCGTTTCACTTTCAAGTTTGGTGGACTTGAGAGGGGAGGCACAAACCAGGATCAGGGAAGGACCATGGGTGAGGAAATGGAGGCGCCTGAGGAGTTTGGAAGGGCAGGAAGGAGAAAAACAAGGCAGTCTCTGATGACTGAATGTTTTCCAGGTGGCTGAGGCCTAGTACACAAATGATAGTGCAATTCAAAGGAGACAGGGGAGGGGAGAAGTCAAGGTACAGTGATTCAGAGTGTGCAAAGATGGACAGAGTCTGTGAAATCATAGATTCCTATCCACCCATTGCATCAAGGCAGCTGCAGCCCAGGGAGGAAGGGGCTGGCACAGGTCATGCAGTGACAAAGCCAAAATGGACTCCAGTCTCCTGAGGGATGCACTTCTGCTGTTGAGGACGATCCATGTAGATTTGGTCTTATGGGTCCTGGTTTTTCTTCCTCACAGTCTAGAAGCGTGTGGAACCTTACTCACATAAGCTCAAGTTTTAGCATCAAAATAATGAGGGCTCCGGTGATGGGGGCAAGTGCCAGCAGATTGTGAACCATCATCATTATTATTCTCATTGAATTGAATTATTTTCAGCTCACATTTAAAGAAGAGTTAAAAGTGCATTCTCATGACTACATTGAATAATTTGGAAAATCAGTGAAAAGCATCATGGAAAAATGAAAACAATCTTTTAATTAGGGCAGTGGCATTATGGATCATTTCTTTTCCGATTTCCATTCATACTCTTATATTTATGTAATAAATAAAGACTAAAACAAAATGTTGCTTGGGCTAAGAAGGGCAGAAAGAAAGCAAACACCCTTGGAGGTCACACTTCTTTGGAGATTATGGACTTTGCCTGACTAGACCTTTGCACAGAATCTTTGGTTTGTTATTGAAAGGGTTTTATTTTCCCTTTGCAGATTGAAGCCTGCAATAAGGAAGCAGAGAAGATCGAATCCCTTATCAACTCTGACAGCCCCACTCTGGCATCCCACGTCCCTCTCTCTGCCCTCATCATCTCCCAGGTGCAGGTCTCCAACAGCCTGCCCTCAGCCAGCATCAGGGCCAGGCCTCCCTGCCACTCCTTCCCCCTCCTCCTCCTCAGCCTGGGCCTTGCCTTGCACTTGCCCTGGAAACATCACTGACTGCCCACAAAAGGTGCAAAGGGTTCCTTGACCCAACTTTCCTACCTTGTGAAAGACATTCATTCAGGACTGCTGGTCGGTAGTTGAATAATGGCCAAGTAAAAGCACATGTCACCTCTTTTCACCACACAGTATTTTTTTTAATCTGCCAATATTAGTAGGGTTTTTTATTGTTTTTATAAATGTTAAAATACATTCTTTCAAATACTAATGAAAGAGAATGCTCTCTCTGGTGGATCACTGCCTCATGACTTATATTTTGCTCAGTAGATGGGTCCCCACTCTAAAGCAGATTTAACATCACTGGTAAATAAGATGCTCATTTTTTAGAAAGAGAACTTACTCCACTGTCAGGCTCATATCTCAGAAACTTCATTTCAGAGTTCCTTTAAGTATGAAGGTTGCCATTGTGTATGTTTTTGTTTACAAATACCTATTCTAGAAGCTGGGAAGTCCAGTGAAGAATCACTGCTATTAGTATGAAATATAGAGCTTTGAAATTATCATGTAAATCATAAGATAGATTTAAGCTAATTTATAGAAATTTAATTCGGGACCCCATCTATTGTGCTAAGCAAAAGCAAGCTGACCAAATGACTCTCATATAATTAAATGTTGTGACAGTATTAGTAGTCACTAATTTGTGCCCCTGACTTTTGTGAAAGAGATAACTTACATCTCATCAGAGCATCTCACATCATGCATTTTTTACAGTAACCAGATATATGTTCTTCTGTATTCATGGAATTAAATTTAGAGTTTTTAAGCATCAATCTTTAAACCAATTGCTGCTACTTATATGATTGCCAAAAAGTGAAATAATTAGTAATTCTTGTAAATAATACATGATTTTTCTATTTTATTATGAAGAAGGTGAATAGCCATATTTGTAAAATGACAATCATGTGTGTTAACCCAGTACTTTCCGTTCAGGAAGACACATTTGCTTTTTGTGATGTGCACAATGTAGATAAATATTCTGTCTGACTTTCTTTTTTGATATATAGAAGTATAAAGAATTGTGGTTTATATATTTAAAAATGTCAAGCTGAGTATTAAAATGTTTGCATGTTGTCTCAGAAATTGGATTCTTTGAATGTGTTTCACAGTTTGAAATAAGCTATTCAATGTAATACTTCTTGTTTGAATGCACCTGAGCTTAGATTTTTACATGAAGTATTTTTTCAGTATTATATGTACCCTCTGAAACATATAGGGACATGCTTATTATACCAAAATGTTGTTGAAAAGTGGGCACTTAAAGTTTTCAGAATATCTCAATGCTGATGTAGCATGTTTGTTGCAATTGCTCATTTCTGTATAAATGTCTTCGATATACTAGAAAGCTTTTCTATTTTAATAAAAATAATTTTATATGATTATGTGTATTTCCAAGTAATGTGTACATTCAAAATGAAACTATTGATCACCTTGGGTGAGCCGTGTCTTTACTCTGGAATAAGAAGCCATGGCATGTTATTATCCTAGTATAAGGGTCCCAGGACAGCAACGCAGCTAGAACAAATGGACTCATGCATGACCCAAGGACAGATAGCAGCAGAGCCAGGTCCAGAGACCCCAGCTTTAGGCCTCAGGACAGAGAGAGCTCAGGCCTTCTGAGACCTGGGAACAGACAAGGTAGTTCTACTTCCCACTTCCCTGGGCCTGATGTGTCAGCTCCAGGGCACATCCTGAGACAAAGACTCTATAATATGGGAATGCAGGGTCTACTGATGAGGACCTGAGGGGTAATATCAATCAACTTAGGCTAAGTCCCCAGAAACCTTAATGGCTTACAACCACAGAAGTTTCTGTGCTGTTCTCACTACTTGTCCACTGTGGGTCAGCTGCAGCTCTTCACCCTCTCTTCACTCCAGGACCCATTCCAGTGTTCTCACAAAAGGGAGAAAAGAGACACAGAACACAAGCTGACTCTGAAGTCTACTCAGAAGTGACACTGTCATTCCTGCCTACATTTTACTGGTTAAAGAAAGGAACAGGGCTGCTCCTGAATTCCAAGGATGAAGATGTAAAATCTTCCCGTAGTGTCTGTGTGTGTTGTAGGCAAGAGCAATGAGTATTTTGGATAACACAGTCTACCACAGAGGTCCTTCCTTATCAGGTGGGACAACGGCCAGACCTGAGGAAATTTTTTTATTAGAAAAACAGTAGAAGTTTCATGGTCTGAAAAGAAAATTAGGGAGCTGCGAAGGGATTTGGCCTTGGGGGTTTGTGGGGATATCTCAAGGGGGAGAAAGATCTAAAGTTTCTGGTAGCATAATCATGAATGAGAACTCCAAATATGGTGATAGGAGAAAGAAGCCCAGGATAGGTCAGGGGGGATAATGTTCTTCAATTTCTGGCTGCCATGGACACCAGGCTGCCTCTGGGACAGACTATGAATGGCTTCCCAGCACCAGAGCACGTGGAGCCCCTCCTGGATGGCTCTCCAGCAGAAGACTTGAGATCCATGAGACAGAAGTGGAACTATAGGGAAAGACATTGGGGAACCTGTATCCTGTAAGTGTGCCAGGGGCTAGCACAGGGAAGGCCTGGGGGCCCAGGAGAGGAGTTGTGCAGAAGGAAGACAATTCAGAGAGTGAGGTCACTGCATGAAAGTGAGTTCAGTCTTCTACAAACCGGGGTAATGAAACCAAGTCCACAGAACTCCAAGCACAGTGTTCTGAGCAAGAAGAAAGGGGACAAGAGCCACAGTGATTTTTCCTTGCCACTTGTGTCTTTTATATATAAGAAAAATATTTCTCAGAAATTCATCCACATTTATTCCTTGTACCTCCGTGGCCAGGACTGAGTTGTACTCCCACCTCTAGAACAGTCCCTGGCCCAGGGGGAATAGGATGGCCATGCCATGTCTGGCTTAGTCCAAGGACTGTGTACACTGCTGCCCAAACCAAGGCAGGGTTCAGAAGGGTAAGTATGGAAGGCAAAGTGCCATTGCAGGTCCACCAACAGCTTTTGCTTCAATGTTAGTCTTCTTGCAATTTTTACTTGCTAGAGTATAAATTTGGAAACAACTCGTTTTTCCTGAATGTACCATGTGGACCCATTTTCCCAGCAGGGAGTAGAACCCCCACAACACCTTCTCCTGGATTCCATAACTTTATTCCTAACCTCCAGTTATTTAAACAACCTCACTTCATTTCTCAGATCTCTCTCCTGGTTATTTTAAAGTTTACACCCCATATTCAGTGTGAACACCCTTTCTGCCTCCCCTAGCCTAGGCTAGATGAGTGACTGCTCAGAGCAGACGGGGTGAGAGGTCTGACCTCCATGCCCCCAACAGAGGCAAGCCTCACCTCTCAAGGAGTCAGTGAGCTTGGCATGATGTCACTGTTGGCATTGTTCATAGACAGTCGTGAAGCCTTTTGGGTGTTTTGTTTGTTTTTTTGGTGCTTAGGATTGAACCCAGGACTTCTCACACATGCTAGGAGAGCACCCTACCACTGAGGCATATCCACGACCCTCATGAGGACATTTTCAATATAAGTTGTCGGGCATTTGTTTGTTCCTGGGAAGAATATTGTCAACCAAGAAAGAGTTGCTGAGTGGCACTTCCCCTAGTTACGGTTCACCTTAGTGTAGGTAATCTTAACTGCACACACAACATGCCATGCGAAACATGAGGAAGTGAAGCTAGACTCTAACAAGGGAGAAGACAGAAGGCTTCTAACAGAAGGTTTGATTTGAGCTGGGCCTTCTGGAAATCAGGAGGTTCTGCCAGATGACTTTGAGCAAAGGCAGAAAACAGGAGGAAGAGCTTGAGTATGGGAATGGGAGAGTCCTGTTCTGTGCCGGTAGGACAGCAGAGCTGACACATTGGGAGGGGAGGTGTGAGGCATGTCAGCTGTGCTGGGCTCGAATGCTACACCAGAGTGGCAGCCAACGCCTTGCCCTTCCAGCTACACTGACCAGCTGGATAACCCTGATGTGCTGGGTGTGCCCATCGACTTCACCTACTGGTCTGTGTATTAGTTAAGTCAACACTTCTTTTACATCTGGGTTCTATTAAGGAAACACAAACTGCGCCAGGGTGGGGGCCAGGCTTCCCCTGGGCCAGTCCCTCCCTGTAGGATTAGCGGGGTCTGTTTCAGCTCGACCATTGGAGGAGAATTAAACCCACCAGGACATTAATGGTCTTGACATAAAACATTATTCTCCTTCATTTGACTGAAGGCTTCTCCTCCAGCACTGGGCTGGTGGAGTGAAGCCTACACAGTCTCCTGGAGAGTGCTCTATTTCTCAGAGAGACAGGAGACCCTTCTCCAGGAGGCTTCCTCCCTCTCTCCTGGCTACAAAGAGGCCTGTGTTGTGCACTTTGCCAGCTGAGAGGAAGGGAAGGCAGAGGGATCAGAGGGATGGCTCCTAGGGACTGTCCTTCCCTAGTCCACCAATCTTGGGGCTGAGGTTGGATTTCTACTGTATACACAGAAACGGGCCCTGAGGGCAGAAGCCACATGCCAAGGCAGGGCAAAGCCACAGCTGGAGGCCAGGTCTGGCCTTCCCTAGCACAAGGAAGCTTCTTGGAGATAGAGTCATGCAAGACAAGGTCAAGAGGACAGTGCCAGGCGGCAAGCAAAGCAGGTCAACTGAGGTCAGACAGGCGAGATGGGTCGAGGGAGACAGGTTCAAGGAGCAACAGGAATCATAAAAACAACTGCCACCGTCTTCCAGAGCTTTCTAGGACTGTTTACACAGTGCCTGATGTATACAGATGGCAACTGCCAGACCCAGGAGCTGAGCCTTGGCAGTTAAGCTGTTGGGGATGAGTGGAAGGCAGGAGCACCCCCTGTGCTCCCCATCTTCCATTCTTCCAAAACAAAGTTCACTGTATTGTTTTTCTATAATAATGGCATATACACATTCCCCCGAAAACACCTGGAAACATAAACAAAAGGAAAAGCCTCACATCTTCCTCTCTCTGCCTCTACCAGACATTCAGCCATCTCTGTACATGGGTCTTTCTGTAATCCGGAGAGGGTCCCTCCTCTGTCCACAATGGCAGAGGAGGTGGCTACCTCACTGCCCCTAAGAGGAGAAGTTCAGGGAAGCTTAGTTTCATATTTGGGACACTGTCTGCTGATGGGTCTTTCCCAATCTGACCGTTCACATGCAGAAACCCCACCTTGGTCAGAATCCTACCAGGTAATCAGGTGACAATTCTTTTATCCTAAGGACCACCTTCTTGTCTTTCCCAGTCTCCCACTGAACTCTGTAGCAGGTGTGAGCAGTTGCTTTACAAAAGGCAGGTAAGCATTTATATAGGTCGGGATCCCCACAGGAAAACAGAAAGCCCAACCAGGTTGGGATGAATTTGAGGAAGATTTGGTAAAGGGACTATTCACAAAGGAGTGGGCCGATAGGTGTGGAGAAACCACAGGGATGGGCAGCACATGAGCGGTAACAGTGGGCCTGTGAACTCCCCCGAGCCCGACCCAGTGGGGTGAGGGGACTAGCAGAACCCCAAGAGAGGGAAGCTGCGTGGAGAAAGTAACCCAAGGCAAGGGGGCCTGTGGAGTAGCTCTGTAGGTCAGCTTGGGAACAGAGAACAGAGCTGAGTTGATTTAGGGAAGAAAGTGGAGCAAAAAGAAGAAATACCACATAGCAGGTGAGGGCAGTGCCAAGGGGTAAGGTAAGACATGATCTACTCCTCATTCCTCGCACCACCCTCCGTGGGAGAAGCACTGAACTATTTCCTTCCTGACCTCTCGTCCAGTCCATTCCTCTCCGTCTTCCTCTCTTAGCCCTTCTTTAAGCCCACATGTTCCAGTGCATGCTCCATCCAGCTCAGCTTCTAGACATGTCCCCATCCCTCTGCAACCTTAAAAGGAGTCGGGGCTCTCTCCTCCCAAGCCACACAAACACTGGCACCCAGGGTGGAGTGCTTGAGGCTGTGGCAGAACTACATTCATGCTCCTCTGCCGGTTCCATAAAGTTTCCTGTGCCGTTTTGACTGGTTCTAAAGTGAAGGTCTGGGCTTTGGCCACAGGAGTGGGGGGAAGATGGTAGCTCTGGATTCAGATGGAGCTCACCTTCTGCATCAGCAAGGAGCTGCCAAGAGCAAGCACACTCTGTCACAGTAAGTAGGCATCTCCTTCCTCCAACAACCCAGCCTGGTGGCGTGAGAGGAAGGCAGGCATCTTAAGAAAATGAATGTGGTCATGTGTGTAAGGAGGAGGTCTATACTGGGTGATTTTAAAATTGGTTGTTACTGTTGTCAATGTTTCCTCCATGGCCTGCTCCAACTGGTTACTGATACTGGGGGAAAAAAAAAAAAGAACTTTGGATTTTTAAAAATACTTTTCATGGACCTGGATGTCATTTATTTTTTTTTTCCATTTGTTTCATATATTTTGTTAGGCTTTTCCAGGAATAAGCAATGGGGTGGGAGGGGTGGGGCGGGGAAGGTGCTCTTCTTTACTAAAGCAGTAAGAAACCTTTCATCTCTCTTTGTTGTTCTACTATTGATTAGAAGTCCCAGAACTGAATAATAACAGTGAGAAGAGCAAAAAAAACTCATGCTCTGAATTTTTTTAAATTTGACCTAATTAGTTATACATGACAGTAGAATGCACTTTGATACATCATACATAAATGGAATATAACGTCTCGTTCTCTGGTTGTACATGATGTAGAGTCACGCAGGTCGAGTAGTCAAATGTGAACATAGGATAATAATGGTGTTCTGGATTTTAATGGGAATGTCTTTGCTGTTTTCCTGTTAAGCCTGGCACAGTTGATTTAAACACTAAGTGTCGCCCATTGGTATCATTATTTATCCTTAGTTTCAAGAGTTTTCTCTTTATTTGCTGAGGGAAAAATCAGAGATTTTGTCTTGTTTTTTTTTTTTTTTTCCTATGCTGGGGATTGAATCCAGTGCCTCAAGCATGCTAGACAAGCGCTTTACCACTGAGCTATATCCCGGCCCTAGAATTTTTTTAAATCAGTAAGAGATGTTGAATTTTATCAAGTATATTTTCAGCACCCATTTACATTATATTTTCCTTTAGCATGTTAATGTTATAAATTGTAAATGTATTTCTTAATATTAAACCATCCTTATATCCTTGAAGTAAGTTTTATTTAGGCATCCTGCATTAGTCTCTCAATGTACGACTATGATTAAAATTTGCTGATATTTATTTAGAATTTTGATGTTGATATTCATAAATGATGTTACTGATAGTATTTTTTAACTTGTTATATTGTTCAGGTTTTGCAATTGGGATCATTCTAGCTTGTTAGAGGACATGTTAATACAGTTGGTCTTTCATCTCCATAGGTTCCTCATCCACGGATTCAATCAATACTGGATCAAAAATATTTGAGAAAAAAAAATGAACACATACAGAATTTTCCTTGTCATTATTTCCTAAATAATACATTATATTAACATTTAGATAGCTTTTACATTGTATGAGGTCTTATAAGTATCTAGAGATGATTTACAGTACACAAGAGCATGGGCCCAGATTATTTGCGAATACTATGCCAATTTATATAAGAGACTTGAGCATCTACAGATTTTGGTATTAATGAGGGGTTTTCAGGAACCAGTGCCCTGCAGATACCTAGGAAAAACTATAGTACCACAATCATCTATCTCTCAAAGATCTGATGGAACTAGCCTGCAAATATCTGGGCTCAGCTCTATTTGGGCAAGTGATGATATTTTTATTTTTATTTTTATTTTTATTTTTTTCTCCATAGCTATATTGATTCATTTAGGTTTCTCCTGCTTTCTTGTCCCTCTCCCCTTAAACACTAGTCATTTTTATTTTCCCAGAAAAGTACCCAATAAAGAAAAACTACTAGTAGGAAGTCATCAGTATTATCTTTCTGAACACTTCTTAAAAGAGATTGCCTCCCTCTTTTTATTCCTTTTGCAGTAGTAGGAATTGAACCCAAATCCTTGTGCACCAAGCTACATCCTCAGCCCTTTTAATTGTTTATTTTGAGACAGGGCCTCACTAAGTCACTGTGGCAGACCTCAAACTTGTGATCCTTCTGCCTCCGCCTCCCAAGAAGCTGGTATTACTGGCATAGGCTATCATACCTGGCAGCCTCCTCTTTCTTTTTACTGAAATGGTACATTGGAGTTTTGTCTCCTTAAAAAATAAAAATGGCTTGGGATGTAGCTTCGTGGTAATGTGCCCCTGAGTTCAATTCCTAGTACCAAAATAAATAAATAAAATTTGAGATGGGGTCTCCCTAAATTGCTGAGGCTGGCTCACTACATTATAATCCTCCTGCCCAGACTCTTGAGTGGCTGGGATTACAGGTTTGTGCCACCAGGCCCAGCTCCCAATTTTTTATTGAGTTGATTTTGTAGAGATATATCTATTGAATATGTCTTCCAATTCTAGGATGCATTTCACAAATCTGCTGTTTTTCTCTTTTCTAATATATAATTTTCTGTTTTTATCTATATCAATTTTTAAAAAATATTTTCAGTTGTAGATGGACACAATACATTTATTTTATTATTTATTTGTCTTTATGTTGTGCTGAAGATTAAATCCAGTGCCTCAAACATGCTATGCAAGTGCTCTACCACTGAGCCACAGCCCCAGCATCTCTGTCAATTTCTTTTCTCAGTTACCTTTTAAATGTCTCATGGAAATTTTCAAACCTATGAAAAATTTGAAAATGAAAATCTACATACTCACCATCTGGATTCTACAAATAAAGTTTCATATATTTGCTTTTATTGACCCACCTATCCTTCTATCTAGCTTTCTTATTTTTATATTTCAGAGTAAGTCTAAATTGACTTTTTATGCATTTCAAATAAGTTGCAAACATCAGTACATTTTTACCCCTAAACACTTCAGCATTCATTCAATATTTCTCTGTTTTTCATTGCTTGTCTAGCTCCTTTATTTCAACACTTTATTTATTTTTCTCTTTTTAAACAATATGTTACTTTTAAATTTTATTGACCATCTATCATGTTTGAGGCCATATTAGGGGAATTTTTGCTAAAAATCCGGGAGCCTTCTCTCTCTAGGCCCCAAATTACAGAATAGATTACAAATCAATGTAAGGTTCAGAATTCCAAAATCAAATATCCATATAAAGGTATATTTTCATTATGTTTCTTCATTTTCAAATTAAGAAAGTATTCAGTAATAATAAGTCATTTTCTATACTTTTTTCTTAGCCCTTTGATGGTGAATCTTCTCTCCTTACTGGTTTTAATGCTCTGGTCAGAGTCAGATAAGAGTCTCAGGAAGAAGGCAGAATAAGAGGTTCCTCTACATTGTCACAGCCTGGGCAATATTTCTTTTTTCATACCTTCCTACTTTTCTTTTGTTTATCGAAGATTGCCAGACACATCATCTAACTACATTTTTTCTTTCTTATTTGGAGCAACAGAGATGAATTTGGTCTATACATTTATAGGAATAGTACATTATAAATCATCATGTGAACTCTAGCAAACACTTTATGATGTGTTGTACTTCACACCTATTATCTCCTGGGACTAAAACAACTTGAACCTTATACATCATGCTCCTTTTGACAGTTTCTACTGGAAGAATTGTTGTATGACAAATAACCAAAGTTGGGCACAGTGGTGCACACCTGTAATCCCAGAGCTCAGGAGGTTGAGACAGGAGGATCGAGAGTTCAAAGCCAGCCTCAGCAACTTATCAAGTCACTAAGCAACTCAGTGAGACCCTTTCTCTAAATAAAATACAAAATAGGGCTAGGGATGTGGCTCAGTGGTCAAGTGCCCCTGAGCTCAATTCCTGGAACGAACGAACGAATAAAAGAGAAAGAGAGAGAGAGAGAGAGAGAGAGAGAGAGAGAGAGAGAGAGAGAGAGAGAGAGAGAGAGAAAGAGAGGAAGAAAGAAAGAAAGAAAGAAAGAAAGAAAGAAAGAAAGAAAGAAAGAAAGGAAGGAAGAAAGAAAGAAAGAAAGAAAAAGAAAGACCAAATACAACCAAGAAAGGTTCTTGGCCCACTTACTCAAGATTGTTCAGGGATACCTGTCATATAAGCAGAGTCCCAAGTACTTTAAATGAATTATCTCATGGAATTCTCACAGCCTCTCTATGAGGCAAATAGTATCATCAATACCATTTACAATTGATGCTAGTAAGGCTCCACCTTTTCTGTACTGATTGGTTGAAAGGTTGTGACCAGATATTCAGAAAAACCCAACCCTGTATTTCCTCCCTCAAAGAGTAGCTAACAAAGATTTTCTTCCTTTCTGTAGGTTCTCTTCACATTCTTGTTTCTTTTGCTGTGCAGAAGCTTTTAAATTTGATGTCATCCCATTTATTAACCCTTGGTATCATTTCCTGATCTTCAGGGGTCCTATTGAGAAAGTTGTTGCCTGTGTCTATTTGCTGGAGTGTTGACTCTATGTTTTCCACTAGGAATTGCATAGTTTCTGTTCTAATTCCTAGGTCTTGGGTTCATTGTGAGCTGATTTTTGTGCAGAGTGAGAGAAAAGGGTCTAGTTTTAATATTCTACAGATGGATAACTAGTTTTCCCAGTATTATATGTTAAAAAAGTTATCTTTCTCCAATGTATGTTTCTGCCACCTTTGTCAAGGATCAGATGACTGTAGGTATGTGGGTTTGTCTCTATGTCTTCTATTCTTCACCACTGGTATATGCATCTGTTTTCTGCCAATACCATGCAGTTTTTGTTACTATAGATCTGAAATATAATTTGAAGTCAAGTATTGTAATACCTCTATCATTGCTTTTTGGCTTAAAATTGCTTTGGCTATTCTGGATCTTTGATTTTTCTGAATGAATTTTAGGACTGAATTTTCTTGTTCTGTAAATCATTTTGATGGGTAATTGCATTGAATCTGTATATTGCTTTTGGTAATATGGCCATTTTAATAATATTAATTCTGCCTATCCATGAACATGGGAAGTCTTTTCATCTTTGGAGGTCTTCTTTAATTTCTTTCTTTAACATTCTATAGTTTTCATTATAGAGCTCTTTCACCTCCTTGGTTAGATTTATTCCTACTTATTTATTTTTTTAGGCTATTGTGAATGGAATTGTTTTCTGATTTCTTTTAGAGCAAATTCATTGTTGGTATATTGGAAAACTACTGATTTTTGCATGTTGATTTTTTTAACTTGACACTTTGCCAAATTTGTTTATCAGCTCTAACGATCTTTGGGTGGAATTTTTACTCCTAGGTATAAGGATTATATCATCTGCAACAGTGATACTTCGATTTCTTCCTTTCCAATTTTTATCCTTTTTATTTTCTTCTCTTACCCAATTGCTTTGGCTAGAATTTCTAGCTCTATATTAATTAGGAGTGGTAAAAGTGTATATCCTTGTCTTGTCTCAGATTTTAAGGGAAGTGCTTTCAGTTTTTCTCCATTTACTATAAGGTTGGCTTTGGATTTTTCATACATAGCCTTTATGATACTAAAGTTAGTTCCTTCTATCCCTAGTTTCTTCAATGTTTTTTATCATGAATGCCAACTATTATGGTTTGGATGTGAAGTGTTCCCCAAAAGTTCATGTGTGGGACAATACAAGAAGGTTTAGAGGAGAATAAATGAGTTATGAGAGCCTTAACCCAATCACTGAATTATTCCCCTGGTGGTGATTGAATGGTAACTGAAAGCAGGTAGGGTATGACGGGAGGAGGAAGGTATTGGGGGCATGGCTTTGCGGGGGGCATATATTTTGTATTTGGCAAGTAGAGTCTCTCTCTGCTTCCTGATCACCATGTGAGCAGCTTCCTTCTGCCATCCTTTTCCACCATGGTGTTCTGCCTCCCCTCAAGTCCCAAGAAATGAAACCTGCTATTCATGAACTGAGATCTCTGAAACCATGAGCCCTCAAATAAATCTTTCCTCCTCTACAATTGTTCTGGTCAGGACTTTTAGTCACAGCAGTGAAAAAACCTGACTAGAACACCAAACCTGAATTTCCTCTAGGAACACAGGTTCACCAAGTTGACACAGGTGGTTAATAGCAAAGCCTATGTTCATATTTATCATACTATATATTTTACTCCAGTTATAGCTTTGGCTGCTTCCCTTGTATTTTCTAACAGCCATAATAAAGAAAACATAACAGAATAAAATAAGGAGATTATTCTGCCAAGATTTTTCTTTCTCTTGTCTTTCTAATAGACATTGCCTTCAATCCATCAGCTATTACCATGAATTTCTATCCCACTTCACCTCTCAAAAAATATCTATAGATCAAGAGCCAAATCCTGAGGGCCTTAAGCATAGTTTGTATTATAAACCATAGTTTAGGAAAGAATTCATAATGATGTTAGGAGCTGAGTCATGAGCTGTAACACATTCTGGGAAAATGATAAAAGAAAAAAAAATCCCCTTCTCTGAAAAGAAAGACATGGTAGCTATTTGCTGGATTTGGGCTGTTCAGCACTTGGCAAAATCTCTATTTGAGTATAAAAGATCCTGTTCTGGGGCAGGGAACAGGCATTTCCTCAATTTTCTTTCTGGAAGCTTGCCTGAGGGCAGTGACCAAGACTCAAACAGATGTTCCTGCCCAAGAACCTAAGTCTGATGGAACTTATTCAAAGGTGTGGAGAAGAGCTAGGAAATATTCCAAGTTGCTTGAATATTTATCCCAAAGAAACTCAAGTAGTGTGACTGAATTTCTTTGAATATATAAGTTTAAGTTATCCACCAGCAGCAGAATTTGGGTTTACCTTTTCACATATCAAAATTGTGACTGCAACATATTACATATGTGAAAATATATGATAATTTGCTTAGGACCTCACTAAAGCCACCTGAGGCTGGCTTTGAACTTGTGATTCTCCTGCCTCAGCCCCCCAAATTGCTGGAATTGTAGGCATGAACCACTGCACCTGGTTAAAGGGTAATTTCAACTGCATCTTGTTTAACCTTAAGAAATCTTCTAAGTAGTACTATCTTCATATTACAAAAGAGGAAATAGACATGGGGAAGCTTAAGCCCTTGGATTAGAGGCAGAGGGCAGCAGATCTGGGACTTGGATGTGGCCACCATGGACTTGAGCCCTTCACTCTTAACCATTACCAACTATTCAAGTTGTTGTTCGTTTCTAAGCATCTGTTTTAATTTTGCTTTTCAGTGTTCTAGGAGGGATTTGAATTTTTTTGTAGATGATTTAAACTTTTCCAGTTCATCTTTGTTATAAAGTTTTATTTTTAATTTTTATTGCATTGTGTTCAGAAAACTTGACTGAATTTATTCTACTTTCAGGAGTTCATTATGATACACTCAGATCTAACATTTGTTACATCTGTATTCATTCCACGTAAATTTTTTTTAAAGTTATCAAGTTTAACAGACTTAAACATAAATTAAAAGGCAGATATTATCAGACTAGATAAAAAGAAAGTCCTGGCTATACGTCCTGTCAACAGAAGCTGCCTTGTTTAAGATAAAGAAAAAAGTTAATAGTTGAAGTATAGAACAGGGACAAACATATCTGCAGAGCTAATTATGTGTTAGGACCTATTCTAACAACTTACATGTATTAGCTCATTTATATTCTATCAACCACCCTATGAGGGAGACATCCCCTTTACAGAGAAGGAAACTGAGTCAAGTTTGAACTTGTCCAAGTTCATACATACACTGGTCATATGCTTTTGAATTTTTATATTTTACAGAGGATTGAGTTACAAGGAATTTAGCATAAACAATGTTACAATAAAACAAAAAGCATACACACACTGCACCCTGCTCAAAATACCTAACCTTCAAAACACATCAAAATAAAGCTCTATGCCTATAAAGCTCTATTCTACAAAACATAAAAGAAAAATTGTATTTTTCTATGTAAAACAGTGGTCTTCTGGGCCTGGGTTGTAGCTCAGTAGTAGAGTATTTACCTGGCATGTGTGAGGCACTGGGTTCAATCCCCAGCATCACATAAAAATAAACAAATAAATAAAGGTATTGTGTCCATCTACAACTAAAAAAAAATCTTAAAAAAAAAAAAGTCTTCCAAATTTGTGGAAGTAAGAAAAAAAGTTGAAGAATAAAAATTAGTTGGACCTACAAATACTAACTGGAAAAAGGCAGAAATGATTATATTAATATCAGATAAGTAGATTTCACAGGAAGGAATATTACCAAAGATAGCATCCTTTCATAATAATAAAACAGCCAATTTCTCAAGATTATATAAGAATCATAAATGTTTATTATATTCCAAATAAAAAGGTTTAAAGTACATGAAGCAAATTTGATACATAATTGTAGACAGATTTTTAATTATAGCTGAAGATCTCAGTATCTCTGTTTTTTTTTTAATATTTTTTAGTTGTTGATGGACACAATAGCTTTATTTATTTATCTTTATGCGGTGCTAAGGATCGAACCCAGTGCCTTACCACTGAGCTACACCCCCAGCCCTCTCTCTGTTTTTGATAAAACAAGCAGACAGAAAATCAGTAAGGATATAAAAGACTTGAATAACACTATCTATAAACTTTATGTAGCAGGCATTTATGGATCATTCTACCCAATAACAACAAAGCACATAATCTTTTCAAGTGTACTGAGAATATTTACCAAGATAGCCCACATCCTGGACCATAAAACAATTCTCAGTAAATGGAGAAAAGCTGAAGCCACATATATTCTCTGTCCTCAATAGGATTAAAGTGGGAATCAATGACAGGAACATATGGGGGGGGGGAATTTCCAACATTTGGAAATTAAGTAATATTTTTAAATAATTCTTAAAGAATAAATCATGAGGGAAACTAGAAATTATTTTGAATGGAATGAAAATAAAAACAATATTGTTGTCATTAAGCTCAAGATGGGCACAGAAGGTAATTTACAGCACTAAATATTTACATTAGAAAAGAAGAAAGGCTTCAAATCAGTAACCCAAGCTCCACCTCAAGAAACCAGAAAAAGACCAAATGAAACCAAAGGCAGGGGCTGGGGATGTGGCTCAAGAGGTAGCGCGCTCGCCTGGTATGCGTGTGGCCCAGGTTCACTTCTCAGCACCACATACAAAGATGTTGTGTCCGCCGAAAACTAAAAAATAAATATTAAAATTCTCCCTCTCTCACTCTCTCTTTAAAAAGTAAGTAGAAGGAGGAAATAAAAGATAAAAAAGAGAAATAGTAAATGAGAAAATAGTAAATAGAGAAAATCAATGAAATAGAAGGCTAGTTCTCTAAGAGATCAATAGTATAGCTAATTCTTGTTAATGGTAGTGAAGTTCAAAAACATTGCTGGGGGCACTGGGGTTGTGGCTCAGTGGTAGAGCACTTGCCTAGCCTGCGTTGAGGCACTTTGTTCGATTCCCCAGCACCACATAAGCAATTAAATAAACAAAATAAAGGTATTGTGTCCATCTACAACTAAAAAAATAAGTTAAAAAAAAAGCAAACCATTGTTGGGAACTCTGAATTAGTTGGTACTAAACCATTGCTAGTTTCCTGTGAGCATCTGGTCACGACTTTCCTTCAATCAATCTAAACATAACTCTGTTTTATGTGTGTTTCTATTTAAAAAACCATATTTAATATGTCTTGTTGATTCATTATATTGGACTCATGGCCTGAATGAAGCTTATCTCATTAAAACATTTTCTAAGGCATAATCATAATCTTCTTGCATTTTGAAATACTAAATTGCATTTCCAGACTATACTTGGGAGCCATTTTAAAGAGCAAAATCACCAAGAAAAAGCGCGCACGCGCGTACACACACACACACACACACACACACACACACACACACTCACACACAAAATGGCACTAAGTAGACTGTGGAAAGAAGGCCAAGCATTGCCTTGTTCGACCTCAGCCGGGCACTAGCATGTTGTGCAACTCAACTTTTTCACCACTCTGCCCAGCTCTGTGAATGATCATTAAGCACTACATGTATTAATTTGGGGGTTACAAATAAATCTTAGTGAGTAGGCAATTCATAAAAGAAATTGGAAAATAATGAAAATCATCTATATTGGTAAAAGTCTGATGTTGCTAATAACAGAAATAATAAGAGGACAACACCATAGATCACACAGACAATTTAAAAAATACCAAGAAAATTTTCTAAACAAATTTATTCCTATAAATTTGACTACTAAGATGAGCAAAATAGGCAAATTCCTTAAAATATACAAGCTACCAATGCTCATTTAAGACGTACATAATCTGGATGGTTCTATATCTATTCATAATATTAAATTTGTAGTTCAAAATTCCCCCCCCAAAAAACCAACAATACAAACACCTCTTTGAATAGAAGGCTTCATTGTTGATTTATAGCAAATATTTAAGAATAATACAAATTCTATACAAACTCTTTTAGAAAATAGACGACCCTTTTCAATTTATTTTGTAATGCCAGCATCACTCTGATGCCCAAATCTGAAAAAATATATATATATATATTGAAGAAAAAAACTGTCAGGCATGGCAATGTGCACAGCTGTAATTCCAGGGACTCAGGAGGCTGAGGCAAGAGGATTGTAAGTTCAAGGGCAGCCCTGGCAACTTGATGAGACCCTGTCTCAAAAACAAAAACAAAAAAAAGATAAAAAGGACTGGAGATGTGGTTCAGTGGTAGAGCACCTCTGAGTTCAATCCCCAGTAACAACAATAACAATAAAGGGGCTGGTGTTGTGGCTCAGTGGTAGAGTGCTAGCCTAGCATGCACGAGGCACTGGGTTCAATCCTCACCACATAAATGTAAAATGAAGATATTGTGTCCACCTAAAACTTAAGAATAAATATTTTTTTAAAGAACAATAACAATAAAAATAAATAAATAAAAAGCTAACTGCAGACCAATATCCCATAAAACATGGCAAGAGAAATTAAAGATTAAAAAATGAACTGAAAGATATACCATCCTGATAGATCAGAAAACTCAATATCATTGAGGTCAATTCTCCCCAAATTTAATTACACATTTAATGCAATCCAAATCAAAATCCCAACAAACTTTTTTTTGTTTTATTTTCCATTAACTAGACTAGGGATGTAGGTCAGTGGTAGAGCACTTGCCAAGCATTCATAAGGCCTTGAGTTTGATTCTTGGCACTACAAAAGGGAAAAAAAATGTAATTGTCAAGCTGACTCTAAAATTCATATGGACTTAAATAAAACATCTTTTTAAAGACTTAAATAAAACAACTCCAGGGAGAAAAAAAAAGAAAGAGGATTTATACTACCTTATTTCAAAATTTGGTGTAGGGGCTGGAGTTGTAGCTCTGTGGAAGAGCGCTTACCTAGCATGTGTGAGGCACTGGGCTCGATTCTCAGCACCACATATAAATAAATAAATTAAAGGTCCATCGACAACTAAAAAAATTTTTTTTTAAATTTGTTATAAAGCTATTGTAATCTAGACAGTGTGGTACTGGTATAAGAATACACATGTAGATTAAGGAACAGAATAGAGAGCCTACAGATAGATAGCCACCTGGAAAAGAAAAATCTTTTGAAGAAATGATACTAGAATAGTCAATGCCAAATAGAAAAGAAAAAAAGAAGAAAGGAAAGAGAACCACAACCAGCTTCACACTATGCCACAATAAAATAAGAATAAAAGAGCTTGAATTAAATGTAAAAACTAAAAGTCAAACTTCCTGAAGAAAACAGGAAATTTTTCATGATTTTTTTCCGGGGCAGGGGGGCGGCGGTGCTGGTGATGGAACCCAAGACCTTTAACATGCTAGGCAAGTTCTGTACTGCTGAGCTACATCCCTAGCTCAATTTTCATGATTTTGGAATAGGAAAGGAGTTCTGTTTTTGTTTTTGTTTTTGTTGCTAGGAAATGAACTCAGGGGTTTCCCCAGGCTCAGCATATGCTGTACCCCTGAGCTATATCAGCCCAGAAGTTATTTTCTCTTATTCTGTTTTCTTTTGTAGTCAGTGTTTCTACTGGGGATTGAACCCAGGGGTGCTCTACCACTGAACTACATCCCCAGACTTGTTAATGTTTTAAAAATTTGACATAGGATCTCATTAAGTTGCCCAGGATGGCCTCAAACTTGACAATCCTCCTGCCTCAGCCTCCTGAGTAGCTGGGATTATGGGAGAGTGCCACCATGCTGGGCCAGGCATTCTTAAATAAGACATGAACACAACAAAAATTCATAAATTGGGTGACTCGCTCTTCTTTGTGTCTGACCTTATTGTTTGTTGCTTATCTCTGTCTGCTCACTGGGGCAGTACCTCCCCTCTAACCAGCCCCTGGCTCTTGGTAGGGGCCAGCTAGGCCATGCCCTCACTTCATTCAGCACTGTGCCTGCTGCTAAGGTCAGCTCAAAGAGCCCACAGCATCCCACCCCACAGACTCCAGAGATACCACTGAGTTAAGAATTTGATCCTGTCTTCTCACCTCCATGACTCACCTCTGAACAGTGAGTGAGTAAGTGACTGAGGCCTGGTGGTCCCAGATGGGCTACCCCTCTGCGTGTAGTAAGTGGCTCCTCTAGTCTCAGCGGTCTCTACTCTTGACCTTGAAGTTTGGGGAATACCTAAACGGCTTTCTAGAGATTCTGGAGGCCATTTTGACACAGGTGAGTTCTCAGGGAGAGAGAAAAAGAGACTCAGTAGATGGAGACCCTTAGATAAACGAAACCTGCAGCTGTGCTTGTAACACATCAACAAGGACAAAAACATAATCAATTTAATGTCACCAGATTCAAAGACTTACTCAATGTGCCCACAAATGATTTGTGGCTAGACTGCTTAACCAAAAAGAAACACCCCGAGCCCCAAATATCAAAAGATTATTGTTATGCTTTAGATCTGCAGTGTCCCCCAAAAGCTCTTGTGTGAGAGAATGCCAGAAAGTTTAGAGCAGAAATGATCGGGTATAGAGGTCTAACCAAATCAGCGTATTAATCCCCTGATAAGGATTAACAGTGGTGACTGTAGGCGTGTTGGGTATGGCTGAAGGAAGTGGGTCATTAGGGGTGTGCCTTTTATATTTTGTGAACTCAGCTTAATTTCTTTCTGCTTCCTGTTCCATGTCTTGAGCTGCTTTCCTCCACCACACTCTTCCACCTTACCCTGAGCCCTGAGGAATAAAGCTGTCTTATACAGACTGAGACCTCTGAAATTGTGAGCCCCCAAGTAAACTTTTCCTCCTTTAGTTTTTCTAGTCAGGTCTTTTGGTCACAGCAGTGAAAAAGCTAACTAAAACAGTTATCATGGGATTTGATTTTCAAAAAAGCTTGCCTTGGAAGGTGCATGTTTCTTCCTGTGAAAATCATGTATGTAATCAATGAGTTCAACACTGTGTGTCACTTGCCTTCTCTAAGCCAGGGATGCCCACATTCTGCTTTTGGGATGTGTATACCTTGCTCTCCTTAAATAAATCTTGGCTTGTATCTTGCTATTGATCTATCCTGGAATTCTTTTCAACAAGAAAAGTCAAGAACCTGCCCAGGCTGAGTTGAGGTCCCATTCTCTTTGGAGGGACCTCATTGGACCCCTGACCAATGACCTTCTGATGATTTCAATGGGGATTTGTTGGCAAATGGAAGAGGGAATTAAACATATCAAATGATTATTGTTATGCTTTAGATCTGCAGTGTCCCCCAAAAGCTCATGTGTCAGAGAATGCAAGAAAGTTTAGAGCAGAAATGATTGGGTATAGAGGTCTAACCAAATTAGTGTATTAATCCCCTGATACGGATTAACAGTGGTGACTGTAGGCATGTCCACCTAGCACCAGAAGTCTCTTTTAACTCAGTGGGCACTAGTTAGACCCACACTAACATGAAAGTACAAAAGGGCATTTGCCTGGCATAGAATAGAGGGGGCAGTACCAACCCTATTATCCTACTGGACATTTGTTAGCCCTTGGTATTACAAATTCTGCCCTTATAATCAGCAGGTCTGTTCATGTCAATACCCATTTACTCGGGGGGGGGGGGGGGGGGGTGGGGGGGGGGTCGGGGAGGTCTTGAAGTTAGTATCCTACAGGAGAGTTTCCAGAGCCCCTTCCCATGAAGGAGTCACTGCGGGAGTCTGGCTCAGGTGACTCAGGATACACCTTCAGAATGCCCCCCAAGCTCTTCTCACATAAGGGTGGGGCCTCAACAGTGACCAACTCTCCCCAATACCGGTGTGTACTATGGCTAAGACCAGGAAAGGTGAAAGCCTCTGTAACTGAAAAGACTGGCAGACCTTGAGGAGTGGGTTGAACTGCAGTGGGTAGAGACAGGCAGCAGCCCTTCTCTACCCATTGCAGTTGCAGGGAGGAAACAGCCTGAGGAAACGGCAAAGATGTGGGAAATGCAAGCTTATGTTTTGGAAGTATCACGAAATCAAGTTTGAAGGGAGCGTGGTACAAAGCTAGAGAAGTAAAGAGGCAAGTCTGAATGAAGCCAGACTTCAGAGGTGGGGAATTTGGCTGGATCTGACAGGCAGGGAGGGTCAAATGAGTAGGTTAGACCGGTCTGCAGGAGCCTCCCTGGGGCAGCTCATGCAGGAGGGTCTGGGAGTGCCAAATTCCTACCTGGACTTACGAGGTAAGTATGTCCTGGATACGAGGTAAGTATGTCCTGGAGAGAGGAGCTCTGGAGCCCAGAGTCCCTGGGGAAGGGAAGGAGCACACTGGGGGCCTGTCGGGGACAGATTGAGGTGGGGAGGGTACCGACCCCTGGTGGCGCTGGCCCGAACCGTCCCCGGAACCTTGCTAGAGAGCACCGCGGTCCTCGCAGCGTGTCAGACTCGGAGGAGTTCCCCGGAACCACGTGGCAGGCGCGCGCGGCCCTCTTCCATCCCCAGAGATGGAACCGCTAGGGACCGCGACCCAGGAGGCCCGAGGTCTGGTCCGCACCCGGAGAGCCCCGTGCAGTGGCGGAATTCCCTTCGCTAGAGGAGTTCTCGGGGAGTCCCGCGGGTGGCCCCAGGCGCCTCCGCCTGCAGCTGTCATTACCTTATAAGGCGGAGGCCGGGCGGCTCCGGGGGAGGGACTGCGGCCGCTCGGCCCACTCCTGGCTGGTGGAGCTGCTGGGGCCCGCCACTAAGTGCCGCCAGCGCAGCCGCAGCCGCAGCCGCAGCGGGAGCGGAGGAGCTCGCAGAGCCGACCATGGGCAAGTCAGGTAAGCCGCGGTGCTGGCTGGACTCCGGAGTCCCAGACTCCTGGACCCTCGCCCTGGTCTCCGCCACCCTGGTCTCGGGGAGCGGAACCGCTGCCTCTGCTCCAGAGATGCAGCTCTGGCTGCGATGCGGGACCCCTGGGTGCGGGATGCAGGGCGCACGGGGCAAAACGTCCAGCGGCGCAGCCGGGACAGTTTCCGGGGCAACCAGAAAGCCAAAGTGACGGTGAGACCACCGGGAGAGAGGGAAGGAAGGCGAGACCGAGGGAGGGTCCCCCTGGCTGCAGGCCAGACATTGCGTCAGGGAGGTTTTCTAGGCGCTGATGGGATTTGCGCTCTGCGTCCGGCCAAGGCGTGGCTTTTGCTTTGTTTCAGGAGAAGGACCAAGTTACAGTTGGAAAAAGCCACTAACTGAAAGCATCTCTCGCTGCAAATCACCCTGTTCTGTTCAATCCTCCTAAGGACAACTCTGAGCATCCTTTTCATTCTTTCGGGGCTCCTCCTCTTCTGAGTGCCTCTCTATGCCAGGCCAGGTGCCAGGCACAGTCTGACTCCTTTTTTATCTCCAACCTGTTGCTGCCTGTCCTCACCACTGATTTTCATGGTGACCTTTCTGAAATGCAAGTCTCCCTCTGTCCTCCCAAACACTGTCTGTCCCATCCGTCATCTGCAGATTAAAAGAGCACTTTCTTCAGCCCTGCCTCAGGCCCTCTGGGCCTTGGTCACCATCCCTTGCCTACACCCTGCACTGCAGCGGAGGCTGGCACACTGGTGCCTTTCCCTGGAACTCTGAATGACCCTGGCCCAACCTGATCCCCAGCCTGACAGTCCTCCTCATCCTTCTAAGCTCAACTCCCGGGGTGGAAGCCCATCCCTGATCCCCCACGGAGGGAAGACTAACTCTGTGTGGGCCTGGGAGGAATGTTTAGCCATAGACCAACTCCCCACTGACTCCTCACTTCTGGTGGCTAGGAATAGTTTGTGTTTATCTATCTCACCATAGTTTCCACCCAACAGGAAGTTCTTTTTTTTTTTTTTTTTTGGTACCAGGGATTGAACCCAGATCACTTAACCACTGAGCCACAACCTCAACCCTTTTTATGTTTTATTCTGAGAGAGGGTCTCAATAAATTTCTTAGGGCCTCTTGTGATCCTCCTACCTCTGCCTCCTAGCTGCTGAGATTACAGGCGTGCCCCACCTCACACAGCCCCTCAAGAACAGCTAATGGATAGAGTTCAGAAGTCCTGCTTCACTGAGGTTGTCAGCCTCAGATAAGTAATGTTTTGTACTTTCGTGGGTCTGTCCTCATGAGATGCCAGCATGGGGAGTAAGTGACTTTTTCTGGCTTTGGTCCTAACCCACTTTACCTCCAGCTCTCCTGGCAGGTCTGACTTCAGTTCTGGCCTGAAAATCACTTGCTCGGGGAGCTGGGATTGTAGCTTAGCGCCAGCATACTTGCCTGGCATGTGTGAGGCACTGGGTTCGATTCTCAGCACCACATATAAATAAATAAAGGTCTATCAACAACTAAAAAAATAATAATAACTTGCTCTGTGATATTGAGCAAAGCTCTTCACCTCTCTGTGTTTCAGTTTCCCCATCTGTACAATATGATCCCCAAGGTGCTTCCTATATGGGAAGGTGAAGAGGTTGTCATGTAGTTAAAAGAACAGGATGATAGGTAATGATGGGGCAAACTATGGCAGATGCTAGAGAGCATTCTGATCTCTACTTGGGAAATCAATTTATTTCTCTATAGATTTAGGAGAAAATCCACAAATTCTCTAAAGCCATATTTTAACCAGCTATATTTTATCCAAAACAGCTTTCCAGAACAACTGATAACCAGCTGTGTTCCCATTCTTCTTTTTTAATCTCTTCCTCTCGCACTTCTCTTCTCACCATCTGTGAGCTCTGTACCAATTTGTAAACCCAGTGCTGTCTATCAATGGGCCATCCTCAGGAGTGTTCATTTGGATTGTGAAATGAACCAGTAGATCTGGTTGAAGGAAAGGCAGGCACCACAGTGCTCCAGGAAAAAGTGGGAAGTGATCCAAGCCGCAGGACATGCAAGTGAAGAGCCGTGAAAGTTCAGGAGAGGGGGATATCTCGACATGGGGCTCATTGAAGGCTTTTAGAAGAGGTGAATCAATCCTACAGGGTCTCGGGAATTGGGCTTTATCTTATGGGACCTGGAGTGCCATTAAATGTCCCTGGACTAGAGCTTGCCAGGGCAGAGGGCAGATCAGAAGGGGAGAAGAGAGGTGGGGGGTGGGAGGACTGCTATAGTTACAGACAGGAATGACACAGGCCTCTAGGGCAGAGGTGTGGATTGGAAAGGAGAAGGGACCTGAGTCAGAGTCATGAGTTTTGGTGCAAGATGGCAGTGGTGCCATCTGGACTGAAGAAGGGCAGGCAGGTTTCAAAGGAAGATGACTTCACACTCAGGAGGGGGCCAGGGGAAGGAGGCAGGTTACAGCTGAGTCAGGTGCCATCCCTCCCCTGCCATATACCCAGGAATCCTAGTCTTTCCAGAATCCTAACCCAGCCCTGCTCTCATAGCCCAATGGATTTTATTTGTCCCTCTGCATAATACTGTGGACCCCTCTTCTAATGGACTCTAGGAGGAAGTGACTTTTCTAGGTGACCAATTCCAACAAACCTTCATCATAAGCTCACCTTGAAGTTCTCGGCCACTAGCTGGGACTACTGTCTGCTTCCTCAGAGCAGGAACATGTGTCCATATAGGAACATACATGGCTCCAAAAAAACCACTTAAGAAATCAGTCTCTCCCTTTTCTGGGCCTCAGTTTCCTCATCACTGCATGTGAGCTAGGCTCTTTTTCATCCTTAACCTCAGATGAGCCCAGAACTGCTTGGGGTAATGGCCAACCCTGTGAAGTTATCACAACTGACAAAGCTCCAAGCCTGGAAACTGCAGGGCTCACTGTTGGAAGACCCCCGCTCCTACTCCCAGGCCTGGTCTCCCTGCTAGGCCTTGGTATATAGCAAGTGTTGGGAACAGAGGAAGGCAGTGGCCTTGGGCTCAGTGGAAGCCTCTTGTCCCTAGCAATAGCAATTACCAATCATTAAGCTCCAACTGCATGCCAGACTGGGAGCTAGGTATTTTATATGTTGTCAACCTTTACAATAGCACTGTTACCATCAGCTCATTTTACAGACTTACAGAGCTTGAGTACCTTGCCCAAACTCATGCCTTGACCACTAAGCAAGAGAGCAAACTGGGATTTGAAAGCAGAGCTCTGACTTCTCAGCTGTGCACTTTCTTTTATGCCGCACTGACCACATGCTCCAACCCCAACTCCTCCTCAGCTGGACTGGCTGTTAGTGACTTCCACACACACTTCAAGAATTTCAGTGTCTGTGGACACACATCAGAGCAGAGGGCCCTTAGGGACCTAGTCCAGGAATTTTCTACTGAGGCCCTTAGGTCTTTGCAGGGAGAGGTTATGTGGGCCACTAAGCCCTAGTAGTTTCACTTCTTTTGTTAATTTTCTTGATGGTTTCATTCAAAGAAAGGGTTTTCTTGCTCTGAAGGCATTTTTGAAAGCCACAGCTGTCATCCTTCTTTTGCACACAGTAGTGGAGCTGGGGCCCAGGGGACAGGGGCTTGCCTCTAGGCAAGCCTGGCGGGTGTAGAAAGGGTTACAGCTTGAGCAGCCTGAGCAAGTGCTGTCCCCTACTTTGGTTCCTTCTGTCCTTAAACAACTGTGTCTCCTGGTAATCTATTGGAGAGAGGCAGTCTAGAGGGGGTTAATGCTGCAGAAAATGTATTTCCTATTCCCAGAAGCAACTGAGCAACTGTTCATTACTTATTCCTGCATTAGGAAAAGAGGCAGCCAACCATAAACCGGATTTTTACATTTGTAAATAAGGAAAGAAATCCTGTCCTAGTACCTTCACTGTGCTGGTGTGAGAACCTCACTCATTTGTTTACTCACTCATTTATTCAAAAAATACCTGGGCTTGAAGGTATGGAAATATGCCTGCAAGGATTTTGTTTTTTGTTTTGTTTTGGTACCAGGGATAAAACCAGGGGCACTTAACCACTGAGCCACATCCCCAGTCTTTTAACTTTTTTTATTTTGAGACAGGGCCTCTCTGAGTTGCTTAGGGCCTCACTAAGTTGCTGAGGCTGGCTTTGAAATCACCATCCTCCTGCCTCAGTCCTCCCAGTCACTGAAATTTCGGGCATGCACCTCTGCACCTGGTGTTTTGTTTCATCTTTTGAGATAGGGTCTCACTATGTTGTCCAGGCTGGTCTCAAATTAGGCTCTAGCAACCTAACCTCAGCCTCCTGGTAGCTAAGACCACAAGCACCACAAGGAGCCACCATCCTGTCCACTTACAAGTCAACTGAACTACTAGTAGCCCTCTCCCTTTAAAATAGGAAAGGAATCAGATGAGGCAGGTTCTCCCAAAGCCCAAGGTTAAAGGGTTTCACCTAATAGTAACAAGTCTTATTGACATTTAATAACTGTTCATTATGTTCCAGAACCATTCTAGCGCATCTCATAGATTAATGCACTTAACTTTCACAACAACCCTGTGAGGCAACTACTGGTATCCCCATTTTATGTATGGGGAATGCTACATAGAAGGATCAGCAGCATGGGCCAGATCACACAGCTAGGTAAAGGCTGAGCCTGGATTGGCCTCTTGAACTGCCGGGTACCCAGGCTTCCAAAGCAGGAACTACCTTTTTTTTTTTTTTAATCTACTTTTTACTTTCTTCCTGGTAGACAGGCAAAACCTGCTTTGCCCCAAAGGTGGAATCAGGTTGTTTTCCAGCCTCTTGCTAAGGGGACAGAAGGGGCCTGTTCACAGTTCCTGCCCTGGCCCCTCATTATCATGACCTCCTTCAAGAAGAGTCTGGAGAGGCAGAGGAAAGAGCCGTAGTGGACTCAGGGAGGCTTCAGGGAGAAGAGGGATGAAAGCTTTCAGCTGGGTGGTTGAGGCACAGACAGCCTTGCGGCCTCACAGGGCCCACAGCAGCCCCATCTAGGACGCCTATACCCTGCGCCCCAGCAAAAGATGGGCCCTACCCTTTCCTTGGCCCCAGGGAGCCACTGCAGCTTCCAGCAGTCCTAGTCATTTCTCCACAGCCCCTGACTTGCTGGGGCCCCTTGGGCCTTGACACAGAGGTGGTTCTTGAGAAATCGTAGCTCTTTTCCTTCCTCTTCTCTCCCTTCGTGGATCTGAAGGCAGCTGCCAACCTGAAGTCTCTTTTCTTTCTACTGCTCTCAGCTGTCCCCACTGAGCCTGGTCCGTCTCCTAGGTGACCCCTCAGTCATTCCCTTTGTCTGGTGATTCTTAGGCTGTGGGGTGGGAGGTCAGGATGGCACTTGCATGAGATACTGTTTCCTTCCTGGTGGACCTCTTCCTACCCCCGGGCTTGTGGAATTGGGGCAGATTATGTCCCTTCTCAAGCCTCGGTTCCTAGTCATAAAAATGAGTAAGATAAAGGAAGCTCCCACAAAGGGGGTAAGAAGTTTAAGAGGGTCACACACAGGCCCACCCCCAGAAAACAGCAGGCCAGCAAGCAGGAGAAAGCCAGGTACAGCGCAGATGGGCCACCCAGGGATGGGTAGGGTGTTTTTTTGTTTGTTTGTTTTAACTTTTTGCCTCAGAGTCCAGCCCAGGAAGGAGAGGCTGGGGACTTTGGGGGAATCAACCCATCTTCCAGGAACCCATGGTTTCTGGCCACCACACCACCTTATTTGGCTTTTTTGTAGCCCATGGTCAACAAGACCCCCCCCACCTGCTTCCCATGAGTTACTCTGGCTCCTGCCATTTCCCCATGAGGTGGTCTTTGGAAACCTCTGTGATCCTTCCCCCTATATGGCAGGTGAACATGCTAAACCTGAGCCATATAACACACAATGTACCATCCTGGCCATTTTTAGATTTACAATCAGTAGTGTTAAGGTGTGAAGCAGCTCCAAAGCTGTGTGAGCTTTCTGAGCCTCAGTTTACCTTCCTACAAAATGAAGACAGAACCTTTGCCCTTCCCCCATCATGGGATGATTGGGGGCTCTCCCTGCCTAACCCAGTGATGGGTGGGTTTTTCTTTGACTTTTTCCCTTATGTTTATCTTTGTTGTTGGGTTCTTCTGCAAACGTGGGGTGTGTCTCTTGCTGGGTGTGGTCGACACTGATAACTTTCCTCCTTGGAACCACGCCCTGCCCAGAGGAGCCACCTGGGCTAGGACTGGCTGTGAACTGGCTGTGGTCTGAGGGGACTTCTGGGTGGTATGGGGGAGGTATGCTCCCAGCCAGGGGAGGAGAGAGAGGGCTTCCCTGCGGACTGCAGGAAAGACCTGACCTCTTGCAGAGAACCCTGGCCCAGGGATCTGGGGACCTGTGCCAGGCATGGCTTCTAGGCACTGAGCTTGAGTTGGGCACAGGAACTTCACTTTTGTTTATTTAACTTCCCTCATTCTAGCAGGGCAGTGACTTAGTTTTCAGCAGTCTTGCATATCCCTCTTCCCCAAGGAGCCTGTGGAGCCTACAGCACTATGGGGTCCTGTGCAAACTGACCCCAGCACTCGGGCTGCTTTAAACTGGCTTCCCCTGAGCCATCCACCCACCTCCCCCATCTCTCCCTCTTCCCTAGAGCTATAGGATATGCCTGGGTCCCTTCCACTCTGCCCCTCTGTGTCCTTGGCCTTCTCATCTCATGATTCCTGATCTAGAATACCTCCTCCAAGGAGCCTTCCCTGATGCATCTGTGGTCACCACTGCACATTCCACTGAGCCTTGGGCATCTCTCATGGTGCCCACTAGACCCCCTGCGGCCTTCCTGGAACATGGAAACTGGCGAGGGCTTTAGGGTGCGTCAGCCTGTCACTCAGATGGGAACCCTTCATCACCTTGACTATGTGCACCCAGGCATGCTCTTGCCTGTACATATATACTTGTTTTGATCTGTTTCCTTAGAGATGCTCAGGAACTCCTAGAAGTCTCGCCTCCCCTTACCATTGAGTCTCCACTCAGGGCCTGAATCCCTCTTGCAACAGGTGGGAACTGGACTAGCGAGAAACAGCCCATCTCCCAGGAACCCATGGTTTCTGGCCACCACACCACCCTACTGGCTTTTTCTTAGCTTATGGTCAATAAGACCTCCACTGGGTTTCCATGAGTTGCTCTGGCTCCTGCCATTTTCCCATGAGATGGTCTTTGGAAACCTCGTGACTCCTTATCCCAAATACCTCATGAATATGCCAAACCTGAAACAGGTACAGTATACCATCTTGACCGTTTTTAGACATAGTCTATAGTGAAACAGTTTCAAACCTTTTTCTTTCTTTTTGGTAACAGGGATTGAACCCAGGGGCACTTAACCACTGAGCCACATCCCCAGCCCCTTTTATGTTTTATTTAGAGAGCAGGTCTCACTATTTCTGCTTAGGGCCTCACTATGTCGCTGAGACTGGCGTGGAACTTGTGATCCTCCTGTCTCAGCCTCCCAAGCTACTGGGATTACAGGCAGGAGCTACCATGCCTGGCTTCCAAGACTTTATCTTGTAGAGCCAAAACTCTAATACTCCTTAACACCACCTCCCTTTTTCCTCATAAGACCTGAAATCTTAGCTTATCCTATCAACAAAGGTGTGGTCTGCCCCTTGGCCACAGAGACCTGAGGCCACAGGTAGCACTGCCTGCTCCTCACCCCATGCTTCCCAGGTCTCGCCATCTCTGCCTGTCAACCAAAACCTGGCAGATCTGGGCTTCAAAGCCCTTTCCCATAACTCCTGCCCCACCCTGTGTGGCTGGGCATCCCAAGGAGTCTCAGAGTTCTCAAGGTGGGTCCACTTCCTCTTTAATTGATCAGGAAACCTTTGGACACCACCAGGCCAGCTAGCCAAAGTTCCCTGAAGCAAACCCTGGGGCCCTTTCCCCTCTGGTCCCCTTGGAGACTCATGGGATTTGCCTTCGAGGCCAGAAAACAGGGGATCTGCTGTGGTAAGAGGAGGAGAGCTGCTCTCAGGCCACCTTCTCAGCCTTGAGTGAAAAAGCAGCATTGAGAAAGGTGACCTGAAGGAGTGTGGCACTTCCTTCACACTCTGGTTTACACCCTTCCTGCCACCACCCGCAGCCAGCCCTCAAAGAACACAGCGGTTCCTGGCCAGAAGAGACTAGCCCAGGGTAAGGGCCCTCTGAGGCCCTCACTCATAACCCACCCCACTCACCCCCATTTCCACAGAGGGAGCCCCTAGGTTCTAAGGCCAGTGCTCAGTGGCTTCCTGATCTTACCCTGGCTACCTCCTGCCAGACTTCCTGGGGGCCTCAAATCAGAAGTCACCTCCTTCCTGATTCCCCAGACCCTTTCAAGTTGCTCTTCTCCAAATTCCTCTCACACCTGTGGTCACTTGCCTTGTGGCATTTACCATACTGCTATTACACAGCAGTCTTCCTTCTGCGCATGAGCTTTTTGAGGATAGGACAGGGCTGACTTGCTGGCCCCCTAGCACACGATGAGGGACTGGGCACATAGGTGCTCAGAGCAAATAAACAGATAAGTGGATTAGGGTTGAATGGATGGTGGATGATGATGCTGGCTGGCTAGAGGATGGATGGGTGTTAATAGAGGATGTGTGGGAAGGAGGGATTGATGATCTGGGTAGGTGGTAGTTGGTAGACAGAAGATGTTGGATGGATGATGGTTTCCATTTCAGATCCAGATTTGTTTAGCTTCTTTCAATCATTGAGCTTGCTTGCGTTTGGCTTCACCAACTTAATTCCCCCCCTTACTTCAACCCCTCTTCTGAGTTTACGACCTAGTTGGGCATAAGCACCACCTCTTCCCTCACTGCAATCTTGGCCCCCTCTGGTCACATCCTCCCCACCATCACCACTACTTTCTTTCCTTTTTTAAATGAAATCTTACTTATTTAGCAATTAGTGTGTGTGTGTGTGTGTGTGGTGCTGGGGATTGAACCCAGAGCCTTGTGCATGTGAGACAAGCACTCTACCGGCTGAGCTATATCCCCAGTCCAACCACTACTTTCTTTACTATACTCTCCCCTTACTCCACTTCTGCAATGCTGTCTTCCTTCATCCTCTTCTCTTTAACCCTCTGTTTTATTTTTATCAGCCTAGTGTGGGCCAGACCACTTCTTTTTGGGAGGAGGAGGCAGTACTGGGGATTGAACTCAGGGACACTCAACCTCTGAGCCACATCCCCAACCGTATTTTGTATTTTACGGAGAGACAGGGTCTCACTGACCTGCTTAGCATCTCGCTAAATTTCTGAGGCTGGCTTTAAACTCACAGTCTTCCTGCCTCAGCCTCCAGAGCTGCTGGGATTACAGGTGTGCCCACTGTACCTGGCCAGCCAGACCACTTCTGTCTGGGCTCCAAATTCTAGCCCTCTCCAGACCCCACCACTCACTGTAGGTCCAGTATGAGGGATCCAATCTCTTTCAGACATTTTCTTCCAGAAGTCCTGTGGTTGTCTGTCCAGCACCCCCAACATCTGCTCAGATCTCTTGTCCACCCCACTCAGGGTCTTTCAGAAACACAAATCAAATCATTCTGAGACTTCCTGTTCCTTGATAAAGACCAAAATCCAAACATGGTCTGCAGGCCCCACGAAATCCATGGGGTTTTCACATGCAGAGGTGTGGAAGGTGGTATCAGGGATGGAAGCAGGATAAGCAGCAATGTAGAACAGAGTTGTGTGGCTGGGGTGCCAGGTAGAGGAAGGGGACAACATTCTGTCCATGAGGCCTTAAGTTTGAGTTGGGCATTGCTCTGAAGTATACCTTATACTTTTGGTGGTCTTTGCTATGCATTGAGCCTTTCATTGTGCCATAATTTCAGCTTCCAAACAGTTTAATAATGAGGTCCTGAAGGCCCACAATGAGTACCGACAGAAGCATGGCGTCCCCCCACTGAAGCTCTGCAAGAAGCTCAACCAAGAGGCTCAACAGTGAGTCCCCAGCACCCCAGGGGCTTTGGTCCTTCATGGGGCTGCTGCAGTTACAGAGGAACCCTGGGTGGTTGGAGGGACGTGGGTTTGGGGATCAAATACAACCAAGCTTGAATACCTCTCTGCCACTAACTAGGCAGATCCCTTTGCTCTGCTGAGCCTTGGTTTGCTCCTCTGTAAAATGGGACCACTGGGAGGCCAGAAGCAATGCAGGTGTGATGCTCCCAGTTTCCTCCCAGAGCCTGGGCAGGGAAGGAAGCTCAGCCACACCAACCTGGGGCTCAGATGCTAGGGCTTCCCTGGGTGGCACCCACTCTGAGGAAGCACTGTGGACTCCGTGGACTCCGGCAGGTATTCTGAGGCCCTGGCCAGCACGAGGATCCTCAAGCACAGCCCAGAATCCAGTCGAGGCCAGTGTGGGGAGAACCTTGCTTGGGCATCCTACGATCAGACAGGTGGGTGGTTTTCTCCGCTCCCCTCTCCTCTGCCCCAGCTGGGACTGGACTGGGTGGGTCCAACTGGCCCCAGTGCCCTCAGTCCCTGAAAGAGAAAGGAAATCCAGAGCTCCCTGAATCACAGCTTCCAGCTGACTTCAGTTCACCACAAGGTCTCTGATGGCCGGCTCAGGGCCAGGCCAGTGCTGGGTGCCAGGGACACAGAGATGAGTCAGACTGATGGCCCTCCCTTTGGAAGTTCCCAGGCTGAGGAGCAGGAATGGGGGAGGCAGAGGCTTCTGGACAAAGTCTCTGTCTGATTTTATGAGCACCAGCTACCGAAAAATTTTACTTTCTTCACATTTTTCTAAATGTTGTTATTGTTGTTGCTTTTTTAATATGCTGGTATATTTCTTTTATAATCAGAGGAAAGTAATAGATCTTTTTCCACTTTGGAAACAAACATAATGGAAAAGACAATTTCTTTATCCATTTGGGCCTGGAATGATTCTACCACACTGACCAAACATTCTTGAACTTTCTGGCTCCTATAGCCCTGAAATGGGGTTTTAGGGAAAATATCACAGCGATTTCACTCCCTGAAGCTTTCTCCAGCAGGAGAATTCTTCCCCGGCCTCACATTCCTGGAGTTCCCAGGGGGAGCACCCTGAGTCCTCTTGGTTTTCCCCAGACAGCCTGAGCCAGCGCCCCCTCTGGCAGAGCTATGTGCATGATGAAGGCAGCGCCCCTCTGAGATCTCACCCTCAGCTTGCAGGCTCCTCTAGGCACAGGCTGTGGCCTTGATGAGTCAGGAAGGAGGATGTAGGATGGAAAGAGCCTCCTACAGCAGTCAGGAGATGTGGTTCATCCAAGGCCTTGTGCTGAACCCCTGGGACATCTTGACCAAATCACTACCCTCTCTGGCCCCAGTTTTCCCCATGGCTCTAGAGAGGTGGTTGGGTAGGTGATCTCTAAGACAATGAATGGCTCTCCACCCTGGCTGCACATTGGAATCTTTTGCAGAGTTTTTAAAAATACCAGTGCCTGGATCTCTCCAGAGGCTGATACAACCTGTCTGAAGAAAGACCCAGGCCTTGTTTGTTCTTTTAAATTTTTTTGATTCCCAGGTGACGCTAATGCCTAGTCCTGGAAATCGGCAGCAGCAGCTGCAGGTTGCTTGTTAAAAATGCAGACTCATAGGCCCTCCTTGCTCTACTGAAACCAGAGTCTTCATTTTACAAGATCCCCAGGTGATTCACCCCCACCTTAAAGCTTGAGACTTACTACCCTGAGGTCAAAGCTTCTAGCTCTAGCCCTGAGATCATCAGCTCTCAGGGAAACACTTCCTCCTCTCGCCACCTGTAGGGCCAGGGAACGCTCCAGGAGAGGGTCCTCCTGACCACAGTGGAGATTCCTGGCCTACTAGCCCAGATGCCTTTCTTCTGTGGTTATTTTAGAAGCCAGACACAGGGTGGGGTGAGGAAAGTCTCCCAGAAACTCAGAGCATCACTAGAAGGCCCTTGGTGTGCACTGTGTTCAACTTTCTTATTGTAGAGGCCCAGAGAGGGGACAGCCTCACCCAGAATTACACAACTAGTCCCTGGCAGGGCAGCAACACCAGTGCAGGCCCCCCGGGCCCATCCTTAGTCCCAGAGCAGGGCTCTTCCCGCTCCACACGCAAGAGCCCTTGGGAGTCTTCCAGGAGCATCCCAGATGTTTCCCCTCACTGTTGCTTTATGAGAAATTTTATTATGGGATGGAGGTTTAGTGTTTATGAAAGAAGATGGAGGGAATAAAAACGGGTGGATTTTGTTGGTGAATTTACAACAGTGCCTTCTGCACACAGGAAAGGAGGTGGCTGATAGATGGTACAGTGAAATCAAGAGCTACAACTTCCAACAGCCTGGCTTCACCTCGGGAACTGGTAAGTGGCACCAGCGGCCTGGGCAGGTTGCAGGGTATCTGTCTGTGAAGAGGAACTAACCTTCGGAAGATCAATTCTTTTCCTCTGTGTTACCTTCATGTTTTTCTGGTTTGACCTTGTCCAGAAGTCAAAGTTCTCCTTTCTGAGAGCACCCAGCTGCTGACTCCTGCTTCCAGCTCAAAGTTCTCCACATTCCTGCCGAGTGTCACAATGAGCTAGGATTTCAAAAGCTGCTGAGAGCCCCATTCCTGATTTGGTACCTCAACTCTTGTACTGGTCACCTTGCTTCCAGTCCTGCTCCCTCCAATCCATCCTGTTCTTCAGCAGCCAAATTTCTAAAGTTAGCTTGAGACTTACTACCTTAAAGCTTGAGACTTTGAGATCTGGCTCGCAGCCAGATTTCAAAAGTGCTCTCTTCATCAAACTGCAGTGGCTCTCAGGAAGAAGGCCAGGCTGGTCTTAATTCCTCCTCCCTTCACACCCCACCTCCCTCCTGCATGTTATCTAAGCCTGGTGTCCCCCCTGGCCTTTCCTTCACCTCACCGCCACTCTACTGAGCTCAGGTGAACTTGGGATGCAGGAAAGCTCCTTCTAGTCTTAGCTCTGGTACTATTTGTTGCATGAACTTAGGTCAGTTCTTTTTCTTCCCTGTCTAAGGGCAAAGGACACCATGGTAGCTCAAGGGACACAGAGCTGGTGATTCAGATGCAGGGGGAGCCTTCCGTGGGGACATCCCTTTTCTCATAGACTTCCTCCAGGGCGAGCGGTAAACATTTATCTTATTGAACTCCTAGACAGTTGCTCTTGCTCTGGGGTTCCTCTCACCCCTTTGTTGGCCTCACCAGACTTCTTGTCTTTCTCCAAAACTGGCTTGGACTCCACTGGGGCCCAGGATGAGGTAGGATCCTCTGGGTAGAAGGCATCAGGGAAACTGAAAAGGGGACCCTCTACCTGCCCCTCCCCCACCCAGTCCCACTCAAGAGCCGAGCCACTTTTGACCTCTCCCCACTCTGGAAGGTTTCTTCAGAAGCAGGAAGTGACATGTTTCAGAGCCAGTCACCATTTCCTGTGGCTTACTGCTTACTCTCTTTTGGGCAGGCGTTCTTGCAACTGTGTGGGTAGAACTCTGGGGCATTTCTCCTTCCAGTTAGCTCTGCAGACTTAGTGAGAATTGATGTTGCCACAGAGTGATAGGGAAGGAGCAGTGATTAAGGGTGTGTGAGCAGAACCTTGCCTTCTTTCAATAAAGATCAGTGTCCAGAGACGCTTCTGCAATTTCATAGCTTCTGGAATTGCTTTTCCCTTGAACCAGATTCTTGAGCAACTGAACATGTGTCAGAGCAAGTTCTTGCGCTGTTCGCGTGGGTGCACACCCCTTGATGGTTAGGACATGCTTATGCACTGCTGCCACGTGCCTCGCGGTACTATTCAAGAGTAGGGCTTTTTTTTTTAGTCATGGAGATTGAACCCAGTGGGGCTTAATCACTGAACCACATCTCCTGCCTTTTTTTTTTTTTTTTTTGTATTTTATTTAGAGACAGGTTCTTGCTGAGTTGCTTAGGGCCTTGCTAAGTTGCCAAGGCTGGCTTTGAACTCACCATCCTCCTGCCTCAGCCTCCCAACTCACTGAGATTACAGGTGTCTGCCACTGCCTGTTTTGTAGAGGAGGAAACTGAGGCCTACAAAGGGCAAGAGACTTTTTCATGTCTTTTGTCCTTGATCTAATGCCTCCTCCATGGCTCTTGTTCCAGGTAGAAATCTCACAAGAGTCAGAATGGGGAATGAGTTTGAACTCCCATGATCACCCCCATGATCCCTGGCCATCTGGCCCACACTTCACCCCCACATCTCTCACCCTGAAGAGGAAAAAAAAAAAAAAACAAACTGGTTCCTGGGCCATACCAAGTACCAGTGGACAATGCCTCAGGGCAGACAGAGCCTGAACCTAAGACAAGAGTAGGACTTTGAGTGGTATTATAATCCGGGCTTGCAAGACCCTTGAACATTTTCAGGTCCACCCTGCTTCAGCCTAATGCTGTGCTATTGTTCAGGGTTCCCTGGCCTGAGTCCATGTTGTAGGTGAAGGACCTTCAAAATACTCTGTAACCAATCCCTACCCTCAGCCCAGCCACAGCCAACATCCTGTAATGAAAGGCACTGATCCATGCTGTGTGCTGCATGGAAAGAAGCATTTATTATCATTATTTTGCTCTATTCTGTCTAAGTGAGATTGGCTTGCTTATTTATTTTATATTAGTCTGATGATATAGAATTTGATCCACATAAGTCCTGACCCTCAGCACTTTCCTTCCAAGCGGCAACCAAGTGACCAGTTCTTGTGTATGGTTTTGGAGTTATTCTGAGCTTATGCCAGCATGTGTGTATATTTATTCTCTTTTTTTCCCTTTTTACACTTTGGTGTCAGAGTGTGTGATTTCTTTTGCACTTGTTAGAGATTGTTTCATATCAGTATAAAGAGAGCTTCCTCATTCTTTCTTATCATTGAACATTATTCCTTTCCAAGAATATACTGTAATTTTTCAATGTGTTTTTTTGAAGGCATATCCTAGGAAGTTTTCATGCTTGATAACAAGGAGAATGTGATCCTTTTTTTTTTTTTTTTGCAGGGGTGGGGAGGGCAAAAAAAAAAAAAAGAAAAAGGAACTGTTGTTAGAATTGGAAACCAGTGTGTATATGATGGTTGTTAAGGAAGTTGTGTCCTTTAATTGATCTCTAAATGCCCTAACTTAATTATTTCTGCACAGATAGAAACTTCCCCAGTAAGAGGAAAGATTGCTTAGTCTCATCTGTTTGGAAAAAGCTACCACTGGCATGCATGCTGCTGATGTGAGCTTTGTGTCTGATCATTTTCTTGGCGACCAGAGGATAAATGGCAGCCTCTTCTTTCTCTGGAGAGAGAGTGAGGCAATGGCCAATGGCCAAAGCATGTGGCCAGTTTCTCTCAAGAAGGCTTGTGTGAAAAAGGTCTTGAGCACTGGCAGAGGCAGCTCAAATAAGCAGTAACTCCTGGCAAAGCTGCTGAATGCCTGGAGCTGTGGTCAGCAGTGTAAGGACCAAAGGTGAATGGGCAAGAAGGGTTTCTCCTCTATTCAGAAAGGAAAACCAGAGTTTATTAAGTGGAAGTCAATCCAAATATAGGGACAAGTGGTAAAGATGTGTAATTGTGGTTAGGGCTTATTTTCTTTTAAATTCTCACTTTGATTGTATCATCTTGATATTGTAGGTTAGTATTTATGTTTGGTATTCTCATAAAGAATTTAGTAACCTCAAATCCTTTGTGGATACAGACAAAAAATAAATTACACTAAATTTACTTATTTTTATTTTAAATTTTCTTGGTACTAGGGATTGAACGCAGGGGCACTTAACTACTGAGCCACAACCCTAGCCTTTTTTAGTTTTTATTTTGAGACAGGGTCTCCCTAAGTTGTTCAGGGCCTCCCTAAGTTGCTGAGACTAGCCTTAAACTTTCAATCCTCCTGCCTCAGCTCCCGAGTCACTGGGCACCATTGCACCCCTCCTAAAATTAAAAATTACAAAAATGAGCTCAACTGTAGGGGGAAAAACAGAATTTAATCAATGAATGTTGTTTTTAGTCCTTACCATATATAAGATGCAATGGGAGACACCAACTTTGTTTCATGCTGAAAGATTAGAATAGAGTATGAATACCAATTTCTCTCTCTCTTGCTTCTTTTTCTTTTCCAATTTTATAGCAAAATATTATAATATGAAATTTGCCATTTTAACCATTTTTTAATATTTTTTTAGTGATGAACACAACATTCTTATTTATTTTTATGTGGTGCTGAGGATCAAACCCAGTGCCTCACACATGCGAGGCAAGTGCTCCACCACTGAGCCACAACCCCACACCCATTTTAACCATTTTTAAGTGCATAGTTCAGTGGCATTAAGTACATTCACATTGTTGTGTAAACATCTCCACCATCCATCTCCAGAGCCTTTTCACAAACAGAAACCTTGTATCCCTTAAAATTTATTTTTTAGTTTTCGGTGGACACAACATCTTTGTTTGTATGGGTGCTGAGGATCGAACCCAGGCCGCACGCATGCCAGGCGAGTGCGCTACCACTTGAGCCACATCCCCAGCCCTTTCTTTCAGTCTTTATAAATCTAACTTTTCTAGTGCTCATGTAAATGGAATCATAAAATAGTTGACCTTTTTTGTGTTTGGTTTATTTTGCTTAGCATGATGTTCTCACAGTTCGCATTCCCAGAATTCTCTTTTTTGAGGGGCGGGGTGGGGGTATTGAACCTGGGGCTCTTAACCACTGAGCCACATCCCCTTTTTTAAATTTATATGTTCTTTTGAGACAGGGTCTTGCTAAGTTGCTTAGGGCCTAAGTTGCTGAGGCTGGCCTTGAACTTTTAGTCCTCCTGCCCTAGTTTCCCCAAGTTGCTGAGATTACAGGCAAGTGCTACCACTCCTTGCTCAGAATTCCCTTTAAAGTTGAATAATGTACCACATTTTATTTATCCATTCATTTGTCTATGGACACTTGGGTGTGTTATTTGGGGCCAATTGTTAAACCTTTTTGGATATATAAATATCTGAATCCTCACTTTCAGTACTTCAGGATGTATACCTCAAGATGAAATTACTGAGTCCTGAGGTAAATTTGTGCTTAATTTTGAGGGAACTGCTGTGCTGTCTTCCTTAGCAGCTATACCATTTTACATTCCCATCCGCCATACTTAGGGTTTCAATTTCTCCTCATCACCCTTTGTTATTTTCTATTATTTTTGTATGTTTTTATAATAGCCATCCTAATGGGATGAAGTGGTTGCCCTCTTTCCTTCTTAACAAACCTATGTAAAGTTTAGCTGCTCTGGTCCTGTTTTTCCTCCTTCTTCCCTCCCTCTCTCTCTTCCTTTGTTCATCAGTTACTGAATATTTACTATATGCCTCATCCAGTGCTAAACATTGGGGAGAAGGTAGTTAATCAAACAGATGTGCAGCCTGCCCTCACATAGCTTGATGAAGTGCAAACCATAGATTTAGGAGGAAATATAATCTCTTCCGGGTTGCTTTAGAAAATGATGGCCATTCTGCAACATGGAAGTAAACTCCCCTTTGATCCTTATGAGTGGGAAACACTAAAGATGGGAGGGACAATCACCTGACCTCTGCTCCCAAGAGATGAGAAGAATGTAGGATCATTGGGCAAAGAATTCATTACAGCATCAATACTTTGACCTCAAAGGAGAGGAGAGTTGAAAACTAAGCTATGGGAGCAGCTTTGAGAGGCTCTATGAGTGAAGGGCAGGCAGGCTGTGAAGTAGGAGACTGGTGCTAAGAAGTTTCAGCAAGCCTCAGAAGTGTCTGCAGGGTGGAGCAGTAGTCTGAAAGGGAACTGGGCTGTTTCGCTCAGAGTACAGGGTCTCGATGAGGCTCTAACTTGTCAAGCTCTTAGTTCAAAATATAGAATGCTGGCATTTCCATTGAAAGTAGAACCTCAAAATTCCAGGATGATTTTTTCCATGTGACTTTTATTCATTTATTCTGTCATTCATTTATTCATCAAGATTGTATTTCACACTTTTCATGTGCTATGCTATGCCAAGATACTAGGTATATCTTGGTGAATAAAAGAAGTTGTTCTTTGTCCTATGTGGGGCTCATAATGTGGTAAAGGAGCCAAGCAAAAATCAAATAATCAAATTTATCACTGCAAATGATCATAATGCTGTCAAGGGGAAAAACAGGATATGGTAAGAATATCTTGGGAGAGGACGAATGGTAAATAAAAGGGAGATTGTGAAAGACTTCTTTGAACAAGTGAAAGTTAGCCTGGGACCTAAGGGACAAGAAGCTGTTGGTCATCAGAATAACATTTCACAGTGGCCAGTGTGCATAAGCATCTCTGGTAGGAATAACCTGGTGTGTTCAAGGAAGGAAAGGCCACCAGGCCAAAGCATTTGTTTTCATTCAAGGTGTAATGGAAGTGATTGAAAAACTTTTATGCAGGGAAACTAAATAGTTGTGATTTCATGGCTCAAAACAATCATTCCAGCTACTTAAGTGAAAAACAATTTGGAGGGGGCCAAGGTGGCATCAACTATTTAGGGAGACCCTGCCTCAAAATTAAAGCATAAATAAATAAAAAGGGAAGGAGATATAGATCAATGGTAAAGTGACCCTGGGGTTTAATACCTCATATCTGCCAAAAAAGTTTTTTTTAGATAATGTGTAGAGAGAAAAAGGGAGCCCAGGATTGAGCCCTGGAAGATTCAGGCTCTCCAACATTACAAGGGAGATAGAAGAGGAGGAGGAGTCAGTGAGACAGGAAGAATGCCCAGAGCCTGAGGCATCATGGGACCTAAAAGGGCCAGTGCTTTGTAAAGGGGGGCCGGCTTTAGTAAACTTACCGAGATACCAAGTAAGATGACCAAAAGTGATTCCTAGAGAATAACATGGAAATCGTTGCACTAAGAGTACAGTTTAGGGATAAGGTTAGAGGCAGGTGCCAGATAGGGTGGCATCTTAATTGTGGGGTCCACTGGCCATTGTCATGATCTCTGGGAGACTCCTGGAAAGTGTTGAGATGGCTGTATGGCTGACTGAAAGAATCTGCTTTAAAAAAAATCTGGCAGTTGATGTGTTTTTCCCTCCTTCCTCTGATTGATAAACTACAAGGATCAAGGAATCTGCTCCTAGCAAGATAGTGCAGAAATTCAAGAATCCCTTGCCACATCCTCTCAAAGCTCTGCTAACTCATCTGTTGTCCTCTCTCCCTGCCTGTTCCCTACAGGACACTTCACAGCCATGGTATGGAAGAATACAAAGAAGATGGGCGTGGGAAAGGCATCTGCAAGTGATGGGTCCTCCTTTGTGGTGGCCAGATACTTCCCAGCAGGGAATGTTGTCAACCAGGGCTTCTTTGAAGAAAATGTCCTGCCTCCAAAGAAGTAACTTGTCAAATATAATGGGAAGGTGGGAGACTTAAGACCACGGATATGAAGTGCCTAAAACAACAAGAACCCAGCTGTGTGTCTGTCCCTGTGGATGTATGTGCTTGTGTATGTGATGCCCCTGAGCATCTCCTATACACACTCTTGGATATACAGCTCTGTCTGAGCTCATTCTTATTAAAGGAATAAGCATCTGAAGCATTTACCTGGACAGTTACCCAGACCACAACTCTTTGGGCATAAATTTTTTAAAAATACTTGGTAATTTTTTAAGCAGACTTCTTTTGTACCTTTCTTACTTTTAATATCCCCCCCTGGACATTTTATATTCCAAATATTTGTGATCTTGAGAAGTGAAGTTTGTTTTATGTAACTGTCACACATTGTAATCTACTTTTGGTAGATATTTAAGAGTATTAAACCTTCCTTTAAATGTGACAAAACACACATAAAGCAGTTTGCATCAGAAGCATGGTGCAGCCCGGGGCTCTGTTTCACAGAATCATTGAGATTTTCAGTTGGAAGACATGAGGTCATCCTGCTTGCCTCCTGGAATTCTCTAATGGAATTGCCAAAGAACAAATGGAGAAAAAGCTTTACTTCCTTGCATTTTTCTACCTTTAAATAGCAAAGTACCACTGCCTTATGTCCTCCCCCAACCCCTTTTCTTGAACTTTTCTGCATTTCAGAGTTCCATACTTACCCCTGATCTCTCTGGAGTCAGATTAGGTCTAGCCTATCCCTCCCCTACTCCTCCTAGATGTCCCCAGCCTGTTCTGGAAGAAAGCCCCTCTCACACTGTCTAGGCTCTTTGCCAAATGGCCTTGGGTGGATGAAGTCATTGGTGTGGGGGTGAAAGTGAGCTCACTCAGGGTCCCTAGAGGAAACCCTGCAGCTTCTACCCTGCCCCCCACAGGGTGGGAGCCCAGGCCTATTCCTGGCAGCTGTGACTGCAGCTGTGTTGCTGCTCCCTCCTGGAATGTGTGACAAGCCCAAATGTTCCAGGGAGGTGCCCAAGGCAGGGGGCTTAGAAACGCTAATTTAGTGCTATGTTTTGCCTCAAACTATAGAAAGCTCCCCTGAATAGCAGTTTTATAAGGACCACATGGTGGGACCAACCCAGAAGCCCCAGCTGAGTGTCCTTGAAACCATGGCATCTCCATCTGTCAAGATAGCTGGGGCCCAGTGAGGGGGTTGCTGGCTTAAAGACAGGAGTCTGGGCAGGCCAGTCTTTGAAATACTTTCCTAAAGGCCTATGTTGCACTGTGAACGTGGTCTCACGCTGTGCCCCTTGTTGCATCCAGGAATATTGACTAATAAGACAATAAAATCTTCTCTTTTGTGTGATATTTTCTTCCAATGTAATTCATGCCCGATGCTTATTTTGTGGTCTAGGCCATTCATGACTGTGAATCCCTGTCTTGAGTAACTCAAGTCCCAGGATATCCCCAATTCCTCTGCTTGTACACTATGTAATGCTTAAGCTGATCAAATTTTGAACCATGTGACCCACAGCTGGTTGGACTAGAGTGGACACCTGATCCAAGGGCAGTCAGTCCCTAGGCTGACCATGGACTGAGGATTTATTCTAAGACACATGGAGAGAATTTCCCAATGGAATTAAAAAAATAAGGATGCCCTGGGTTCAAAATAGGACTGTGGCAAACCAAAGCCATATGCAGCCAGGTTATGAGTGGGAAAAATGGAAGTGAAAAAGACAGTTGTTAAGAGAATAAAAGAAGGGGATATTGGTCCTATGCTTTCCAGTTCCAGGCCAATTCTGTAACTTTGAAATATGCCCCTCATTATCTTCAGGGTTTTGCAATGAACCGATATATAAACTGATGACCCCCCCAATTCAAATATTAGGGTCCCCTCTCCTAGGAAATCTCCATGAACAGAAAATGCTGAGCTATGCAGGAAGCTGAACATTGGTGGGACAAAGAGATCTGGCCGCATCGGTAAACTGCCAGTCAATGAACTTCCTGGTGACTCCTAGGGACCAAACATACATACATGGCCAGGTGGTAGAAGCTGGCATGCAGCCAGTCTATAAGTTAGGGTCTGTTTCCACTGTAGGAGAGATTATAGAAAACCTGCTTTTCAGGACTCAAGAAAAGACAGTCAGCAAAGCTGGCAGAAAAGGTGGGCACTGACACTTCTTTAATGGATTTCTTTTTCTTTTTTTTTCTTTCTTTCTGTTTGTTTTTACTTTTGAGTCAGGGTCTTGCTATGTTATCAGGTCGGCCCAAAACTCCTGAACTCATGAGATCCTCTGCCTCGGCCTCCTGAATAGGTGGGACTAAAGGTATGCAACTTCATGCACAGCTCTTTGATAGGTTTCCTGAAGATGATAAGCTCCACAGTCCAGCAGAAGCCAAGCACAAGCAAGACAGCCCATTCTCTGCAACCAGAGAGCAAAGAAAGGCGGCAGGGCCTGAATCTAAGCCCTATCTGTGAAATGAGTTGAACAAGCCCTTTCCTCTCTCTGGGCCTCAGTTTGTCCATCCAGAGAAGGTCTGGCACATAGCACATAGTCTGGCACATAGCTATCTCTCAGGTCTCCATGACACCCACTGCCCCAGGTTCACTTTCTGGCTTGAAGCATCTTATGAGAGAGCTCTTTTCTGCTCTGGTGCTCTGGGATCTAAAACAAAAGCAAAGGATCACTACCACCTCCTCCACTGAAATGTCCTCAAGTCTAAAGCCTGTAAAGCAGCAGGCCTGGCGCGCCCCACTGCTCCTGGGTAGAGATGCCCCAGGCAGCAAGGTCTACCAGCCTGGATGCCAATGGGAGCAAGAAGATGTCAGCATCAGCCACCAAATGGCAGCTGCTTCTCAGATCAGAGCTGGAAAAGCATTTAGGAAAAAAATCCTCCAATGGGGGAGACAGAAGTTCTGAGCCTTGTGCAGTCACCATACTCCAAGAGTCTGTCTCTCTGGCAAGGTAACAAAGAGTATTAAAGAGTAAGTTTTAAAAAACAAGTTCAATTACCAAATCCCCAAATATGGAAAAGGAATGAAGTGAAAGGAGGGTGACAATAAACAAAAATGAGACTCTTACTAAGGCACAAAGGGAAAAGCTGGAGAGGCTCACGTTCCCAAGGGGGACACTAAATCTCCCTGCGAGGGACACTGGGAGTGAGACCTGGGGTACAGAGTGGAGAAGACCAGGGACCAAACAGTCCCGTCCTCTCTACACCCTTTTGCCAATGCCAGGGCAAGGTGCAAGGGCTTGGATGTCGAGGGCCTCCCTAAAAGCCCCTAAAGCCTGATCAGAATGGGTCCAATGAGCTTTTCTGCCCCACTGCAGGGGGGAGCGGGTAGGCGGCCCTTACCCTGTCCTTAACCAGGCAACAGCCCCCCAGACAATCCCAGGAATTTTCCAGAGCATTCCCACCCTAGCCACCGGCAGGGAGTGCCGGAGGGATTCAGAGCTTCTCTGCGGAACGCCCCCCACCCCCTGAGGTTCCGAGGGACCCTGCGCCTCCCTAGCTGACGCTGAGTGACTCTGAGACGGCCCCCGCTGGGGTTCAGTGCCCCTATCCGAAAAGTGGAAAGAGATGCGTATCTGCTAGACCGTGAGCCCCCATCCAGCCGTTTGAATTCCAGAGTCACCTCTGGTGGCGGCACGTGGAAGCCCCGCGGACAGCGGCACCCGGTTGCTGGTTTCCTTGGGCGGCGCCCAGCGCGGAGGGGACGTGCTCTGGTGGCTGGAGGTGACCCTGCAGCACCACCCTGCGGCCACAGTATCCTCCAGACGCCCTTTCAGGGAGCTTATGGGAAATCATCGCCTCCCTGACAACCAGAACCATCACTACCACAGCGCCCTGCCAACTGCATTTAGTGAAAGTTTACATTCTAGTTATTTTCTTATTTAAATTATAATCTTTGAAGCGGGTACTGTTATTCCCATTGCACAGATAAGGAAACTGAGGTCTGTGTCACTTGTCCATCCACCCCCTTGATAGAGCTGACCCGCCACAATCCCCGAAATTTTACTAGACACTTAGAAATGTGGGTGAAGGGTGCAGTTTTCTGCTGAAATAATCAGGGCTCTTCGGGTCCTCCCATCCCTGGGGTGTGGCTAGCTCCTGCACACCTGCCTCAGTGAGTGACCCTCACCGCTCCATTTTGAAGAAGGGTGTTCATGGCCATAAAGGTCAGAAGCCAAAGGACAAAGATGCTCAGATGCTTTGGAGCTTTGGCAGAGAAGGGGACTCTTAATCCTGAGAATCAGAGACTGTGGAAAGCTGAATGATTAGGGACTTCCCGACAAGGTGGAAAGAATTCTAAGTTATGGGCAGCTTGGGTTCCAGGCCATGGTCTGTTTCCAACTGCCTCTGTTACCTTGAATAAGTACTTTCTCTTCTCTGGGTCTCACTTTCCCTTCTGTGAAATAGAATTCTTCTAAATGATCTGATAATCTTTTCCCTTCCTCCATCTCCCCTACACACTGCCACACCCAAACTGGCTCTGACATCCCAAAAGCAGCCTTGGACTGAGATTTGAAAGTCCCAAGTAGGCATTCCTGAGCTCTGGGCTTAGATTCTAGGTCCTGGTAGGTTATCTGGCCTTGACAAGTTGTAATCATCAGAAGGTAGAAAGGCCCTATGCCTCTGAGAAAGGGCCTCAGGAGGCCTGCATTGTGATGACCTCGTCTGCTCTGTGACATCATCCTCTCTCCCACCCCCAACTCCTCTCTGCTCAACTGGTCTGCAAACAAACATCGATCTGAATCCCAAAGGCCTGAGAAAGTCTGTTCTCCAGTACCTGCTGCTGATCTTCTGCCTCAGCCAGCAAGAATCATCATGAAATTGGAATTCACAGAGAAAAACTACAACAGCTTTGTGCTGCAGAACCTGAACAAACAAAGGAAACGCAAAGAGTACTGGGACATGGCCCTCACCGTGGACCACCATGTCTTCTTTGCACATCGGAATGTACTGGCAGCTGTCTCTCCATTGGTGAAGAACCTCATCTCCAGCAATGACATGAAAACCACCGATGAACTCTTCATCACCATTGACCCCAACTACCTGAGTCCAGCCACAGTGGACCAGCTCCTGGACTACTTCTACAGTGGCAAGGTGGTGATCTCAGAACAGAACGTGGAGGAGCTGCTTCGGGGAGCCCAGTATTTCAACACACCACGCCTTCGGATCCACTGCAATGACTTCCTTATTAAGTCTATCCGCCGTGCCAATTGCTTGCGCTACCTCTTCTTAGCCGAGTTGTTTGAGCTCAAAGAGGTGTCAGACTTGGCCTACTCTGGCATTCGTGACAACTTCCACTACTGGGCCAGTCCTGAGGGCTCCATGAACTTCATGCGCTGCCCGCCTGTCATCTTTGGCCGCCTACTCCGTGATGAAAACCTTCATGTGCTCAATGAGGACCAGGCTCTCAGTGCACTTGTCAATTGGGTGTACTTCCGGAAAGAGGAGCGGGAGAAATATTTCAAGAAGTTCTTCAATTATATCAATCTCAATGCTGTCTCCAACAAGACACTGATGTTTGCCAGCAACAAGCTGATGGGCATGGAGAATAGCTCAGCCCATGTGACCCTGATTGAGAGTGTCCTGATGGATCGAAAGCAGGAGCGGCCATGCAGCCTGCTGAGCTACCAGCGGAAAGGGGCCCTGCTTGATTCTGTGGTCATCCTTGGTGGTCAGAAGGCCCATGGCAAGTTCAATGATGGAGTGTTTGCCTATATCATCCAGGAGAACCTGTGGTTGAAACTCTCAGAGATGCCCTACCGGGCAGCAGCACTAAGTGCCACTTCTGCTGGTCGCTATATCTACATCTCTGGTGGCACCACTGAGCAGATTTCAGGGCTGAAGACAGCCTGGCGGTATGACATGGATGACAATTCCTGGACCAAGTTGCCTGATTTGCCCATTGGGCTTGTCTTTCATACCATGGTGACCTGTGGGGGGACAGTATACTCAGTGGGTGGAAGCATTGCTCCAAGGCGGTACGTCTCCAACATCTATCGTTATGATGAGCGCAAGGAATGTTGGTGCCTGGCAGGGAAAATGAGCATCCCTATGGATGGCACAGCTGTGATTACCAAGGGTGACCGGAACCTGTACATTGTCACTGGGCGGTGCTTGGTGAAAGGCTACATCTCCCGGGTTGGCGTAGTAGATTGCTTTGACACCACCACTGGGGACGTGGTTCAGTGTATTACCTTCCCCATTGAGTTCAACCACCGGCCTCTGCTCTCTTTCCATCAGGACAATATCCTTTGTGTGCACAGCCACCGGCAGAGTGTAGAAATCAACCTGCAGAAGATAAAGGCCAACAAGACGACCACCTCGGTGCCTCTCTTGCCCAACAACTGTCCCTTGGATGTATCCCATGCTATATGCTCCATTGGAGACAACAAGGTGTTTGTATGTGGGGGTGTCACCACAGCCAGTGATGTCCAGACAAAGGACTACACCATCAATCCAAACGCATACTTGCTGGACCAAAAGACAGGCGAGTGGAAGACCCTGGCCTCACCACCAGAGGCACTGGACTGTCCCGCCTGCTGTCTAGCCAAACTACCTTGCAAGATTCTTCAAAGGATTTAAACAACTTTTTAAGTGGGAGAATAAGTAAATGCATTATTATTCACAATTTAATGAGAGAGAAAGAGAGGAAGGTGGCCTTTTGGTTCCTTCTTAGCGATCCAGTCTATGCTTGGCCCTGAAGGAAGAGCTCTTGGGCTAAGGTCACTCCGAATGGGTGGAAATCCAGGGCTGGTGTGTCATTGGAGGTATCCAACAGAGGCTGGAATGAAGTCTCTGATGGGTGAAACTGAGAGTCTCCTGGGCTCCCAGTGGGTGAAATTCAGGGTTATTCTGACACTGAATAGCCAAACAGAGGCCAGAAAAAGAATCAGGGAAAATAGGTGCAACTGAGGCACCTCCCAAACACTGGTCAAAGTAATGTCTAGAAAACCCTCTATTCTGCACCCCTGTGGTCGCCTCTGAGGCATCTGCTAGACTGACAGGTAAAGCTTTTCTCAGAGTTTGAAGAGTTGGGATCCTTCAACACTCCCCTCTACCCTTGCAGGAAGGCAGAGGGGGCCCCATCCCAGGTCTGGGTCCAGAAGGAAGAAGGTGGTATGTATAGGAAGGATAGAAAAAGGAGGCAGAAGTAACAGGAGGCAGAGGCAGGGTTAATTGGCTGTTGTGTTTGACCATGCAGCTACAGTAGTTTGTGTGTCATTTGTGGGGAAGTTGAGGATTACTTACAAGTTTTTCTAGGAAGTAAGGTTCATTGAGAACTTTCTCCAGGAATATATGAGGTGTGAGGGACTGAGCATGGAAGAGAAGCTAATAATGGGAGAAGAAAGAAAGCTATATCGCTAGTGAAGAGGAGTTTGGGAATGAAGCAAATGACAGGGTAAAAGAGGCAAGATGGTGTAATAGGGATAGGGACTATAGGGCCAGGTGACCTGGTTTGAAAACCAATTTCATTACTTCCTGGGTGATCCTAGGCAAGTTATTTAACATTTCTATACCTCTGTTTCATTCTCTATAAAAGGGAGATAATAAGAGTGTCTATCCCATAGTGTAGATGTAAATGTTAAGAGAATGCAAGCAAATTCCCAAGAAAGCCCTTAGCATATACTAAAGTGCTACAGAAGTACTTTTTTAAAAGATAAAAAAGGATGGGGGTGAGGGAAATGAGGCAAGGGTTCAAATTCTTCAGCCCTTATATTAAGTAAATCCCCCATGAAATTCTCTTTGAGACTTCCTTTTTGAAAGCCTTCATGAACTTTCCTCAATTTTAATTGTTTTTCTTTCATTCATTTGTATATTCACATATAATACTCAATGACATAGAAAAACTGATCAACTTCTTGAAAACTATATATAAACCAAATATGATCCTCATTCATTCACTCATTCATGAATTTACTTACTCATCCATTCATTTATTAATTCAAATGCATGCACACATCATTCACTGAGGTTCCTCTGTGCTAGGTCCCTGTTCCAGATGTTGGGGACAGAGACAATCCATGTGCCAGGGAAGGGAGTGCCTATACCAGTGCCATGCAGCAGGAATGTAGTGTGAGCCACATATGTAACTTAAGTTTTCCTGGTAGACACATTAAACAGGTGAAAAGAAGCTGGTGAAATTAATTTTAATACACATTTTCTTTAACCAAATATATTAAAAGTATTATCATTTAGATATGGAGTCAATGTAAAAATTTAATGAGATATTCAATGAACTCTTCTTTCATAATGAGTCTTTGGAATCCAGCATGAGTTTTTACGTTATAGCACAGCTTAGTTCAGGTTACTCACATTTAACATCCCCATGAGATTGGTGGCTATTGTATTAGACCATGCAGGACACTTTAGACATTCTCAGGGTTCAAATCTGCTCACTTCCCTTTTTCTTTTCAATCCATCCTCCACAACCTACTCAGTATCACCTTACTGAGCTCTCTCGGGTGGTCACTCTTCTATTCCCTGATAGGGCTTACTTTCCTCCTTCTAGTCAAGACCTTGGACTTCATAACTGACCTCTCCCCTCCCCTGGGACTTCTCCCATATTTTGCACTTCTTCAACCTTGGGCAGCCACCACTCTCTCTCATTGCCCAGCTGGAAGAATGAAGTCTTACAGATTCATGGACTAACTCAACTGCTCTACTCCCCAGGTTTACTAAACCCACGGTCATCTCTTGCTGATTCCTTATTACCTCTCCTCACAGCTCATTATCCAACCCCCTCTGGTGATCTGGATCTCCACTCTTCTTTCCTCATTTTCAGTCCTCATATAACTGAGCTCTATAAACATTCTCACATCCACCAAAAGGGAGCTTCTGTTCCCTTTTTTCACCTCAAAGGAAGTTGTACTTCCATGATTCAAAGTTGATCCTTCTACCTGTCTCAGTTCTATCACTTCTCAACTTCTCAAGCTCCTTAGTTTCCCTCTCTCTATATCTTTCTCCTAGCTTCTTCTCTTTGTTCCCTTAATATTCTCAAATTTCTTCTACACCAAAAACAAACCCTCCTCAGCTCTGAAGTTCACCTTGCTATCTATCCATATTTTTCCTAGTTGAACTTCCTAAATGTCATATCTCATTTCCAAATCATCTCAGCCTAGCCCACTTAGTTTCACTTCTGTCCTTTTTGTCCTTTATTGGTTGTATTTCTTTCCTTGAAGAACTGGTGACATCGATCACTCCCACCTGCACCAGAATCATTAGGGTATTTGTTCTAAAGTGGGAGTTCTTTGGCATGGTGGGATTATAAAGTGGTATGGTGACCAGTGTGTGATAACCTCCGTCCTTTCTTGCCAAGCCCCTCTCACACTAATATTAGACCACAAGGCTGAATCAGTCAGACCTTACTGCCTGGAGGAGCTGCCATGGCTGAAGTAGAATTAGAATCACATTCCTGGCTTTTACTGCTAGTAAGGCTTTGGCAATTCATGGCAGACAGAAATGATGGCCTTGAAGGATAAGATCTTTGAATTACAACCCAGGTCTTCACCAAAGGAAAGTCAGACATTCATAATTTTAAGGAAATTAGTTTTGAGAGTCTTAGCTTCCTTCCAAAGATCAATCTACCTGAGAATACACTACAATAGAGGTTTCTTTCTATTTCTTTTCCTTTCAAAATTAACTTTCTTTCACTTTACACACACACACACACACACAAACACACACACACACACACATACACACATACACTAGCAAGTAAGGGAGCTTTACTCTTTTCAAATATTTCTAAGACACACTGCCCAGGATGCCAAATAAGGGTGGAAATGTGTCAATGAATGCTCCTTTCATTATGATACCAATTACCCAAAGAAGAGTTCCCTATCTTTTCCTGTACTACCTATACAACATTTCTATTAAGGTGAGAAGTTTGGTGTTAAAAACTGGAATATTTTGATCCAAATTGGATTGTTCAGAAATGCAATAATAATTGGACTGGGATGTACCTCAGTGGCAAAGTGCTTACCTCACATACCTGAAGCCCTGGGTTTGATCCCCAGTCCCCCCCCCAAAAAAAACCCCTCAACCAGAAATGCAATAATGCCAAGGATTAGCAACATATTTTTAAAAGCTTTATGAAGAAATAATTCACGTACCATACAATTCACTCATTTTAAGTATGCAATATGCTGACTTTTAGTAAACTCATTCACAGAGTTGTGTAGTCATTATCAAGATCAATTTTGGGGTAACTGCCATTACCCCCCAAAAGAAATCCTGCACCCCTGGCTGTCATCTTCTATCCTCCTCATCTTTTTGGTCTTGTGCAACTATTCATCTATTTTCCATCACTATGAATTTGCCTATTTTGGACATTTCATAGAAATGTAATTAGATATTTTATCTGGCTTTTTCCACTTAGAATTATGTTTTTAAGGTTCATCCACTATAAGGATATGTCATATTTTGTTTATCCATGCTGTAGCTGATAGAAATTTGTATTACTTCCTTTTTTGGCAATTATGAATAATGTTGCTCTAAACTTTTTGTTGTTCTTTTTAGGTATACCTGACAGTAGAGTATATTTTGACATATTTTACATACATGGAGTATGTATGATTTATTCTAATTAGGATCTCATTCTAATGATGTAGAGTTTCACTGGTGGTGTATGATAAACTTTAATGTGTAATTTTTTCATGTGAATATAATTTCTATTGGAAATTATATTACCTAGGAGCAAAATTGCTGGATTGTTTTAATGGTATTTTTAAACTGCTAGTCTTGTTTTTCAAAGCAGTTGCATCATTTACATTCCTACCAGCAATGTGTGAGGGCTCCAATCTCTCCACATTCTTGCCAACATTTAATTGCCTGAGTCTAGCCACTCTAAGGGTGTGAAGTGGCATCTCATTGTGGTTTTGATTTGCATTTCCCTGATGACTAATAATTATGAATATCTTTTCATGGGGTTACTTGATGACAATCATTTAATAATATTGCTTCTTCTGCTCAACTGTCTTTTTTTCCCTTTTTGTTTACTTGGGGGCAGTACTAGAAATTGAAATAAGGGGCACTTGACCACTGAGTCACATCCCCACCCTATTTTGTATTTTATTTAGAGAACAAGGTCTCACTGAGTTACTTAACATCTTACTTTTGCTGAAGCTAGCTTTGAATTCTCAATCCTCCTGTCTCAGCCTCCTGAGCCATTGGCATTACAGGCGTTTGCCACTGCACCTGGCTGCTCAACTGTTACCAGAGAAAGCATTACTCCTGAGGAAGAATTCTGTAAGGATAAAGCAAAGACAGCATGCCTCATAATCAGCAAAGCATTTCAGAACATAGAATCATGGCTAGTCTCTGTGCCTTCCCTACCTGTTGATCTCCTTAAAATATTCCAGATTTGTTAAAAGTATATTAGAAAACATCTGCTACCACACATGTCCTCTTTACATTTTCACCATTCTTGGTCATGAGAAAGTCTTTCATGTCTAGTTGCATGTTCTGCATCCTAAAAAGAGGCCATAAAAGTTCCATGCTGGGCTAGGATTGTGGCTCAGTGGTAGAGTGCTTTCCTAGCATGATTGAGGCACTGGCTTCAATTCTCAGCACCACATATAAACAAAATAAAGTCCATTGACAACTAAAAAAAAATATTAAAAAAAGTTCCACATTACTTGCAAAAGATTAGTGTTACATCTTTGAATAAAAGGAAATATTCTATGTGTCACTTATTATGCTTATTCAGAGTTGCAAGAAACATTTAAACCTGTTTTCATGAATGTGTGGAGGATCAAATCCAGGTCTCCCACATACTAGAAAGCACTGTAAGACTGAGCTACAACCCCAGTCCTAACCCTTTTAAAATTATGAATATAAAACACACATATTACAAATTAACAAATTATTGTAAATATTCATGTAGTCACTATTCTGTTCAAGATATATAGAATCGCCACTACCCTCTATAAACTGTCTATATGGTCCTCTTCCTGATTAAAACTGCTGATTTTCCATCTGACATTTACGATGTGCTCCTTGCATTTCTATGCAGTTTTACCATCTAATGGCACTTCTAACAATATAGTTTAGTTTGGCTTATTCTGGAGTTTACATAAGAGAACTGTATAATAGAGATTATTTTGTAACTGGCTTCTTTCACCCAAAATTATGCTTTAGTCATCTATCCATGTTCTCACAAATAAGCGGTGTTCTTTCCATTCTACTTCTGCACCATATTCTGTCATAAAAATATATCATTTATGTATCCATTCTCCTACAAGTGGATATTTGTGTTATTTCCAGCTTGGGAAATTACAAATAATGTTATTCTTGAGAAGGCATCTTAGTGGACACATTTCAAGTTTATCTAGGTTGTACACATAGGAGTAGAATTACTGTCTTTGTTGTTAGAGAATGCCACACTATTTTACAAAGTGTTGTACCAATTTATTATCATCAGTAGTATATTGAAAATTCCTGTTGTTATCATGCTTTCCAATCTTGGTATTTTCAGACTTATAAATCATATCCAATATGATATGAAGTAGTAGTTCAGTGGAGTTTTTATTTGCATTCTCCTGATTGCTAATTAAGGCAAGCCCTTTATCACGCTTATTAGTTGTTTGGATTCTTATGTGAAGTCTTTGCTTCTTATTTCTATTTGGTTTGTTGAGAGTCACAGCCGAAAGGGGCCCCAGCAAACTTCCAGCTGCCAGCAAACTTCCAGCTGCCAGCTGATGATTGGCTCACAGTGGCCCCAGCAAACTTCTAGCTGCCAACTGATTGGCTCCTCTGCGGTGATGCTTATTGGGCTGTTTCCCTGCCCTTTCAGACCACGGAGCTGCTCATTGGGGGACTTTTTTGGCTCCGCCCATGCAACCCAGCCAATCAGCCTCAAGAGCAGGAGGAGTGGGGGAGGTTGAGAGGCTTGTGGGAAGCCTGTGGTGGTAGTTGGGCTCTGAGGGTTTTTCCTGAGGAGGTATGTGGTGTGGTGTGTGTGGTTCTAAAAATAAAGTTCATTTCTTTTGACAAGTGGCTCCTGAATTGTGCCCAGCCAGACTGCGACATTGGTTGTCTATTTTTCTCTTATTGGTTTGTAGGAATTCTTAAAATATTCTGGATATGAAGCCTTTAGCAGTTATACATCCATCTCTGTGGCTTACTTTTCACTCCCAGTAGCATATTTTGGTTTTAATCTGATTGCTCTTTTTTTGTACTCTTTGATGTTTGAAGAAATCTTTCTCTATCCTGAGGTCATGGAGTATTTGTTACCTTCTAAAGGCATTGTTGTTTTGTCTTTCATATTTAGGTTCATAATCTGCATGAAACTGTTTTTTGAGTATGGTATTAAGTAGGACCCACTTTCATTTTTACCATATGGATTTTTGATTGTTGCAGTACTCAATTCTCTGCACAGCTACTTTGTTATAAATCACATGGGACTGGTGGATGTGTTTATCAGCTCTCTCATTCCATCTGTCTGACATATACCAATATCATAATCTCCTTAACAACAGCTTTATCATATCCTATACAGGTTAGAATTAGGTGTTGCTGGGCACAGTATTGCAAGCCTGTAATCCCAGCAACTCAGTGACTGAGGCAAGAGGATCCCAAGTTCCAGGCTGGCCTCAGCAAATTAGAATTACGTTGTTTATGTCTGCAAAAATCCTGTTGTGATTTTAGCTATCATTTGTTGAATTTATGTATCCATTTAGGGGAAAATGATGTTTATAATTTAATTCAAATACCCTTTCAGCATCTAAAAAAAATGAATTTTTTCTTTTAATCCATTAATAAGACATGTTACTCTTTATTAATTTTTCTAGTATAAAACCATCCTTTCATTCCTATGATAAATCTAACTTTGTTATGAACTATTATATATTTTCATATACAATACTGTAAGTATTTTACATAGTTACTAAATTTAATAATTATATAATTTCTATTGTATATTACTGGGTTCCATTTTGCTACGTATTCATTCAGGTTATCATTTTATTTGTAAATTATCATACGGTAAAATTGATATTTTGTACATAGTTCTATGATTTTTAAAACATTGTATAGGTTCATGCAACTACTACCACAGTAAAGATACAGAACAGGTCCATAGCCTCCAGAAACTGGCTTTGTGCTTTCTCTAGAATTGCCTTCTCCCTATCCCAATCTTTTTTTTTTTTAGAGAGAGAGAGAGAATTTTTTTAATATTTATTTTTTAGTTTTTGGCAGACACAACATCTTTGTATGTGGTGCTGAGGATCGAACCCAGGCTGCACATATGCCAGGCAAGCGTGCTACTGCTTGAGCCACATCCCCAGCCCCTACCCCAATCTTGACAACCATTGATGTGTTGTTCTTTATCACCATGGATTTGTTTTTTTGAGAATGTCATGTAAATGCAGTTCACAGAATATGACCATTTTAGACTGGCTTCTTTCATTCCATACAATGCCTTTGAGATTCATCCAAATAGCTGTTTTGTATCAACACTTCATTTTTCTTATTGCTGGGTAATATTCCATTGTTTAAATGAGGAGTGACTCAGTACTGTCCACTGAAGGACATCTGAGTTGTTTCCAGTTTGAGGCACTTATGAAGACAATACTTTAAGCATTCACTTATAGGTTTCATGTGAATATAAGTTTTACTCCTCTAGAATAAAAACCCAGGAGTGAGTTACATATATATATGTTTAACTTTACAAGAAACTGTCAGGCTGTTTTTCAGAATAGCTATATTATTTCCATATTCTCACCAGCAGTGTTCCACTTATTCTACATCCTTGTCGGCACTTAGTATTATTTAGTATTTAGTATTTTTATCTATTCTAACAGGTGGGTAGTGGTAGCTTATTGTGATTTAATTTTTTATTACTAATAATGTCAAACATCTTTCCATTCTGTTTTTTGCCATCCTATGTCTCCTCTTTGGTGGTTTCCCATTTAAATCTGTTGCTCATTTAAATACACACACACACACACTCACACGGTTAAGTTTTGAGAGTTTTTTCTGTATTCTGGGTAGAAATGCTTTGTCAGATATGTGATTTACAAGTATTTTCTTCTAATATGTAATTAGTCTTACTCTTTTTTTATTCTTTATTTTTTAGTTGTTTTATTTATTTGTTTTTATGTGGTGCTAAGGATTGAACCCAATGCCTCATATGTGCTAGGCAAGGGCTCTACCACTGAGCTACAATCCCAGACCCAATTAGTCTTACTTTCTTAACAGTGTCTTTCCCAGAGCAAGAAGCTTTAAAGTTTAGTGGAGTTCAAATTATTAAAGTAATATCTTATCTAAAAACCCTTTTCCTTATCTCAGGTCATGAAAATATCTCCCTAACTTTTCTTCTAAAAATTTAGGTTGTTTTATTTTAATCTAGCATCCATTTTGAGTTTTTATAACATTTAGTTGAGGGGGTTTTGTTTTGTTTTATTTGGTACTGTATAGGAGATTGAACCCTCGGGTGCTCTACCACTGGACTACATCCCCAGCCCTTTTTATTTTTTATTTTGAGACACGTTCTTGCTGAGTTACTGAGGATCTAACTTATTTGCTGAGGTTGGTCTTGAAATCACAATCCTCCTGCCTCAGCCTCTCAAGTCACTGGAATTACAAGCATGTGCCACCATGCCCAGGTAAACAATTTTTCAGCATTTTGTGAGACTACTCTTTCTTCATTGAATTTATTTTGCACCTTGGTTAATAATCAATTGGCCATGCCTATAATCCCAGCAGTTCAGGAGGCTGAAGCAGGAAAATCACAAATTCAAAACTAGCCTCAGCAATTAACGAGGCTCTAAGCAACTTAGTGAGACATTGTCTCAAAATAAAAAATTAAAAAGGGTTGGCTCAATTGTTAAGTGCCCCTGGGTTCAATCCCTAGCACTCAAAAAAAATTAATTGGCCATATCTGTGTGGGTCTATTTCTGGACTGTCTACTTTGTTTCTTTGATCTGTGTGTCCATTCCTTAACCAGTATCACAGTGTCTTAGTGACATTTTTAAATGGGACAATATAATCCTTTCAACTTCATTATTCTTTTTCAAAATTGGTGAGCTATTCTACTTTGTCTTTCCATATAAATTTTAGAATCAGCTTGTATGTAAGAACTAAAAAATCCTTCTGATTTATCAGATTGAGTTAAATGTTAGATTAGTTTGTTAATCCGTTAACATTTTAACTCTAAATTTTTCAAATCCATGAACATACCATGTCTCTTCATTTATTTAAATCTGACTTTAAAATCAGATTTTTATTATCCTCTCCATATAGATATTATACATTGTATTAAATTTACCTAAGTATTTATTTTGCTGGAGCTAATGTAAACAGTATTTTTCAAACTTTAGTTTCTAATAATACATTGCTAGTATACAGAAATATGATAAATTTTTATGTTGCCACATACTTTACAACTTTGACAAACTCAACTATTAATTTTTAGAAGTCTTTTGGGTAGATTCCTTAAGATTTTCAATACAGACAACAATGTCATCTGCAAATAGGGACAATTTTATTTCTTTCTTCTAATCTGTGTGCCTTTTCTTTTTCTTATCTCATTGCACTGGGTAGGCATGTTGAATCTGAGTGATAAGAGGAGATGTCCTTAACTTGTTTCTCATCTTAGGGGTACAGCATTTAATCTTTTACTATTATGATGTTAGATTTTTCACAGATACCCTTTAACAGGTGAGGAAGTTCTGTTTTATTTCTAGTTTTGCTGAGATTTTATCATAAATGGATGCTGAATTTTGTCAATTTTTTTCTGAATTGACATAATTATGTAGTTTTCCCTCATTAGACTGTGAGTGTTTAGATTACATTGATTGATTTTTTTTTTCAAATATTGAACTAACCTTGAATCCTGGGTAAAACCCTATTTGGTCATGGCATACTGTTCTACATTGCTGGATTCAATTTGCCAATATATGTTGTTAAGTATTTTAAAGTCTATATTTTTAAAGGTATATTGGTCTTCTTTTCTTTTCTTTCTTTTTTTTTTTTTTGGTATTGTCTAGTTTTGGTATCCAAGTAACTCTTGCCTTATAAAATAAGTTGGCAAGTGCTCTATTCTCTTGTCCATTTTTTCTGAAGATATTGAGTAAAACCAGTGCTATTTAAATATGTGGTACTACTGGCCAGCAAAACCATTAGGTCCTAGAGATTTCCTTTTCCTTTTCCTTTCTTCTCCCCTTCATCTTCTTTCTCCTCCTCCTTTGCTACCTCCTTCTTCAGGTTTTTAACTACAAATTCATTTTTTTAAATAGTTACAGAACTATTCAGAGTACCTGTTTCATCTCTGGTGAGTTTTAGTAGGTTGTAGTTGTCAAGGAATTCCACCATTTCACTCAAGTTGTCAAATTTATGTGTATAGAATTGTTTATAGTATTCTCTTATTAACCTTTCAATTTGCAAGGTCTTTCATTGGTGATATTGGTAATTTGTGTCTTTTTTCTCATCAGTCTTGCTATTTCTTAACATTATTAATTTTTTTCAAAATTAATTTTCATTAATATTCTCTATTTCTCTTTTCAATTTGATTCATTTATGCTCATGTCTTCATCATTTCTTCCCTTCTGTTTATTTACGGCTTATTTTGCATTTCTTTCTTTTTCTTGTTTCTTAAGGTGGAAGCTTAGATTATTTACTTAAGATATTTGTTTTTTCTAATTAACTATTTAAATGCTATAAATTTAAATCTAGGAATATATATATATATTTGTAGTACTAGGGATTGAACTCAGGGCTTCACATATGCTAGACAAGCACACTACCACTGAGTTACACTCCCAGACCTTTTTTATTTTATTTTGAGACAGGCTTTGTCTAGATTGTCCATGGCCTCTAACTTACAATCCTTTCTTGGTCTTCCCAAGTAGCTAAGATTATGGTCATGTATCATCATGCCTGGCTCATGGATTATTTAGAAATGTGTTTATTTCCAAATTGAAATTTCTCTAATTTATTTCTGTTCTTGATATCTATTTTAATTCCATTACAGTCAGAGAACATACTTTGTATTTTTTTCTAATTCTTTTAAATTTATTAAGGTTTCTTTTATGACCTAGGATATGGACTATTTTGTACATGTTCAAAGTACCCTTCAAAAAAATGTATATTCAGTTGTTGTTAGGTAGAGTGTTCTGTGTCAATTAGATCCAATTAGTTGACAGTACTGTCCATTATCATATCCTCACTGGTTTTCTTCCTAATAGCTCTGTTGATTTCTATGTAAGACAAGTTGAAATCTCCAATCATAATTTTAGATTTGCATATTTCTCCTTTCAGTTCTGTTAGTTTTTGCTTCACATATTTTGAGGTCACTGTGGTTACTTTCTTTTTAAAAAGGTTGAGATATAATTCACCTTTATTTCACGAATTTAGAGTACAAGTCAATAGTTCTTGGCATTTTTTATCACAGTTGTGCAATCACCATCATAATCACTTTTAGAATGTTATCTTCATATAAAAAGAAATTTCATAATCTTTAGTAATTCCCTATTTCTCTTCCCTACCCACAAATCTCCCCATCCATGGCACTCAACAATCACCTGCTTTCAGTCTCTATATATCTGCCTATTATATAGACTTTAAAAATATTCCTCAGCTGGGCACAATGGCAGATGCCCCTGATCCCAGTTACTTGGGAGGCTGAGGCAGGGTCAGCCTCAGCAACTTAGTGAGACCCTGTCCCAAAATGGAAAAAAAAAAAAAGGACTAGAACATCCCCGGTTCAACCTCCAGTTCTGCCAAAGTAAGAAAAGAGGAAAAAAAAATCCTCATATCTAACTAATCATATATACTTTGACTAATAACTTCTCATCTCCCACTCCTTTCTAAACATCCAAATTTCTGGTACCACCATTCTATTTTCTATGTCTATAAGATCAAGTTTTTTAGACTTCCCACATGAGTGAAACATGTGGTATTTGTGTTTCTGTGCCTGGCTTATTTTACTTAACAATAATCTCCAGGTTCATCTATGTTGTCACAAACGACAGGATTTCATACTGCTAAAGAGTATTCCCTTGTGTGTGTGTGTGTGTGTGTGTGTGTGTGTGTGTGTATCACATTTTATTTATTAATACATCTGTTGATGGATACTTAGTTTGATTTCATATCTTGATTATTGTGAATACTACAATAAACATGAGAATTCAGATCTCTCTTCAACACATTGATCTAATTTCCTTTGGATAAATATCCACTAGCAGGATCACTGAATCATAGGGTAGTTCTATTCCGAGGACCTTCCATACTGTTTTTCATAATGGCTGTACTAATTTACATAAGGTCCCCTTTTCCCCATAAGCCTTTGTTATTCTTTTGATAACAGATATTCAAAGAAGGATGAAGTGATAACTCATTGTGATCTTGATCTGCAGGTCCTTAATTAATGATGTTGAATGTTCATATAACTGCTGGCCCTATCTTTTGGTATGTGTATGGTGATAATAGGATTGAATTCAGGGCCTCATACATGTAGGCAAGCTCTCTTATCAACTGAGCTACATCCCCAATCCTTTAAAAATATTATTTTGAGACAGGGTCTCACTACATTGCCTAAGCTGGCCTGGAACTTGTGATCCTCCTCCTCAGGATCCTGAGTAGCTGGGATTACAGTCCTGCACCACCATACCCAGCGTTCATGGTTTGTTTTTTTTTTGGAGGGGGGGAAATGTCTCTTTAGGTCTTTTGTCCATTTTTTTTTTATAAAGAGAGAGTGAGAGAGGAGAGAGAGTGATAGAGAGAATTTTTTTAATATTTATTTTTTAGTTCTCGGCGGACACAACATCCTTGTTGGTATGTGGTGCTGAGGATCGAACCCGGGCCGCTCGCATGCCAGGCGAGCGTGCTACCGCTTGAGCCACATCCCCAGCCCCTCTTTTGTCCATTTTTAAAATGGGTTGTTTTCTTGCTATTAACTATACCTCCATCCCTTTTTATTGTTTCAGTTCCTGCTAAGTTTTGGATACTAACCCTTTATCAGATATATTGTTTGCATATATTTTCTCCAATTCTGTATCTATGTCTTTATTTTATTGATTAGGTCCTTTGCTGTGCAGATGCTTTTTAGTTTGATGTAATTCCATTTGCCTGTTTTTGTTTTTTGAGATCATATCAAAAAAACTCATTGACCAGATAAATGTCCTGAAGCAGTTCCCCTTTTCCCTTCTGGTAGTTTCAGACCTGACATTCAAGGCTTTTATTTAGCAGTGCTGAGATAGTTAGCAGTGCAGGGCCTCAAGCTTCTACCACTGAGCTACATCCCCAGCACCCACCTTCTTTTTACATTCAAGTCTTTAATCTATTTTGATTTTTTTTATACGATGCGAGACAAGCGTCTAATTTCACTCTTGTACATGTGGATATCCAGTTTTCCTAACACCACTCACTGAAAAGAGAGTCCTTTCCTCAATGTGTGTGTGCTCTTAAAATCTTTGTTGAAAATCAGCTGATTGTAAATACATGCACTTATTTCTGTATTCTATTCTGTTCACTCTCTCTATGTGTCTGTTTTAACACCAGGACTATGCTGTTTTGGTTATTACAGTTTTGCAATATATTTTGAAGTCAGATATTGTGATGCTACAGCTTTGTTTTGTTTGTGGTACTTGAGATTGAATCCAGGGGTGCTTTATCAATGAGCTACACCTCCATCCCTTTTTATCGTTTGAGACAGGGTCTCAAGAGATTGAGAGACTGGCCTTGAACTTGTGATCCTCCTGCCTCAGTGTCCTGAGCTGGGATTACAAGTGTATACCACCATGCCTGGCAGAGTTTTATTCTTTTTGTTCAAGATTTGCTTTGGCTATTCAGAGTCTTCTGTGGTTTCATATAAATTTTAGAATTTTTTTTTCTATTTCCGTGAAGAACATCATTGGTATATTGAAAGGGACTATACTGAATCCATAGATTGATATGGATAGTATAACAATATTAATTCTTCCAGTCCATGAACACAGTATCTTTCCATTTATTTGGGTGTTCTTCAGTTTCTTGCAACACTTTTATAGTTCTTATTGTAGACATGGTTTACCTCTTTAATTTTTGCTTGGATTTTTTTGTAGCTATTGTGAATAGGATTATTTCTGAATTTCTTTTTCAGATAGTTTGTTTTTAGCATATAGAAATGCAGCTGACTTTTTGTATGTTGACTTTGTATCCTTCAATTTTACTGAATTTATTTATTAATTCCAACAGGTTTTTAGTGGATTTTTTCAAGTTTTCTGTTTGTATGATTGTGTTATCTGAAAAGTGACAATTTAACTCTGTTGTTTCCAGATACCCTTGGACTGGGGATGTAGCTCAGTGGTAGAGTGCTTGCCTAACATGTGAGACTCTTAAATTTGATCCCCAGTACTGATATCTGGTATGCCTTTCATTTTCTTCACTGTGGATACTTTCATACACATTTAGGACTGAAATGCCTTCTGACTCAGTCAACTATTTATGATTACATAGTGTCTGTCTTTATCCTTATAATTTTCCTTGCTTTGAATTTACTTTGAATTTATCTTTTTTCAACCTTTATTTTTAACATATGTATTTATATTTGAATCAGTTTTTTGTAGAAAAATATAGTTGGTTCATGCTTGTTATTAAACTGGTATGTTTAAAAGTTAAATTTAGGGGCTGGGGATGTGGCTCAGTGGAAAAGTGCTTGCCTAGCATGTGTGAGGCACTGGGTTCGATTCTCAGCACCACATAAACAAAAAAATAAAATAAAGATTTGTCAACAACTTAAAAAAATTTTAAGGTTAAATGTAATGTAATTATTGATATGTTCATATTTAAATATCATTTTATTGTTTTCCATTTTTTTCTTCTTTTCCATTCTTCCTCTTTCCTAACTTCCTTTGGGTTATTTAAATATTCTTTAATAATTCTTTTTTTTTTTCCTTCAGGGCTGGGGATCAAACCCAGGATCATTCCATGCTAGGCAAGTGTTCTGCCACTGAGTCACACTCTGAGCCCTACTATTTCATTTAAATTTATTGTCTTGATAAGATATATATAATCTTAGTGTTTTAGTCAGTTTTTTTGCTGCTGTGACTAAAAGGACCTGACTTAAACAAATGTAGAGGAGGAAAAGTCCATGTGAGGGCTCAGGGTTTCAGAAGTCTTAGTCCATAGAAGGCTGGCTCCTTTCTTCCTTCCGGGCTTAAGGTGAGGGAAGCAGTTCACATGATGATCAGAGGGCAGAGAGAGAGTCCACTCTCAAGATACAAAATATATACCCCATAGCCACACCCCCAATTAACCACTTCCTTCAGCCATACCCCACCTGCCTCCAGTTACCACTTAGTTAATCCTATCAGGAATCAATTCACTGATTAGGTCAAGGCTATACACCAATAATTTCTCCTCCAAATCTTGCATTGTCTCACACATGAGCTTTTGGGAGATACCACAACTAAACCATAACACTTAAATATATATTTGTATCTACATATATAGATGTATCTATATAGTATGTATCTTTCAGCAGATATAAGGCATATTTTAAATAATTCAAGAAGAGTAGTCTATTACCAAAATATTTTTCCATTTCTTTTGCTCTTTCTTTATTCCTGATGTCTCAGGTTTCATTTCAGTGTCATTTCCTTTCTCTGAAAAACTTCCCTAAAAGAACTTTGGCAGTTCTATTAAAGTATGTCAGCTGAACATCATCAATTTTCTTGTTCTTCCTAGAAAACATCTTTTCTTAATCTTCATTGCTGAAAGCTATTTTCACTGAATACAAAATTTTTGGTTGCTATTATTTTCTTCCAACACTCCAAAATGTTGTGCCACCTCCTCCTGCTTTCATGGTTCCTATTGAGAATTCAATATTCACTCAAAATCATTGTCGTTCTGTTGGTAGTATGTTATTGTTTTTGTTTTTCTGGTTTCTTTGAAAATGTTTTTCCTTTTGTATAGTTTTCAGCAGTTTTAATGTTGCCTTTTATCCTTTGGGGGGTTTACTGAGCTTTTTAAAAAACTGAACATATTACATACATGCTTTATTGCTTATAATTTAAGTTTTCTCTCTCCAGTCAGAATCAATATGACCCTACTGCATTATCAGATTTTTTCACTATATCTCATCAATATAATTCCCATAACAAACTATATTAATGTCTACACTTGACAAATGAAAAACTAAGATTAACAGAAGGGGTCACTCCGAGTTCAATTCCTTTGTTGGGATGAGTTCTGGTCTTGCATACCTGAGAGTCTTTTAATAGCATTGGAGTTAGACCACCTATTGTACAAAAACAGTTTCAGAGGTTCAGTCCATGGTCAGCCAAATCCATAGCTCTGGGCTCAAGGTAAAATATCATGGCAGAAAAAAGTTGCTGAGTTTATGACAGCAGGAAGCAAGAGAGCCTACTGGGTCTTTTGAATCTGTAGGTTTATGTCAAAGTTTTCAAAAGGTATTATTTCAAATATTTTCAGTTCTGCACTTTTTCTTCTCCTTTTGAAATCTAATGAAATAAATGCTGGACTTACTATTCCAAAGGTCCCTGTGACTCTTTGCAGTTTCTCTTGTTTTCCTTGCTGTTGTTCAGATAATTTTACTGATTATCTTCATGTTCATTGACTGTTTATGAACTTTAAAAAAATTTTTTTAAATTTTAACACTGCCATTTTTTTTTTCTATACTAGAGACTGAACCCATGGGCACTCTCACTGATCTAAACTCCCCACCTTCTTTCAACTTTTATTTTGATGCAGATCTCACTAAATTGTCCAGGCTGGCCTTGAATTTGTAAACTTGCAGTCCTGCTGCCTCAGCCTCCTGAGTAGCTGATACTATAGGATGTACTACTGTATCCAGCCATTTTTGTATTTTCCATTTCTAGTTTCTATTTGTTCCAAAGGTGCTTGCAACTATTTGTTGGAGCATTTTAAAAAATTTTTTTTTGTTGTTGTTGATGGAAAGGATTCTTTTATTATATTTATTTGTTTTTATGTGGTGCTGCTGAGGATCAAACCGAACGCTTTGCATGTGCCAGGCAAGCACTCTACCACTGAGCTATAGCCCCAGCTGCTTTAATGTCTTTGCCAGAACATTATGATATCTCAATCAACTCAGCTGTGACCTGTTGTCATTTTGAGATTTTCCTGGTTCTTCATATACCAAGTAATCGTGGATTTTACCCAAGACATTTATGCTACGAGGCTCTAGGTCTTGTTTAAATCCTATGAAAGGAGGACTGGGTTTGGTGACACTCCTATAATCCCAGTCACTCAGGAGGCTGAGGCAGGAAGATTGCAAGTTCAAGGCCAAGCTCAGCAACTTAGAGACCCTGTCTCAAAATAAAAATTAAAAAGGGGTAGGGATGTAGTTCAGTGGTGAAGTGCCTCTGGGTTCAATCCCCCACCTGTACCAAAAATTAAAAATAAATCCTATGATGAATACTGTTATTTTTGCATTAGTATGCTTTTGACCTAATTAGGTTCAGGCTGGTAGACCTACTCTGCCTTTTTTTTTTTTAATATTTTTTTTTAGTTTTAGGTGGACACAATATCTTTATTTTGTTTTTATGTGGTGCTGACAATCGAACCCAGTGCCTCACGCACGCTAGGCGAGAACTCTACCTCTTGAGCCACATCCCCAGCCCCCTAATCTGCCTTTTGTGGGCTATGGTTAGAATTACATTTAGTTTTGGGATCTATTCCATGTGTGCACCACCCAGTGGCCATTTTAGAATCTGGATGATGGTAATTTCAGCTCTCCCAAGTGTTTTTTTTTTTTTTTTTTTAAATGCTGTTTAAAAGCATAGTCACCTAAGTACAGCTCAGAGTTGTTTACAGTTTGTAAACAATACAAAGACAGAGAAAGTTATGGGGTCACTTACCCAACTTCCTTCTACTCCATGATCTCATACTATTCATTTCCCTGGGTTCTTCTTTTTGGTTCTCCAGCTAGAAAGCTTTACTTAAACCACTCTGCCATACACATTCATAGCTATGCTCAGTTCAGGTCAGATCAAACAACAGGAAGATAATAGAAAAAAAATGGTAAACTTGGGCTGGAAATATATCTCAGTTGGTAGAATGCTTGCCTTGTCTGAGTTTAATCCCCAGCACCAAAAAAAAAAAAAAAAAGGGTAAGATCATTGCCAGTCAGTGCTTCATAGTTTTGTCTTCTTCCCCAGTTCTGTTGCCACTGTTACTTTTTACAATTCTCAAATAGATCTCCATGAATTCTGTGTGGGTATTATAGGTCCATTCATTCAGTAGAAGAGACCACGAGTGTGCTTATGCCATCTTACCCCTTCTCATGATTTTTCCAACAATATTATGAGTCTATAATTTTCCTTTTTCTTTATTTTGTATTAAGATTAAGCTAATCCCATAAAATGAGTTGAAGAATGTATGCTCTTTTTTAAAAATTCTCTGAAGAACTTGTGAGGGCTGGAATTTTTACTAATAAAGCCAAATGGCATTCTTTGTGGGAAGGTTGTTATTAAACTGCTTTTACTAGTTATAGGAATATTCAATCCTATATCTCCTTGTATTATTTTAAGGTGTATTTTTCTAGGCATTTCTCTGCTTCTTTCAAATTTTCAGTTATTATCTGTATATCTTATGATCATTATAATGTCTCTTTTTTTTTAAGACACAGAGGTTTATTTAGGAACGCAGATGCACATTCAAGGAAGAATTAGAGGGCAATCTCAAAAGAGAGATGCCTTTGGGGTAAAGCAAGGAATACACACTCAAGGGAGAATGTGGGCTATTTTCAGAGCAAGAGACAATAATCCATTGTGTGGAGTGTTAATATTTATAGAGGGCTAGTGCTATGGGCTGGAATTGGAATAGAGATGTAGGCAAGGCTGAGCTACACAGTTTCATGCTAGTTTTTCCTTTGCATGCACATTTCCCTCATTTTACAAGGGTATAGACAAAAAGGACATATTAATCCATATTTAAATGTGCTTTCTACATTTCAGTGGCTGTGGGCACTTCCTTTAAGATTCTTCATCCTAAATTCCTATCTCATTACTCTTTCCCAGACTTTGATCCCCTAATCTTAAGGGTTGGGTAAGGGTGAAGATTTATCTTCTATGGGTGCTTCAGGGTGCCAAGGGGCGATGATCTCACCTAGTCAGGGATCAAAAGTCTTATCCTGACAATTCTAAAGGAGATGGGCACTGGTCTCAGTTGTGGGGATGGCTTGGAACTCTTGCATTGCCATTCTCAACATGGAAATGTAATCTGGAAGATATAGAGTTGTAGAGCTTTTAGAGGGGTTCCATCATTCCCTGGGTTCTGGTTGACCTTATAGTGGGCAAGGGCCAAAACACTGACTGCTTTTTTCTTAGACCTTTTACTTCTTTGGCTTTGGTTCCCAAGTTTAGGTTTTAAGCATCCAACAGGCCAGTTTCACCAGAGTGCCTTTGAAGATCCCCATACGGGCCACCAAGAGTTGTCATGGGAGATGTCTCCACAGAAGGGTCAGAGGAGTTCCCACAGAAAAGGACTCAGAACCAGCAGTATTCTTGGCAAGCATGATGGAAAAGAATTTCAGCAAATATCAGTCAAAGGCACCGTAGTTTATTTAGGAAAGTAGATACACACTCAAGGAAGAATGGGGGGAGCAATCTCAAAAGAGATCCCTTTGGATTAAAGCAAGGAATATGCACTCAAGGAAGAATGTGGCCTAACTCCAGAGGGAGAGACCTTTAAAGCCTTTAAAACATTCAGTTATGCTCCTGTTTTCATGCTTGATTTTAACTTTTTAGAAAACTTTATATCAATCTCACATAGATGTAAATCTTCATGACCTTGGATAGGCAATGGTATCTTAGACATGACACCAAAAGCAAAAATAACTTGAGAAAGAACAGCATAAAAAAAGCAAAAAGACAATTAAGGAAAGTAAAAAGAGTGGCACATGCCTGTAATCCCAGCTATTAGGAGGCTCAGGATTTAAAATTTGAGGCCAGACAAGGTAACTCAGAGAGACCCTGTCTCAAAAACAGGGCTGGGGATGTAATGCTTGAGGTCCTGGGTTCAATTCCCAGTAATACACACACACACGCGGAAAATATTTGACAAGCACATATAATTATTATAATAAGGCAAATAAACCAATTAAAAGGTAGGCAAAATAACTGAGTAGACATTTCTCAAAAGAATACATGAATGGTTAAAAGGTACATGAAAGGACACTTGATATAATTAGTCCTTGGTGAAATACAAATCAAAACCATGAAGAGCTATGATAAAAAAGACAAGACATGTTAGTGAGAATGTGGAAACCCTCATACAATGTTGGTGGGAATGTAAAATGGCATAGTCATTTTGAAAAACAGTATGAAGATTTCTCAAATGGTTAAACGAATTACTGTATGAGCCAGTAATTTCACTCCTAGGTATGTATATAAACTCATCAACCAAAAATTTGTACAAGATTTGGGGGATGTAGTTCAGTGGAAGAGCACTTGTCTAGCATGTATAAGGCCCCGAGTTCAACTCCTATCACCACAAAGCACAGGGGTGGGGGTGAACAAAATTGTTTCCAGCAGCATTATCCATAACAGCCAAAAAGTGGAAGTGACCCAAATGTCCATTCACTGAAATATGCATAAAGTATGATATATCCATTTAACAGAATATTATTCAGCCATAAAAGAGAATGAAGTATTGACACATGCTACAACATGGATGAACCTTGAAAACATTATCTAAGTGAAGGAAGCCAGTCACAGAGAGCTACATATCATATTTTATCTACATGAAATGTCTGGAATAGGCAGATCTATAAAGACAAAAAGTGGACTGTTTGTTTCCTAGGGCTGAGGGGTTTAAAGAAGTAACTGATAAAGGGTATAGACTTCTCGGTGTGATAAAAATGTTCTAAAATTGATCATGATTGCAGATCATTGATGGATGGCCAACTCAACGAATACATTTAAATGGGTAATTGGCAGGATATGTGAATTGTCTCTCAATAAAGTTGTTAAAAAGATACTGTGGCATCTGTCTTGGTCATTCTTTCTTTCTTGGATTATTCATCCTGGGGGATGCCAAATTCTGTGTTGTGAGACTCCAGGAGAGGACCGCCAACAGTCACATGAGCTTGAGAGTGGTAGACTACCCTGCCTCAGTCATGCTTTCAACAGCTGCAACTCTGGCCAACAGCTTGACTACAACCTCTGGAGAGATACTGAGTTGGAACCACCCAGCCATGCCCTCCCAGATTCCTGACCCATAGAAGTCATGTGAAATAATAAATGTTATTTTAAAGTAATAAGTTTTAAGAAAATTATTATACAGCAAAAGGTAATATGGGCCCATTCATCCATTCATCTCTTTAAGACAGAAATTTCTAATAAAACTTTATTGTTACTAATTATTTGTTAACTTTCTGGCATATTTTGTCCCTTTGTTTAAATGCATAGCAGCACAATGATACTCAAAACAACAACAACAAAAAATTATTTTGCTATGTTGGGGATAGAATCCAGGGCTTTGTACACATTAGGCAAGTTCTCTACTCAACTATACCCTCAGCCCCCAGAGCCAAATTTTTAACATTAAGAGCCTTGTCATGAGAACATTTTTTTAAAAAAATCTATTATATTTGTAGTACATATTTTTCTTACAAAGGAATATCAATAAAAGTCAAGCACACTCCCCCAAAAAAAGTATAAGAAGGTACAATTTAGGGACCTACAATGACAGTATGTGTATATAGAGCACAAATAAAGAATCTGAAATTTTTAAAAAGTATTTTTTAGTTTTAGGTGGACACAATATCTTTATTTTGTGCTAAGGATCAAACCCAGTGCCTCACACGTGCTAGGCGAGCTTGCTACCACTTGAGCCACATCCCCAGCCCTGAAATTTCTTTATGTTGATTAACTTTTTCATTTTTTTAAATGGATGATATTGGGTATCAAACTGCTGTGGTATTTAGACTCCTCGGGATACATTTAAAATAGCAATGCAACAATTTTATTTGAGAAGATTAATATTTACAGTGTGGTGGAAATTATATCCATTGCAACTCATTATTACAAAGAAATTTACATGAAAATTAAAAATTCACAAGGGAGCTGAGTACAGTGGTACACGCCTGTAATCCCAGCAATATAGGAGGCTAAAGTAGGAGGATTCCAAGTTTGAAGTCAGCCACAGCAATTTATTGAGACTCTGTCTCAAAATAAAAAGGCTGGGGATGTAGCTCATGGGTAAAGTACCTTTGGGCTCAATCCCAAAAATAAATAATGCAAAAGTAAATAAATCATAAAAAAAGGGTTGGAGATGTAACTCAGTGGTAGTACGCATGAGGCCCTAGTACTGCCCCCGCCCCCCCAAAAAAAGGCACAAAGGGCATGCAGATTTTAAAACTTTTAGGAAACTCAGCGCGGAGGCAGGAGGATCACAAGTTACAGATCAGCTTCAGCAATTTAGCCAGGCCCTAAGCAACTTAGTGAGAACCCTGTCTCAAAACTAAAAATAATAAAAAGGGCTGGGGATTAGCTCAGTGATACAGTGCCCCTGGGTTCAATCACCAAACTAGGAGCAGCAGGGATGGAAATCCTTGAGATTCTCCTGCCTCAGCTTTCCAAGTAGCTAGCAGTATAGATAGGTGCCACCATGCCCAACTTCTTCTAGAATTTTATATCTCCCATAGATTTATCAATCTGTGGACAAACAATGATAATATATATCATTTTGCTCAGCCTTTATAGCTACTATTCAGCTGAGAAATCAGCTATCAGTCTTATTGCTCCTTTAAAAGTTATAAGGATTTCCCCCCTCAACTTTCAATATTTTCTCATTGTTTGTTTTTTAGCAGTTTAATTAAAATTTCTAAACATCTTTTTGGAAAAAAAAAATCTCAACTTTTTATTTTAGAGAAAATAACAGATGACAAGGAGACCATAGTTTCTCCTCAAAACCCCCAAACAAGCAAAAGGTTATATCAGTCTTCATTTTAATCTTGAGCATTGAGCCATTCTTTTTCTCCAATTAAGTGAACCTTCCACTTGAGGTAGTCTATGGATGACTGCTTCTAAATGTATCAAATATCTTAGAGAATAAGATCTAAAAAAATTGTATAACAGTGTTGATTGAAATTTTTACTTGATTATTTCAGTGTCTTCAGCCAACATTAATTATTTTGGGGAGGGATTACAGAGGATTGAACTCAGGGGTACTTGACACTGAGCCATATCCACAGCACTATTTTGTACTGTTTTTTAAAGACAGAGTTTCACTGCTTAGCGCCTCAATTTTTGCTGAGACTAGCTTTGAACTCATGATCCTCCTTCCTCAGCCTCCTGAGATTCTGGGATTACAAGTGTGTGCCACCATAACTAGCTTTAACTTTCTTAAATGTTTTTCTTCCAAGCTTTCCCATATTTCACACTTAAAATGACTAAATGTTTTAAGTAAAAAATCACTTTTTTGGCATCAAAAAACTTTCATGACTCTTTTTGGCTCTCTCTCTCAAGGTATCTTTGATCTCTGATTTTATTATTGTTTTGTTTTTTAAAGATGGATCTCACTGTTTCCCAGTCACAAACTTCTGGGTTCAAGAGATCCTCCTGCCTCATTCTCCCCAGTAGCTGGTACCATGCCCAAGGTTTTTCATTACTTTTTAGGGTGATGGCCTTGATGGAGAAGGATCCTTCTGTTGGCCACTGTATAAGCACTCCTCCTCAACATGAGCATGATTAAGTGAGATTCCTCTACTAGTTCTATTAGCATATTAGTAATATGCCCTGATTTAAAAGAAATATTTAAGAAACTTTATATCTAAATAAAGTCCTTGCTGTCCTTAGTTAGGAAAGGAGTATGCATACAAGAGGTTGTGACTAGTCTGGCAGAGGGGCCCAGGTCTGTAATCCCAGGGATTTAGGAAGTTAAGCCAGGAAGACTGCAAGTTAAAGGCCAACCTCAGCAATTCAGAGAAAATAACAGATGACAAGGAGATCCTCATCTCAGAATAAAAATTTAAAAGGGCTGGGGTAAAGCTTAGTAGTAGAGTGCCCCTGGGTTAAATCCCCTATACTGGGGGGATTTTTATCATCAGGAATTCCCCAGGAAACCTGGTTTTCCTCTTGGCCACTAACTTCTCCTAGGAATGACTTCTTCCTCCAACATCAGGGCTACGGTTTCCTGATTCAGCAGATCTCTGTGGAGTTTTCCAGTTACCGAAAAGCTGTATTGGATGCAAAAGTTCTTTGACAAATAAATAAATTTGCCTGTGCTACACAGGGGGGGGGGCGTGTATTGGGGATTGAACCCTGAAGAGTTTTACTACTGAGCTACATCCCCAACCCTTTTTATTTTGGGACAGAGCCTGGCTAAATTGCACAGGCTGGTCTCGAACTTGTGACCCTTCTGCCTCAGCCTGGCAAGTCGCTGGGGTTACAGACGTGTGCGACGACGACAGGAACATTTGCCTTTAAGGAAAAGTAATTTTAGGGGAAAAAAATCGGAGTGGATTTGATCAGTTACATTTAAGTCAGTTGTCTCCAAAATAGCAAATAATCAGACTAGGTAAATGAGTTAAGAAATACTTTTACAACTTTAAAAAAAAAACAACAGTAACATGTATAACAAGGATTCAATCAGGTTTATGTTCCAATAAACCCTGAAGGGAGGCAGTGTAGGACTCTTGTGCCGGTTTTACATGCGAGGAAACTGAGGCTGAGAAAGCCTACGTGGCTTGCCTCTTCTGCAGGCGTTCAATCTTGGGCGCTCTACTTTCACCTCACCTCCCCATGCGGTACCAGAGTCCCCTCACAGGTGACGGTCCCAAATCCGTCCAGCTCTTAAAGGCCAACGACTAAAGCAGCTTTCTGTCAGAGGGTACTTCCGTCTCCCGGTCCCAGCTGCTCGCGGTGGTCTCCTAGCGGTCACGAGTTGCATCTGGGAACCCGCCCCTCCGTCTGCTAATTGGGCAGCTCTTGGCCTCTGATTGGTTGTTCCCTTTCCGGCTCTCCAACACGGCCTGGACCAGCCGGATATAGGGGCAGGGCTTCCGCTTCCCCCTTCTCCCTCCTCCCGCTTGCCCTCCGATCGCAGTCGCCACCACAGCGGCCGCTGTCGGGCGCGGTGTCGGTGTGTCGGTTGGCTTGTCTCTCAACGTTGGTGTCTGTGCCGTTGAATTGCCCGCCATGGCTGAGCTAGATCCGTTTGGCGCTCCTGCCGGCGCCCCCGGCGGCCCCGCGCTGGGGAACGGGGTGGCCGGCTCTGGCGAGGAAGACCCGGCCGCGGCCTTCTTGGCGCAGCAGGAGAGCGAGATTGCGGGCATAGAGAACGACGAGGCCTTCGCCATCCTGGACGGCGGTGCCCCCGGGCCTCAGCCGCACGGCGAGCCGCCGGGGGGTCCGGGTGAGAGTGCGGACGCGTTTGCGGCGGGAGGACTTGGGAAACTCGGCCCAGAGTGGGTCCTAGAGCTTCCGTGTCACTCGTACTCCTGGCCGAACCAGGAGGTTAGCGAGGAGTGCAAAGAGGAAACGAGACCCCAGCCCAGTCATGCGGAAACCTGGGCTCGGGAAGCCTGACCGGTTCTGAGTGTGTCTGAGTGCTGCTGGTCGCGGAAGAGCGAAAAAGCAAAGAAAATAGGGTGACGGTCATGTTCGGGAGCTCGAAGAAGCCCGTTCGGTTCAACTTTCCATTAAGCACTTGCTGTGCATTAAGCTGATCTTTGAAGCAGCCGCATTGGCGCAGTTGGGCCAGACTTAAAGGCAAGTCTGAGCCCAGAAAGAACCAGTTAAGAAAGTAGAGCAGAAAAAATTAATAACAGTGGTACCGTTGTCTTTTAAGACAGAAACAAAAATGGTAATGCAAGTCAGCAGTTAAGCACTTGAGATGCAGTACTGAGTGTTGGGTTACAGGGAGGAACGAAGGAGTAAGGAACTGAAAAAAGATGGTCTAACCCTGAAGAAGGAAACCCCAGCCAAGAGAGAGAGGAGTTTACCATTGTTGAGAGTATCACACAGCTATGACTTTTGGAGCTCTTCTCCCTTTGGAAACAGCTTTGGTTTTCAGTATTGCCTTAAGGAGAAACCAAGATTGGCCTGGACCAATCAGGGAGGGGGAAAGAGGTGAATAGAGAGGGGAGTGTGACCCTTTCCCAGCGAAAAAAGGGACAGGATGCAGTTTGAAATTTTTAAATGCCTTAGCAGTGTGATGCTTAATGGTATTGGGGAAGTGTGCTCTGTGTATCTTTGAGACTCAGAAATCTCAAATTACTAAGCAGACAGAACCTTTTTTGGAGGTAAGGGGGTAGTTTGCAACCTCTGAATTTTTTTTATGATGCATTTTAGCATCTAAATTTTTGTACTACACTACCTTATAAACAAATCCACCCCCCAGTAAGAACTTATGTGAGAATATGTAGTATGCCTAAATATGCAATTTACAACAAGCAAGTAGGACAGAACTGGGTTGTGACCTGTAGACAAAAATGACTTTAAGCGATTATGGCTATAATCATTGAATCTTAATATTTGCCTGAGATTTTAAAAGTTGTACTTTTTAGATCCTTAGTTTACCTCTTTCACTTAACAGGAAACTGAATCCTAGAGAGAGAGATGACTTGATTAAAAAATAACAAGCTAGTAGCTGAGCCCCAAGTCTCAGCACCTTTAAACTACCACATTCTGTTGAAGTTTTTTTTAGCCAAGGTGTGATGGCATAAAAAAAAAGGCATTGCAGCTGTTCCTGGGTAGGACAAAATTGGGAGAAGTAGTACCCATAGTTAGAAGAATACTATGATTTGAGGACAGTGTTATTCTTTTTTTTTTTTTTCTTACATACATGACAATAGTGGAGTACATTACATTCATAATTATCCATTCACAGCACAATTTAACAGCGTTATTCTTGTTCACTGTTTTATCTGCATTATGTAGCAGGGTATCTGGTTGTCCACGTACTTCACAAAAGAAGTGGGCAGAGTGAGTCTTGTATCTATCATGCAGCTATTGGGGGTAGGCTGTTTGGGAAGATAAAAAAGAAGAGAAGAGTAGATATATGGGCCCTTTGTGTATCAAGCCTTCAGCAAAGGGAAGGAAAAGGATGATTGCTGACTTAGTTCCTGGGAAAGATGTTCTTAGTAAACTAAGCATTTAATGACTTAATGCCAGATCCCTGACAGTGTAATTGAGGTTGTTAATAGTGCAGGGTCAGCACTTCCTTTAGGAATTAGAGAACTTGTTGGATGTACACTAGTGATTACTGTCTGTCCTATCCTATGTTACTTAGTTGTAAGTTTAGCTTTGTGGTCTTCAGGCAATTTATATAACTATCAATGATTGCCAATCTCAGTTTACTTCTCTGTAAAAGGTGCATAATATATTTCACATAGTGTTTTGATGAATACTAAAGAGTATCTCTGAGTGCTTACCTGGTGTATGGTAAGCATCCATCCTTGGGGGAAGTTCCAAAGATGGAGGATGGGCACAAGCCCAAAACAGGGTTGAGTCTTGGTGATCCTCAGGTGATCCAAAGAAGAGACATAAGTTTGAAGGTAGGAGGTAACCAACCTGGATGAAGTAGCTTGGGGGATATTGAGAAGAATGAGTGGTCAAAAAGGAAACAGCACAAGTGAAATTAATTGAAAACCCCCCATCATGAGGGCTGATGGGGAGGAGAACAGTGATTTTAAGTAGCTACAGAGAAATATAGCAACAAGGCACTATTTGTTATTTCTGACAAATCCTTTATTGGAGGAGAAAGAAAAGGGGTAGATGAATTGAAGGGAAGCTTTCTGGAGGGACAGTAATTTTATTGGTAGCACTGGTAGAGAGAAATTTAAGGAAACTTTATGCATAATATTTAAGTACATTGTACATTTATGTATGCCAAGAACTTTATATACTTTGAGATCTATGCAGTAACTCTAAGCTAAGGGGTAGTGTCATCACATTTCAGATGAGAACTGATCACTGTGGAAGTTAAGTAACTAAGGTAGCAAGCTAATCAGCGGCTCAAACCTGAGTTGGCTTGACTTGAAATGTATGGGGAATGTGAGAGGTTGAAGGTGGGTTTGGAAGTTTTTTCCGCTTTGGAAATTTACTCTGGCCCTTCTTTCTTTCTGGAGTTCCTAAAATGCCCTAGAAAATTTCCTCTGGATCATTGAGTTTTTTGTTTTTTAAATTTATTTATTAGGATCATTGAGTTGTTTCTCTTAGCTGTTCTCATAAGTTAAGGTCCCTAGATGTTCTTTTTGTATGTTTCTTTAACGATGGACTCTCCTTTGACTTGGTTTAGTTGCTGATTCATACAAGAATGTCAGTACTGTAGTACATAACTGATGAAGAGCTCAAAGCTCTGGATAAGTCTTCAGACCTAAAGGACAGGCAGCATGTGATTTAGGAGGAATGGGGGAGGGTTGTTTTTAGTTTTGTATAGGGAGTAGTGATCAAAGTCTCTTCTTTTGAAAGTGGCCCTGGGCTGGAATATATTAACTGGATAATAGGTATGTTAGCTGTGATATATTAACTATAATGTAGACTTAGCCAGAGTAACCAATGTGTTCTCTAGCATTCAAACTATCTCACTCTTTTAATCCCAAATAGATTAAAGATAGAAATTTTTTAAAGTACCAGAAGAAAAGTGAATATCTGTTTCACAGTAGGAAAGACCTTCAGCATAAAAGCAGATGTAGAAATCAAAGAAAAAGTTAATTATGACTACATACTACATACAAAGTGTTAAACATTAAGTAGTATTTCTAGACACCAAAGGCCATAAGCCAAATTAAAAGACAAAATGGAAAATATTTGCAATATGAAAGTACTACTAATAGAGAATACAAAATATAGCCAAAAAAAAATTTAGGCAAAACTCTGGTAAAGAAGAAACTCAAATGTAGATGTTAATTTATCTGGTAGGTAATAAGATTGGCACAGCAAAGCCTCCATGAAGGTTTTTTTTTTTTTCCTGCTTTCAGATTAACAAAAATTTAAAAACACAGTAGTCTATAGTATTAATGAAGGTCTGAGAAATGGGGTACTCATGAGCTGCTGCTATTAGTAATATAAACTAATAGGCTAATAGGGGCAAATGATTTAATGTTTTACAAGTCTTTAAAATATGTATCATAAAAATAATAAAATATGTATATTCTGTACCCAGCAATTCTTTATCATTTGATAATTGATGTCATTGATGTGCTATCAAAATACTTTAATTCACTTTTTGATAAACTTTGTTTTCTAAAACTTGATAGAATGTTTTAAAATTAAATGGGTAGGTGGCACACAAACAGCATAAAGTAATAGAAGACCATTTTTTTTTTTTTCCGGTGCTTTCATAAAGTACAGAAGTGCCTGTGTTTAAGCAAAAGAGTTAAACAGTTGGAAAATTAATTAAGGAAATATGGAAAGTATATTGAAATAATCAAGGTGTGTGCGTGCGTGTGCACACACACACACACACACAAATATATATATGCACACACACAAACACAAACCAGTAGTTGAAACAGATCAAAGGTAGCTGAGGTTTGTTGCTTTGGGCTTAGATCCTATGGTTTGTATTCTTATTATCAAATTAACAGATGATCTTTCCTGCCATGATGGCTTGCTCAGGTTTAACACTGTCTTTTGTTACAGCTGCTGCTGCTGCTGCTGCTGGGGACTTGACCCAGGGCCTCACACCTCAGCTACATCCCAGTCCTATCAAACGTTTAAAGGCTGATTATCTAATGTGCATTTAATGTTTATTATTTTAAACATAAAAATAAGTTAAAAAGAAAATAGTTTCATTCATTATCTGCTCTTTCAAGAATACCTTTTCTTCTCTTAAGGAACCCTACATGTTCCAAGGTTATTTATGAAATGTTGATACATAGAGGTATGTTGCAAGAATTAAAAGTTAATATATGTGAAGGGAAGTGTTTAACACTGTATCTGGCACACTGTAAGCAATAAATAGTAGGTGGTTTCTTAGTAAAAAAGTTGAAAACAATATCACCAGGCATGGTGACACACATCTGTAATCCCAACTACTCAGATGGCTGAGGCAAGAGGATCGAAAGTTCAAGACTAGTCTGGGCAACTTAGCAAGACTGTTTTAAAATAAAAATAAATAAATTTTAAAAAGGACTGGGGATGGGCTGGAGATGTGACTCAGCGGTAGTGCGCTCGCCTGGCATGCGTGCGATGTTGGGTTCGATCCTCAGCACCACATACAAATAAAGACGTTGTGTCCACCGAAAACTAAAAAATAAATATTAAAATTCTCTCTCTCTCTCTCTCTCTCTCTCTCTCTCTCTCTCTCTCTCTCTCTCTCTCTCTCTCTCTCTCTCTCTCCCCCCCCTCTCTCCCCTCCTCCCCCTCCCTCCCTCCCCCCCCCTTAAAAAAAAAAAAAAAGGACCGGGATGTGGCTCAGTGGTTAAACACCTCTGGGTTCAATCCCCAAACCACAAAATTAAAAGGGCTGGGGACATAGCTTGATGGTAGAACACTTGCAGAAGCCCTGGGTTTAATCCCCAGTACTGCCCCCATCTCCCTCCCCATCCCATCCAATTTTTTTTTTTAATGATATAGATGAATGGATTATTAAAAAACATTCATCGTGTGTGAGGAAAAACTAAAAGTACAGAAACCTGTAGAGATTGATGATGGGATTACATGGCATTTTCTTCTGTTTTTATATTCCTTTTTCTAAAAAATAATAACTATTTTAATATCAAGAAGAGCATGATAGAGAAATGATCTGTAAGTTTTCAGTGCTCCCAAAGCCAGGGGCAGGGAATTAGGAGAAATAAGAGCACTAAAAAGTGAATAAAATGTTAGGATTGTTTGATTTGAAAATAGGTAATTCAAGTTGGGTTTAATTAGGAATCAGGAAAGTTAAAGGAGTGGTTTGATGAAATCTTTGCCTGTTAGAGGGGAAAACAAGGTTGAGAGCCCCCTTGCCCCAGGCCTCTAGGTAAGCTGTGGTGTTTTTCATGTATTACCCTTCAAGAGCCTCAGAATGTGGTCCACCATAACTACCTGGCATTCCTGTTTATATCCCAGTTTCTTGTATCTTTCAGGTTCATCTCTTCTCATTTTCTTCTACCTAATGTAATAAGATAGTCACTGAAGTTTGAAAAATTGGGATAAAATAATAGAAATCCTACACAGTAGGTAGCAAATTAGCTAATAGATAATAGAGGAGGTCGTTAGAAGCTAAGGTTTTATGGCCATACTGAGGTTTTCAGGAAAAGGCAGGGTAACTCTTTCAGAGGGACTGTGCAACCCTTCCAGACCTCCTCTCTGAGGGCTGTTGTGTTGGCAGGGCTTAGAAATTCATGGTGATTGGGTAACAGAATTAGTGAAACACAGAGAAGGTTTTAAAAATCAAGTCATTGGTTTTAGTGGGGAGTAGTAGATTGATTATAGAGTTTGCTATCCTGAAAGATTATCCTCAGTTCCAGGGAATTATTACCAGTTCAGGAATGCAGGCCTAGTATTGCCAGATCTTCTCTCTGCTTGCCTCTTATTCTTTACCTACCCTGCCCAAAACTCTGATTTTTTGAATATTTTTTACTTAGTACTGTTTTTAATTCAAATATGTTTAGACTGTAGAACCCTTTTCTGCTAAATGGACAAAAGGTATAGATAGGCCTTACTTATTAGAAAGACACTTCATATTTTTTTATTTTTAGTTGTAGATGGACACAATATCTTATTTATTTATTTATTGTGCTGAGGATCGAACCCAGTGCCTCTCCCATTCGAGGCAAGCACTCAACCACTGAGCTACAACCCCAAACCCCACACTTCATATTTTTGAAATGTACTTTCTCATTTAACTCAGAATAGTTAATGGTGCCGCACAAAAAGGCTGGATTGTATATCATATTTTTTGAGTTTTTAATATATCATACTTTTTGGGTTTTATGATTTATATCCTTGAAATACTGGTTTAATTTGGTATGCTCAAATCATAATTGTTTTAGACTAATTCCAAATGGTCTAGAGAAATTAAGTTTAGGGCTGGGGATGTGGCTCAAGTGGGAGCGTGTTCGTCTGGCATGTGTGAGGCACTGGGTTTGATCCTCAGCACATTAAAAAAATAAAATAAAGATGTTGTGTCCACCTAAAACTAAAAAATAAATATTAAAAAAAAAAGTTAACATGTTTCAATTGTAGACCCTTTGGTACCAGACCTACTCCATCCATATAGTGGAGATTCCTGATGCCCAAAGCAGCACCTTAGTTTGAAACTAAAGCTCCACATCTCTGTTCACTGTTGATTTCAGGCCAGATTTTTCTTCTGCATTGTTTAAAACTTTCATAGAGTAACACTGTTCCTCTATGCAGCTCTTCTTCCAGGCTTCCATTTGTCACCTCTCTCAGCCAGGAAACAGAATCTTAAAAGGTTTTGACCTGGTAGCTTGGACAGATTTGTCTATATTTTGGTGAAGTCTTTGTCATTTGTGTGTAAGTACATCTTAGTTTCATAAAATAAAAAATCATTACAATCTAGTACCTACCAGAGGGGTAGCATTTAGTAGCTCAGAGTCCTGCAGTATCCAATACTGTGTTCCACTATATTGTCCTTTGACCCAATATTTGACCAATCCTGGTTGATAGATTAACATTTCATGTCTTACAGATGCTGTTGATGGAGTGATGAATGGCGAATACTACCAGGTAAAGAGTACTCTGATTATGTTGAATGATGATTGAGAGTCTTCCTTTCTTGTGAATTGAATTATCTAGAAAGAGATTCTAGTCTTTTGACTTTCCTGGATATATTAGTAGTTGGTATATTATCTGCCAAAGTGAAAGGACTTAAAAAGTGGTGGCATTGATAGGAAGAACATTCTTTTAAGATGTAATTAACCTGGCCCTAGTATTATCAACCTTGATTTTCAGGAAATAATCCTTTATGATGATAAGAATGGCTATTTAAGTCTTTATCCATTTTTCTGTTAGCTCCCAAATCTTACCTACAACGAAGTAGAGCCACTGCTGCTGGGCATGGTGGGGCACACCTGAAATCTCAGCTACTTAGAAGGTAGATGCAGGAAGTTTGCAAGTTTCAAGGTCATCCTCTGCAATTTAGCAAGACCCTGGCTTAAAAAGGGATGGGGATATAGCTTTAGTGTTAGAGCACTCTGGATTTAGTCTCCAGTACTGGTGAGCGAAATTAATAAATAAGAGCTACCTGGGCTGGGGATGTGGCTCAAGCGGTAGCGCGCTCGCCTGGCATGCGTGTGGCCCAGGTTTGATCCTCAGCACCACATACAGACAAAGATGTTGTGTCCGCCAACTAAAAAATAAATATTAAAATTCTCTCTCTCTCTAAAAAAAAAAAAAAAAAAAAAAAACTACCTCACCTCCCTACCCAGTGACTCTTCATTTGCCTGCCTTTTCATCCTTCTGTCCCTTCTTTTGGGAGGAGGAAGAGGAGTAACTCACCTTCTTTTGGATTATCTTTCTTAGAATTTACTATTTTGTAAATTGAATGATATTAAGTGACCTTTTTCCTGAATATTATAATGGCTTTTAGAATTTGTAGGCTCTAGGTCTTGCTTTGCTATGTACCTATCTTGTTTTTTTTTTTTTGAAGATATCATATAATATGGTGTTGAAAGAGGAAACAAACTGCTAATATGGTTTTCTAATAGGCCCATTACCCACCCACCGCCAACTTTTCTATCATCCACTCAGATCTCACTAATTAATCAGGTCAGATAGCAACCATTCTGCTTCCTTCATGAGACTCTTTAAGAATTCAGTGCATTATTGGGCCTACTTTTTCTTCAGTTAGGCACAGGGTCTCTGGTCTAATTCTTAGGTCCTTGATCCACTTTGAGTTGAGTTTTGTGCAAGGTGAATGATAGGGGTTTAGTTTTACTTTGCTACCTATGGATTTCTAGCTTTTCTAGCACCATTTGTTGAAGAGGCTATCTTTTTTTCCATGTGTATTTTGGGCGCCTTTGCTAGTGTGAGATAACTGTATGTATGTGGGTTTGTCTCTGTGTCTTCTATTCTGTACCACTGGTCTATGCCTTTTTGGGCACCAATACCACACTGTTTTTGTTACTATGTCTCTATAGTATAGTTTAAGGTCTGGTATTATGATGCCCCAATCTGTCAACAAATATATGAAAAAATATGTTTAACATCTCTAGTAATTAGAGAAATGCAAATCAAAACTACTCATTAAGATTTCTTCTTACTCTGGTCAGAATGGCTGTTATTAAGAATACAAGAAATAAGATTTGGCAAGGATGTAGGGGAAAAGGCACACTTACACATTGCTGGTGGGACTGCAAATTGGTAAAGCCAATCTGGAAAGTATATGGAGATTCCTTAAAAAACTTGGAATGGAACCACCTTTTGACCTAGCTATCCCATTCCTTTGTTTAAACCCAAGGGACTTAAAAATGGCATACTACAGTGATGCAGTCACATTAATGTTTATAGAAGCACAATTCACAATAGCTAAAATGTGGAACCAACCTAGATGTCCTTCAGTAGGTGTTTGGATAAAGAAACTGTGGTATATATAGACAATGGAATATGAGAATGGAAAAGAGAATAAAATTGTGGCATTTGCAGGTAAATGGATTGAGGTGGATAATATCATGTTAGGTGAAGTAAGCCATCCCCCAAAAAAACAAAGGCCAAATGTTTTCTCTAAGAAGTAGTTGCTAATCTATAGAGGGTGCATGGATGATTGCAGGAATTTTGGATTGGGCAAAGGAAAGGGAGGTGGGAGGGGAGGGGCTATGGATATAGGAAAGACAGTCGAATGAGACGGACATCATTACCCTAGGTACATGTAGATTGCATAAATGGTGTGTACAATCAGAGAAGTGAAAAATTGTGCTCTATTTGTGTACAATTAATCAAAGAGCATTAAGAATTCAGTGCATTAATGTTGAAACCTATCAGTATGTGAAGTTGTTAATTTTAAGGTAATTCTTAAAACATTTATACAGCAGCCTCCAGTGTTGTGTGTATCCAGAGGTTCTAATTTTTTGAAGCACAATTCAGAAAGGAGTTTTTGATACTGATAGAACATTAATTGTGTTTTGTGTTAAGGAGACTAATGGTCCCACAGACAGTTATGCAGCTATTTCACAAGTGGATCGATTGCAGTCAGAACCTGAAAGTATCCGTAAGTGGAGAGAAGAGCAAATGGAACGCTTGGAAGCCCTTGGTAAGGAATCCATCTGTCTTTGTTAATCTAGACTCTATTTTTATGCATTTTATCTTGAATTAGCCATAGTGTCCTTGTCTGGTGGGGTTTTTGTTGTTTGTTTTTTTGGTTTGTTTTTGGTGTAATTGGGTTTGAACCAAATTCACTTGCTTGATCTTTGGGGAAATCTTTCTCAATCTAAAGATCACAAGGCCACTGACATTGAGATGCTTAGCTCTGTTGTGTGAGGAGTATGGTAGCCCAGAAAGCTTCCTCTACCAGGAAGGGCACAGTGAAGTTGTGGAAAGAGAGAGCCCTGGACTTGCTATGAAAGGCTGGGTTCAGGGCCCAATCTTACCTTAACCTTCTGTGGGCACCTGGTTAAACTTCAGTCTGTCATCATCCGTGAAAGACGTGTGTAACTGATCTCCAAGGATAGTCTGAGGTGGTATTTATGAAAGTGCTTGGTAAACTTCTTGATGGTATTGTATCCACATGAAAGACATTTACAGTCTGTCATTTGAAGGCTTAGTTTAAGGTAATGCTTACAAAGAGAATGTGAGATATGCAAGAAAACATGCACAATTTGTTTTTCTTAATATCTCTATAAGATAAGTTCGTACAGGTTTATGGATGAAGAAGTAGATAGTATAGGTAAAATAAGTATTTAAAACACATAATTAAGAAGTAATAAAGAAGAATTTCAGCTTGAGTCTTTATTGCTTCAAGGGCCACATCCATGCCTGTGTTGCTTTCTAAGCAAAGTGGGAGTACATAACCATAAGGCTGGGCAGGCCAAACCTAAGATCAGTGCTAACCAATCTGGCCTCTGGTAAAGTGATGTGTATATGGAGAATCAGGTAACCAATCAGATTGGTTCAATATCAGGAAAGATCTCTTGCCTATATCTGGTGCATTGGTGAGGATATAATCCGTGGTTTAAAACACAGAATAGTTGGATAAACAAGGAAAATGAACATGTTTACAACTCCCTTGAATGTTTCCTAGAAATAGGCATTCTCCTATGTAACTACAATGTCATCAATATTATTCCTTAAGAACCAATGATTTTCCAGGCACAGTGGCACATGCCTGTAACCCCAGAACTAGGGAGGCTGATACAGGAGCACTGCAAGTTTGAAGCCAACCTCAGCAACTTTAGTGAAGTCCTAAGTGATTTAGTGAGATACTGTCTCAAAATTTAAAAAATCAAAAGGGCTGGCATTGTGGCTCAGTGGTAAAGTGCCCTGGTTAAATCCCCAATTCCCTGTCCCCTACCCCCATAAAAGAAGAAAACAAATGGAAAAAAAAATGACCCTGTAAAAACATAATTCCTTATTTTTCAGCTGGAGAACCGACATCTGGAAATAGGAACAGACTTGATCCAGATAATATAGCCAGTTATTGCCAAATCTTCTATCTCTGGTCTAATTTATATGGCTTTCAGAACAAAGACACATTTAAGTTTAAGCTTATATATAGCGCACTCATAATAATTCTTTGGAAATATTTGGTATCTGTCTGTCCAGTATGATAGCCACTGACCACATATGACCATTAAGTACTAGAAATGCAGTTAGTGTGCTGGAGATAACTGAATTTTAGAACTTTAAACATATGTAGCTATGTATGACTGGTAGCTACTGTATTGCACAATGCAGCTTTAGGAATACAAAAATAGGTCTTCAGGTTCTAGCAATCTTGATCCTTGCTTCTTGTTTTTTATGTCTTTTGGTTAGACTTGGAAGCAAGTACTGCTGAAGTTATAGAACCCAGCTTTTGTCTTTTATATTTTATATTTTTCTAAAGTTTAGCAATGATTGTCTTCTCCATTGAAAGTATACTATGGTTGTAGAAATTTTCATTTTCTTTTTCAATAATCAAATTGGGTGCCTTGGGAATTCTCCCAAAGAGTTTTCTTTCTTCTTTCTTTTTTTGTACTGGGGATTTAACTCAGGGGTGTTCTACCAATGAGCTATAACTCCACACACCCCCACCTACCTCCCGCCACTCACTTTTTAAATTTTGAGGCAGGGTCTCGCTGCATTGCCAAGACTGGCCTTGAAATTGTGATCCTCCTACCTTTACCTCCAAAGTAGTGGGATTACAGGTATGTGCCACTGCACTTTCCTTGAAGAGTTTTCTTAACTCAAGATGCCATCTTGAGGAACGTTAGACATTTGGCCTTGCCTTTTTATTGAACTGAATTTGTCCACAAATAAAATGTTTCTTCAGTTTCACCTTTTTCCCTGCAAGAACTGTGAGAAAGCACAAGATGCTAAAAATAGAGGGCCAGTATCGGTGGTTTTCAGCTTAGTGCTGGCTGCATTCTCAAATAATTTCTTTCTGTGAACAGTAATAAGAATGGATAGAGAAGAAGGCCCCTCTCAGTGAGCCTTGCTCTCTAAAGGGACTCTTTATACTTTCCTCCTTTCCAGACTCAAAAGAGATTGCATTTAGGCTCAGATCCCATCAAGCTAAGCACTGAGGAATTCTTACTGCCAGTGGCACTTCCTTTTATAAAAAAGCCAGAGGACAATTTAATGCTTTTGCCTAGCATGTGTGAGGCATGTCACCTGCGTCAGTACTTGTGACATGTATTTCTTTATCTCCACTGTTAAAGAGCTGGGGCCTTCCAAGAAACAGGTAACGTGAAGACCCTCTCTTAAAACCCCAGTTCTTGTGATCAAGTTAGAAAGTTAGAAAGATTTCAGACATGTCATTCAGAGTAATAGGACTGAGTTTATCAACCGGAATGGGAAAGGGAAAAGGGACACACTAAAGGGAGAGTGTGGGTCCTTTTACAGGGGAGAGGGACAATGTGCCTCTCTTGCACGCCAGTTTTATTGGTGACCCAGAGAAGTTTCCAGAGGGTCCCAGCCAGGCCTACCTCTTGACTTTCGACTGACAGCAAGGTGACATCAGACTTCAAGTCCCCACTGTCATGGCATCTCTAGGTCACCTTGGCCCTTGTTGACTGGTTCTAATTGGATTCTTTAACCATACATTCTTACAGATTTTATGGTTAGGAGGAATTATCCTTATCTCCTAGAGTTTCAGGATGGATCTGGTCACAAAATTCTCCTTGGTTCCTCCCACTGACATTATCTTGGGCCTGCATTTCTCCTATAGTTAGCTGATAGTTTGCTGAGGAATGCGACATATCCTGTTTATTTAGGCCAGGCAGGGCTGCAGGTAAATTCTTGGAAAAGAAGGCATTTGGGGGTTAGCACAGTGGGCCCATTTTATAGAATTACTGTCTTAACCTTATGTTCCCACGATCCTCATCTGTCTATTCCATAACACCACTATCGTAAGTCTCTTCAGCTAATTGGCTTAGGGAAAACCATGTTTAGTTCTTTATATTTGAGAATCCAATCTAACCCAAAAGGTGTGTTTTCTCGCTTCATCTCTAGAACTTTTTGGGTTAAACTCTTGATGGTGATCCCACACCCAAACTCTTGCAGTTTTCTCTCTTGGGGTTTCTTTGCTAGCTCTGTCTCGTCTCTTCCATGAGCTTAATCTACAGTCTGAGCTCAGTCTGCATATGCTTCCTCTCCCCATTCTCCCTCAATTTAATTCATTTTGTTTGTGAACAGGTCCAACTAATGACCCATCAACTTTGTCAGTGGACTAGGATAAAATGTAGTGAAAGATAAGGAATAGGATCATGAGCTCAAGAGTTGGTTGTGTGCTCATTTTGGCAGCACATAAACTAAAATTGGAATGATACAGAAAAGAATAATATGGCCCCTTTGCAAGGATGACACACAAATTCATGAAGCATTTTTCAAGTTTAAAGGTGGATTTGGTCATGGTCAGCCACCCCAGGAAAATTGCAGGGGATTATATTGTGTTGAATAAAGAATTGGTTGTACAAAAAGAGAAGATATAATTTTATCCTCCCCTTCCCACTATTCTCCCCACGCTTATACACATGTGCCCACACCCACCATAAATTCAGTAAGACTACAGTAGACTGATGAACTTAAATTTGTGCTTTACCTCATTATATTGTCATTTATATTCCTTCCCTTCAAAGATGCCAATTCTCGGAAGCAAGAAGCAGAGTGGAAAGAAAAAGCAATAAAGGAGCTAGAAGAGTGGTATGCGAGACAGGATGAGCAGCTACAGAAAACAAAAGCAAACAACAGGTGAGTCCATGATGTTCTACTGTAGCTTATTTTCCAAGACTAAATCATATCCATTTTCTAGTATCCAGTCCAGGCTCTTGGCTGCTGCCTCTTTCAGTGTGAAATAGCTTTGAAGAGGTTTTCAAGAAAGTGCTTGAAACAAAGGTTGCAAGTCTCCTGGATCCTGTCAGCATAATTCCACCTGTTCTATAGCCATTCTAACTTTAGTGAGTTCAGATCTTTTAAGAGTTTGGTTTGCATTAGCTGTATTGTATTTCAGGAAAAAGAAAGTAATTTCATGGGTTAAGTTCATGATGTGGAAAAAAATGGAACACTGAAACAAAAGGTCAGTTTCATGAATGTACTAGGATCTCATCTGTACTTAGGACATAATTATAGACTTGGACATGGTGCATTGCCTAAACACAACACTGACTTCTGAAAGATGCATAGTGAAGAGGTCCATCAGCATGTGAACGTGCTCTTGTAATTAGGGAGCTAAGGAAGTTTCAACACAGTGACTTCAGATTTAGATTCAGTGGGTATTTATCTGTGCTTTAAGAAAATCTTGAATTCTTCTTAAAAATACTTTTTTAAGATTCCCTTTAATCACTTCCTGAAGTTGAAGTAGTTATGGGGAGAAAATGGGGTGTTTATTTCAAGCAAGTGTCATTATCCATGGGTGACTCCTCAGGTCAGCAGCTGTGGTCTTTAATATGCTTTACTTCTTGGAAGTTCTTCCTTCTTGGAAGTAGCTCACAGAGGAATCTGCAGCCTGGCTTCCCTCAGGGTAGGCACATTGGCTTGCTTTCTTCTGCTGAATTCAGAGTCTACCTTTAACTGAGTATTTGTCACTCCTCCCACTTCAGTGTAGAAGCACGCCAGACTGAGCCTGGGATATTTTTAATTTTAAGGGTAGAGCGTTAGGTTCCTAAAGCAGATTGGGTTAAAAGCCTTTATCTCTGGCAGCTGTATTCAGTAGAATCTGCCGGGAAGAGGGGGGGGGGCATGACTAACTGCTTTGCCAGCAGCAAATGCTGTTGTGGGGCAACTGTGACAGAATGGAGGGCCACTTTCTTTCATAGAGCCAGCCCTTCCTTCATTCTTTGAATCCCTTTGGACATCCTTGGTTCTATCAGCTCTCCAGTAGATGCCATAGCTCTTTCCTGGTCACCTTCCTTAGGGGGACACACACTCAGAGTGCTTGTCGGGTTCCATTTGAAATTTTGTGGCAACAATGTCTGTGTGTCTAGTTGCTGCAGGTGATGGCTGCAATCCAGCCTACCCAGGGCTGCTGTTGTGTTTGTGGTCAGCATGAAGTTCTGACATCTCTGGTCTCCTTTACCCTGTGCTTACTCAAGATGATTGCCACCTCCCGCCCGCTCCAGGTGCAAGTCCAGATCTGTAAAGAAAGATGAGTGGATGCAGTTATGTTCCCCAGCAAGCTGCCTCAGAACTCAGGTCTGCTCTGAAATACTTGCCAGAATATGCTGCCCTTCCCCGTGCAGGGTCTGTGAACCTTCAGCAACTTGACATACAGATTTTCAAACTTGATGAACATGTTAGAAAGTAGCTTCTTATTGCAGAAATTTCTTTAAGGCAATTTTGCTGGACTCTGAAAAGAAAGGGCTTCCTCTCTATGTATAGAATTAGGTGCTCTTGTAGATAGATAGATAGATAGATAGATAGATATGGGGTGGATCTCTCCAGGCTTGGAGATAGGGCTGTGGTGTCTTTCTTGGAATTGTAGAATGTTATGTTGGCTGTTCTCAGGTTTACCTCTCAAGTTCCAGAGAGGAGAAGGGACTGACCCACCCCACACTGAGCACATGGAACTGTTTAGAAAGCAGGTATTTACCTCAGAAACTGCAGCACAGGCCTGAACCTGCTTATGTAAAACTAGAGACATGCTAGCCACTGTCACCAGGGTCCTAGGACAGAAGGGATGATTTTCATACATCATTCCAGTGTTTGTCAGAGGGTAGAGGTGGCAGCTGTTTAAGATAGGGGACTTCTTCCGATGGCATATAACCGCCCCTGGAGGAGAGTCTAATATTGCTGACTTTCCCCATCCATGTTTGCCTCCACATTTTAGAGTCTAAAGGAATAGGTCTTATTAGTGTATACAAAATGACTCATCTTCTCTTGTCTGTCTGATTGTAAATATTGAATATTTTTAGAAAAGAAAATGGGGTGTTTATTTCAAGCAAGTGTGATTCTCCATGGGTGACTTCTGCAGCACCTGGATGTAAGGGGACCCCAGAAATAAGGCAGAAAAGCAGAATTTGAAAGTGGGGTATGGGAATAGAAAGACATCTAGTTAATTGTGTGTCCTTAGTTCCCCTTCTCTTAAGTTGCCCTTACTACTCAGTTGCCAAGGCATTGGGAGCATATCCAAGCCAAGGCCCTGTGCTAGGGGATGGGGGTCGGGCAAGCAGTAGGCAGGTGGAGTCCTTGCCCTGCACACAGAATCTGTTGTCTTTTAGTCCCTAGACTGCATCTCCCTTTTTATCCCAAGTCAGGGCCTAAATATCACTGTACAAGCACGTGAATAATTCAGTGACAGTCTGACAGAATGGAATTCCCTTTCTGGAGGAGTCAAGTTAAAGCATTGACTGTCTTCTGCAGTTCTCTTATGGAAAAAAACTCAAAAACATGTTCTTTTCCAAGCCAGAAGAGAAACTTTTCCCCCTGCCACAGGTGGCTTTTGTGCTGAGACTTTTCAGCTCTTCTGAGGCTTAAAAAGGTTTGGAGGATCCTGATTCTCCACAGTGCATTCTCAGTGACACATTTTCCATGCCCATTTTGGGGCTGTTTATAGAATGAAGTTCTGTATTGTATTTAGGCTTCTGGGAGCTTGTCAAGTAGTCAGGAATCCTCCTCCTTCCCCTCTCCTGGCTTCCCTAAGCCCCACCCTGCTGAGGCTTGCAGTTGCCACTTTCAGATCCCTCTTACTGAGTGAAGAGCAAACAGGTGTGGCTGTCTGCACTTGGTATATAGTTTCCTGTTTGTTCTTCAGGGGCTGTGCTTGTCACTGACTGGCTCCTTAGTCTTGGGGCTAACTGACATCAAGCCTTTTGTTGTAGCAGTGATCCCTTGACAGGAATCATAAAACCTTTATTCTCTTCCATTAGGAGCAAGTGGCAGTTGGAATTAATTTTCGTTGAGCCCTTTGTGTAAAATAAAAGGATGCGAGTTTACAGCTGGCCTGTGTTGCCCTGCCCTCCCACTCACTCAGCCCACTAACAGCTCTCTGCTTCCCTGCTGAGTTATTTTTACAATCAGTCTGCTCTTTTTGCTTTCTCTGAATTTCCACAAAATACCTCTTATGTATAAACCAAAATGGGAAAGACAGAAGGGTATGTGTGAGTTTAAAATAAACTGAAATTAAAATTACTAGATTTTGCCTTCAAATAAATAAGTGCACTTAGGTTAATGATTAGGCATGATTATCCTTTAAAAATGCCCCTTTCATTTGCCCACTCTAAATTGACCTGGCAAAGGATGGGCCAAGACTCCTTAAAGAAAATTCCCAGCCTGCCACAGTGGGTGAGGTGGCTGGATCCAGAAGTTAACCTACCTCTACCCAGTATGCCCCCTTCTTTCTTATCTCAGACCCCTGCCCTGTTGATCGACTTGCCTGTCAGCATGAGCTAAGGAGGGATGAAGTTCTGGATTCTGGATTGTACTTCATCAAAACCAGTTAGGTCTGGCATAGAAATGCGCCAGCTTCTTGAGCAGAGAGCCTTGCTCCGGGACAGCCTTAGCAAGGGACAGATCCCAGGACCTCCAGCTGCTTTTTCTCTGAGACAGGACTTTTGAAATGATGATGTGTGTTCCCATGATATTGAAAATGTATTCTACCCAGCCAGTGTGGTAAAGAAATGGTTGGATACTCCAGGATTTGGGATTAAGTCTTTGTGACTGAGTATATCTGGTGCATGGTCTTGTTCATGACCAGTAACATTTTACTGAGACTGGCAGAAAGGTGGCATAGCTTTCTGAGCATACACAAGCTGGGAAGCAGCTTTACTGTACAGTGAAAAGAACCCAGGCTGCCTTGGCTGTGAGTTCTGAACCCTGCCACTGTGCTGCAGGTGAGCAAATCACTTCTCTCAGCCTCAGTTAATTCATCTGTAAAGTGGGGTGAGAGCACTCAGTGGCACATAGGTTATTGAGAATTGAATCAACATAATAATATATGAAAGGACTTAGCCCAAATATGCTTAATAAATATTGCTGGGGCAGCCCCAGAGCTGAAGCTGCTGTGCTCACTCTGGGAGGAGCCCCATGCTGGAAGCCTCCTGGGGATTAGGATGAAGCCTTGGGAGCAGCTCCCTAGAGCCCAGTTGCACCTCTATTGTGGATATTAGATGTTTCTGCTTCTCAATGTTCTCTCTTTTTTCCTGCCTGCTTGCCTGCCTTTTGGACTTCTTGCTGTCTAGGGTGGCAGATGAAGCTTTCTACAAACAACCCTTCGCTGACGTGATTGGTTATGTGTATGTTGCAAAACTAATTCCTTTTCTTGTTTTGATTCTTTCTACCTTTTGTTTAGAGTTAATGTTCCTTTTATGTCACAAGTTGCTTTGCTTTTTAAAATATTTCAAATTGGCACTGTGGGGATTGCCTGAGTGTTGATAAACTAGGGTATGATCCATTGTTAATCTTGCAGAATTGTGACTCCCTGCACCCTCTGATGATCATTTTTCATATTTGGGGTTTTGGAGGGAAGTGAGTTATTTCCCTTTGAAAAATACAGGTCCTTCATGATCTTGTCAAGGACAGGTTTGGGACTTGGGGTGGACTCTGACCTCTTGCTGTTGTTACCACCACTGCCACTTTCAAGCTCCTATTGTCTGTCTGTCCCCAGGTGGGAAGGAGAAGTCTCCCACCTGGGAGCAGGTGAAAATCCCAGATTAGGAGCCCCAGTGAGTAGCAGTGGGGTATCTGCTTTTCTATACTGAGTCCTTCACATAATAGGCCCGCTGCCTATTCCTCAGACAGAGGAATTCAGTGCAGAGGGGATTGTCTCTGATGGGTGTTTGTCATTGTTTCTCTGTAGTCTCACATGTCAGAAATTCTATTTAGTGACCAGCTTTGAGGTCAAGATAACTGAAGCTGTCTGATATGGGCCACTTCAGCTTTTCTCCCCCATACTGCATCATTCCTGGAAGATTTTTAAGGATTCAGGTCATCAAAGCAGTACTGCAGAAGACCTGGAAACAGTTCTTACTGTTTCCTCCTTAAAAATTAGGACCACTTTTTTATATAGGGGACAAGGGTGGAATAGAGAAGAGCCTGTAGAAGATGGATGGCAGGCTGAGGTCTATAGAACCTGGTTCATGACCTTGAGATAGTCACTTCATTAGAAGACAGAACTAGGTTTCCTGGGCCCCCGATGGTGCATTTGCAATGAGACTTGTGAAATGCTGGATTTACAGGTGGTGTTTGATTTGACTTTTGCACATTCTCTCTGGAGTAGAAATGGAGACTGGAAAGGTCGAGTCTGGTTTTGCTGGGCAGCAGGGTGGCCCATCAAAGCCAGCTGCACGTTCCCAAGCATAGTAAGAGTGGCAAGGGCATGTCTAGCTTACTGACCATCTGCATTGAGCTCATTCTCATTTTCTATATCTGACCTAAAGTTTCTCTCCTTGTTTCTTTTCTTCTCTTCACCTTTAAGCACAAACATAAACCATCCTTGCTACAGCCTAGAACAGTTAAGTAAACCTTTCTCACTGCCCCTAACTGTGTGTGCCATGAAGTCGCAGTGTTGTAGTGGCTCTGGGCTTCAGCGGTGTTTGCCACAGCCATCCCTGTGATAGTGCCACCCCTCTGTCCCCACAGACCGGTCATCTCCATTGCTTTTGCTTTGCCCGTGATGCTTGTTGGAGTAGATGAATATATTGTGTCTTCCTGCCTCTTACCACTGTTCTTTGAGCTATAGCCCCCACCAGTTAGTTCCCAATTGGGGATGGGCTGACCTTGATATAAAAGAATGTTGGAACAGCATCCTGCCAAAAAGCAGCTAACCTTGGCTCTCCTGCCAGTGTGTGTCCTGAGTGGCCCCAGGCACCTGGCTGGAGAGAAAATGGCAAACTTTGGCTGAAGAATGTCCTAACAAACCCCCTTCCAGAATGGCTTTAGTTTCTAGTGCCTGCTAGCATGGGAGCTTTGTCTTGAATTCCTTTTGATCTACCCTGTTTCTCTCCAGCCGTAGGAATAAATCTAGAGGTTATTGTGCAATGACCTGTGGGCTTTTTAGAAGTCTCAAAATTTCCTTGAAATCGGTACAGCCCAGCATAATCTTCAAGTTCTTGATAAGCCTGCTGCTTTGTTCTGGTTAATAAAAGCAGTGCTTAGCTGGCCAAGGACTTACTTTTATAATACTCCTTATGATGAGAGACAGCCAGACAGAGAGACAGTGAGCCCTGAACCAAACACCTGTATTCCACCATTTTACACAGCAGCCTGGGCACCCCGTGCCTAGGAGTGCTGAACATTGTCTGCCCCTGAGTCTCACCTGGGCCAGGGGTAGTTACTCTTAGGTAAACCAGAATGCCACTGAGTCAGGGATGAAGAGACAGTCACTTTTCTGTAGCAGGACAGCTGCCAGGTTGCTCAAAGGGGTTTCTGCCTTAAACCAACATATTGTGTTGTTGCTTCCAGGGCAGCAGAAGAAGCCTTTGTAAATGACATTGATGAGTCGTCCCCAGGCACTGAGTGGGAGCGGGTGGCCCGGCTGTGTGACTTTAATCCCAAGTCCAGCAAGCAGGCCAAAGATGTCTCCCGCATGCGCTCAGTCCTCATCTCCCTCAAGCAGGCCCCCCTGGTGCACTGAAGAGCCACCTGTGGAAACACTACATCTGCAATATCTTAATCCTACTCAGTGAAGCTGTTCACAGTAATTGGATTAATTATGTTGAGTTCTTTTGGACCAAACCTTTTGTCTTTAGAGTTGATCATTGTTTGTGATTGCATGTTTCCTTCAACTGTGTTCTCCCTGGCATTCAGAGAGGAGGGGGGAGGAGGAAGAGGAAGGGAGGGAAACTCCCAATAGTAGCCTCAACCTGTGCTTTTGTGCATTATTCTGAGAATAAATTTCTGTTTCAAACAATATACATGAAGCTTCTTTATTGACCTCAAGATGTGCTACAGTTTGGAGTTAGGCTTGCACGGATGAGGAATTAGGAATTCCCTTTTATCATTTTAAGGACTGAGTAGGAACTGCAATTGGGCACTTAACTTTGCCTTAATAAAATAGCTCCAAGTTTCCTGCTGTGGAATTCTTGGAAATTTTCTTTTTTCTTGTAGTGCTGGGAATTGCACCCAGAGCACTGTACATTGAACTACATTCATAGCCCTTTTTGTACTTAGTTTGAGATAGAGTCTTGCTGAGTTGCGCAGGTTGGCCTTGAACTTGTAATCCTCCTGCTTCAACCTCCCTCCTGAGTCACTAAGATTATAAGCATGTGCCACTGCTGGCTGAAATTTTCATTTGAAAAGGGAATTCTGTAATTAAAAATTAACCCTTTATTGCTTACCTAACACACAGCTCTGAATCATCTCACCAACGTAGACATTTTCTTGTCACCATCCCTTAGTTTAGGGTCCTGAATATTCATACACTTTGGATCAGCCAGTAAACCTGAGACAGGATAGCATGAATGTGTGGCTAGCACCATTTCTTAATTCCCGTAGCATATGGTGGGGCCTGTGCTATCCTAAGGCATTTGATTCATAGTTCTCGTGTAAAATTCTTCATCTAGACCTGGGCTGTCCAGTACTGTACTCACGGGGCACATGTAGCTATTTAGTTAAAAATATATTTTTAGCCCTAGTCACATTTCATATGCTCATTAACACCAAGTGTAGGTAGGTGGCATCCAAATTAGACAGTGTAGGTTATGGAACATTTCCATTATCTCAGAAAGCTCTCTAGAACCTTGCTCATCTTCACAACAGGTGCTTCTAGGAGACTGTGCTGAACACATTCATCATCTACCTGCAGAACCTGCTGTAATATGGTGCCTTTTAGTTGATATTCTAAGCAATTAGTAAAGCCATCTTTTAGTAACTTTTTTCAAGATATTTAATTGGTACATTATAATTATATTAATGAGATTCATTGTTATATATTCTCACAGTAGAACAATATAATTTGGTCAATTTCATTCCTTAGTACCTCCCTCCCTTCTATTTTCATAAGACACCCCTATCTTTTTTTTAAAAAAAAATAACTTTTCCATATAGTCATCTGTTTTTTGTTTTTTTTTTTTTTTTTTTAGTTGTAGATGGACACAATACCTTTATTTTATTTATTTTTATGTGGTGCTGAGGATCGAACCCAGGGTCTTGGATGTGCTAGGTGAGCACTCTACTCCTGAGCCACAACCCCAGTCCCATCTGTTATTTCTAGATTAGAGATAGAGGCAAACTCCTGTAACACCATACCCAAGAAGGGGCTTAGGTTTTGCCATTTTCAAGAAACTCCATCAACTCGCCAGTGCATAATTACGTGTGGATGGGAGAGGAACATTCATTACTTGCCCTTCTTGCTCCTCCTTAGGTAGGCTTTCCTTGGTCTGGTGCCCATTTCTGGTCCTTTTCTTCATTCCTCTCCTTGAGCCACCTCTGATCGCACTCAAGCAATCCCTGATGCTGACAAACCATTTGTTACTACTAGATCTTTGTAATGCCATTCAAGATGTCAAGAGTCCAATTTAAGCAGCAGTTCAAAGGCCTCTCTTCCACAGTGCTTTCACATATTCCCTCCCCTGAACTGCTTTGGCCCTCTACCTAGTGCAGCTTAGTTTTTTTGATATTGTTTTTGAGCCATCATATGGCCCAGTCCTACCTACCACACAGGGAATATGGCAACTTTAAGATGTAAAAAACTGGGCATGGTGGTGCACACCTGTCATTCCAGTGACTCAGGAGGTTAAGGTAGGAGGATCTCAAGTTTGAGGCTAGCCTCAGCAACTTAGTGAGACCCTGTCTCAAAAAGGGCTGGGGATGTAGCTCAGTGGTAAAGCACTCCTGCATTCAATCTCCAGTACCCAAAATACAATAAAATAAAAAGTAAACAAAATCTGTGCCATTGTACAGATCAAGAGGTAATTGGATAATGACAAAAGTGATGCTTTATGACTTCCCAGGCTATCGTAAAAGGTAATGCAGCTTATGGCTGATTTGGAACACACTAACTGGGAGCCCTCAGCCACTATAAAAAAATCTTTACCACTGTGAAGCCCAAAGTATGCCTAGAAAGACCACTTGAGAGACCCCATAACTGTTTGCAAAGAGAAATGCCTGGCCAGTTTCTAGATATCCAGCAGCCCAGCCCACTATTCTAGCTGCAGCCCGTCTTAACTACAGGTGCAGGCCACTCAGCCAGACCTACCTAGCAAAGCCTTTCGCAAGTTCCCAACCCACAGAACCATGAGAGAAAACAGTTACTGTTGGTTCAGATCTTTTAAATGTTGCACTGAGATCATGAGTTGTTTCTAATGCCTGTGTAGCTGGCATGGGGAGATTCAAGTGGGTGTTCAACGTTTACTTGCCAACCTCTTTATCAGGGCAACTTTGCTTTTTAATTTTTTCCTAGTACTGAGGATTGAACCCCGTGCACTTTTAACATTGAGCTTACTCCCAGTTCTTTTTATTATGAGACAGGGTCTCACTAAATTGCCTAGGCTGACCTCAAACTTGTGATCCTCCTACCTCAGTCTCCCAACTCACTGTGATTACAGGCATGCACCACTGTGCCCGTGTGCAACTTTGCTTTTTTATGTCAACTTTTAAATGTTATATAATAATGCTTTCTATTAATAGGCTTTTTGTTGTTGTTCAGAAAACAATATTAGTTGCTTTAAGTTATATAAGCTTAAAAAAAAAGCAACAGTATAAGTCTCTTCTAGGAAGGAAATGCTTTTGGCTAGTGAGTTAAGAACAAAACAACACAATCGTTAAGATTTCAACAAAGAAATGTATTTCTTCCTTAGAATTTCACTCAGAACAGTAACATAAAAATATATACATTAAAATAAATTAAGATGTGATTATTTAAACATGTAATAATTTATGTCAGAATATATTAGTCTTTCCATGAATTTAATAAAGACTTAAAAGATTTGGTTTTTGATTCAGTACCATCCTTTCAAATATTTGGCATGAAACTTTGTAGCAGTGCAGTTGTTTGGTGTTCACTGATCATGGTTTAACCAAGAAACACTGATGTCCCCTTTGCGGCACACCATCTCACCCAGACATTGATGCGCCCGAGCCACCCTGGAATGTCTGAACAGTAACCAGGCCCTGGAGATTATTTAAGGGCTGGTATAGAGTTCTAGGAATCAGCCAAGCTATCTTTTTCACATCAACCCACCAGGGAGGAAGTTTTTCAAATGTGATATTGACTCCTTGGTTTTGTTTGTATTTTGTTACTGAAGCAATACATTGTAGAAACTTTCAGGCTTTTCTAAAATAAAAAACAATCTGAAAAATATATGCATGTTTTTTTAGATTATCTACAAGTACTCATAAAATCCTGTCACTAGACCAAATACTGTACTGGCGAGATTTTCAGAGCAGAGAGGAATATTTTATTAAATTCACAACTGAGAGGGTCAAGAACGAATCGAGCCAGGCTCAGTGGTGCATGCCTCTAATCCCACCAACTCGGGAGGCTAAGGCCAGAGGATCACAAGTTTGAGGCCAATCTCAGCAACCTAGTTAAGATCTGTTCTCAAAAATAAAAAGGCTGGGGATATAGCTCAGTGGTAAAGGAAAAAAAAACAATAAACAGTCATTTGCAAATCAGGTATTCTTATTAAAGCTTTTGATAACCACTGGGGTTGTAGCTCAGTGGTAGAGCGCTTGCCTAGCATGTGGGAGACACTGGGTTCGATCCTCAGGACCACATAAAAATAAAATAAAGGTATTATGTCCATCTACAACTAAAAACAAAAAAATATATCAGCATTTTGAAATGAGAAGTTGTGCAACTTAGCAAAAAAAGACACCAGGACCTGGGATCAAACCTTATCAAGCTTATATCTAAGATTCACTAACTGGGGGGCTGGGGATATATAGCTCAGTTGGTAGAGTGTTTGCCATGCACGTACAAGGCCCTCGGTTCAATCTCCAGCACCACCAAAAAAAAAAAAAAAAAAAAAAGATTCACTAACTCCATGGTTTTAGATAATATCACTTAAAAACACTAAGTTTTGGGTTCTACAGAATGGGAATTCAAATACCCACTTCACAGGTTGTAAGGATTTAGAATAATACATATGAAGCACCTAGTTCAGAACTTGATACACAATAGGAACTTAATAAGTGTGGTGGCTGGAAGTATTTCTTACAGGTTGATATTTTTTCATTCATTTACATTTTGTACTTTTGTAATTTTCCACAGGTTCTTAGTCAAAATCTGGGTTCATGGCTCTGGGCTGTAGGAGCTGCACCTATAAACACTGCCTTCATAGACACTTGGGGGTCATATGCAAAACCGTGTGAAAAGCTACCAAAAGAATTATTTGCTGTCAGGAGCAAAGATCCTTTTGGGGATAATCTCCTTTCAGAGGCTCTTAAGTCCTAGTGGCTTCTTAGTGGTCTCTAAGAAGATGAAGACAAGGTCACTAAAGCCAGACCTCTGGTCTTTTGTTTCTTTGTTTTTGCAGTGCTGGGAATCAAACTCAGGGCCTTACACATTGCTAGGCAAGAGCACTACTGAGTACTACCACTGAGCTACACCCTCAGCCCAGATCCCTGGTCTAAATCAAGCTCCTATAAGTGCTGCTAGTATAACAACATCTTTCAGCAAAAACATTTGGAGGTGATGTCCAATGTCTATGGGGTTTTTTGGTTTTTTTTTTTTTCTGTAGTGGGAATTGTACCCAGGGCCTGGCACATACTAGAAAAGTGCTCTACCACTTAAAAAAAAAAACTTTGAGACAGGCAAGAATCTCTTGCCCAAGGCTGGCTTCAAACCTGCAAGCCTCTTCCCTCAGCCTCCTGAGGGCTGGGATTACAGGTGTGTACCACCTCGCCCACCATGTCCAGTGTCTTTATTGTGGTGATCGTTTCATAAGTATATACATAAGACAAAGCTTATCAAATTGTACACTTTAAAAAATACTTCAACAAAGCTATATTTAAAAAGTTCAGGTAAGCTTTTCCCGGTAAGACTCTTCTGTTCCCTGACTGGATCCCTTTCTATTCTCCAAGTCTGGGGTTAGATAAAGAGTTATTAACCCACACATATGAAGCTCTCATCCAAAGTAGGTCTGCAAGGTCTGGGTGGTACATTAGTAAGCAGAGTTCTAAGGCTTCCTGGTCTATTATTGTAGCCCCTTTTAGCACAAGAGGTTGTGATTGGAACTTACAGGCTTCTCCTAAAATGACCCCTAGAAGGAAAACATCAGAAAGAGCAGCATCTACAAAAATGGGCACAAAAAGGTAAATTTAAAAGAGACGAAAAGCAAAAGCACTCTCTGCCAGTGTCAGCTGCAATAAAATACTAAATTTGCTGTGTAAGAAATGTTCATCTAAAAGAGAAGAACTTGATTCCACTAAGAAGTTCTTGAGTCTCGGCCCATGTCCACTCCTGGGAATCTAGTGGATCCTTCGAGTTGTATAGTCCAGAACCATGCTGGCAGCACCGAGCAGGGCAGGGTCAACTAAATCTGAAACCACCACATCCACATCCTGCACCGAGGACAAGGCTTGCTGGCGAATGACGTCCTTGACGATGTGGATATAGTGACTGGCCAGTACTCCAGAGAGGATCACGAGGGAAGGATTCATGGTGTGGAGGATGTTCACAACCCCAAGACCAAGAGCTGTTCCAGCTACAGGAAAACAAAAATGAGTTTTGGGGTACTAAACTAAAAACACCAAGGAAGAAGGTAGGAAAGAGCCAGTGGCCAGTAATGGTAAAGTATATTCATTCTAAGTAATGGGGAGCAATATTTTAATAGCTGTTCATGAATTTTTCTTTTTTTAAGAGACAAGAGATTTGTTATGTGGCCCAGGCTGGCTCTGAACTCCAGGGCTCAACTGATCCTCCTGCCTCAGCCACCCAAGTAGCTGGAAATATAGGTGTGTGCCATGATTTATTCTTTTTGTTGTTGTTGTTGAGACAGAGTCTAAGTTGCTGAGGCTGGCCTTGAATTTGCAGTCCTTCTGCCTTAATCTCCCGAGTTGCTAGCTTCAAAGGCATGTGCCACTGTACCCTGCTCATGATTTTTTTTTTTTTTTAATGTGGTGCTGGGGATTGAACCCAGGGCCTTGTGCATGCAAGGCAAGCACTCTACCAACTGGGCTATATCCCTACTCCCCATGATTTATTTATTTATTTATTTTTAATATATTCCTTTTGGTATGGGGGATTAAACTCAGGGGCACTCAACCTCTGAGCCCCATCCCAGCCCTATTTTGTATTTTATTTAGAGACAGGTTCTCACTGAGTTGCTTAGTGCCTCATTGTTGCTAAGGCTGGCTTTGAACTCACGATCCTCCTGCCTCAGCCTCCGGAGCTGCTGGGATTACAGGTGTGTGCCACTGCCCCCAGCCCTGTGACTTATTCTTAATATGAAAACTATCATGTGATGTCTTTTTTTTTTTAATATTTTTTAGTTGTCAATGGACCTTTATTTATTTATTTATTTATATGTGGTGCTGAGAATCAAACCCAGTGCCTCACACATGCTAGGCAAGCACTCTGCTACTGAGTCACAACCCCAGCCCAAATCATGTGATTTCTTGAAGTGAAAAATGAGTCTCCAAAAGAAGTATAAAATGGTATATACTGTAGAATATAATCTCAACTATATAAAAAATGAACAGAAAAGGAATAGAAAGGCTCAAAAGAAATACTAATAATTGGTATCTCTGAATGGTAAAATTTTAAAGTAATACTTTTTCTTACTGCTCTTTGATATTTCTCTATCCTATAGTATTATCAAAATTGTAAAACCAAACACCTATTTATAAAAGTACTGCTGCTGGCAAATGCCTTTAATACATTTCTTTTTTTTTTTCCTCCTCAGAAAATAGGAAAAGTACCTCTGAACAGAATGCAGAATACTGGTTCCCTGAGGGAAACTGTGTTCTCTGCCAGAGCCTTGGTGTCTGAGAATACTCCCTGTGGCATGGCTGCCTGGAGCCATTGGCTCACCTGTTCTTAAGATGCTCTGGGCCTTCGCATTGCCAAGTTTCGCAGCTTGGATGAGGTGGAGTGCACCCACGGCTTCATCTTTTGGCACTGACATCCCTTCCACCAAGAGCAGGTCCTCTGAGCCGAGTGAAGAGAGTGAGGAGAAGCAGTTGTTAGTGAGCTGTGGGCAGCCCTGGGGAGAGGCCAAGCTTATGTGCTTATGGGCAGCAAGCCCCGAGTGAGGTGCTTTCTGTTTATAGTCGCAGGGCTGAAGATGAAGCTCAGTAGTAGAGCACTTGCCTAGTATGCACAAGGCCCTGAGTTCAATTCCCAGCCCCGTGGACACATTATGCAAAACTTTATTATTCATAAACATCCATATATATTGCCCCCCCCAAAGCCTTTGCTGCCCTCTTGATAACTGGCTATACATAATCCAAAACTTCTATAGCTGGGAAAAATCTCAAATGTGATGACAGTCTTCTAGCCCTCTGGCTCCCTTGCTTTTCACTTCTAAATACTGGAGTCTTTAAAGTATTCTGTCCCCACAAATGATCAGGCTCCTTAATTCAGTTCCATCCTCATCTACCCCAGACGCAGTGCCACACTACTTCAGTGCCCAATGTTCTAGGGTAGCATGGCACAGCAACTGCAGAGCAGTCAGGCCTGGGTGCGGTTCCAGCTCTGCCACTACTAACTGCATAGACCTCCCCATGTCACTTCATCACTATATATTCCTCCCTTCTAGAATACTGGGGCAGTAGTACCTAGGGTCATTTCAGAGATCAAATGAGATAATGGATTATTAAGTACTTAACAATGCTGGCTAGAGTAAATGCTAAATAAACAGTAGAGATTTCTATTACTTGTAGTCTTTATCTTTCTGCCAGTCACCAATCCAGATCAATCTCCAGCCCAATCTATTATTCTAGGCTCTGAAGGAAGAAAATCCCCAATCATGCAGACGACTACCTAGATACCAACGGATTTCTCCTATCTTTCCTGAGCCTCGAAGTTACTAGTTCTCACTTTCTCATTTTTCTTCTATACCTTCACCAATACATTTCCACACTACTTACTTCTCTGATAAAAGATGCCACCAGGCTGGATTCCTGTACTTGTCTGCCCCCACCTACAAATCAATCAGTGCTTGCACATTTTTGTTCTTGCCATCTACCTGGCTTTGCAACTCATTTCTTCCCACCTGTTCAGAGACTCTATGGCTGGTACTCCACACCTGTTCTCCTACATTCCAAACCTTTACTTCCATTCCCATGGTTTCTGTCCCACCAGTACATGCTTACAGATTGGTTCTGAAGCAAAAAAAGATACCAACCATCATGTAGCTTTTTGGCTTCCCTCATTTTATGTATAAAGTATAGAAATACATGTGGAACATAAAAAATACATCTGTGGTAGGGAAGTTTCACCCTCACCAGGGGAAAAAAATCATTTAAACAGGCTCTCTAGGGAGAAAATGAAACCCAACATTCAAACATGAACACAGTTGTAAGGGCATCAAATGATGTCCTTGTGGCCATAGCCAATGAACTTTATCAAAATTCTCATAAGTAGCACTTAACATTACTGACTACACCCTCTGAAACACTCGTTTTTTTGGTTGGTTCTATGAAGTTTTCCCTTTTCTGGCTCCCCCCACCCCCATGCCTCTCTCCCTGCCCCTCCAATGCTGATGCTGCTCGGCATTCCATCCTTGACTCTGGCTTGCCTCATTCCCTGGTCTCATTCATAGGCTTAACTACCACCTCCATATTGACGATTTCCAGTCCCTCTTTCTAGCTTTGTCCTGAGTGCCTCGTAAGCATTTCTACCTGGATGTCCTCCAGGTACCCAACCATCATCTTGTCCATTTTCAGAATATAGTATTCAGCCTTAATTGGATCCAATTGTAGGCATTTTTAACTACAGTCCTTCCCTTTGCTTGCCCCAATTTTAAAAATAGCTAATCCTATAGATCATAACCTCCCTCCTCCAATAGGGGCAAGAGGGATATTAGGGATAAAAGCAGGTGGACTGGCTGTCCTGGTGTGCCTGCTCTCCTGATTCCCTCTGAGGGCTCACCCTTCTGCAGAATAATTTTTTGCCTTGCTGACCCACTTCTGAACACGTTTGACTTCGGTATTCTAATATGCCTATACCAAGTCAACATTCCCACCCCTGAGCTGTCCAACCAGAAAACTGAAAGTCACTCCAGAACTGTCCCACCTAAAGCCATCCTCTGTTCAACTGCTAAGTTAGGAGTTTAGTGAAGAATCTAAAATTCAGATCTGTCTGCGTCTTTCCTATACTATTTGTTAATGGCTTTTCTCCTGCTACACTACGCCAAGTCTTGCCCTTTATGCACCCACGCCACTGTTTTCATGCCTAGAAGAGCTCCCCTGACCATCCACACTTGCTTGATTAACTCTTTGGTTCTGATGTTCAACTCCCAGGAAGGCACCTGGCACTCCCTCCCTGTGCAGAGAGTTAAGTGGTACTTGCAGTGTCCTGCTTACTTGCATTTGTGTTCCTTGGCCTTTATGCTCAGTGGCTTTAGCACAATATGTAATAATGACATTAATTGAATCTGTCCATCCTGACTTGCATAACATGTCTAGAAACAGCTGTAATTCAAAGAGATCTCTCAGTTCAAAAACTGAAAGATGTTCATTTTTTGCTTAATTAAAATGTACCCGCCCTGTGCTAATGGCTGAAACAAAACTAAAAGAAATCATCCCTTATGTCTTAGACCTCTAGGCCCCTGTCCACCTCTACCCCCAGAGAGGGAGAGTGTTAATTTGGGTCAGAGCCAAGCATCAGTGGAACATCAGGAGGGAGCCCTGCTCTTCCTCTAGGAAGTGAAAAGGTTAAAAGTCCTGGCTTCAGTTTTCGGCTCTTTGGATACTTGTCTACTATTTGGTTACTTAATCCCTAAGGGGAAAGATACCAACCATCATGTAGCTTTTTGGCTTCCCGCTGCAAGGCCATTCCGGAAGCATATGCTTCAATGCATCCATGGCTTCCGCAAGAACAGTCGGGCCCATCCAGAGACACAACAAGGTGGCCAAGTTCTGCAGCACAGAAGGAGCTTCCATGGATCAATTCATGCTGATGGATGATCCCACCACCAATTCCTGCATTAAGAGACAAAAATCTATGATGTGGCAATGCCTCAATGGTTTAGCAAAGTTTTCCAATGCTTGCTTTTTTAGACAGTTGAAATGTAGTATTGCACCAAAACTTTATTTGGTAGCATTTTGAAAGGAAATATTTTTAGCAGATCTTTGGATACCTGTGTCACATCTGCTTGGTTCACTCCAGTTTCAAACAGCTATGGCAGACCGTTCAGGGCACCTGGCTCACCTAGTATTGATGGCTTACCCCCTTCAAGCACACGCTGCCTATCTCTGCACACCATGGCCACCTCCCACACTACAGTAAGAGCCCACTCAGCCATGAAGGCACAGTGCCAAGAGGCAGCCCTCACCAGGTGAGATGGGAGCCAGCATTCACAAGTAGACAATTCTGCACTCTGCTCTATAGGCTTTTTCAGGTGTGGGAGATTTCAACCCCCACTGCCCTTAAGGCCACTTTGATAATGCTTCCTTTAATGGCTTTTCTCCTACTGTGTTTCACTTTTCCCACTCCCTCCTGCTTCTCAGGTTCATCTCCTAAAGAAAATACCTATACCCAAATGGTTGTTATCAGAATCTGCTTCTCCCCTAACCCCAGTACGGGGATGGAACCTAGGGTGTTCTGCTACTCAAATACATCCCAAGTCCTTATTATTTTTTTTTTCAAAGAAAGAGGAGAGAGAGAGAGAGGGAATTTTTTTTAATATTTATTTTTCAGTTCTCGGCAGACACAACATCTTTGTTGGTATGTGGTGCTGAGGATCGAACCTGGCCGCACGCATGCCAGGAGAGCGCGCTACCGCTTGAGCCACATCCCCAGCCCTCCTTATTATTTTTTGAGATAGGGCTTTACTAAGTTGCTGAGGCTGGCCTCAAACTTGTGATCCTCCTTCCTTAGCCTCCTGAGTACTTGGGATTACAGGTATGTGCCACCACTATACCCAACTCATGCTTTTGCTCTGAGGAAAGCCAAGATAAAACAATCCAAAATAGGGCTGGGGACATAGCTCAGTTGGACATAGCTCAGCCTTGCATGCACAAGGACCTGAGTGCATACAAGGATCCTCAGAAAAAAGAAAAAAATCAAAAAAACGTAGGCTGGGGTTGTGAGTCAGAGGTAGAGTGCCCGTCTAGCATGTGTGAGGCACTGGACTCGATCCTCAGCACCACATAAAGTAAAATAAGACATTGTGTCCACCTATAAATAGAAAAATAAATATTAAAAAAATTCCAAAATATATCACACATCACCTGCTTCTCTGAAGCAGAGAATATGAATATGATTTTGTCTCTCTTAACCTTTATTTTATTTGTTTTTATTTATTTTTTTTTATGTGGTGGCGGGGATCAAACCCAGTGCCTCACGCATGTTAGGCAAGCACTCAACCACTGAGCCACAACCCTGGCCCCTGGTTTTGTCTCTTCTTGATGATGCTATAACTAAAAATTCAATTCAAATGTTATGAATATAAACAATCCTCTTTCGAATGGAATTTAGGAATTATTAAGGAATATGGGGATCTTAGCTTAGAAAGCTCTGCTTTTAATTGCTGTCCTTCCATCTGTCACCACCCCTCTGATTTACAGCTTGTTAACTACTCTGAACTAGGAAATGGTATCCAAGTTAGCTAAAACCACATCCAAGAAAAGGGAGGAACTATATGAGCTAAAGTGCATGACCTCAAAGGGAGAGGTAATATAGTGCAGAGTTTAAGCACACACAAGTGTTAAGATTAGGCATATTCTAACCTAACTACTTCATTAGATGAATCTACTTTCCTCATTTAAAAAAATAAAATTGTTCTCCTTAAATATATACAATAAAAATAAAATTAAAAATAAAACAGGAAAACCAAATTTGGACATCAATGAAAATGACAAAAGTAGGGAACTTCAAAAATCCATCCTGCCACTTAAGCAATGAATAAGGGGGCAAGGCTGTCAGAATCAACTTGTTTTACAACTCCTGAAACTTAACCAAAGATTTACAGCATGGAAAGGAAGAAGGAAAACAGTTTATCTCAGTAAGTCTGATTTTTAATTTAACTTAACCTGGACCCACCCACTCCCTAGCTTGGAAGTGACCTTGAACAACAGCCCCATTGCCAGTTCTGGCATATAGATACCAGTACCTGAGGAAGCAGAATCAACTGGTTCTCAAAAAATTGTGGTTGTTTTGACTTAGCTGGTAGTTCCCTGGAAGACCAGTTCCAAGAGCTTCCTTATCTCTCACCTAACTGGGAACTGTTCAATGCTGAGGGGAGTTATACACAGGTGTTTGTAGAAGGCATTTAAAGATAAAATGTATTAGTCTCTAGTGCCTAGAACAAAGCGGTCGAGACATGTAATAGACTAAAAAACCAGGAGGAAAAGCTGAAGAATGAGAAGTTTAGGGGAATAAGAACTCTGACTATGTATGACAAGTTCCTAGAAATTTAGAAGGCCATAGGCAAGCCTAGCGCTGGGCACATGCTTAGAAAACACCTGGGAAAGCCTTAAGCTCTCACCTATGGTTCACCTTCAGGACATACTCAAGCTGGAAGCAAAGACTAAGGCAGAGTTGTAACTGCTTAGCAGAGGTTGAAGACTAGTTCCAATACACATTCTAGCTCCTTCCCTTCCTCTCTTACCTGTGCCTGTGATAAGTGTAACAAAGTTTTCCAGTCCCTTTCCTTGGCCAAATTTCCTTTCTGCCATGGCAGCGCAATTGCCATCATTGTCTACCCACACGGGGAGATGCAAAGTGTCAGAGAGGGGGGTCCTGAGATCCACAGAGTTCCATTCTTGTATCAGTTTGGTTGAATGCAGCACAATTCCTTCCTGAGGATTTACACGGCCACCTGTGGAAATGCCTAAGCTCCACCACAAACACAAGGAAAATAATTCTGATTAGCAATCTTAGGAAGGCATGCCAACTTTCTCAGCTCAGAACACAAATTAGAGCTGGTGATGTAGCTTATTGGTACAGCTACTTGCCTAGCATGTATAAGCATTATTTAAGGAAAAGTTTTCATCAGCAGTATATTATTGCACTAAGAAACAAGGTGATATAAATTCAACTTTACTTTATATAGAAGTGACTAAACAGTATAACACAAGTGATGAGAAGCTCAGTAGTGTCAAGGAAATAAAAATTATAAAAGCAGCATTACAAAAAAAATTAACATACACACAATTAATTCACCCAAGATCTCAATACAAACATTGCCAAGGACTACAAGGAAATATTAGACAGTTTTATAAATATTAGACAGTAAATCTATAGCTCCCCACAGATTTACAGAACCATCAGTGCTTCTCCCATAATACTTGTCAGCATCCCAGGAAGTCACCATGCTTTGGGTATACAGATAGGACCAGAGCCATCTGTACACAGGCAGACCATGACATGATATTCAGAACTCAGTAGACTGTACATTAAGATGAATATTTCTTGGATTTGTAATTTACCATCTTACCTACTCCCAAAATTCTGCAATTCAGTTTTACAGCTTCTGCTGCAGCTTCTACACACATCTGTAGGATTAAATTAATTCTCTCTTCATAGGTTTTGGGATTGAACTGAGTATACTTCTTAACTATTTCACCCTACAAAAGAAAAAACAATAAGATCTATCTCACTTAGCTAAGAAGCCTGTCACACAGTGCTATTCCACAGGCTTGGATGACTTAGATGCAAATTTAGATGACTGGATTCCAGCCATGGAATAAGCCCAAGTATTTTCTTGGGAATCCATCTTGATACAAAGTTGCTGAAGCAACAACTCCACAGCCAATGAAATGGACCCCTTTTTAAGCTTAAGGTGAACATTGGCTAACCTGAATCTCATTCACTAAAAGGTCATATTTTACACTTTTTGATTGACACAATTTTTTTGTTTAAATTCTAGGGCAACTAAATAGTTATCCTACTTGAATTTTAATCATCCCTTGCAATTGAAACCAATTTATCCTATTTACTCAGGATAAATTTCCATGCTGAGCACATTGTTTAAATTACTGTGCTTTATGATGTTTTAAGACCAAACAGGGATAATCCCTCCTATTTTTTGTTCCTATTTTTATATTTTTTCTTAATTCATCTCACTTGTATATTTTTATTATTTTCTTTTGGTACTGGCAATGAACCTAGGGCCTCCAGCATGCTAAGTAATTGGTAAGGAAAAGTTTTCATCTGCTGAGGGCCATTACCAAGTAGGAATGACGCATCGAAATTTCCTTGCCAAGCGTACCCCATGCTGCTTAGAGGACATTTGATGGGACATTGCATGCATGCTTTAATGAGGTGACCTTGCTCAAGGACCTAGGCAGATCCGGGTTTAGAGCTGATCAGGTTTGAGGAAGTAACCGGCTCCTTGAGTTTAAGGCGTTGCCAGTTTAAGATAATGGATTTTAGGGAAGTTGGAAGTTGAAGATTATTGCTGGGATTAGGGTGTTCCTGCTGCTTGTTCCCGTTGAGTTCTCGTGAGATTAGAATGGGATTTGGAGATAGCCTCGTGGAGTAGGTGGTTTGTGCGGGAGACAGGAGAACGCGTTTGCCCCTGGACCTGTGTGGAGGTGGTGTGAGAGCTGGAATAAAGAATTGCTGTTTGAACCTACAAAGCTGTGAGTGCCTCGTGATTCTGGTGGCCAAGCCGAGACATTGGCCTTGGCATTTTGGTGGCCCGTACGCGGAACGTCTGAATTTGGAGGTGAGTAAAATCGCTCACCCCTGAGGGAAGGCGAGAGAATGGGTGACCATTTCAAAAAACAATGTGTTCTTGTTTTGATTTATTTCGTTTTTGTTTCAAGCTGCCTATCCCTAGAAATTTCTCAGGCAAACTGGGAAAAATGGTTGGCTCAAGGTTTGAAGTTTGTTAGCCCCGAGAAAGAGAAAATTGATACAGTGAATTTTTATTCAGTTTTTGTTTCATTCAGTTGTGGTTTTGTTTTGTGTTATCTTATTGGGTTGCGTTATCTTTATAGAAGATTAGAAATTATTAAAAAAGAAGCCGAAAAAGTGTTAAGTAAATTGTTAGAGATTCAGACCATGGAGGAAGACATTTTAGGTCAAGCAAAAGAGAAGGTCTCTCGAGCTAGTCAGAGAAAGGGAGAAAATTTAAAGGAAAAGGGGTTATTAGAAAAAAGGCCACAACAAGAGGCTGTCACTAACTCCGTTTTACCAGAGGGTGTAATTCAACCAACAGCCCCACCGATGGAGACAGCTGAGTGGCCCTCAAACCCCGTAGTTGATAGATGGGATCCTGAGACAGGACCTCAAAGATTAGCATGCCCTGTATTTGAACAGGCAGGAGGGCGGCGAATTCACCGTATTTTAGAATTTAACACAGTGAAGCAGTTAAAGGAGGCTGTAACAACCTATGGTCCTCAAGCCCCCTTCACGGTAAGCATGGTGGAGTCCATTACTAACTTGGACATGACGCCAGCAGATTGGGCTAGCATGTGTAAATCTGTGCTAAATGGAGGACAATATTTGTTATGGAAGGTTGCCAATGAGGAATTTTGCATGGAGACAGCTAGGCGAAATGCAGCAGCCGGTTACCCTCAAAGAAGTCTTGAAATGTTATTAGGAAGGGGACCTTATGAGGGTCAGCGGCAACAAATGGAATATGATCCTGCTGTATATGTACAGATTGCTGCAGACGCAGTTAGGGCATGGAAGACTTTACAAGGACATGGAGATTTACAAGGTCAGCTATCTAAGGTAATACAGAGACCTAATGAACCTTACGCTGACTTTGTAGATAGGCTTATTCAAACGGCTGCCAAAATTTTTGGTGACACAGAACAAGCAATGCCATTAATAAAACAACTGGCTTATGACCAAGCAAATCGTTGCTGCAGAGAGGTTATTAGACCATGGAGACATGAAGATTTAAACACATATATTAAATTATGTAGAGATGTTAATGAACAAGGGCAAGTCTTGGCAGCTGCAGTACAACAGGCTTTAGATGCCAGGCTAGAAACATGCTATAATTGTGAACAAACAGGACATTTTAAAAGGAGTTGCCCCATAAGAGGAGGGTTTAACAAAACTAGAAATCAAAGGAATAGAATACCGGGTATTTGCCCACGATGCCGTAGAGGGAGACATTGGGCTAATGAATGCCGTTCTCAAACCACCACAGAAGGTACTCCCTTATCAAAAAACGGACAAGGATCAGGTATTTACCCACGATATCGTGGAGAAAGGCACCAGGCTTCATTGCCAAAAAACGGACCGGGGGGCCCAATGCTCCGGGGCCCACAACCACAAATATACGGGGCAGTGGAGGAACCCAGAAACCCCATCAGGGTGGTGCCCAGGACACATTGTCCATTAAATCCCTCATCAGACAAACCCGAGGGAGCGCAGGGTTGGACATCTGCGCCTCTGCCAGAGCAGTATTAACTCCAGAGATGGGAGTTCAAATCATTCCCACAGGAGTAAAAGGACCTCTTCCCCAAGGAACAGTAGGCTTATTGTTGGGACGTAGTTCATCTACATTAAAAGGACTTATGATAAGTCCTGGGGTAATTGATCCCGATTATGTAGGTGAAATAAAAATTATAGCTAGTTCTCCAGGAGGTATATCAGTAATTTCACCTGGAGATAGAATAGCACAGTTGTTAATACTACCCAGCCTACATAATAAGTTCTCTAGTCTTAATGTAGAAAGAGGTTCCAAGGGATTAGGCTCCACAGGTGTAGATTGGGCTATGTTGTCTTTAAATTTAGATTCTCGCCCAATGTTAAAACTAAATATTCAGGGTCGTGACTTTAATGGACTGCTGGACACAGGTGCTGACCTTAGCATCATATCTCTTCAAGAATGGCCAAAACATTGGCCATTACAACAAGCCACTCAAACGCTTCGAGGCCTAGGAGTGGCGACTAATCCCCATAGAAGTGCTATGGTATTAGATTGGAAGGATCCTGAAGGATGTGAAGGAACTATACAGCCATATGTTTTGGATCACCTTCCTATTAATTTATGGGGACGAGATGTCCTAGATCAACTAGGTTTGATGTTAACAAATAACATCAATCCTAATGTGCCCACTACTAGGGCTAGACAAGGTATCAGGAAAGAAAAAAGATTAGGAAAACAAGAACAAGGTATAGCAGCGCCAATTCAAATAGATCAAGGAACAGACAGACATGGGTTGGATTTTCAGAAAGGGCCACTGAGACAATCAAAATTACTTGGAAATCAGAAAGACCAGTGTGGGTTCCTCAGTGGCCCCTGACTAAAGAAAAGATACAAGTAGCCCATGATCTGGTCAAACAACAATTAGCGGAAGGACATTTACAACCTTCCGTATCTCCCCATAATACTCCCATTTTTGTTATCAAAAAGAAATCGGGTAAATGGAGATTATTACAAGATTTAAGAGCAATTAATAATGAAATGGTCATTATGGGACCTGCTCAATCAGGGATTCCTCAATTGTCTGCTTTACCAAAAACGTGGCATGTTTTAGCTATAGACATTAAAGATTGCTTTTTTTCGATTCCAATTCATGCCGAGGATAGTCCACGTTTTGCATTTACTATCCCTGCATTAAATCATGAAGGTCCTGATGAGAGATATGAATGGAAAGTACTCCCTCAAGGAATGGCTAACAGTCCAACTATGTGTCAAATATATGTTAATAAAGCAATCCAGCCACTTAGAAATCAAAATCCTGAACTAAAAATATTTCACTATATGGATGATGTATTATTGGCACATAAAGATAAAAACACATTGCTGGAATGTTATGCCACACTTACAAACTTGTTAAAAAATTATAATCTAGAGATAGGAATAGACAAAGTACAATTAAATTTTCCAATTAATTATTTAGGAGTTCTATTATCCTCAACCATGGTCCGTCCACCTAAAATTCAAATACGAGTAGATCAACTCAAATCACTTAATGACTTTCAAAAGTTGTTGGGAGATATAAATTGGATAAGGCCTTATCTAGGCATACCAACAGGAGAGTTGGGACCTTTATTTGATATTCTAAAAGGTCCATCAGATCCAAATTCACCCCGAATGTTAACTCCTAAAGCTAGAAAGGCATTAAAAATTATTGAGACATATATGGAAAATATGCATTTAGATAGAATTGATATAAGTTTGCCTTTATTATTTATTGTACTACCAACAAGAAATATTCCTACAGGAGTATTTTGGCAGGAAGGTCCATTATTGTGGATACATTTATCTTATTCTCCTAACACTATTCTTACTAGGTATCCTGAGGCTGTAGGACAATTAATACTCAAAGGTATAAGAGCAGCAAAGACAGTGTTTGGAATTTCTCCCAATAAAATTATTACTCCATATACTATGGAGCAAATTGATGAGTTAGCTAATGAATTAAATACTTGGGCAATAATCATGTGTAAATCGAATGTTTCATTTGATAATCATTTACCATCTAATCCTTTGTTGTCTTTTTGGTCTAAGCATCCTGTAGTTTTTCCTAAAATGACAAGAAAAACACCTATCATGAATGCTCCAAATATATTCACTGATGGGTCTAATAATGGTACAGCTGCAGTAGTTACCCCTGATCAAACTTTTACATTTTTAGTTCCCAAACAGTCAGCTCAAAAGGTAGAGCTTAATGCAGTTCTACAAGCTTTTGTGATGTTCAAAGATTCTGTATTTAATTTATTCTCTGATAGCCAGTATGTAGTTAATGCTATAACATCCCTTGAAGATGCTGGTAGGATTTCCCCTTCCTCTACTGTTTTCTCTTTGTTTTCCACTATACAAAGTCTAATCTGGGATAGAAAAGATCCATTCTTCATAGGACATATCAGGGCACATACAGGATTGCCTGGAGCCCTTAGTTTGGGCAATGATTTAGCAGATAAAACTACACATGATATACATATTTTTTCTACTGTAGAAGAAGCTACAAATTTTCATAAAAGGTTTCATGTTAACGCTAATACTTTACAAAAGCGTTTTAAAATAACTAAGGAACAAGCCAGGCATATAATAAAACAATGTCAAAATTGTGTGACCTTTTTACGACAAGTTAATCTTGGAGTCAATCCTAGAGGACTGATACCTAACCATATTTGGCAGATGGACGTCACACACTTGCCAGAATTTGGAAAATTAAAATATTTACATGTTACAGTTGATACTTCTTCCGGATTTTTGATGGGCTCCCTTCATGCCGGAGAAAAAACTAAAGATGTTATAGCTCATTGCTTACAAAATTTTGCCACTGTGGGTGTTCCTAAACAGTTAAAAACTGATAACGGTCCTGGTTATACGTCTAAATCTTTTAAACAATTTTGCTCATCATTTGGTATTACTCATATAACAGGAATCCCATACAATCCACAGGGACAAGGCATAGTTGAAAGAGCTCATCAAACTATTAAAACGTACCTATTAAAACAAAAAGAGGGAATTGGAAAGGGGTATATATCCCCCAAAGATAAACTTAACTCTTTTTACTCTAAACTTTCTAAATTTGGATTCATCAGGACTTACTGCTGCGGAAAGACATATGTATCCGAAAAATGTACATAAGCCTAAGGTACTTTGGAAAGATATTCTAACAGGACAATGGAAAGGTCCCGACCCAGTTATTGTCTGGAGTCGGGGTTCCGTTTGTGTGTTCCCACAGGGAGAACAGCAGCCGATTTGGATTCCAGAGAGGTTAACCAAAACAATTTCTACAGAAAAAGAAGATGATTTGACTGAAATCCATAACAGCTGATATCCAGAGCTCCAGCTTGGCTATTCTTACATCTGCGACAGTGATTAACCACGGTGCCTTTTTTCAATATCTATTTTATTATTGCATTTTTCCCACATCGTAAAGTTCTATTTTATTTTTTGAGCTCATACAAACCTAGGTTAATGTTTTTCTGATCAGTTTTGTTTTTTGACTGTGTTTTATTTTTTGACTGTGGAGTTTTTAAACATTGCAATGGAGATTTTACCTAGGTAAAGCTACAAGGCCGTTATTATTGTCTTATATGTTGTATGTCATGTGTACCCTGTTTTGTGTTGCATGTCAGTATGTGTGTATGTCCATATTTTTATATGAGGAGCGCTCATGAAAAAATGGATCCGAATTTTTTTTTTATTCACGTGATTTAAGTGGTTTAATTTAAATTAGTTAACAGCTGTTAATGATTGCTTTCAAAGGTGATTAACAGATCTGTTTGCTTACTATTGTTTTTAAAGGTGATTAACAGATCTGTTTGTTTACTTTCACTTTTCCTTTTCATCATATTTAATAATTCTGTTCAGGATAATGTCTCTTTAACATCATTGCCAGAATTCCCATCTCCATCCCAGTGCCGGTGAAGACAAAGAAAACCAAACTACAGCTTCTATGATAGCTACCACAGTAAACTGTATAAACTGATGCATCAATGAATATAACTCAACAAGTAATGCTCAATCAAGGACTTGATTTACTTTGGGAGGAAATGGACATATTGATAGACTCCTCCGATTTGAACTGCCTGCAGAACTTGCCTGGACTATATATCAGTTGCATGCATTGTGAACTATCGTCTGGTGCAGCGAATTGTGGTACTGCTGGCATATTTTTGCTGATGGTGTCACCAGTGATGCAATTTCCTTGCCAGCGCACCCCATGTTAATTGTGGTAATGCTGACATCTTTGCTGATGGTGTCACCAGTGATGCAATTTTTCCAAAGGAGCCGTCAATTGGCTTGGTGTCGTGGCATTTCTGTATCTTCCTCCCTTCTACTAGTGATGGTCTAAAATTTGGGGGCCAACAGAGGTGAGGCAAGAACCTCACCCCCCCACTGGCACCAAGGTTAAATTTGGGGGCCAACAGAGGTGAGGCAAGAACCTCACCCCCCCCACTGGTGCTTAGGCCTATCCACAAGCATGGCTGAATGCTGGACCAGTAGTCAGCGACGGGTTGATCTGATTGCAGTGGATTCAACCTAAGACAGGGGACTGACGCCTAGAGGTCAGTTCATCCGATGACGGGTAAGAACCATATGTTGAATTGGACAACCTACCAGGCACGGTCCTAAGCCGCATTGCTTGTTGTTTAATTAATCAGAAGGGGGGAGATGCTGAGGGCCATTACCAAGTAGGAATGACGCATCGAAATTTCCTTGCCAAGCGTACCCCATGCTGCTTAGAGGACATTTGATGGGACATTGCATGCATGCTTTAATGAGGTGACCTTGCTCAAGGACCTAGGCAGATCCGGGTTTAGAGCTGATCAGGTTTGAGGAAGTAACCAGCTCCTTGAGTTTAAGGCGTTGCCAGTTTAAGATAATGGGTTTTAGGGAAGTTGGAAGTTGAAGATTATTGCTGGGATTAGGGTGTTCCTGCTGCTTGTTCCCGTTGAGTTCTCGTGAGATTAGAATGGGATTTGGAGATAGCCTCGTGGAGTAGGTGGTTTGTGCGGGAGACAGGAGAACGCGTTTGCCCCTGGACCTGTGTGGAGGTGGTGTGAGAGCTGGAATAAAGAATTGCTGTTTGAACCTACAAAGCTGTGAGTGCCTCGTGATTCTGGTGGCCAAGCCGAGACATTGGCCTTGGCATTTTGGTGGCCCGTACGCGGAACGTCTGAATTTGGAGGTGAGTAAAATCGCTCACCCCTGAGGGAAGGCGAGAGAATGGGTGACCATTTCAAAAAACAATGTGTTCTTGTTTTGATTTATTTCGTTTTTGTTTCAAGCTGCCTATCCCTAGAAATTTCTCAGGCAAACTGGGAAAAATGGTTGGCTCAAGGTTTGAAGTTTGTTAGCCCCGAGAAAGAGAAAATTGATACAGTGAATTTTTATTCAGTTTTTGTTTCATTCAGTTGTGGTTTTGTTTTGTGTTATCTTATTGGGTTGCGTTATCTTTATAGAAGATTAGAAATTATTAAAAAAGAAGCCGAAAAAGTGTTAAGTAAATTGTTAGAGATTCAGACCATGGAGGAAGACATTTTAGGTCAAGCAAAAGAGAAGGTCTCTCGAGCTAGTCAGAGAAAGGGAGAAAATTTAAAGGAAAAGGGGTTATTAGAAAAAAGGCCACAACAAGAGGCTGTCACTAACTCCGTTTTACCAGAGGGTGTAATTCAACCAACAGCCCCACCGATGGAGACAGCTGAGTGGCCCTCAAACCCCGTAGTTGATAGATGGGATCCTGAGACAGGACCTCAAAGATTAGCATGCCCTGTATTTGAACAGGCAGGAGGGCGGCGAATTCACCGTATTTTAGAATTTAACACAGTGAAGCAGTTAAAGGAGGCTGTAACAACCTATGGTCCTCAAGCCCCCTTCACGGTAAGCATGGTGGAGTCCATTACTAACTTGGACATGACGCCAGCAGATTGGGCTAGCATGTGTAAATCTGTGCTAAATGGAGGACAATATTTGTTATGGAAGGTTGCCAATGAGGAATTTTGCATGGAGACAGCTAGGCGAAATGCAGCAGCCGGTTACCCTCAAAGAAGTCTTGAAATGTTATTAGGAAGGGGACCTTATGAGGGTCAGCGGCAACAAATGGAATATGATCCTGCTGTATATGTACAGATTGCTGCAGACGCAGTTAGGGCATGGAAGACTTTACAAGGACATGGAGATTTACAAGGTCAGCTATCTAAGGTAATACAGAGACCTAATGAACCTTACGCTGACTTTGTAGATAGGCTTATTCAAACGGCTGCCAAAATTTTTGGTGACACAGAACAAGCAATGCCATTAATAAAACAACTGGCTTATGACCAAGCAAATCGTTGCTGCAGAGAGGTTATTAGACCATGGAGACATGAAGATTTAAACACATATATTAAATTATGTAGAGATGTTAATGAACAAGGGCAAGTCTTGGCAGCTGCAGTACAACAGGCTTTAGATGCCAGGCTAGAAACATGCTATAATTGTGAACAAACAGGACATTTTAAAAGGAGTTGCCCCATAAGAGGAGGGTTTAACAAAACTAGAAATCAAAGGAATAGAATACCGGGTATTTGCCCACGATGCCGTAGAGGGAGACATTGGGCTAATGAATGCCGTTCTCAAACCACCACAGAAGGTACTCCCTTATCAAAAAACGGACAAGGATCAGGTATTTACCCACGATATCGTGGAGAAAGGCACCAGGCTTCATTGCCAAAAAACGGACCGGGGGGCCCAATGCTCCGGGGCCCACAACCACAAATATACGGGGCAGTGGAGGAACCCAGAAACCCCATCAGGGTGGTGCCCAGGACACATTGTCCATTAAATCCCTCATCAGACAAACCCGAGGGAGCGCAGGGTTGGACATCTGCGCCTCTGCCAGAGCAGTATTAACTCCAGAGATGGGAGTTCAAATCATTCCCACAGGAGTAAAAGGACCTCTTCCCCAAGGAACAGTAGGCTTATTGTTGGGACGTAGTTCATCTACATTAAAAGGACTTATGATAAGTCCTGGGGTAATTGATCCCGATTATGTAGGTGAAATAAAAATTATAGCTAGTTCTCCAGGAGGTATATCAGTAATTTCACCTGGAGATAGAATAGCACAGTTGTTAATACTACCCAGCCTACATAATAAGTTCTCTAGTCTTAATGTAGAAAGAGGTTCCAAGGGATTAGGCTCCACAGGTGTAGATTGGGCTATGTTGTCTTTAAATTTAGATTCTCGCCCAATGTTAAAACTAAATATTCAGGGTCGTGACTTTAATGGACTGCTGGACACAGGTGCTGACCTTAGCATCATATCTCTTCAAGAATGGCCAAAACATTGGCCATTACAACAAGCCACTCAAACGCTTCGAGGCCTAGGAGTGGCGACTAATCCCCATAGAAGTGCTATGGTATTAGATTGGAAGGATCCTGAAGGATGTGAAGGAACTATACAGCCATATGTTTTGGATCACCTTCCTATTAATTTATGGGGACGAGATGTCCTAGATCAACTAGGTTTGATGTTAACAAATAACATCAATCCTAATGTGCCCACTACTAGGGCTAGACAAGGTATCAGGAAAGAAAAAAGATTAGGAAAACAAGAACAAGGTATAGCAGCGCCAATTCAAATAGATCAAGGAACAGACAGACATGGGTTGGATTTTCAGAAAGGGCCACTGAGACAATCAAAATTACTTGGAAATCAGAAAGACCAGTGTGGGTTCCTCAGTGGCCCCTGACTAAAGAAAAGATACAAGTAGCCCATGATCTGGTCAAACAACAATTAGCGGAAGGACATTTACAACCTTCCGTATCTCCCCATAATACTCCCATTTTTGTTATCAAAAAGAAATCGGGTAAATGGAGATTATTACAAGATTTAAGAGCAATTAATAATGAAATGGTCATTATGGGACCTGCTCAATCAGGGATTCCTCAATTGTCTGCTTTACCAAAAACGTGGCATGTTTTAGCTATAGACATTAAAGATTGCTTTTTTTCGATTCCAATTCATGCCGAGGATAGTCCACGTTTTGCATTTACTATCCCTGCATTAAATCATGAAGGTCCTGATGAGAGATATGAATGGAAAGTACTCCCTCAAGGAATGGCTAACAGTCCAACTATGTGTCAAATATATGTTAATAAAGCAATCCAGCCACTTAGAAATCAAAATCCTGAACTAAAAATATTTCACTATATGGATGATGTATTATTGGCACATAAAGATAAAAACACATTGCTGGAATGTTATGCCACACTTACAAACTTGTTAAAAAATTATAATCTAGAGATAGGAATAGACAAAGTACAATTAAATTTTCCAATTAATTATTTAGGAGTTCTATTATCCTCAACCATGGTCCGTCCACCTAAAATTCAAATACGAGTAGATCAACTCAAATCACTTAATGACTTTCAAAAGTTGTTGGGAGATATAAATTGGATAAGGCCTTATCTAGGCATACCAACAGGAGAGTTGGGACCTTTATTTGATATTCTAAAAGGTCCATCAGATCCAAATTCACCCCGAATGTTAACTCCTAAAGCTAGAAAGGCATTAAAAATTATTGAGACATATATGGAAAATATGCATTTAGATAGAATTGATATAAGTTTGCCTTTATTATTTATTGTACTACCAACAAGAAATATTCCTACAGGAGTATTTTGGCAGGAAGGTCCATTATTGTGGATACATTTATCTTATTCTCCTAACACTATTCTTACTAGGTATCCTGAGGCTGTAGGACAATTAATACTCAAAGGTATAAGAGCAGCAAAGACAGTGTTTGGAATTTCTCCCAATAAAATTATTACTCCATATACTATGGAGCAAATTGATGAGTTAGCTAATGAATTAAATACTTGGGCAATAATCATGTGTAAATCGAATGTTTCATTTGATAATCATTTACCATCTAATCCTTTGTTGTCTTTTTGGTCTAAGCATCCTGTAGTTTTTCCTAAAATGACAAGAAAAACACCTATCATGAATGCTCCAAATATATTCACTGATGGGTCTAATAATGGTACAGCTGCAGTAGTTACCCCTGATCAAACTTTTACATTTTTAGTTCCCAAACAGTCAGCTCAAAAGGTAGAGCTTAATGCAGTTCTACAAGCTTTTGTGATGTTCAAAGATTCTGTATTTAATTTATTCTCTGATAGCCAGTATGTAGTTAATGCTATAACATCCCTTGAAGATGCTGGTAGGATTTCCCCTTCCTCTACTGTTTTCTCTTTGTTTTCCACTATACAAAGTCTAATCTGGGATAGAAAAGATCCATTCTTCATAGGACATATCAGGGCACATACAGGATTGCCTGGAGCCCTTAGTTTGGGCAATGATTTAGCAGATAAAACTACACATGATATACATATTTTTTCTACTGTAGAAGAAGCTACAAATTTTCATAAAAGGTTTCATGTTAACGCTAATACTTTACAAAAGCGTTTTAAAATAACTAAGGAACAAGCCAGGCATATAATAAAACAATGTCAAAATTGTGTGACCTTTTTACGACAAGTTAATCTTGGAGTCAATCCTAGAGGACTGATACCTAACCATATTTGGCAGATGGACGTCACACACTTGCCAGAATTTGGAAAATTAAAATATTTACATGTTACAGTTGATACTTCTTCCGGATTTTTGATGGGCTCCCTTCATGCCGGAGAAAAAACTAAAGATGTTATAGCTCATTGCTTACAAAATTTTGCCACTGTGGGTGTTCCTAAACAGTTAAAAACTGATAACGGTCCTGGTTATACGTCTAAATCTTTTAAACAATTTTGCTCATCATTTGGTATTACTCATATAACAGGAATCCCATACAATCCACAGGGACAAGGCATAGTTGAAAGAGCTCATCAAACTATTAAAACGTACCTATTAAAACAAAAAGAGGGAATTGGAAAGGGGTATATATCCCCCAAAGATAAACTTAACTCTTTTTACTCTAAACTTTCTAAATTTGGATTCATCAGGACTTACTGCTGCGGAAAGACATATGTATCCGAAAAATGTACATAAGCCTAAGGTACTTTGGAAAGATATTCTAACAGGACAATGGAAAGGTCCCGACCCAGTTATTGTCTGGAGTCGGGGTTCCGTTTGTGTGTTCCCACAGGGAGAACAGCAGCCGATTTGGATTCCAGAGAGGTTAACCAAAACAATTTCTACAGAAAAAGAAGATGATTTGACTGAAATCCATAACAGCTGATATCCAGAGCTCCAGCTTGGCTATTCTTACATCTGCGACAGTGATTAACCACGGTGCCTTTTTTCAATATCTATTTTATTATTGCATTTTTCCCACATCGTAAAGTTCTATTTTATTTTTTGAGCTCATACAAACCTAGGTTAATGTTTTTCTGATCAGTTTTGTTTTTTGACTGTGTTTTATTTTTTGACTGTGGAGTTTTTAAACATTGCAATGGAGATTTTACCTAGGTAAAGCTACAAGGCCGTTATTATTGTCTTATATGTTGTATGTCATGTGTACCCTGTTTTGTGTTGCATGTCAGTATGTGTGTATGTCCATATTTTTATATGAGGAGCGCTCATGAAAAAATGGATCCGAATTTTTTTTTTATTCACGTGATTTAAGTGGTTTAATTTAAATTAGTTAACAGCTGTTAATGATTGCTTTCAAAGGTGATTAACAGATCTGTTTGCTTACTATTGTTTTTAAAGGTGATTAACAGATCTGTTTGTTTACTTTCACTTTTCCTTTTCATCATATTTAATAATTCTGTTCAGGATAATGTCTCTTTAACATCATTGCCAGAATTCCCATCTCCATCCCAGTGCCGGTGAAGACAAAGAAAACCAAACTACAGCTTCTATGATAGCTACCACAGTAAACTGTATAAACTGATGCATCAATGAATATAACTCAACAAGTAATGCTCAATCAAGGACTTGATTTACTTTGGGAGGAAATGGACATATTGATAGACTCCTCCGATTTGAACTGCCTGCAGAACTTGCCTGGACTATATATCAGTTGCATGCATTGTGAACTATCGTCTGGTGCAGCGAATTGTGGTACTGCTGGCATATTTTTGCTGATGGTGTCACCAGTGATGCAATTTCCTTGCCAGCGCACCCCATGTTAATTGTGGTAATGCTGACATCTTTGCTGATGGTGTCACCAGTGATGCAATTTTTCCAAAGGAGCCGTCAATTGGCTTGGTGTCGTGGCATTTCTGTATCTTCCTCCCTTCTACTAGTGATGGTCTAAAATTTGGGGGCCAACAGAGGTGAGGCAAGAACCTCACCCCCCCACTGGCACCAAGGTTAAATTTGGGGGCCAACAGAGGTGAGGCAAGAACCTCACCCCCCCCACTGGTGCTTAGGCCTATCCACAAGCATGGCTGAATGCTGGACCAGTAGTCAGCGACGGGTTGATCTGATTGCAGTGGATTCAACCTAAGACAGGGGACTGACGCCTAGAGGTCAGTTCATCCGATGACGGGTAAGAACCATATGTTGAATTGGACAACCTACCAGGCACGGTCCTAAGCCGCATTGCTTGTTGTTTAATTAATCAGAAGGGGGGAGATGCTGAGGGCCATTACCAAGTAGGAATGACGCATCGAAATTTCCTTGCCAAGCGTACCCCATGCTGCTTAGAGGACATTTGATGGGACATTGCATGCATGCTTTAATGAGGTGACCTTGCTCAAGGACCTAGGCAGATCCGGGTTTAGAGCTGATCAGGTTTGAGGAAGTAACCAGCTCCTTGAGTTTAAGGCGTTGCCAGTTTAAGATAATGGGTTTTAGGGAAGTTGGAAGTTGAAGATTATTGCTGGGATTAGGGTGTTCCTGCTGCTTGTTCCCGTTGAGTTCTCGTGAGATTAGAATGGGATTTGGAGATAGCCTCGTGGAGTAGGTGGTTTGTGCGGGAGACAGGAGAACGCGTTTGCCCCTGGACCTGTGTGGAGGTGGTGTGAGAGCTGGAATAAAGAATTGCTGTTTGAACCTACAAAGCTGTGAGTGCCTCGTGATTCTGGTGCCAAGCCGAGACATTGGCCTTGGCATTCATCAGCAGTATATTATTGCACTAAGAAACAAGGTGATGTAAACTCAACTTTACTTTATATAGAAGTGACTAAACAGAGTATAACACAAGTGATGAGAAGCTCAATAGTGTCAAGGTAATACAAATTATAAAAGCAGGATGTGGGTTGGTCTATGTGTAATCCACCTGGATTAATTAATTGCTGCTTTTGGAAGTTAGGTTCCTGCTTCCTATATATGGAAGGCAGACAGAAGCCCTATCTTCAAGTGTTAGCAGGAACAAACAGGAATTTCTACACAGTTTTTAGTTCACCCAGATGGGCACTTTAATGGGTAGTGGGGTCATGCCCAAAGAAGAGATCCTTGAGCTCTTAGAAACGATATTAGTGTTTTGTCCAAGTCTTCATCACAGCCCTTTTTATTTTGAGACAGGGACTCTAAATCGCTCAGGCTGGCCTTGAACTTATGATCCTTCTGCCTCAGCCTCCAGAGTAGCTAGGATTACAGGCATGTGCTGCCACACTAGCTCACTTATGTATTAATTTAAGAATAATGCTAAACTTAAAAAAAAACTGATTTATGATAATTTTATTTAACTTCAAAATCCCATTGGAATATTGACTAGAATTATATTAAATTTATAATCCAATTTGGGGACTATTGACATTTTTGAAATATTCAGTACTTTCACCAAGGACACTTTTTTAGGCCTTTATATTTTATAGTAAAGTTTTATAATTTTCTTTATGTACATCACATAGTTTTCTGGTTTTGATTATTCTTCAGGAGTAGTTGTTTTGAATAGAGTCTCTTTTTCTCTTTCAATTCTTTTGTTATTAAGGGATTTTTACATATCAATATAAGGGTTAAAACTATTACTAATAACAGTCATTAAAAATCAATCTGGGGTATGGGAATGGGAAAGACAGTAGAATGAATCAAACATAACTTTCCTGTGTTCATATAAGAATACACAACCAGTGTAACTCCACATCATGTACAACCATAAGAATGGGAAATTATATTTCATGTATATATGACACGTCAAAATACATTCTACTGTCATTTATAACTAAAAAGTACAAATTTTTTTTAAAAAGTTTTTTAAAGCAATCTAGAGGAGTGTTTCCCAACCTCACTGTATATCAGAATCTACTCTTAACAAATACTGATATGTCCACCCATCCCCAGAAATTCCAATGTTATTAGTCTGGGGTGGGAGCCAGGCATCTGTGTTTTCTTAAAGCTTCCAAGTAATCTAAATATGCAGGGGAGTCAACAAACACCACCTAAAGGAAAATTCAAATCTTTGTCTACAATTTCACCTAGGTAGAAAATTATTGATACTTACATATTTTTCATAATATCCAACCATGTTACTTGATTATCTTATTAACCCTATAAGTTACTGATTTCTTCAAATTATCTAAATAATATTTTTGTTTTATTCTGTCCGCAATCTCCATTTTTGCTATTCCTTATTTTTTCCCTTTGTAATTTTTAGAATTATATTAAAATAATGTTGCAAAAGATTTTTTTTCTTGATTTCAACAGGAATGCCTCTAGAATTTCACAAAGAATACTGGCCATGGATAAGAAATAAATCCTCTTCAGATTAAGAAAATATTGTTCTATTAACTTTTTTTCTTAAGTGTTTATTAGACTGCGGTGTAGCTCCATGATAGAGCACTTGCCTAATGTGCACGTGCGAAGTCCAGGGTTTGATCCCTGGCGCTAAAAAAAAAAAAAAAAAAAGCACAGGGGAGGCCTTTTAGTTTCTCTTAGGAAAAGTATGTTTTGTTTTGCTTTTCTGTATTTTTGATTAATGATATTAACAAGCTTCCTGTATTTTTGTTTTTAAAATCTTTGCTATTTCTTGTGCACTTCTAAAACTTTATAATATCAAACAAAGGTTTTTCCTCATTAAGTCATTCAGAGATCATGAAGGTACTCTCAGCCTGTCAATGCTGTGTTGATGTCTAGTTAATAAAGATATGCTCTCTTCAATAAAGAATATACTTATAAAAATGCAAAGTGGAGAACTCATCTATCTGATAATATCTGAGAGAAGAAGCAACTTCTTTCACCCCATGCAGATGCACGTCCTCTTGGCTGGGTGGAGATGGTGATCAGCATACTTCACACTCTATTCCACTGTGACTACTCCAATACTTTCAGGTCTCCTGGGTGGCAAAAGCCCTCTCTGATGCCTAAAAGTGTCTTTTCTCCCCATTGTTCATTCAAGTCTGCTACCTTGAATTCCCTGAAAATTTACTTCTTTGAAATGTTAACAGTTGATAAACAAGACAAACATTGTAATAGATTCAAAATCAATACTATAGGCAAATGATTACACACTCTTGTATGTTTCTAGTCCTGTCTTCCAACTATACATTTTAAAACTCAATTACTCAAATGGGATGCAAAATTAAGAGCTGAGCAGTGAGTATACCTTCATGCTGACTATTGCAACTCGGAGGTTCGTTCCACCAAGATCAACAGCCAAGGCACTTAGAGTTTCAAGAATATGGTCGATATCTTGAGAGATATTCTCCTTCACAGGAGGAAAGCAGAATTTCTTTTGCAATGGCTCTTGAAGGTCAATAGATTTGAGAAACTTCAAAATCCTTGGAACAGCATTTCCATCTCCATATATCTTTGAACTACAATATCCAAAACAATTAAATTAACTGTATACATTAAGTGATGTTGAGGGTGTGGTTTAATGAAATCTGAAGGTTCAGGTAAAAATAGTTTATATTGCTCCTTTTTAAAATAACATCCTGGATGGTATATGTACATAATGGAATATTTACTCAGCCATAAAGAAGAATGAAATTATGGCATTTTCCAGTAAATAGAGGAACTGGAAGCTACCATGCTAGGTAAAATAAGGCAATCCCCCAAAAAACAAAGGCCCAATGTTCTCTCTGATATGCAGATTGGACAGCAGGGTATGCGGGGGAGGGAGGGGAGATGGGAATGGGAAAGACAGTAGAATAATCAGACATAACTTTCCTATGTTCATATATGAATACACGACATGAAACTTATCATGTACAACCACAAAGAATGGGAAGTTATACTACATGTATATATAATATGTCAAAATACATTCTACTGTCATGTGTAACTAAAAAGAAAAAAAATTAAAAATAAAATAACATGTCTGGTAGTGTACCTCAAAGGAATAGTGTTTGCCTAGAATTCATGAGGCCCTGGGTTTGATCCTCCTCATTGCAAAAAATAATTTATAAATACATAAACCAAAATAAAATAACATTTGTGCAATGTGTGTTGCACAATTTCAAAGCATCATGTACAAGACATATGATGATTCACGATATTATCTGTCAATTAAAAAACTGGAAATCATAATTACACATAACTAAATAAAATAAAATGACATCTGGATCTCTGCAGCAATAGAATAACTAAGTGTCTGCATTTTTGTCTTGCTTTTTTAGAAGTTTTATCTTTACCTTTCTGAGAAAATTCATCAATTTGAAGTAGAAAGGACAGCCAAAATTAATCAAAATTCTGAACTAGAATTTTTTTAATAGACACAATATCTTTATTTATTTACTTATTTATTTATGTGGTGCTGAGGTTCGAACCCAGTGCCTCCTGAATGTAAAGCAAGCACTCAATCACTGAGCCACAACCCCCAGCCCTAGAATTTTTTTAAAATATTTTTTTAGTTATTGGTGGATTTTTATTTTATTTATTTATATGCAGTGCTGAGAATCAAATCCAGTGCCTCACACATGCTAGACAACTGCCCTACCACTGAACCACAACCCCTGCCCCTGACTAGAATATTTTTTAAGAAAATTAGTTACACTATGTAATACTTCTAGAAAGTCAAATTAGGTTAAAATAGTATTTTCTAGCCAAAGTACTGTATAATTAACTGATACAAGTTTAAAAAATAAATTCTACATTAGAACCCTTGGGACAATAATAAGGGGTAAGATATCTGCCATTCCCATCTCACCAGCAGCTAGGGAGCCCTGGGCATGAGAAGAAAAGTTGTTAAGATGGGGACTAAACACTGGTCCACTGCAACTTTAAAGTGGTGCCTGAACTATTTCCCCTTTTAAAATACTTTAAAAAAGAGGTTATATACTCACCAAGGGTATTGTTTACCAAACTGAAGGTGCAGTGCTTGCAATATTTTGTCTTGAGTGTCAGCATCCCGGACATGAAGGACATTCTCCCCTAGGTAAATCATGTCACATTTTAATGATTTGGACATGAGACTCTCTAAAGAATAAAGAAGTTGGCAGTATAATGAATTCATAATTTAGTCCTAAAACTCAGAAGGACTGCAGAGCATTCTGCAAGATTTCCATATATCAAACATTTAAGGGCACTAGGATTCTTTATTCCCAAAGAGAATAAATCATGGTTTTGTTTATTTATTGAAATAAATAAGGTGGATTAATCCAGCATCCACATCCCACTTGCCTAGACATCTGTCGAGCCCACTCTCAACCTGCCCTGTCTTCCATCTCCTTAGCCAATCATTCAATCAGCTGGTCAGATATGACTGGCCAGTCAATTGCCGGTGAGCTATTCAGGTAGCACTTTCTCTTCCTCCATTTCCTAACCAATTTGAGAAAGGGAATATAGTAAGAATGGTCACGTTTTCAACAGGCTTGGCTAAGAGGAGTGGAAGAGTGGAGAGGAGTGTAGGTCACAGGAGAGATTGTTTTTGCTTTTAATATTTGAGAGGCCAACACAAGTTTAAGATGAGGAGGTTAAATATACATGAAAGAGAAAGGATGCCTGATGGGCAAGTCCCTGAGAAGGCAGAGGGGAGGGGACTTAGAGCACAGTTAGAAGGATGAGCAGTGGACAGGCAGGAGACACACACATTCTCCGCTACCCTCATCATCACCACATATGCACAACTATAAAGGAAAATAAGAAAGAAAGGAGTCCTGAATGGGCACGTACATTTATGTAAGAGTGGAGACAGAAAGACACAAACCAACAGACCACATTGCCAAATCCAGTGTTCAATTCTCCTTTCACATCATACTTAACTCTCAGCAGCATTCACCACCACCTCCTCAAAACACTATTTTCTGGGCATTATGATATCATATTCTCATTTTCCTCTGATCTCTCACTGGCAGTTCCTTTTCAATTTTCTTGGTGTGTGTGTGTGTGTGTGTGTGTGTGTGTGTGTGTGTGCGTGTGTGTGTGTGTGTGTGTTTGTGTGTTTTGTGGTGCTGGAGATTGAACCCAGGGCCTTCTACATATAAAGCAAGCACTTTACCAACTGAGCTATATCCCCAGCCCTCAATTTCCTTGTTTTGGGTACTGAGCATTGAACTTAAGGGTGCTTTACCACTCAGCTTCATCCCTAGCCCTTTTTATTTTTTATTTATGTTAATTCTGAGACAATCTCACAAAGTCTCTAAGACTGCCTTAACTTGGGATCCCCATGCATCAGCCTCCCAAGTTGCTGATATGTACCAATACACCCTGCCCTTTTCAATTTTCCTTGCTAGCCTTTCCTCTTCACCAAAACTCTTAATGTTGAAGAGCTCCAGAGGTTGGTCCTACACTCCATTCTCTGACAACTCTCCCTGGTTCATTTCATTTAGTCCTTGGTTTTAAATACCATCTAGGGCAGAGTGCCATTATCTTTGATATCTTTCTTTTTTACTCTAGAAATGGAATTTTTAGCATCTGATCATCGAGCCAAAGACTAGCTAAGTATGGCCATGTGACTAAGTCCTGGTAAATGTGAAAAGTATTTGCAACTTATAAGTCATGCCTTTAAAGGGAAGGGCATCTTCCCCCTTTTTCTCCTTCCTAATGGTGAAAATACAGACTCTCGGGCTGGGGATGTGGCTCAAGCAGTAGCGCGCTCGCCTGGCATGCATGCGGCCCAGGTTTGATCCTCAGCACCACATAGGAACAAAGATGTTGTGTCCTCCGAAAAATTAAAAAATATTAAAAAAATTCTCTCTCTCTCTCTCTGTCTCTCTTTAAAAAAAAAAGAAAAAGAAAATACAGACTCTATAGCAAGAGTTAGAGAAACGCCAGATAGAAGTCTCTGTGATAGCAGCTCAACTGATGTCCTAACTACATAACCATCCATATGCCAATGACTTCCAAATTTCTATCTCCACCCCTAATTCTCCCTGAACTATTTAGTTGCTTATGCCATCTCTGCTGTGGTTATCTAATAGACATGGGAACGTAACACAGCCATTAGAGAATTCTTAATTGCATCCTCCCCCAGATCTGTTCCTCCCTCAGAACTCCCTTATCTGGAAAATATACCTCCACTGCTCAATATAAAAATCTAGGCATGACTATGGTTCCTTTCTTTTACAACCCACATCTAAGCATCAGCAAATACTATAATAAAACCCAAATCAATTCTTCTGCATCTCTAATACTACCATTTAGTCTAAGCTACTATTCTCTCTCATCTGCACAAATAGGCCCTGTCTGTCTCCCTGCTTCACCTCTTGCCCTATCACACTCCATTCTCTCCATAAGCAGACGCAGTAATCTTTCCAAAGTGCAAGCCATAGCATTCCGTTCTCTCCCTTAACTGGATTCCCATGATACTTAGAAAAAATTACAAATTTTGTAAGCCAGTACTTTGGCTTATAGAAGTCTACCCGCTTCTTTGCCTTTTGCCCACTACTTTATGGCCACACTGACGCTTCTGTTTCTCAAATACATCAAACTTGTTTCCACCTTAGGACATCACACTGGCTATTCCCGCTGCTTCTCCCTGCTCTTCACAAAGCTGACTTTGTCATTCAGGTCTCAGCTTAAGTGTCATTTCCTCAAGAGACCTTTCCTTACCAAACTAATACAGCTCATCACATTACTTTGTGTAACCGTCAGTATAACACATAGAAATCCTGATATTTTTATTTTTGTTTATAATCCATTCCCCCTCCCATGACATCTAAGTTCAGTCCTTGTTAGTCTAATTTACTAACAAATCCAGTGTCTATCACATGGCATGGCATTTTCTGAATTTGAAACAATTTCCATCTCACAGCTTCTATTTTCTCTATGAAGTGAGAAGCAAAGTAATGTTCTGGAATGAGAGATGATCTAAAGGTAAAAGAAAGATCAGCAATTATGAAGAATGGAAGAAAGAGCAGAGCTGGAACAAGTCTTACCATTAACTACAGATATATATTTACATGTAGATAGTATTAGAACTTGGACTAATGTTAAAAACAGAATCTAGCTCAGCATATTAATAATAATCCTGATACCTTAGTTATTAAGGAGCATCTTTCATAGAATTGCCATAATTTAAAGTACTAATTAAAGAGACTTCATGAGGCCCAGAAGATACAAGAGTAGTATACTATGTGTCATAGAATCATGACTATGGTATGAAAGAGTAGTACAGTATGTGTCATATACTCATGACACATCAACCACATTTTTTTAACCACATTCTCAAATACAGCCTTCAAAGATCATAATTAAGAACCACTTAACTCTAATTGATATTACAAGGACAATAAAAATATAAATAGAGCTTTAAATTTTGGTAATCATCATGTACTTTTTATAGACTATTTCCAGATTTAAGCTATTCGTCATTCACCTCATTCACTCACTTGCTCACAAAAATATATGCCCAGCACCAATATAAGCATACCTTATGATAACTCACAGAAATATAGAAAGCCTAGTCAACTGAGATATAAGCAAAGGTAAACACCTGTTTCTCTTCCAATCTGACGTGTTCCTAGGTTGATCACAGGTGTTCCAAAAGCACCAACCTCTCGTACCCCACAGCTGCTATTCCCAATCATACAACCAGCATGCGCAACCAGCTGTATAAACTGGTCAAATGGGACATGTTTAACTGCACGAAAATTGGGATGATGCTCAATTCCCTTCTTCCGCATCACTCGAACCATCTCTTTGCTACCTGTGAAAATGAGAAGAACCAACTGTTAAATGGTATATGAGACAAAGAAACCATTTCCATTAGAAAGTATTCCCATCCCGCGCTTGAGGAAATCTCCATAAAAACTCATACCAGTTATTGAGAAAATAATAATATTAATCATAAGTCTTTTCAGGAATGATGAGCATCTAAAATGTCTGGCTAGCTCTCTACTTCAATTCATCCTGGAACTCAAACAGTTGGAGCTTTTGAAACAAAATTCAATGAAACAAATACTTTTATTAATGCTACAGTAAAAACCTTTACCTTAAACAACAATTAAGAGCTAAACCCAGGCCTACAGTCTATGTCCCTTAATCTGAAGATCCTAAGTGGAAAGGTCTCATTTTTCACACCCCAGTGACATCCATCAGAAAACCTCTGCCCAACGCTGCTCATATTTACAGTAACAATAGCTCAGCTGGACAGCACTCCCACCTATGTGGGCTAAACTCCAAGAAAATTCAAATCGATTCTGATACCATAGTGGACATTTTTAAAACTTTTTTTTTTTTTTTTGCAGTGCTGAAGATTGCTTGCTTAGCACATGCAAGGCACTGAGTTCATTCTACCACTGAGCTACACCCAGCCCAATATTTTATTTAAATGCATTATTTTAAAACAATTTACAGATACTTGAGGGAAAAGCTTCTCTATCATCCTCTCCTAGACAATGGAGGGAAAATTGCTCATCTGAAGGATTAGAATGTAGGACAGTGACCACACTTTGCCTACCAGTGGGCAGGAAACACTGATTATCAGAAGCCATGCATGCCATCTCTTCTTATATTAACTTTATCTATGTAGCAAGGTAGGTCAATGGGCTCAGGGTCTCACTCTTAGGAGTGAGCCTGGCCACTTCTCTCTGCATACAGTGTTGCCAGAGCACTCCAGTCACCATCTGTAATTACCGTAGTATGTGACACACTAGAGGTACTACTATTCCAAGATTCAGACTTGGAATCAGTTAAAGGCTTATCTTTGGCCTTAGGCTTAAACCACAAGCATTAGTCCAATTTTCCAGAAAGTCCTACAATGGGCAACTGGGCACAAAACCAGATAATGATAAAAATGATTGATGCCTTCATTCTTATTTCTTTATTGTTCCCTATGAACATCTTATCAAAAATTCCATGGAGCTGGGCAAGGTGAAGCATGCCTAGAATCCCAGCAATTCAGGAGGTGAGGCAGAAGGATTGTAAATTTGATGAAGTACCACTGGGTTCAAGCCCCAGCACTACAAAAACAAAGAAATAAAATACAACTTAGCGAGACCCTGTCTCAAAATAAAAAATAATAAAAAAATAACAAAATAATAAATAATAAAAAAGGCTGGTAGCTCAGTGGTACAATGCCCCTCGGTTTGAACCCCAATTCCAAAAAAGAAAAGAACCCCACCAAAAAAAAAAAATTTAAAAAAGAAAAAAAATGACCCTTTAAATCATGGGGCCTTTTACAGAGGAAAAATAGCTCTATTCTAAAGTATATAAAATCAGGAAAATATATTACAAAGAGAAGATAGAATTTGAGAGATACATAAACATATTATACGTGTTTATGTAGAATTTAAAGGATTAGACAAGAATCAGTATTGAATTTTTCTGAAATATTTGCATATTACCTGGACAAAATCTGGATTAAGTATTCTTATTTTTCAACTAACACTGTATTTTATTTCTTTGTTTTTGTAGTGCTGGGGATTGAACCCAGTGGTACTTCATCACTGAGGTCTTCAAGTATGCTAGTCAAGTGTTCTACCACTGAGCAACATCCCTAACCCCATTATACTTATTTTGTTTCCCCTAACAGAAAAGATTATTAAAGGGTCATTAAGAGAAAGTTCTTTCAGAGCAAGATGATGATATTTTGGTATTGCAAATAAAGGGTCCTGACCTTTATTTTTACTTTTTGGTACTGTGAATTGAACACAAGGGGACTTGACCACTGAGTTGCATTCCCAGTCCTTTTATTATTTTGAAACAGAGTCTTACTAAGTTGCTTAGGGCCTTGCTAAGTTATTGAGGGTGGTCTTGAACTTGAAATCTTCCTGCCTCAGCCTCCCAAGTTGCTTTGCTGGGATTACAGGCATGTGCCACTATGCCTGGCTGGGTCCTGCTTCCTTTACAAAAAAAAGCATAAAAGCAAAGCAATTTGAGTATTGTCAGCTAACAATAGCAAGTATTTGAAAATTCCGTCAGTGTAGGGGTCTGCTGGGGTACTTCTCCTTTATATCTCATATGCCCAGCTAACTTGCCTCACTAGCACTAAAAGTTCATAGTACCATCCATCAACAGGTGGTTACCGAGGGCAGGCTTAAGCATCAACTGGTTAAGAATTCCAGATCTAAACTGCTTAAGCTCAAAATTACTTTAAGGTATACCAAACATAAGTAAGAAAGAAAACAAGAAAGAGTAATAATAGAAATTTTACTACAGTCAGTGGAATCATTACTTTCCTTTTCTAATATTTATGCCTCAAATCTATAAGAGACTATCAATTATAAGAATTTCTCATTGGTTGAAACTAGAGGAAAGAAATTCACCATAAGAGTAAGGTGGACATTAGATTTTTTTTTCTTAAGAATTTACTTCTTTCTTATTAAATTTCTACCAGACTTGATAAAAAAAAAATCACAACTTTGATCTATAACAAAATAGGTAATTCTCTGAAAAGTGAAATATACTTCAGCCTAGATGGCCTTCAATGATAAGATGGGTGAGTAGGAAGACATTCATTAGAAGAGGTAACAGAAACAAAATTTGAAAATGTAGGTGGCATGATTTCATTTTCAAGTTCAATTACCTGCATCAATATTTGGAAACAGTACTAGGGTCCGCTTGTTAAATGAGATAAGTGCATCCAATGTTAATTCAAACATTTTAATGGAATGCTTAATGTCAGTGGTCACAGGGTGCTGTAGTGCAACAATGTAATCCTTACACTTTACATCATCACCTGTTTAAAGAAAATCAAACCACATTGCTTCATTAGTTAAGCAACTTAAGAGAAGCAGCAAATTCTAAAAAGTAAGACTTTAAAGTCTGCTTTTAAAAATTCTAAGGTCAAAACTGTTTGTCACATTCTAAGCAGGTCATCCATATTGGGATCAATGATAAGAACTAAATAGCAACAAGGAACCATCAAACTTAACATTTTACAGATTCTTGCTACCACAAATATAAAATATATGTGTAAATAGCAGGAACAATAAATTCACTGTTGTAAAATCCAAAATATTCCAAAGCCCTAAACAATGTGAATATTCCCAATTTCTAACTAATGTTTCTAATCAATAATCAGCATTGCTAATTAATAACGGTGTGTTGTAAATCAGGGTACTCAGAAGTTGAATGATCATTAAGAATATTTGACAATGCCTAGGTGTTCCCCAAACCATCACTCACCAGATTCAACAAGTGCCAAGTGTTCTAATTCTGCTGAAAGGACTGGAAAGGCTTCATTCATCATTAGTGTGGGACACCAAGGCTTTCCTCAGCAAGCATTTAAAATGTAAAAGGCTTAAGTTGATAGTGCCATGCCATACAACATACAGGCCCTGTGATAAACATACAACGTTTATCACAGGGCCTGTATTATCCCATAAAACTGAAAATGAGCTCCACTAACTTATTTTTATGATTTAATGATAAAAGATTATACATGTTGAGAAAATAATAATATTATTATTATGTTAGAATCTTTAGTAGTATTTGATTTAAAATAGTATATTAGCTCCCAATTTTTATTTTGAGAACTTATTGGTCCTATATTAGCTTTTAAATTGTGAGGAGGAAGAAAAATAATGGTTATTATTATTATTTATTTTAGTAAGAAAAAGTACTAAAGGCCTAAAAGAATCTACTGGAAACTTTATAAACACAACATTTTAAAGATCAGAGGAAAGCTGGGTGTGCTGTACACCTATAGTCCAAGCTACTCATGAGGCTGAAGCAGGAGGATTTCTCAAGCCTAGAAGTCCAAGACCAGCCTGAGTATCACAAGGAGCCTTGGTCTCAAAAAAAAAAAAAAAAAAAACATAATGAAAACAGCCTCTTATAGCTTACATTACAGTTAACACAAGTCTCAAAACAATTTCAAAGATGCTTAATGTCGGTGTCACAGGGTGATTGCTGTAAAACATTAAAAACATGGGAAAAGGAGTGGCAATAGAAGAAGTGTGTTCACCATAAGGAATGTGGAAATACTACATATTGCTGCAATCCAACCACAGGATTAGTCTGTACCACTATAAGGCATGTTTCCATAATGTAAATTAACTCATCCATGCCCAATAGAGGGAAGATGTTAGCCTTTAATGTAGTAATTGAGTTATATATACATGATTCTTCATGGAAAAATTCAAAGAACACTAATGGAAACAGGCAACAGCTATGGAGGAACACAGTCCCATCACAAGGGCCCTTCACCCCTCATTTTTCACGTTGGTTGTTTGCTCATATACTCTGTCTTGAAAATACAGAGGTGGGGGCTGGGGCTGCAGCTCAATGGTAAAGCATCTGCCTCGCATGTGTGAGGCCCTGGGTTTGATCCTCAGCACCACATAAAAATAAAAGAAAGAAAGATATTTTAAAAAAAGAAAACACAGAGGGCAAGTCTCTGATTCTTGGGCTTTTGGGGGCAAATTTTCTTTGAAAGCGAGAAGGTTAGGGTGCTTCTGTAGTCCAGTGCAGGATTGTTTTACACAATTTATTGCTACAATTTACTACCAAGGACCAAGCAGAAAATCAAGAAGAAAAATGTTGGCAGTCTGCTTCCAAAGAGCTTTCCACTTTTCTTTTTGTGTGGGGAGTGGGTACAGGGCAGTACTGGGGATTGAACCCAGGGCTTTGCACATGCTAGGCAAAAACTGAGCTACATCCCCAGCCCTTTTATTTTATTTTGAGACCGGGTGTAAGTTGCCCAGTCTGGCCTAGAACTTGGGATCTTCCTGCTTCTTTTTTTTTTTTTAATTTTTTAATATTTATTTTTTAGTTTTCGGTGGACACAACATCTTGTTGGCATGTGGTGCTGAGGATCGAACCCGGGCCGCACGCATGCCAGACAAGCGCGCTACCGCTTGATCCACATCCCCAGCCCCGTTCCTGCTTCTTTAGCCTCCTGAATAACTTGGATTATAAGCATGTGCCACCACACCCAGTATATCATATTTCACCATATAATCGTTGCCACATTAACATATATTCATAAGTATTCTTTGCCTCCTAATCTTGCACCAGAGTCAGTTTAGTAATAAATGAATTTAGTGTGTGTGTGTGTGTGTGTGTGTGTGTGTGTTGGGGATGTCAGGCAAGCATTTTATCACTAAGCCACATCCCCAGCCCATAATAAATGTTTTCTAAGTAATAATGGCACAATTTTTTTAAAAAGAAAACACTTCACATAATGACTCTATCCCATTTTTTGGAAAGAAAAAAAAACTTGGCATAAAATCTGTAGTAATTATGAAGTGAAATACAATATCCTTCTCATTTATCTTCTACTTTAAGTGTAAGAAACATTTGTAGTGCATAGAAAATAACTGTACAACACAGGTGCAGTGAGACTGCATTTTGCATTTTAAGGTTTTATATAGAGCCACTTAAGCAGTTTCTTTTGAAAGATTGGCAAAACAGCAAAAACTAGATGTCTTTTTTTAAACCTGTGAGAAAGAAAACAAGACACTGAGTCAGAGCTATTTATTCCTGGCAGTGATACATCTTGTGCAAAGCTGGCACCAGTGTCTCAACCTGCAACCATTTGTGTCTGAATTCAGCAGCCTCAGCCCTTCCATACGTTTTCTATTAAGGTACTATGATTTTGTTTTACATTGTAAGTCCTGAATTTACCATGATGTGTCTTTTGTTACTAGGACATTGTTTTCTTTTTCTTTTTTTTTTTTCTTTTTTTGGTACTGGGGATCAAACCCAGGACCTTGCACATGCCAGTCAAGCACTTTACAACTAAGCTACATCCCCAGCCCTTGTTACTAGGAATTTAATGTCTATTTAACTGTACTAATTTTCTTTCTTTTCTCTCTCTCTCTTTTTTTAATTGGACCCAGGAATCAAACCTAGGGCCTCAAGCATGCTAAATATAAACTCCACCATTGAGCTACACTCCCAAGACTTTTGCTAATGTTTTTATTAGGATTGTTACATATACTATTGGTCTGGTTACACACAGCATAAATGGTCTACCCAACCTTATTTTCCTATAAGCAGAGTAATAACATAAAAAGTTGCTTGTAAAGGGGCTGGGGTTGTGGCTCAGTGGTAAAGCACTTGCCTAACACGTGAGAGGCACTGGGTTCAATCTTCAGCACCACATAAAAATAAATAAATAAATAAAGTTGCTTGTCAAAAAGCAGGTGCACGCTTTATAAAATGTGTTATTACTAAGGGTGGATGACTCCGGCTCTTTATCCTGTATTTTCTTTTTCACTGGTTTAAAAAACAAAGCTATAACTAGTTTCAAGCTGGACCTATAACCATTATCACTTAAGATATTAGTAAAACAAATACATAACTTTGTCAAAGTTAACTTACAGGTTAAGGTGCTATATATATTTATGGCATACCCCCTTTAGCTAGGATTACAAGGTTCAACAGCACCCATTAGAGAAAAATTACTTCACTTCCATGACCATATCCTGATAAATGCTATTTTGTCATCTTTCTTTTCATAAAGAACTACTTAAATGGTCCCAAATAAGACTTTAAATCTTATAAGTGCAATTCTTGCTGCATTCTACTTTCTAGTGGTTATTTTCTATTCTAGAATTTTTCAGTAACACAAGGTTTCCCAGAATATATAGAGCTCAAAGTATGATTAGAACAGAGTGCAAGAGGGTTCACTTAGAAGCATATGAAAAGGAGAGTGAAGAGACAGATGTTTGTTCTATCCCCATTATCTAGGCAGGTTCTTTGATAGCTATAAATCTGTCCAAGGATAAGAAATATATAGAAGGGACTAATTTATCTAGTGAGAAAGCCCAATTCCATTCCCAATCTAATGTGATCTGGATAAAAATACACCAAATTTCTTTGATTACATAATCACCAAATCAATTACCTATTCATTATTTCATTATTCAGTAGATTTACCTTTTAGAAAAGGGAAGATCCAAAATAAATGATTAGTCCTGATTCTTACATGGCATTCCCACTATAAATTAACTAGTTAATATTCTGTTCTTAAGTTTGTTTTCTTTACCTCTGATTAGAAAAGGTAATTTCCAGGAAGCCAGATTATTGATAATTGAAAATTTATCACTTTAAGGCTTTGTTTTACAAAGATAACAAACTCTGATGTTATAACTATGACTTTTGCTTTTTAATAATAATCATCAAAATCCCTTATATTAATAAGTACCTCTGGTTTGCTATCTGCTTTGAACATTTATTATCTCACCTGAGTATTCCAATAATACTGTTAGAAAAGCATTAAAAGTAAAAATAACAATTTTTTTCGTTGTACTAAAAAATGCAGAAAATAAAAACTTCCATATTCCCACACTAGAAATGACCTGGTGTACACACTTCCTAGCCTTTCTATTTTTATAGCTTTTCTAAAAATGGCATCATATTCACATGTAGTTTTGTAGTTTGATTTTTCCTCTTTTTGATATAATAGAAATTGTCCTGGTAACTAAATATTCACCCACATTATATATAACAAAATAAAAGCATTTCATTGTATAAATACAGCATATATATTTTTTAAAAGCTCAATCCAATAAGCCTATTTTACAGAAAAGGTGAATCTCAAAGGTAAAGTCAGACCATAGGGCAAGATCTGTGAACTAAAGCCTTAGCTTTCTGATTGCTAATGAAATAGTTTAACCATGAGTTACCAAAAGAACTGGAACATACCCAATGCTTTCTGACAAAAAAAAAACAGCCATTAGGCTAAGTAAAGGCTGCCATACTTACCTAACCACATCCGAATAATGCTCATATAGTCTTTGTTCTTGGCTGAGAGAAGTTTGTCATAGGAAGGGCAGCCTGCCAGAAGGATGCGATCATGGTCCTCACACATGGATATCAGATGTTGCTCTGCACTTCGGGTGCAACACACATGATAATGAGCCAGTTTTGTTATGGCATGTCTGATAGAGTCATCAATAGTTCCACTGACTTCCCCTCCTTCAATATGAAGGATTCGGATGTTCATCAAGGCAGCAGATGTAGCCAGAGCCAAGGCATCAAACCTGTCACCATGAACAATCATGATATCAGGCTTCAAGCGATTAAGGACATCTGGTAGCTTCACAAGGGCCAGGCCTACTGACTCCACCATGGCTGCTTCATCTTCCCCCCTAACGATCGTATGTAGCCTGGTGTTAATGTCAAAGTCATCTTGCTCAATCATGCGATAAGTGTTTCTAAAGCAGGAGAGAAAAAAAGATGTGACACCATGTTCTTAATATACAAGAAAAACAATCTAACACTAACCCTGATGGGAGAAACATGTTCACATTTTTACTTATTTTAAAAATAAATAAATAAATTGAAGCATAACTTATACACAAAATTAAGAGTAAATTCCTCAAATGTACTTAAAGCCTGATCAGTTTTGTTACATGAACACCCCTGTGGCCACCACCCAGATTGAGATAAAAACATGCAGCCACCGAGTGTGGTGGTGCTTGCCTATAATCCTAGCAGTTTGGGAGGCCAAGGCAGAAGGATCACAAGTTCAAAGCCAGCCTCAGCAATTTAGCAAGACTCTGTGGCAAGATAAAATGTACAAAGAGTTAGGGATGTGGCTCAGTGGTTAAGTGCCCCTGGGTTCAATTGCTGATAAAAAAAAAAAAAAAACCCACATGCCGCACCTTGGAAGGCTCACTTGTGACCCTACGAGTCAATACCTGGGGGGAGAAACATCTGAGAGAGATTTTTCTTCTATCAATTTTTAAAAAGAAATATGTAAAAATTTACTTTTTTAATATTTATTTTTTAGTTTTAGGTGAATACAATATCTTTATTTTAGTTTTATGTGGTCCTGAGGATCGAACCCAGTGCCTCACTCATGCTAGGCGAGCGCTCTATCTCTGAGCCACAACTCCAGCCCTAAAGTATGTACTTTAATAGGAAAAATATTACTTATAAAAATGAAGTTCATTATTTCTACCAAAAAATAGGGTGGGGCGGGGGATGGGAATGCCTGACATGTCACTGCACTATAAATTTCTGAGTGATGGGAATTATCTTTTGAATTCTCTTTGAATGGTACCATTAATGCTGGCATAATTCTGCTTGGAATGAAAATGTAACTTTATAGAATTAAAGTGACTATGAAATGCAGTTTCCAGACTGCTTCATGCTTTAATAACAGCAGCTCTCAATTTCTTAAAAATTCCCAGTTATGACTAAATTGTCAAAGATATGACTTTTTTTTCTAAATACAGAACACACATTTATATTTTAAAATTAGGAAACAGAAATTTTTATCCACAACCTACTACTCAGCAACAACAAATATAATCTTTCTAGCCATTTTATGCAAGTATTTTAACATGGCTGAGAACACATTGTACATATAATTTTATAATTTCATAATCTACCTAATCCATTTCATATTTTGTTGGATAATTAAGGATTCTATTTTTTATTTTTTAGGCAGGGGATAGGGATCAGCCCCAGGAGTACTCTACCACTGAGTTCCATCCCCAGCCCTTTTTATTTTTTATTTTGAGATAGGGTCTTGCTAAATTCCTGAGGATCTCGCCAGCAACTGGTGAGACTGGCCTCAAACTTGAGATTTTCCTGCCTTAGCCTCCTGAGTTGCTGAGATTACAGGTAAGTGCCACTGAGCCCAGCCTAAGAATTCCTTACATACATCATACAGATGTAGTTATCATTTTGCAGACTCCTTTGGATTTTCCACAAGCAATCATATGTGCAAATAATGACAGTCATTATCTCTTTGTTTTTACTTCTTACTTTATCACACTGGCGGTTTCATATCCAGTATAAGTTGAAGAGAAGTGAGAACAGTGAAAATCCTTACCTTGTTCCCAATCTTAGAGAGAAAGCACAGATTTTGTTAGCTGTCAGTTTTTCATAGACAGCTTTTATAAGATTGAAGTTTCCCTTCTATTCCAAGGTTCCAAGAGTTTTTTTTATCATAACTGGTTGTTATTTAATTTTGTCAAATGCTTTCTTTCGGCGGGGAGAGGGTACAGGGGATTAAACTCAGGGGTACTCTTTCAAAGCTACATCCCCAGCCCTATTTTGTATTTTATTTAAGAGACAGTCTCGCTGAGTTGCTTAGCGCCTTACTTTTTGCTGAGGCTGGCTTTGAACTTGTGATCCTCTTGCCTCAGACTCTGGAGTCACTGGAATTACAAGTGCGTGCCACCACCCAGCATCAAATGCTTTCTTGACATCTACTGAAATGATCATATAGGTTTTTTCCTTTTATTCTATTAATGTGTTAGTTACAATGTTTTTCAAATATTAAGTTGGTCTTGAATTCTTAAGATAAGCCACTTGGTCTTAATACATTATCTGGTTTTTATACACAGTTATCTGAGGTGCTGGATGTGATCTGCTATTTTGTTTATACTTTTATGTTTACATTCCTGAGGAATACTAGACTGAATTTTATTATGTCTTTGTCATGTTTTGTCGTCAGTATTATCTGACCTTATAACAGAAGTTAGGAAGGCTCCCTGTTTTTATATTTCTTTAAGGTGTTATTTCTCTCTTAAATTTTGATAGGATTAATAAATGAATCATCTTTCTGGGAAAATTTTTATGGAAAATATTTGATAATGAATTCAATTTCTATAATAGATATTGTGCTATTAAGATTTTTCTTTTTAAAAAATATTTATTTATTTTTTTAGTTGTAGTTGGACACAATATCTTTATTTATTTATTTATTTTTATCTGGTGCTGAGGATCAAACTCAGGGTCTTGTACATGCTAGGCGAGCTCTCTACTGCTGAGCCACAACCCAGTCTCAGATTTTTCTATTTCTTTAAGTAGGGGTTTTGGTAAGCAGTGGTTTTTCAAGGAATTTGTCCATTTCATCTAAATTGTTCAGTTATTGGTATAATAGTCCCCTTTTCTTCTTCTTAATGTTTGTGATGATATTTTTATTCTATACTGATAAATTTATATTTTCTTACTTTTTCCCTCATGTATTGCTAGAAGTCAACTTTTTAATATTTTTAAAGAATTAACTTTTTGTTCTTTTAAATTTCTCTATTGTTTATTTTTATATTCCACTGATTTCCATTCTTTGTTTCCTTCTATTATGGGTTTAATTTTCTCATCTTTTTTCTTGTTTACTAAAGTAGAAATACAGATCATTGACTCTAAACTTCTATTTAAATATAAGCTTTTAAAGCAATAAATTTTCCATGTTTGTGCAGTTCAGTGGTCAAACAAGAATTTGTAAAGAATGTAAGTACAGATTCTGGGGCTTCTCCCTTGTGGTTTTTCATTTCTAGAATCATTCCCTCAAGAAAAGTTCCATTTTCTAGTACCTCAGCCTAAATAACAGAGGCTTTCTATTTGAGTTCTAGCCACCTACCACCCTGTGGCTTGGGAAATATGCTCAGGGGAAAACTTATTGAAACATGTATCTCACCTACTATAGTACAGATCCCTTCTTTTAGGCATTCTATCTCCTGTAGTTTCTGCCTGCTGATTATTGCTCTCCAGTGCCTTCAAATACTTTTAAATATTTTCCCAGAGTTAAAAGTAAGCTGTAGGAGAGTTAGTCAGATATAAGCTTCTCTGCCATTACTAGAACTTCTTTTTCTTAAATAGGTATTTTAACATTTGAGTTGGATATTTATCCATTTCCTCTTAATTTTCCACCAGTAATAAAAGCACCTAAGACAATAAATTTTTTTTCTTATTACAAGTTTTCCTTTCTTATTTTATCTCCTCTATTATTTTGTTATTTCATTTTTATTAATTATTTATATCTCATTCTTCTCCCCCACCAGAATGAAAGTTCTTTGAGAACAGGGATATTGTCTCATTAGCCATTTGGCACATCCTGGATGTTTAATAAAAAATTGTTGAATGAACAAATGAATTTCTGAACATTCTGTTGTTACTCATTTGCTTTCCTTTTTCACCCACTTCTTCAGGGCATAAAAATGCTGATTTTTTTAAGTTGTTGATGGACCTTTAATTTATTATTGATTTATTTATATGCGGTACTGAGAATCAAACCCAGTGCCTCACACATGCTAGGCAAACATTCTACCCCTGAGCCACAATCTCAGCCCCAAAATGCTGATATTTTTAAAATGTCCCAAGTACAGATGCACCTTAGTTTACAATGAGATTTAACCTGGATAACCCCATTGTAAATTGAAAATATCACAAGTTGAACATGAACTTAAAGCCAGGCATGATGGCACATACTTGTAATTTCAGCAACTTGGGAGGCTGAGGCAGGAGGATCATGAGTTCTAGGCCAGCATCAGCAATTTAGCAAGGCCCTAAGCAACTTAGCAAGACCCTGTCTCAAAATAAATACAAAAGGGCTGGAAATGTGTTCAGTGGTAAAGTGCCCTTGGGTTCACAGTACCAAAAGAAAATTCACTTAATAAACCTACTCTAGCAAACATCACAGCTTAGAAACACAGTACACTACAGAATATCAATGGTTTATTCTTTGGATTTCAAGGCTAAATGGGAGCCTGGGCTTGCTCTTGCTGCCAAGCATTCTGAAATTTTCAGAGTACCATACTGCATATCACTACCCCTGGAAAAGATCAAAATTCAAAATTTGAAGTACAGTCTCTACTGATGCCTACTGCTTCAAACTCAACCATCACAAAGTCAAAAAACTATAAGTCAAAAAATCATACATCTGGGACAGTCTGTAGTTGAAATAGAAGGTAGCTTATTTATCCTGTTATTTTAATATCTTCTTAAAATAAATAGTACAAGCCAGGCAGGGTGGCATACAACCATAGTCCCAGCTACTCAAGAGGCTTAGACAGGAAGATTGCTTGATCCCAGGGCAACCTAGGCAACATGGAAAGGAAAGGGAAAGGAAAATACATTCACTTGGTTTAAAGTTCAAAAGTACAAAAGGTTATATAGTGAAAAATCTTTCACTTTTGTCTCTCAGTCACCCAATTCCTCTACTAAGAGGCAACGAATTTCTTGAGTTAGAAGGTACTTTAACTTTTTAGCAGGCATAGTGCCACACACCTATAATCCCAGAGACTTGGGAGGCTGAGGCAGAAGGATTGCAAATTTAAGGCCAGCCTTGGCAACTTAGAGAGACCTTGTCTTAAAATAAAAGAAAACAGGGCTGAGGATGTAGCTCAGTTGCCAAACACCTCTGGTTTCAATAAAAAAAGTTATTATAAACTTAAATTTTTATTAAGTACTAGTAAAATTTCCTTTTTAATAGTCTTACCAGACAAATACTACCTTTCCACCTTAATTTATATGGTAGGAGATAAAAAACCTACTACATCCCAGCAGCTCAGGAGGCTGAAGCAAGAGGACCACCAGTTCAAACCCAGCCTCAGCAATTTAGCGAGACCCTGTCTCTAAATAAAATACTAAAAAGGGGCTGGGGATGTGGCTTAGTGGTTAAGTGCCTCTGGATTCAATACTTAGTACCAAGAATAAAAAATAATAAAAAAAGAAACCCAATTATAGTTTTCTTATGAGCCTCTCTTCCATTAGTCTTCCTGTCAAAACTTCACTATAGGGCTGGAGCTATAGCTCGGTTGGTAAAATGCTTGCCTTGCATGCATAAGGCCCTGGGTTCAATCCCCAGCACCACAAAAACTTTCACTATAGAAGCAAAAGAACCCACTCAAACTTTGATTTCTAGCTCTAAAATTTCTCTTCTATCTTGTCCTATTCACCCAAGTAGATTTTCTTAGGTAGACAGAATTCATTTCATATTTTTAAAAAATTTATGGAACCCTGAGCTAACCATAAGTTTCTTCTCTACTCTTTAAATATTTTCTTAGAACAAACTGCTAAATTAGTTTTTGAAGGCAGGTTTCCTATTTATTTATTTTGCTAGTGTTGTCTTATTTTTAAAGAGTCTCAGAAAAGGACACTTTTACTTTAACACACAATCTACTTTAATATATAATAATGCATTGTTGACCATCTTTGAAGACTGCATGAACATTTTCATGCCACAAGGGTGCACTAAATGCCACTTTATTACATATAGTTAAATAAATGTTTATTTCTGGTTTATATATTCTACTCCCTCAAAGACTACTCAATCTTCATTTTGCAAATATATCCCATGTGTTCACTACAAACCTAATGCCACTAAAATAAATATCAATGGTCATAATATTATAACATTCTACTTTACCTCAAATCAATTAGATTTTTTAAAAATGTTGTTCTGTATATATTACTTCATTTGCTGTTGAAGAAAGGAAAGGGAAAGGAAAATACATTCACTTGGTGAATGTATTTTCTATAAACCAGTTTTAAAGAACTGCCATTAGAACTCAAAACACAGGTTGGGGATGTAGCTCAATGGTAGTGTGTGCGCCCAGCATTCATTAGACCCTGGGTTCGATCCAAAAAGCACCCCTTTCCCCCCAAAAAAAGACCTTACAAAATAGATTATATGGAATCATATTATTATAGTCACATAATATACATTTACAAGTGGCATTTCTCCTGAATATAATAATAAATAGTAATATTATTTATAGTGATTATTTATCAAGTATCTAATAAGCAACATCATTGTGATGGATGATTTAAATCATTCTCTGTTACAATAAATTACAACATAGGTTTTCACTCTGTTTCACAATTGAAGAAACTGAGTTTCAAAGATACTAAGCAACTTCTCAAAGACTACATAAAAACTAAGTGATAGAACTGAGATTTGAAGCTAGATCCATATGGCTACAAAATATCCAAACTCTCTGGCATATACCCTTGCAATGAAGAATAAGAAAACACTTTGAGCTTACCCATAGTCATCTATCAGGTGAGAGCCAAGTACCACCACATCAAGTTCAAAGAACTCAGGCTCTGTTTTAATGCCAAACATGATCGGGGCAAGTTTAGAATAATCAGCACGGTTGCAAGTAGCAACACAAACCCGAAGCTTTCGGTTATTCCCATTCTTCTCCATGACTTGTTTTTTTTGTTTGGAGAGTTTCTTAAAATAGAGTTCCTGAGGTTTCAAAAATAAAAATTGTTTGTTATCAGAATAATTCATGGATATAAAAATAGATCTTTTCAGTATTACATCCTACCACTTAATGTAGTGATTCTTAATCTATTTTTTCCATCCCCACTGCTGTGTGACACTGAAGAAATTTCAGCAGACTAACTCTAACTCAAACCCTTTCTCTCATAGTCAAGAAAACACTCTGGAATGCAATTAAGAGTGACATAACTCAATTTTCATTTAAAAGGAGGTGTCAGCTCTTTAATTTTTATTAGTTAAGAATTACTTGCCATAACTCACAACTGCACCCAATATGCCACACTGTTGGAAAACTTTGGGAGAGAACTGTTGATAGTTTAACTTCCTCACTTTATAGAAAGGGAAACACAAGTCTTAAGAGGGGAAATTACTCAAGATTCAAGATCACATCTTCCAAGGTACATAATCTACCCAGCCTCATACTATACACTATCTTAAATATAAGGACTGTGATTAGTGCTGGGGAAGAGAAAGATAAGTAATATAAAAACCTTATCTTTAACACATCATTAATCCCTACACACCAGTACCTACAAAACTGCCAATCTCACATGGCTACCAGGTGTCTCCAGCTATACATCCCATAGGCATATTAAAATCAATATCCCAGGCTGGAGATAGTAGCTCAATGGTAGAAAACCTGCCTAGCACATGTGAGATCCTGGGTTCAATCCTCAGTTCCACAATAAAACAAAACAAATGTAAGTCAATGTCCCAATCTGAATTCATTTCTTTCCTAAGCCTGTTCCTTCTTAATTGTTCTCTCAGCGTGCACATGATTTATCAAATGTCTTATGTCCCTATGCTCTCTGTTCCTCATATCCTCACTTTCTGTTCCATTACCTCCTAAGCTCTGTCAATTCACCTCCTAAATATCTTCCAAATCTTCTCTTCTTCCCCACCAGGACTTCCCATAGTTCAATTCCTCACCTTGGGCCTTTAGTTTGTAAATCAGATAGTAGGCTAACCAGGGTAGATTGCTATGGGACAAAATCCAAATTGCTGATCCAAATCTAATCCATCTTTTTAGACCATTTCTCCACTACACACAATTATCCCTTACTCTGTGCCAAAGAAGCAGCCACACCAAACTGCCTACAGTTCAGCTAATGGATCTCTGTGCCTTTTTAGGTACAAATACCTCTACCTAAAACTTGCTTTCCCTCTTGTTTGGACTCCTACTTATCTTTCAAAACTTAGCCTGAACCAGGCACAGTGGTGCACATCTATAATCCTAGTGACTTTGGAGGTTGCAGCAGGAGGATTTCAAGTTCAAGGCCAATCTTATGAACTCAGCAAGACCTTGTCTCAGAAGAAAAAAAAATGTATACACACACACACACACACACACACACACACACACACACATACATACATATTTTTTTTCTTTCTTTCTTACGAAGGCTCAGTGATAAAATAACTCTGGGTTCAATCCCCAATACTGGAAAACAAAAAGAAAAACTCAGGCCAGATGTGGTAGAATTAGTTTTTACTGGGATTTAGCACACCCTATAATCTCAGTGGCTAGGAAGGCTGAGGATGAGGATCAAGAGTTCAAAGCCAGTCTCAACAACTTAATGAGGCCCTAAGCAACTCTGAAAGACCCTGTCTCTAAATAAAATTAAAAAAGGGCTGGGGATGTGGCTCAGTGGTTAAGTGCCCCTGGGTTCAATCCCAGTACCAAAAAAAAGAAAAGAAAGAACTCAGGCTGAGTGTCACCTCTTCTCTAAAGGTTTCCCATAAGCCTCAGGTCTTCCTCACCCAGCTATTAGTTGCTTACCTCCCTATGAGCACATTAGCCCTACCATACACAAATATACTATTGTTCAACTTGTCTTCCTACCTATCCTCCTTAAACCATCACACCCTCCATTCAAAAGTAAGGCAGGAAGTAAGAAATTTTATGGAACCTTTTAAACTGCTCTGCATGATGTAAAATTATACCTTATGGACTCCAACCTCAATGCTTAGGTTTCAGGAAGTACATCAATATTTAGAATTTGTAACCAATCCAGGGAACTTGACTAAGGGTGTCAACACAAGGGGTGCTGCCCTCTGAAATTCACTGGAAATCCTATCAGCAGCCCTCTATTATTGGTACTTCATCTTTTAGGGATGCAAATTGCCCCATCATTAGGCCCTTTCTGAATTAACAATCCCCAGTAAAAACTAATTTCACCCAAAAGATAACACTTGTAAGATAATGAGCATTCTGCCAAGAGTATTCAGAAGACCTAAGCACTATTTAATCATTAAAAATACAAAAATATTCTTCCACAATGGCTGTCTTGAGTGTTCTTGTACATAGTCTTTCTTCCACTAATCAATTTGAGCTGAATAAACTTTTGGTGATATTAAATTTGCCAGGTAAGGCAAAGTAAATCATTCATAGTTGGTCAATTTCTACTTACTTTACAAGAACAGTAAACTTTCCACCTGGCAGTGCAAAGTATTTACCAAGTTACCTAACAGTTATTCTACCTGAACTGAGTAAACCAGTCATGTAAATAAAATGTGAAATATTGAACAAGGTTTTTTTTTTTTTTTTTTTTTTTTTGGTACCAGGAACAGAACCCAGGAGTGCTTAAGCCATATCCCCAGCCCTTTCTTAATTTTTTTTTTTTGAGACAAAGCATCCCCAAGTTGCTAAGGCTAGCCTCAAACTTGTGATCCTCCTTTCTCAAGAGGGAGGAAAAGAAAAATAAAATGGGGGTAAAAGGGCTTTACTATTTCATGTAAATTTTGTCTATACAGTATATAAACTTTTTGGGGGGTAGGGGGCAGTACTGGGAATTGAACCCAGTGCCTCATATATGCTAGGCAAGTATTCTACCACTGAACTACACTCCATTCCCTTTTTAAATTTTTGAGACAGAGTCTAGTTAAGTTGCCAGGCCGACCCCAAACTTGTGATCCTCCTGCCTCAGCCTCATTTATTTTTTAAAAATCATGTAATAAGCAAAGATAAGAAATATGGTAACTTGCTAATGTGTGTTTAATCTTGGGGATTGGTAAGGTATCATATTGATATCTTTTTCAGGCTATTTGAAATATTTCATCATTAAAAAGTATAATTTTTTTTTTTTTTTGTAGTACTGGAGACTGAACCCAGGGGTACTCTACCACTGAGCTGTTACATCCCAGCCCTTTAGGAAGGAATGGATAAATAGATAGTATGCCTTCCTCTTGAATTCAATGGCAATCTCTGAGAAACTCCATTCTTAAAAACCACTTTCAATTCAAGACTGTCAATTATACATATTGTCAAAAGATGTTTAACTCTTTCCAACAAAATTAAAAACGTCCCACTCAAATGTGGAAAGAGTTCTTTGTGAACAAAGGAAACAACAGTAACAGTAAACAACAAAGTAAATAAAGTGCTGAGCACTTTGCTAACAGCTCTATAATCACTAGCTAAATTCATTCTCACAGCCCTCTTATTACTTCATCTTACAAACAGGAGCACTGAGTTACAGAGAAAATGATTTACTTGCCCCCAATCACTAACAGCATAGCTGACATCATCCAAAATCAAACCCAGATCTGGATGATCCACCAGCCCTCTGGACACTGACCCACACCCCGAGTATGCCTTGGGTCTGTTCATTCCAAAATTATCCGTGAGTGAGTGCAAATCTTCCTAGAAGAAAACATAATAAGTGACCCTTCTTCCAGGCAGAGGGGATGAAACTCTTAGCAATAAGAAGGGCTACAGAAAGTGGTCTGAAACTCAAAACTCTATCCCCAAGCTATAATTTGGGTTGGCTTCTCCTTCCTGAGTTCCTACACCTTTACTGACCAGTAATCCGTACTGCTAAGCTGTACCCCATCCCTCCTATCAGAGGAGCAAAACATACTTCCTTGTGTTCTAACAATTTTACAAGTGTGCTCAGGGTTGGGGTGGGGTGGGGGTAATAAATGCCACCAAACTTCCAGGGAAGACCCGACTCAAGACAGACTCAGGGCTGGGCGGATCCTTCAAGACCATTTTCAGAAGAGCCTTAACATACCCCAGGACACCTTGTCTGTCAAGCACCTCTCCACCCTTTCTTGCTCGCCTTTGTAACGGAAGTTCACTCTCTTTCCTTGCTGGACAGCACTGCCCGTGGGGATGGAGACAAGCTAGGGCTTTTCTCTGCACCTCCAGCCCCTATTCACCTGGCCCACACTGAGCCAGTTCCAGCAGCCACATGCAGGGGCCCTGAAGAGGGCCAAAGGGGGACCCTGTTGTGTAGGGCAGCGGGGCTCAAGGCAAGACCCGGATCGAGATGCGAGCCCGCGGTAGAAAGCTGCCTGCGGTCGGCCGGGTAGATGGGGCCTCGGGGAATAGGCCGGGAAGACAAGGTCCCGGGGTCTAGCAGGATGCTCTCCCGAGTGGCTGAGGCGCGGCTCTCACCAGATGCGGGTCAGAGGTTCCCTCCGGCGCCGCGCCGCGCCGCGCCGCCGCCGCCCTTCTCCGGCAAGAGCCCAACCTGGAGCTGGAAAGCAGGCCGGCGCTAGCCCGCCCCCGGGGCTTCCACTACCCGGGCGTGCCGGTCGATGATTCGTCGCTCGACTCTGGACCTGGCTTCTCACACGCTCCCACTGCCTGATCGCCGAGTCGGCGAACGCGCCTGCCGTCGCCTGCGAGGGCTCCCGTGATTGGCTGCTTTCCGCCCCGAGCCCCTTCCCAGCCGCTTTCAGGAGGCCTCTTGCCCGGGAGCTAGTACTTTCCGTCGTCGTGGCAGCGCTTGGCAGGCGGCCGAGCTGGCCTGCCAATCTGTTCCCGCCTCGAGGCGTTCTCTCCACCGGTGACACACACCGGTGACACACGCTCTGAAACCCGAGTCCTCCCACGGGGTAGTTGTTAGAGCCTTGCACCCAAGGTGGGTTTTTTTTTTTTTTTCTTCCCTTTACTCAATCATTTCATAGACCAGCACCAAAGCAATACTCGTCTGTGCAATACTCGTCTGTCCCAGAGCTGTCCCTGGAGTTAAACCTCGTCACTCCTTGCCATTTGTGCTGTAAGGCTCTGATGGAGTGTCAATCGTGACAAGGTGATGATTCTAACTGATTATCACAGTCTGTTCAGCGTTGGCCTTCACTGCAGGTAACTAACTAGCTAGTTCCAAGGCCCTGGGGACGTCTCCTATTCACCTGGCCCACACCGAGCCACTATTTTGTCCTGAAAGACACATAGCGAGAAAAGGCTAACCCGGCTCCTGATGAAGAATTTAATATTTTAAATTGACTCAAATTTCTGAGTCACTATAGAAACTCCAATTGACAGAAAATATTAAAACTTTTTTACAACCATTAAAGAATTTACCACAACTGAAACTATTTAACCACTCACTGAGATTGCTTAGTACAAAGCGAATTTTAAACTCCATCATACTTTTTAAAAAAAAATTTTTAGTTGTATATGGACACAATATCTTTATTTTTTTAATGTGGTGCTGAGCATCAAACCCAGTGCCTCACACGTGCTAGGCAAGCACTTTGCCACTCAGCTATAGCCCCAGCCCCTCCATCATACTTTTGCAGTTCATGCTGTATTTCAATTAATGATGAAGGTCTAATTTGCAGCATACTATGAACCATTAGTTCCCTGCAGCTAGCTTGAAGCCACTAAAAGGTCACATCAGTCCAACAGTACAGAAGACATTAGGGGTTTTAATGCAAGGAAGTGCCATCAGATTTCTCTTTTAAATATTTCTTTTTAAATATTGTGGACTCCTGGGTGGAGAATGGACTGGATGAGAGTCAAGAATTGGTGGCAGTGAGATAACTGAAGTAGATGAATATATGATTTATTTTGGAAATAATATTGATAAAACTTAATCATGGATTAGATATATGGGGATGATGGGGGCAAGGTATCAAGAATGACTTCCAGGGCTGGGGATGTGGCTCCTGGTAGAGTGTTTGCTCAGTATGCATGAAGCCTTGGGTTCAGTCCTCAACACCATGAGCCAAGGAATTTATAAAAATAAATTATAAAAGGAATCCACCTTCTTTAAAATTTTTCTTATAAAAAAAAAGAAAGAATGGCTTCCAGGTTTCTGTCATTGAACTAAGTGATTGTACCATTATTAAGATGAGAAAGACCAAGGAAAAGTAAATTTGGGGAAGGAAAAAATAAAATTTTAATTTGGGACGAGATACAATTGAGATGTCTATGAGATAACTGTATGAAGGTACTAAATAGGCAGTAAGGTAAATGAATCTGGACATAGACTCACCAGATATTCCAAATGGTGTATTAGTTTCCTATTGCAGCTATAACATATTACCATAAACTTAGCATCTTAAAACAACACAAAATAATTGCCTTATTCTGGAGACTAGGAGTTCCAACGAAAGAATTTCAGGGATTAAAATCAAGGTGTCAGTATAATCACCTGCCTTTTGGAGGCTGCAGGAAAGAATCTATTCCCTTGCCTTTTCCAGCTCTTAGAGGCTGCCCACATTCCTTGGCTCATAGGTTTTCTGACCTCTACTTTTCTTTTCACATCTTCTGCCCTCTCTTGTCCCACTCTTTCACTTGATTATATTGGGTCCACCCAGTAGTCCAGGATAATCTTCCCACCTCAAAATCCTTAAAAACATCTGCAAAGTCTCTCTTGTTATGTAAGGTAACACATAAGGTTCAGGGAGTAGGATGTAGACCTTTTGGGGAGCACTATTTTGCCTACCACAAGTGGTACTAAAAGTCAAGGAAGACATTCAAGAGGGACATTTGCTTTTAAAGTTTCTTACCATTTTACCAAATATCCAGAGCACATTACTTTTTTCTTTTTGAAAGTTAAGAAGAGTTAGCTTTAAAAACAATGCTTAGGGGCTGGGGATGTGGCTCAAGCGGTAGCGCGCTCGCCTAGCATGCGTGCGGCCCGGGTTCGATCCTCAGCAGCACCACATACCAACAAAGATGTTGTGTCCGCCAAGAACTAAGAAAAAAATAAATAAATGTTAAAATTCTCTCTCTCTCTCTCTCTCTCTCTCTCTCTCTCTCTCTCTCTGTCCCCCTCTGTCTCTCACTCTCTCTTTTAAAAAAAAAACAATGCTTAATTTTTTTTAATTTAAGTGCTATCCAGGCATGGTGGCTCAAGCCTGTAAACCTAGCGGTTCAGGAGGCTGAGATGGGAGGATCACGAGTTCAAAGCCAGCCTCAGCAACGTGGAGGCTCTAAGCAACTCAGTGAGACTCTGTCTCTAAATAAAATACAAAATAGGGCTGGGGATATGGCTCAGTGGTCAAGTGACCCTGAGTTCAATCCCCAGTCCCCCCCGCCAAAAAAAAAGTTAAGTGCTGGTGGCATGAGTTTGTTTAGTTTGTAAAAATTCAAATTGTACACTTAACATATGTGTTCTTTTTGTATGTATGTTACATTGCAGTATTAACACTTAAGATTGTGTCTAGGAAATGTACTTTTAACAACAAATTCAGCCACTTGTAAGTTTTGTGTCTGACCAATATTAGAATTTTATATATCCATATAGAGTCAGATAGCTCTGTGTTGATGGAATCATCTAACTTTAAGTGAAATGCCCATTTTGGAATTTTCTTCTGTGTTTTTTGTCTATGTGTGTTGGAGATTGAGCCCAGGGGTGATTTACAACTGACCTACAGTCCCCAGCCCTCTTTGGTTTTTTTATCTTGAGACACGTCCTTATTAAATTGCTGAGGCTGAGGCTGGCCTCCAACTTTGGATCCTGCTGCCTCAATCTCCCCAGTCACTATAATTACAGACATGTTCTTATGTTCTCTCCCCCCCCCTCATACACACACACACACACACACACACACACACACACACACACACCAGGAATTGAACCCATGGACCCTTAACCACTGACCCGCATCCCCAGCCCTTTTTAATTTTTATTTTTGAGACAGGACCTCCCTAAGTTGCTGAACCTAGCCTTGAACTTTCAATCCTCCTACCTCAGCCTTCTAAATCACCGGGATTACAGGTGTGTGCTACTGTACTTGGCCTTTTGTATTCTCTTGAGATGAGTTGTAGCAAAGAGCCTCTTGAGATGAGTTGTAGCAAAGAGGCATTTTTTCCCACCTTTTTGAGGTCACTTTTCCTATGGTAAATAATGTTACATTTCTGGATCTCTTTTACTTTGCTATTCAAAAGTGAGTTAACATATCAAAATTCTTCCCAGCTTGTTTTGTTCATTTGGTTTGATGTCATTTAACTTTAGTCTGAGGGTTCTACAATCTGCAAAAAGTACTTATGAATACCACCATTAAAGTACTTATGAATACCAGGAGACCAAGGGCGGAGGATTACAAGTTCAAGGCCAATCTGAACAATTTAGCAAGGCCCCAAGCAATTTAGCAAGACCCTGTCTCAAAATTAGACAAATTAAAAGGGTTATGGATGTGGCTCAGTGGTAAAGTGCTCCTGAGTTCAATCCCAGTTTAAAAAAAAAGTTCTTATGGCCTTGTGGTATAATAAAAATCAAATTTTTCTATAGGTTATTCCATAAGCTGAAATATAACTTAAATCACTCGGAATATAATTAGACTAACAAAGAATCTTAGTTCTTATGAGACTATCTAATCACCCTTCTTATCAAAGGAGATCTTTCTACAGTTTTTTTTTTTTGTGTGTGTGTGTGTGTGCATGTGTGTATATGTGTGGTGGTGGTGGTGAGGGGAATTGAACTCAGAACCTTGAACATGCTAAGCAGGCACACTACTACTGAGCTGTATCCCCAGCACCTCTACAGCTTGCTTGCTTGCTCGCTTTCTCCCTCTCTCTCGCTCTCTCTCGCTCTCGCTCTCTCTCTCTCCTTCTTTCTACCCGGGGATTGAACCCAGGTATACTTAACAACTGACCCACATCCCCGGCTTTTTTGTTGTTGTATTTTATTCAGAGACAGGGTCTCACAGAGTTGCTTAAGGCCTTGCTGAATTGCTGACATTGGCTTTGAACTCTTGATCCTCCTGCCTCAGCCTCCCAAGCTGCATGCACCACCGTGTCCAGCTCTCTACAGCATTCTTGTCAGGTACTCATCTCGCCACTTTGGGAACTTTTCTTCTAACAAGGACTTGTTTTGCTCTTTTATTTAGTGATTTAATTATTATAAATTAATCTGCCACTTTGTAAAGTCCAACTATGTATTTGTAACCTACTCTTCTAAACACTTTATCTATATTCACTTAGTATTCAACAATCCTAAGATCTACTTTCCATCACCCCCATTTTATAGATAAGGGCACCTGAAGCACAGAAGGCAAAGGTGCCTGAGGTCATACAGCTGTATGACCTCAGCCCAGGACTTGATCCCACTCGCTTGACATCCACCATGTATTTCCTATCTACATAAGTAGTGTATGTTCTGACTATCCTCAGGTCAATGTTTTTTTTTTAAACTTTATTTATTCATTTTTATGTGATGCTGAGGATTGAACCTAGTGCCCTGCATATATTAGGCAAATGCTATACCACTGAGCCACAAACCCAGCCCCTCTGGTCAATCTTAATCACCTCTTTTTGGGTAAATTGTTCCATGAGTTATAATTCAAGAACCTGGGATGTAGCTCAGTGGTAGAGCACTAGCCTTACATGCACAAGGCCCTGGGTTCATTCCCCAGATCCTCTGTACCATACACACACACAAAATAAATTCACATAGCTCTTCCACTATTCAGTTTATATCACTACGAATTGCTCACATCGATATTGAAGAGTTTTGTTTTGTTTTGAATTAGGAGTTAAATCTAGGATTGTCCTACCACTGAACTATATCCCTAGTCCTTTTTATTTTTATTTTTTTAATTTTGAAATAAGGTTTTGCTAAATTGCTGAAGCTAGCCTTGAATTTGTGATCCTCCTGCCTCAGCCTTCAGAGTCACTGATATTACAGGTGTGTGCCACAGCATCTGGCTCTTGAGAGATTTTTTTAAAGATACCTTCTTTAAAATCAAAATGTAAGTGTTGATGGAATTCTCCCATTCTACTGATTTAATAACACTTTCAAAAAGGAAAATATAAGCGGTGGGTTTAGCTCAGAGATAAGTGTTTGCCCAGCATGCATGAGGCCACTCAAAAAAATGAGCACCACTCAAAAAAATGAGCACCACTCAACAAAATGAGCACCACTCAAAAAAAAATTGCTAAAAAATGAAAATAAGATCAGTTTGGGACAAACCTTTTTAAAACAATTTTTTATTTAGATGTCAATGAATATCTAAGCAGATGTTGAGTTTTGAATTTTCATGAAGTGAAAACCACCACTGAGCTAAAGAAAGAAACACTACCAGAGTCCATGGGCTCCTACTCAAAAGCTGCCTCTCCATGATCCATGAAAAGCACTGGCACCAAGTAGGTCGTTAGCTAGCAGACACATTGGTAATTACCTGAGTAAGTCAAACTAGCTCTCTAAAGAATCTGGATGGAGGGAACACAAGTTTGGCCAGTTGGATGTGAGAGGAAAAGGGGCACATTAAAAACAGACACAGATATGCTATAAGAGGTGGAGCAGGTGGGTTGTGAGGAGAGAATCCATTACCTAACTTGTCTTGGATCCTGAACTGCTTTCTGATTTCAATCCATCTGTATCCTTAAAATAAATTCTCTTTTTCTTAAGATGCCATATTCCTTGCCTTGCAGTCAGAAGATACTGACACAAATGGTAAGCCAGGGAGAATCTCCAACCATTATTTTGATCCCCAACTCCAATTCATTGTTAATAGCTGCCTGGAGAACTGTGTCAAAAATGAACTCAGCTGGGTGTGATGACACACACCTGTAATCCCATCGATTTGGGAGGCTGAGGTAGAAGAAGTGCAAGTTCAAGGCCAGCTTGGGACACTTAGTGAGAGTTCTCAAAATAAAAATGAAAAGGGCTGGGGATGTAACTCAGTGGTAGGGCCCTGGATTCAATCTCCAGAAAAAGAGAATAAAAAAAATAAAACAAAAAAGAGGTATTCTGAGACAGAGTAAAAGTTTAATGGGAAAGAGTTCTTTGATGTCTGTCATGTTGTTTTTTTAGGGGAATGCAAGGGAGGCAGGGATGGTAGGGACGGTGCTGTGTATTTGCCATCCTTACCCTGAGCATGAAGAAATCAACCAAGAGGTGGAAAAAAACTAAGCAATGTTAAGCTAGGTATTTGTTAAGCCAAGTATTTATGTTAATAAATATCTTTACTTTAACTATTCTCCTCCCCCTGTTCTATACATTAGCCACAACCCTTTTAATTGCCAGAGTGTCTAGTGTATTAGAGGTAAAACACACTTACAAATCAGATATCACTGCATTAGCCATGTTGTTGATAGCCTCCCAGAACAAAGAATTTCTCCTATTGCACTGAGGAGTTTTCTGAAGCTATAATGAGTCTATACTACATAAGGAAAGCAATTCTTTTTCCCTAAGAAAAGCATTTAAGGATTAAGGATTAAGATTATATTGGCAGGGCAGGGGTTGTGGCTCAGCCTAACATGTGTAAGACACTAGGTTCAATTCTCAGTACCATGTATAAATAAATAAATGAAATAAAGGTCCATCAATAACTAAAAATATATTTTTAAAAAAAGATTACATCGGAAGAAAATAATTCAGTAAAATCCTAAACTGTATGAGTCAAATTCAGGTTTACAAAACCATGAGATTTAAAGGTAAGGGTTGTTTTTTTTTCCTTCTTCTTCTTCTTGTTTGGTATTGGGTATTAAACCCAGGGTGCTCTACCACTGAGCTATATCCATAGCGTTTTTTATTATATATATCTATATATTTTTTTAATTTGTAGTTGGCACAGTACCTTTATTTCACTTATTTATTGTTATGTGGTGCTGAGGATAGAACCCGGGGTCTTGTACGTGCGAGGTATTCTCCGCTGGGCCACAACCCCAGCCCCTTATTTTTTATATTGAGACAAGGACTCTCTAAGTTGCTGAGGCTGGCCTTGAATTCAGCCTTCCAAGTCATTGGAATTATAGGTGTGCACCATCATGCCAAGCAAAAAGCATGCTTACAAATGTGCCGATTAAGATACTCATAACTGGGAAGGGCATGTTGACACACACCTGTAATACCAGCAATTTGTGAGGCTGAGGCAGGAGGATCATGAGTTCAAAGCCAGACTCAGCAATTTAGCAAGGCCCTAAGCAACTCAGTGAGACCCTGTCTCTAAATATTAAAAAGAGTTGGGATGTAGCTCAGTGGTTAAGTGTCCCTGGGTTAAATTCCCAGTACAAAAAAAAAAAAAAAAAAAAAAGGAAAAGATACCCATAACTGAAAGAGAGGCCTTTTTAAAATTCAGGTTTCAGGACCATTTAATCACTATTTGTAACCCCAGTTACTAAACAGTTTATTATGCCAGCCAATCAGATTTTTACAATACCTATGATAGTAAGCCATCTCCATGCTAGCTTCCCCAATTGTAGAAGAGAGGTACACATAAGTGTGATTTTGTGTTTATTTTGTGAAATATTCCTTATATTGGAATTTTAAAATGTATTTCTCTTTATGGACTATGATGATAAATTATTTTATTATCTGGTTGCTAGATAAATGATGTAAGCCAGAGAGTACTCAGTCATCCTTGACTAATGGAAGTTCACAGTATAATTAGAACAACTATTCCAGAAGGACTGGAAATGTGTTAAAAAACTAGTTTGCCTTTAACTTTGACTCTAATATAAAAAGTGTGTCAACACAGTTATGATCTGAAATAGCTGCTCATTGGCCAGGTGTGGTGGCACACTCAGGTAGTGCCAGGCTCAACTCATTTGTTTTGCTTTCTTACAACTCTCTTAGGATTATGCTTCTGCCCTTTGTCCTCTATGTATTCCATCTTTCAGAATTTGATTCACTCTTTAAGCTTTCCATTTTTACTTCCATGTAGATAATTCCTTGGAAACAAACAGCCCGACCTTTCCTCCCAGGTCTTGGTCCATCCTTTCAATTTCCTGCTACATATATCACCACATGCTCAATACATATATGCAAAATGTAGTTCTGTTGGGTTTTTTTCCTTGACTTCTCTGTTTCTTTCAATGGTACTAACTTGTCACTTTCATCCAAACTCAGAATCATCTGAGTCATCAGAATCATCAGTCATCTTTCTTAACTCTGTCTGATTTCTAACATCTAATCTTTCAAAGTTATCAAAATGTTTCCTGCATGTGCTCTTTGTGCTGTTTCTTTCCCTTTCTACCATCTTAGTTCAGATCTTTGTCTTTTTATATCCTTTAATTTTGAGAATGCCTATTTTTTTCATGATTTTATATGAAAATTACCTAAAATCAAGCTTTATCTTATAATCACTGTATAGATTTAGCTCAGAGATAAGTGCTTGCCTAGCATGCATGAGGCCCTGGGTTCTTTCCCAGCACCACTCAAAAAAAAAATTGCTAAAAAATGAAAATAAGATCAGTTTGCCACAAACCTTTTTAAAACAAATTTTTTATTGAGATGTCAATGAATATCTAAGCAGATGTTGAATTTTGAATTTTCATGAAGTGAAAACCACCACTGAGGTAAGAAAGAAACATTACCAGAGTTCATGGGCTGCTTACTTAAAAGCTGCCTCTCCATGATCCATGAGACTTAGTGTAGGGTTTTTTTTATTGCAAACACATCCTCTATTAATAATATCTCACAATTTTTCAAAAAATAGGAACAAGGCACAGTGATGCACACCTGTAATCCCAGTGATTTAGGTGGCTGAGGCAGGAGGATCACAGGTTTGAGACCAGCCTCAGCAATTTAGCAAGGCCCTAAGCAACTTAGTGAAGCCCTATCTCAAAATAAAAAGTAAAAGGGGCTGGGGATGTGGCTCAGTGTAAGCACCTTTGGGTTCAATCCCAATACAAAAAAAAAATTAAACCAGTGTCAAAGACCTAGACTAATTCCTGCCAAATTCCCTTGCTATTCTAACCTGTTCTGAACACTACTATTTTATTAACCTCCTTAAGAGACTGCTTTAAAGAAAACTGCTTTTAAGCAAGGAAATAATCAGTGGCTCCCCATTCCTGGCTAGATGAAGTATGCCTAGGAGATCAAGTTTAGCATTTAAAATCCCTGACCTTTTGCTGATTTTACCAACATTATTTCCCTACCCATCCTGTGTCCTCAGCAATTTCTTCTTTGTTTTGTTTCATTCCTCTGCCATCACCCCCATTAGAAGGCTATTCTTTGTTGCTGCTATTTACCCTTATTCTGGCTTCAAATCCTTTCTCTTTTCAGAAGCCTAATCTGAACACTTTAATTCCCCAATAATCCTTTCTCCTCTGAATTCCTGTAGCACTTGGCTTGACTATCAATTTCATACTTACTATTAATTGTCTGGTGTCTCTGGATGTTTGTGACTATAAAGTTATGATTTGGTATGCTATAAGGAAACCAGTAACATTAGTCATCTCACTATATATGACCTGTTTCTTTAATCAGATCATAAATTGCTTGAAGTTAGCCCTGTTAGGTATGTTTGTTTCTCTGATACCTTATGTAAGAAGCAGTCAAGGGTCAAATGTTTTCTCTCATATGTGGAAATTAGAGCAAAATTAGGAAAAGAAGGCAGTGGAGGGGGTCAGATATCATAAATATATAGGGAAGATCAACAAATTAGAAAATTGATAGGGAGGAAGGATGGGAAAGGGGAGAAAATATGAAATGAATTTAACAAAATCACATGATATGCATATCAAACAAACAATCCAAAGGAAGATAAGTGGAGGAAGAAGAATGGGGAGGGAGGAAGGAAGGGAAAACAGAGCGGTGGGTGGGGGTATGGGGATTGAAATCAAATTCCATGCATGTATGATTTTGTCAAAATGAACCAACTACTATGTATAACTATAATGCTCTAATTAAAAATAAAAAGGTCCATAAACATTGAGTCAAAGCAGGATGACATTTACCAAAGATTCATTGTCGTCTCTATTCTTTCCCCTATGGCTAGCCCACATTACCTATATACAAGCTCCCCCATCAACCATCCTCCACCATCTGTGCTTATAATCTTAGTAGCATAATAATGTTGCTCAGTCTTTATAATGAATCAAGTTTAAAAGAACTTGTTGAGTTGAAGAACAAGAAGAAATTTAGAGATATTGTAAGGTAGATGTGTGGAGGCAGAAATTAGAGATGTGGCTGAGACATGTAGGGAGCCCAGGTCAGCAAGTGCCCTGCTTGACGTTAGATACAGAGGCCAGGCTTTTCTTCACTGAAATTGAGAGCAGTTTTAATTAGGGAAGTGACATGTTCAGATTTGTCTAATTAAAATTATGGTGGATGGTGGATTGGAAAGGGGAGGAAGGAGCAGCTGAAGGGATGCCTATTAAGAATAATATTCCAGGACATTCCAAAGTCAGGCTGACCTCTTTATTTAAATAAGAATAAACAACTATGGATCAAAATGGTCAGGAAAAAAAAACTGTATCGGTACTGAAATGAGACTTTCTCTTGTCATTATTTTCTAACTAATACAGTATAACAACTATTTACAAAACCTTTACATTGTAGTAAGTATTACAGATAACCTAGAGATGATTTAAAGTATATGGGAGGATATGTATAGGGTATATGAAAATACTGTACTGTTTCATAAAAGGAACTTGCAATCCACAGATTTTTATATCCCTGGGAGTCCTAGACCAATCTCCCATTGGATTCTGAGGGATAGCTGTTATATGTAACAGTTTTTCAAGTCTTAGACAGTTAGACTCTCAGACATTATTAAATTTAATTTAATAAGGTGTAAAGTTCTGTGGAAACCCAGGAACTTCAATCTAATCTATTGTGCTTCATGTTTAACACTCAGTAACGCTCTGCTGGCTGTGTTCCCTCTTTTCCAATTTACATTTTCCAACTGCCCAAGCATCTATCTTTTCTGCCCTCCAGCTTCTCTTCTCTTAAGCCTTTCTCTTTTTTTCTACATCTTTTATTGGTGCATTATAGCTGTATATAATGAAGGCTTTGTTACATATTTTCACATTCGCACAATATAACAATATAATATCAATATAACTTGGCCAGTATCACTCCTGAGCCTTTCTTTACATTGTTGGTTACTGACTCCTTCTTGAATATTATACTTCCTGGACTTTAGAGACACCTTATTTCCTTTCCACCCCAGCCTCTCTGGCCACTACACTTCCTCAAACACCTTTAAAAAGTTACTCTTTCCTAGGATTCTGTATTTAGCTTTCCTTGCATCTCATTTTAATATTTCTCCAAACTTCCTCATTCACTTAAATTGTTCCTAAATCTGAATCTCTAGCCCAATCTTCTTAGCCCAAACCCAATAACCAACTGCTAATAGGACAAACTTCCTGGAATGTGTCCTATAGGCAATTCAGATCAACCTGTTCAAAATTAATTTTTTTTATTCTCCACAAACCTGGGCTTTCTTGCCAGTTCTATTCTCAGAAAATTGTATTATTTACTCAGTAACCTGGGAGGCATCTTTGACATCTCTCTGTCCTATACCTCTTAATTCAGTATGCCATGTAATCTTATCAAGTTTGCATTTTTTAAGAGAATTTTCTGGGAGAGAAAATGGTATATTTGAACATAATAAAATGAGAATGAAAATAGCATATGAGGAGATCAGCCTGATAGGAGAAATGCTTTGTTGAAGAATATTAAAAAATATAACTGGATTATTAAATGGGAGAGTACCTTAGAAGATAACTTGAAGACCACTCAGAGAATTTCAGAGCTGATGTGTTCAGAGAAACTGCCAAATATTAGGCAAGGTAAATGAAATGTTCATTTTAAGCTGCAATATAAGAAAAGTGAGCCGGGTATAGTGGCATGCACCTATAATCCCAGTGGATCAGGAGGCTGAGACAGGAGGATCACAAGTTTAAAAGCCAGCCTTGGCAATTTAGCGAGGCCTTAAGCAACTTAGCAAGACCTTGTTTCAAAATAAAATATAAAAAGGTCTGAGGAGGGGCTGGGGATGTGACTCAGTGCTAGAGCGCTCACTTCACATGTGGCACTGGGTTCGATCCTCAGCACCACATAAAAATAAATAAAATAAACGTTTTGGAAAAAAAGGGCTGAGGATGTATGGCTGGGGTTGTGGCTCAGCAGTAGAGTGCTCACCTAGCATGTGCCAGGCTCTGGGTTAGATCCTCAGAACCACATAAAAATAAATAAATAAAGGTATTTTTCCAGCTACAACTAAAAATATATGTATTTAAAAAAAAAAAGAAGGCTGAGGATGTGGCTCAGTGGTTAAGCGCTCCTATGTTCAATCCCTGATACCCCCCCCAAAAAAAGTGAGTCATAAGAAAAATAGGTGGGGAGAGATAACCATTATTTGGTAGATTTCATTGAACATATGAGGAAAAAAACTTAGACCTTCCAGGTAGACGCTCAGAAAATCTGACTTTGAATTTAAATTTAAGTAATATTTAAAAAGGAAAAAAAAGTAAGAAATTCTCATTGAAGAAGGCAAATTGAAATTAGTTCTGTTACTGCATTAATGATACAGCTAAATGTAAACTATTGGAAATAATTTAGGAATGTTATCATTTGATTGAAAAGTTCTTATAAGCTATTCTATAAATTATCTTAAAACAAAAATGTGATATTGGGATGTAATGATTTGTTAAAATGTCTGAATATCCACGAGCCTCAATAAAAATTTAGGTTAAATAAACTGTATTTATAGAACACTATATGACACATTTATATAAGAATAAACATGGTAATTTCCTTTCATCATGGCTTAGATACTAATAAACGGTATAAATGTGTCTCCCTCCCATATGGTCAGTGAAATAACTGGGGAAATAACAGAGAAACTAGGAAGCTCTACTTGTCATCTTTCAAAAGCAAAGGGAAAAATTAAAATAGTTGAGTGAACATTGGACTCTTTGGAAATAAACGGTATTTATGAAACAGAATTTAAAAAGTAAAAGAAAATCTATTATATCTGATGAAAGTATCTAGAACCTGGAGAAAAGAGTTCCTTTCCACCTGGAAATGCAAAGAGGCATTGAGTTCTAGCACAGTAACTAGAAACAAATAGCAACCATAGAATGACTAACCTGAGTTAGTACTTTAAAAAAAAATGCCATTAAAAAAAAAGGATGTGACAGATTTAAAACCAAAGTTTCCCTCTTCCTTCTTATAATTTTCCCCTTTTTTCTGATAGCAGTGTCAATAATAAAGCTCTACAGAATTGCTATATAACTTACATGAGGTCCTAGATAGCAGGACTCCCTGTGAAGTTCCATGTTGGTGTGCATCCCGTAGAACAAGTTTTGTATCCTGGTGTGGTTGGAGTTCACGAGCAGAGCAGCTGTTTGTTCTCTTGGTTCAGCTGCCACAGAACTGTCACTAGTGAGCATCTGAATTCCAGGCTAAATCTTAAGCCCCGCCTCTCTGAAAAGGAAGAAAAAAAAATGTGATTCTAAATTCTTTCCGTATTCCTGGACAGTGGCTTGAAAGCAGGAGGACAGTAGCACCTGAGTGTTACTTCCCTTTGTGTGGTTGTATGTGTGTGTTGTTTGGTTTTTTTGGTGGCACTGGGAGTGGAACCCAGGGCCTCACACATGCTAGGCAGATGTCCTACCACCAAGCTATTCTATCCAACAATTTTATTTTCCATGAGAAAATTTTTCTTCTGCATTTCCAAATATAAAATAAAAAGGCCTATAATCAAAATCTGAATAGTCTTTTTCATTTTGTTCTCACACGATAGTTCATTCAAAATGTTTGTTTATGTGTGACTTTGAGCAAACAAGTAAAATGAATTAAACTGGAGGGTTTTTGTTTGTTTGTTTGTTTGTTTGTTTGTTTTTGTATTGGGGAATCTAACCCAGGGGCACTTTACCACTGAGCTACTTTTTATTTATTTTTAGACAGGTTCTCACTAAGTTGCTGTGGTTGGCCTCAAATTTGTGGTCCTCCTGTCTCACTCAGCCTCCCCAACTGCTGGGATTACAGGTGTACACCACCATGCCTGGCTCAACTAGAGTATTTTTAAAGATTCCTTAATAACCACAAACCTCAAGATATCTGGAACCTTTAGTTTCATGAAACTGAACAAAAATCAATACAGTTGCATTTCATCTAAGTATATTAGAATAGAAAATGTACTACATTTTATAAAGAATTCACTTTGTGCTTTTGGTGCTCAGAGTTCCCAAGTTCAACAATCTACTACACTTATAGCCTTATCTACCACATGACTTTATATCCCATGTAAAGAATGCTATAATACAAAGTAATACAATCTGACATAATTTTCTCATGTACATTTATGAAAACAATGTAGTGAATCCCACCATCATGTACATCCACAAGAATGGAATCCTAACTAGAATGAGATATATTCCATGCTTGTATAATTATATAAAAATGGATTCTACTGTTATATAAAACTGAAAAGAATCAATAAATAAACTTATTAAAACAAAAACTAAACAATTTTTAAAAATTCATTTGTAATAAGAGAGTGTACTGCTGTTTTAAAAAATTAATTAATATAAAAAAAATTAATGAATAGGTTGAGAAGTATATGGACAAGCACAGGCTGGTACATTTTACTGAACTAGCACAGGGTAGTCCAAACCAAAATTGAATGAAATAGATTGAAGGAATCCCAAATAAAAAAACATTAGTAAATAAAATCCAGCAGGGTATGATAGGAATAACAGCTAATGACCAAACGGCAAGAGCAACTGAATGGATGGTTCAATTTGAGAAAATCTTTTATATAATCTGTTATATTAACAAGAAAGAAAAACTATACACATTAGATCCTGAAAGGCATTCACTACATACAATTCCAACTTAAAAACACACAACAAGCAAAAGACCTTTCTGTTATATAGGATATGGGAATTTTCCTTAACTCAGTAAAGAAAAACTATCAAAATCTATAACAACTATCACATGTGAAAATTAAATAAAAATATTCTTATGTTATTATCATCACTTTTCACATCACACTCAAAGTTGCAATCAAGACAAGACAAGACTAATATATAAAGAGTAAATACATGAAAGTAAGAATTGAAACTATGTTTTATGGATTGCATGGTTGTCTACCTAGATAATCCCAAGAAACTCAGTTTAAATAAATATTATAATTAATGAGTATTTACCAAAGTGACTAAATACAAAACTTCCAGTAATAATAAAAAATTAACAGAAGAACAATTCCATTCACAGAACCACAAAGATAATAGAGTATTTAGGAATTAACCTAATTTAAAATGTGTTAAGAGCCAGACACAGTGACGCAAGCCTGTAATCCCAGTGGCTTGGGAGGCTGAGGCAGGAGGATCAAAGCCAGTCTCAGCAAAAGTGAGGTACTAAGCAACTCAATGAGACCCTGTCTCTAAATAAAAAAAATACAAAATAGGGCTGGGGATGTGGTTGGGTGCCCCTGAGTTCAATCTCTGGTACCGAAAAAGAAAATGTGTTAAGACTTACTATATGAAGAAAACTATTAAAACTTTACTGGAAGACTTAACAGAGATCTCAGCAAATGTACAGTCTATGTTCTTAGATGGGAAAGACATTGATGCTCCTAAGTAATTTATAAACCCAAGGCAATCACAATGTAATATTTCATTTCTTACTTCTTTTTGGTGATACCAGGAATTGAACCCAGGGTCTCAATTGCACGCTAGGCAATCCACTGAGCTGAGCTACATGCCCAAACCCCATTCTACCCTGCCTTTTTTTTTTCTTTTTCATGGAGACAAATAGCCTCCCAGGTAGCTGGGATTACATCCAGCAAACTTTTACATTTTTAGTAGAATATGAAATCCTCGAGTTCTTCTGGAATAGAAAATGAACAAATATAACCCCCCAAACAGTTGAAGAGCTGAACACAGTGGTACACACTGTAATCCCAGCTTCTAGGGAGGCTGAGGCACAATGATTATTAGTTTGAAGCCAGCCTGGGCAATTTAGTGAGACCCTGTCTCAAAATTTAAAATAAAAAGGACTGGGGATATAGCTTAGTGGTACAGTGTTTTTAGTTCAATCCCCAGTACTGAAGAAAACAAAGGTTTGAGGGGGAAAAAAAAAACAGAGGAGAACTTTTCCTATCAGATATTAAAACACAACATTAGAGTAGGAATAAAGGAATAGATAAATGAAGCCAAATAGAGTCCAGGAACTGACCTGGGTACTTCAAGGAATTTAGCGTATGATAAAGGTAGAATTTCTCACTAGTGGGATTATTTTAAAAAAATGGTTCTGAGATAATAAGAAATCCAGAACAGAAAAAAAATCATGTGAATGCCACCTCATAACATATACAGAAATAAATTTCAGATTGATCCAAGATCTACATTATGAAGTATTAGGACAAAAATACAAGGCAATATCTTTATAATTGTGAGTGGAGAAGAACCAGAAGTCATAAGAAAAAACAGATTTTATTAAATACCAATGTAAAACTCCTCGTGGTGAAAGACTGGGAAAAATATATCCCATATTAGCGGGGTTGGGAGGAGGAATATCTTCACTGGGCAGGTAGTGCACATATTGTAATCCCAGTGCCTCAAGAGGCTGAGGCAGGAGGATGGCAAGTTGGAGGTCAGCCTCAGCAAGTTAGTGAGGCCCTGTCTCAAATATAAAAACAAAAAGGACTAGGGCTGTAGCTCAGTGGTATAGCACTCCTGGGTTCAGTCTCCAGTGCCTCCCAATAGATAAATCTGTAGATACTAATTCCCAACATAGAGTGTGTCATGGATAATTGCATACCTTACTCTCTAAGGGTCTCTCTTTTCCAGTGTTTCATTTCTTTGAATTTTCTATCAGATCAAGGTGAAAGCTTCAATCAGGGAGATTTCTTATCAAATCTCCACAGTAGCTCAGCAGATGGACTCACCACTGACTTCACTGAGACAGAAAACCTCCCTTGTCCTTCCTTCCCGAAGCTGAATATTTCTCTATACACGGACTCACTCTCTGTTGCTTGGCTGGCTGATAGTAAAAGGAGCAAGGCTTTGAAGTCAGTCAACACTGTGCTTGAATTCTGGCTCTGCCACTTACAGTTGACTGATCTTGAACAAGTTAATTTTCTGAAGAGATAACATTAGAGGGCTGTTCCTAGGGAGGGGCAAAAACTATACAAAGCAAACACCAAGTGTACTTGATGCCCAGTGATTTCCTTCCTCTTCCCAACCCCAGGCAGAATCATGGTGCAGTCTCTTGTGGATAAGACCAGCAATGGGGAAGACTGTTCATCAGTCTTAATGACTGGAATCTCTGTATGTACTAAAGACTGCTTGTAAATGTTATTTTATACATATTATTCTTGAAATCAACTTTAAATCAATTTTTAACTTAACTTTATCTTTACCAATGATATCTGTGAAATCATTAACATGATAATTATATCTTTTTTTCCAATGTACAGTGGGTATATTTAGATACTCATTCAAGAAATAAAATACCTTGGGACTGGGGACAGAACTTAGTGGTAGAGAGTTTGCCCAGCATGCACAAAGGTCCTGGGTTCAACCTCCAATATCACCACCAAAAAATAAAAATAAAGAAATAAAAAATATATGTGTATCTTTGATGTTCTTGATCTGATTAATAGGCCAGTTATATACATTATACATTGTATATGCTGAATACCTTGATAGTCATTCACTCAGCAGATATGTAGAGTGTCTTCATGTTAGAACAATCTGGCCTGAGTCCAAACTCTTGAGGACGCATGCCAATCCCAGACTGAGAAGATTGATGACTGACTGAGGAGGAAGTTCTACGACGTATCTACCAAGGAGTCGAGTCAGGATGTATGAATCCTAAGCTTTGGGCTGGAAGCCTTCTTCTAATCTTCATTTTCCTCCATGCACTAGGAGGGAGAGAAGTTAGAGAGGGTGGAACACTCTATTTTTCTCTCTTTTCCTCCATTCCAATCCTCTTTCCAGGCAGCTGCAAGAGACAATTGGCTCAGAGCTGCGGAGACTACAGTCACCCTTGCTCTGCTTAGACCTACATTATTTTCACTGCATTGCTCTGGGGCTCAGGATCATGCACTGATAAGATCCCAAGATGTAGATTTGGGGATAGGAGTGAAGGAGATGGTACCTTTAGGCTAAGCATATTTCCATGCCTGTTTATCAGACTTTGCATCACATGTCTGTTTTAGCTAATTCAATGGCTCCCCGCCTTCGCTGTCATATTCCAAGCCTCCTCCTTCCCTGAGGCATGGCTCTGTGGATTATCTCCTTTCTCTTGAGGCCTCACCCTTTGTACACCAACACGTTCCTCTATGGCAAAAAGAAAGACTACCAACCCAAACCAGTTCTCTTTTCACAGGTCTGTGCCTCCTCTTTCTTTCCTTTTCCAATTCTGAGATTCTGAGAGTAGGCTACCTGCAGGGTCTCGGCTTCTAGCTCCCTGTCCATTTCTTAACTTTTCCAGTCTGTGCTCAGGACCCACATTCCTCCCAAAACGGCTTTCCTAAAAGTCAGCAATGACCTCTCATGACCCTCATCCACCTCTGCAGCCTATGATCTGCTGACCCTCCCTGGCCCTGGCACCAAATGACCTTCACTCTCCTTTTCAAGGCTTTTCCTGTTTCATCTTCTCCTCTCCCCACCGCCTTGAGGTATGGTCCCTGTACTGGTACTGCAGGTCATGTCCCATGGCCTCTTTTTTTTTTTTTTTTTTGTACCAGAGACCTGGGGGCATTTAACCACTGAGCCACATCCCCAGCCCTTTTTAAATATTTTATTTAGAGACAGGGTCTCATTGAGTTGCTTAGAGACTCACTAAATTGCTGAGGCTGGTTTTAACTCTCGATCCTCCTGCCTCAGTCTACCAAGCTGCTAGGATCACAGGCACCACCGTGCCAGCTCCATGGCTTCTCTTCCTCTCTTAGAGCACCCACATCTGCGCCATCCTCTGCCCTACAGCACAGTGAGCAGTCAGCTTCACCAGACAGAAAGGCTGCAGCAGTTTCATTTTCGTTCAGTCTCAGAGCCCAGAAGAAAAAAATAGGAAAGTGCAAAGTCCCATGACATGGCCTCTGGGAAGTTCCATGGGAACAGCTCAGGGTTTCAGAAGGAAGCATGATTCATGGAGTCAGCTGGTTCAGAAGAACAAAGACATTTGTAAAGAATGAGACACAACCACCAACAGCCTTGCTTTCTATTGACAGGAAGCAAATGCAGTTAACTGATCAGGGGGATATGCAGACATGGGCACCTGGGTTTCAGGGCAGGGTCAATCAAAGACTGTCATAGTAGCTATGGACAAGAAGGAAACCTGGGCCTGGTAAGAGTGAAGGAAAGCCCTCTATGCTAAAGAGCTATGGATAGGATTTAGGGAGCAGGAGGGGCTCTGAAGGACTGTCGGGATGACCTCAGGCTGCTTGCAAGATGTGAGGGGATACAGAAAGGGCTCGGAATTACTCTAAGACTTTCGTGGCTGGCACTGGTTCCTGCCACCATTTCAAAACAGCCCTGTTTGCTGATTTTGTCTATGGAGATCTGGAGATCCTCAGAGAGAAGCTTCTTTGTATCAGGCAGCAGCAAAACCTATTTTATTTATCTATTATTTATTTATTTTATTTTTATTTTTTTGATACAGAGGATTGAACCCAGGGGTACTTTACCACTGAGACACATCCCTAGTCCTTTTTACTTTTTATTCTGACACAGGTCTAATTAAGGTGCTTACGGCCTTGTAAATTGCTGAGGCTGACTCAGCCTCCAGAGCTGCTGAGATTACAGGTATGCACTGTCATGTCCAGCGACAAAACCTGTTTTAAACACCAGCAGGTTCTGGCTGCAGCCATTAGAAAGTTTTCTGTTTTGACATTCAGCAAAGAGATCCCCAGCAGAGAAGCAAAGGGTACTTCCCTACAGCTGCACCCAAGTGCTGCTGGAAGTCCAAATCCTTAAAATACTTGAGCAGGCCCACCAGAATGTAATGTGGCAATAGAAGCAGGTGGACTGCTCTGGGAAACCTAGGCAGGAATCCCCAGGCTCTGATTATTTAACTACAGAGATTCCCTAATAAGTTGCAGAACCCATAAGACACCATTCTGGCCAGTGTGTGGGGTGGGGAGGGAGAGAATGATATCTATAGTTATGGGAATACAAAATAAAATGTGCACCTACAGAGAGGAGGACTTCATTTCTGTCAGCTTCTGGCCATGGAGGCTGCCTTCTGGCTAGGGAGTACACATCCCTTGAAGAATCACAGTACTTGGTCTTGATGCAGGAAAGCAGACATTGGAGTGAACTCTAAACTTCTTCTCTTGGTCAGGAAGGCAGGCGGACAGTGGTGGGCGTGTGTGTGGGAAGATACGATGTTAACTGAGGGCTAAAGAAACAGGTTCTATAAAGAAGCCTTTGAGCTCTGCCCAGGTAATTAAGGGCATTCACCCAAGCCTCACACCAGTTTTTCTTGTTTATGGCTTTAATTTTGCTGGCTGTCCTTTCACTCACCTGTTGATTAAATTTTACACCCTATTTACAGTGTGCCCTTTTAACCACTGGGCTGCATGAACACCATTATTGTAATTTTCCACTTACGACTTCATCTACAAATGGATGTTGACATCCCTACTCAAATATTTCCTTATTCACCTGCAAAATTAGGACACTAATACATGTATGAAAGATTTCCTGAGGATTAGGTGTGATAATGTATGTAATCATCTAGCATAATAATTGACAATATACACAGTAGATGGTTTTCCCCTTCTTTTCTAATTTCTCATTAACCATCTATTTAAGACTTCACTTAGAATTCTCATAGTTGCCAACAAGGACTAACACTATTAAGGTATAATTTTAATTTTTTATTATTTTTCATTTTATTCATTTTATTTATTTATTGTGGTTTTATTCATTTCATTTATTTATTGAACTTAGAGCTTCTCACATATTAGGCAAGTGCTCTACCACTAAACTGCATTTGACCCTATAATCTCTTTCAAAAGTAAAATACAATTTTTGTGCAAATATACAATTAACAGGGTCATTAATTACTCGTTAATTAATGAAGACGTCAGTAAGATGTTAAGACTGTTTTAAAGGAGAATTTGAGAATAAAAAGAGTCAATATGGCCAGGTGCAGTGATACATCTCTATAATCCCAGCAATTTGAGAGAATTGAGGCAGGAGGATCACAGTTCAAGGCCAGAGAAAGCAACTTGGAAAAACACACTCTCAAATTTTAAAAAATTGTGAAAAGACTGAGAATGTTACTCAGTGGTAGAATTCTGCTGGTTTCAATTCCCAGTTTAAAAAATAAAAGAAGGATCAATGAGAAAAGATAAAATGGTTTTGCTAATACAGTAGTTCTCCCTCATCCACAGGGTTTCCAACAGTTCCTCAGATGCCTAAAATTCTGTAATATACTCTGTATATACAACGTTCTTTCATACACACACATACACACACACACACACACACACATATTTTCTGGAGGGTGGGGTTACTAGGGATTGAACTCAGGGCATTCAACCACTGAGCCACATCCCCAGCCCTATTTTGTGTTTTATTTAGAGACAGGGTCTCACTGAGTTGCTTAGAAACACACTTTTTTGCTGAGGTTGGCTTTGAACTCGTGATCCTTTCCTGCCTCAGCCTCCTGAGTGGCTAGGATTGTAGGCCATGCACCACCACGCCCAGTTTATACATACCTATGATAATTTTAATTTACAAATTTAGACACAGTAGGAGATTAGCAACAATAAGAATAGGACAATTGCAACACTACACTGTAATAAAAGTTATTTTAAATGTCTGAAATATTTATTTAGGATTTTTAATTTAATATTTTTAGAATTTCAGACCACAGATAACTAAAGCTTTGGAAAGCAAGACTGGGCATGTGGTACACACCTGTAATCCCAGCTACTTGGGAGGCTGAGGCAAGTCCAAGGGCAGCCCGAACAACTTAGCCAGACCATGTCTCAAAATAAAAATAAATAAATAAATAAAACCCAGCTGGGGTGTAGTTTAGTGATAGAGTACTTAACTAGCATACATGGGGTCCTGGAATTAATCTCTAGAATTAGAAAAGAGAAAAGAAGGAAGAAAGGAAAGAAGAAAGAAAGGAAGGACAATTTTGGAAAGTAAAATTACAGATAAGAGGACTACTGTTAGGTGCAAAATTGTTTAGTATTCTGTTACAATAAAATGTAATGTCTGGCTGGGCAAGGTGGCACATGCCTGTAATCCCAGCAGCTTGGGAGCCAGCTTCAGCAAATTAACGAGGCTCTAAGCAACTCAATAAAACCCTGTCTCAAAATTTAAAAATAAATAAATGGAGGCCAGGGATGTGGCTCAATTTTTGAGCACCCCTAGGTTTAATCCCTATTACCAGGAAAATAAAATGAATAGGGGTGCTGTCCATTCAGGAAGCCAATCAGTAGCCATAAAGTACTTCCTCTAAATGAAAAAGGGAAAGTTCTTGGCCTAATAAGAAAAAAAAATCATATGCTGAAATTGCTAAAAATCTATGCTAAGAATGAATATCTAACCCATGAAATTGTGAAGAAGGAAAAAGCAATTCGGGCTAGTTTTGCTGTCAAAGCTCCCATCGAAAGAGTTATGTCCGTGGTGAGTGATAGGTACTTAGTTAAGATGGGAAGGGCATTAAATTGTGGGTGGAAAACAGAAACAGAAACATGTCCTGACTGACAGCAGTGTGTTGCACCAGAAAGCACTGAGCCTATCACACTGATTTCCACTAGGGTGATGCCAACCCATCTCAAGTAAGGGTTGGTCACACAGATTCAGGAATGAGTTCGAACTGAAAAAAATGTAAAAATGACAGGAGAGGCTAGGCCTGCTGAGGAAGAAGCTTCTTCCATGTTACTGAGTTGAAAAAGTTGACTAAAGAGAAAAGGGGATGGGGACATAGCTCAGTTGGTAAAGTGCTTGCCTCGCAATCATAAGGCCCTGGGTTCAATCCCCAGCACTACCAAAAAAGAGAGAGAGAAAGGATACTGACCAAAGCAAGTGTTCAATGAATTAGTAGTTATTGAGCCTAATTTATAAATTAAACTGTATCATAGGCATGTATGGAGAGGGAAAAACTCAACACATATGCATAGGGTTCTGAACTAGCTATGGTTTTAGCATCCACCGGGAGTCTTGGAACGTACTCCCCATGGATAAGTGGGGGACTATTGTAATTTCTTTTGTCCATTTCCATATATTGGATGAATTTTCCTGATAATGATATATTTAGGAGGAGGCCTTGGAAATTTTCTCACTCTTATGAGACCATAAAGTCTGGCATTGCTTAGATCTAGACACTCTGGCTCCTAACTAATCTCTTATTCCCAGTCACTGATAATAGGGATTCTCCTCTCCCTGAGGCATTATAAAGATTAGGTATAGGTGCTTGGGCAGCCAGTTTCAACATTAACCATTTTATTCCTGTGTTGGGCAGTCCAGGGACTAGCCATCCATTATTTAAAACATCCTTCCAAAACCTGCCCCAACTGGCTGACCAGAGTAGTCTCCTACTTGCAAATCCTCAATCCAAACAAACAAAAAGTTACTATAACCTTCAATTTACAAAGCCATTTTCTCTGTTAAACCGTCATGCACTACCGTGGACTTTTTTTTTTTTTTTTTTTGGAATTGTATTTTTTTAAGTGTGTCTAAAATCATTTTTAAAAAGTGTCCCATTTCTTGTGTCTCTAAGTTCTTTCATAGCAGGAACTATTCCCCTCCCTCACCACCCAATATTGTATGTTAAATAAATATTTGTTGATGGAAGGGCTACATAGAAGATGTCAGAATAGGGTCTTTCCCTACTCTGAAAAATTTCTTGAATTCCCCCTGCCTTCCGCATAGGGTGCAAACAACTTAACTAGAGGGCCCAAACTCTCCCTGGGTATTACCCATCTTCTTGTGCCAATCCAAGTGTTTACCCTCAAACATTTCTTTTTGCATCTCTGTGTCTACTTTTCTAACCTGAAGTGTTCTTTCACTTCACCTTTGAGGCTTCTCAACTAATGCTACCTCTTCCGAGAAGCCTTCCATGATCTCTCTACTTACAAGTTGCCATTCTTTGTCTCATCCTCTAAATAACTCCAGTGACATGATACAGGCTGCACACACAGACTGCCTGAGTTCCCTCCGTCGTTCTGTTATCTTTAGCAAGATACTGTAGGAGAGACCAGAATAGGCCACCCCAAAATATGACTGGGAAAATCAGACTATGCCACACTAGAATATACCTCTTTGGCACAAAGACTATCTTGAACTGAGTATTTTGAAAAATTGCAGAGGTAGGGAGAACTCTGAAAACTGAGTAGAAATTACCCTTTTGCAAGGCAAGGTTAATCTTTAAAGGAAGTCTGCATTTGCATGAGTGTCTTCCTTTCTACACCAGGAAGAGAAAAATAACCCTAAATCACCAGAAACTCTCACCACCCGAGGTGGCACAACTCAAATCTGCACAGCAAAACTTACAGTAGTTTACTGGGCTTTTCCTGGATGTGCCCCCGCCCCTTTACCAACCTTCCCCACACCCTTCTCAGTTCCCAAATGAGGGTTTTTAAGTCTAAATCCAAAGCCACAACTTTAAGACTTACTCATGTCTCTGGGTCTTTTCCATGAATGCATGAGGTATTCATGTTAGTAAACTTGGTTTTCTCTGGTTCATCTGTCATAGCAGGAACTGTTCCCCTCCCTCACCACCCAATATTGTATGTTAAATAAATATTTATTGATGGAAGGGCTACATAGAAGATGTCAGAATAGGGTCTTTCCCTGCTCTGAAAAATTTCAGGGGTCCCTTCTGACAAGAACTAGGAAGGGTAGACAGGAAATTATTTTTTTCTTCTATATTTTTTTTGGGGATGGGTAGTACCAAATATTAAACTCAGGGACACTCGACCACTGAGCCACATCCCCAGCCCTATTTTGCATTTTATTCTGAGACAGGGTCTCACTGAGTTGCTTAGCATCTCGCTTTTGCTGAGGCTGGCTTTGAGCTCACAATCCTCCTGCCTCAGCCTCCCATGTTGCTGGGATTACAGGCATGTGCCACCACACCCGGCCTCCTATGTTACTAAACTATCTGTGCCTGAGTTTTCCAATATAACTTTAGGAGGAAGGGAGTTATGTGCATATCATAGGGTTTTTCTAGAACAAAATGAGTGTTCAGTAAGAGTTTTTGCTCCTTCCCTTGGATGATCCTATCATTCTGTCCTGGTGCCTCTTTCAGAGTACTTATGCTCAGTTCATTCTACTATATGTAGATTTTATTTACTTTTTACATTTCTGTTTCCATCACTGAAATAAGCTTCTTAAGGGATGTTTAGGGAACATTTGCTGAATAAATGAGCAAATTAAAAAATTGGATGAATGGGTATTTGGTGCCCTGGCTCTTAGTAAACAGTCCTAATCAAAAATCAGACCGTTTGCCAGACAAGGTGGCACACACCTGTAATCCCAGTAGCTCTGGAGGCTGAGGCAGGAGGATCGAAAGTTCAAAGCCAGCCTCAGCAACTTAGTGAGACCCTAAGCAACTCAGCAAGACCCTGTCTCTAAATAAAATACAAAATAGGGCTGGGGATGTGTCTCAGAGGTTGAGTGTCCCTGAGTTCAATCCCCAGTACTGCCCCCCTAAAAATAAAAAAATCACACCTTTTACTTGTGGTATGAGGGATTTTCCTTAACTACCCAACCTATCACATGAGCTTTCATTCTGCAATTTCAGCCATCTGTTTGATCTGAAGTATAATGTTTGGATAGCCCTGACACCACCTGTAGCACTAGGATATTAGCTACACAAATCATCATGTTTGTATTTGTTTTCTGGGTGTAAGTCAGAATAGTATTTTTTTTTTCTGTACCAGGGATTGAACCCAAGGGCACTTTAGCCACATCACCAGTATTTTTTTAATTATTATTATTATTTTGAGACAAGGTCTTGCTTAGTTGCTTAGGGACTTCCTAAATTGCTGAGGCTGGGTTTGAACTTGTGATCCTCCTGCTTCAGCCTTCTGAGTCAATGAGATTACAGGTGTGCACCATTGCACACAGCTAGAGCAGTAATTTGAACATCAGTTTTCTTGCCTGCTAAAATGCACACCAATATCTGTTTGTTTGGGTTTTTTTCCCCTAATACAAGCCCTAGGCTGAATAGTATGTTACCACTAATAAGGTATGTGACCTTGAGAAGTCACTTCTAAAAATCTGAGTTCTGTTTCCTCACTTCCTGTGCTGGATTGTCCTTGTGGCTTCTCAGTCCATCCCTGCTTGTGTGTCCTCCTCTGTGTCGCGGGAGTTGGACATAAGGGAGACTGCAGTTCCCACAGCCCTCACCAACAGGGTGCCAGGTTAAGTTCTGCCAAAGAACAGATTCAGAGAGAGCAGAGATTTCTTGAGGAGTGGTGGGTGGGTGAGTAGACATTAGCTGGCTATGGAAAGGTTTTTGCCACATGTTGCAAACCTATTCCTGCAAACCATTCACTTCAGTGCTGCTGGTAGCTGGGATCATTGGTCGTTCCTACATATCTTGATTTCCTCAAAGCTGGCAGCAGTTTTCCTACCCTTCCTACAGTCTTTCAGAATAACAGATTTAGTGTAAGAGAATCCACAGATCATACAGTTCACCAACTAAGTGTACAATTCATTGGGTTCTTAAAAAATATATTGAAAGTATTGTGAAATCCTCAACTACAATGAATTTAAGAACATTTTATCATCCTGGAAGAAATTCCATACACATGAGCATTTACCCTGAGGGTCCCCCTAACTCTGACCATCCTCCCCTCTCATAATGCAGCCAGCAGTCTACAAATCTCCATGGGTTTGTCTAGTCTGGACATTTCATGTGTGGGCATGCGTTGTGATGTTGTACTTTGCTTTATTGCACTTCACAGATATCTTGTTTTTATGAATTGAAGGTTTGTGACAACCCTGCATTGAGCAAGTCTATTAGGACCATTTTCCCAATACATGTGCCCACTTTACCTCTCTGACACATTTTGGTAATGCTTGTGATACTTCAAACTTCTTCACTATTATTACTCTTGTGGATGATACGTGAGCAGTGTCCTCTGGTGTTAGTACTGCAATTGTTTTGGAGACCACAAATCTTGCCCACGTAAGACTTAAACCAATACTTGTTGTGTGTGTTCTCTCCTCTTCTCCTCAGGTCTTTTTATTCCCCAAGACACAACACTATTGAAATTAGGCCAATTAACAACCCTACAATAGCTGGAACTGGTGGTGTATGCCTGTAATTCCAGCAACTCAGGAGGCTGAAGCAGGAGGATTGCAAGTTTGAGGCCAGACTCAACAATTTAGTGAGGCCCTAAACAACTTAGCAAGACCTTGTCTCAAAATAAAAAATAAAAAAGCTGGAGATATAACTCAGTGGTAAAGCCCCCCTGGGTTCAATCCCTAGTACAGAACAAAACAAACAGCACCTCTCATAAGAACCCCTACAATGGCTCCAAGTGTTCAAATGAAAAGAAGAGTCATACATCTGCCACTTTTTCAAAAGCTGGAAATGATTAAGCTTAGTGAAGAAGGCAGGTCAAAGGTTGAGGTACCATGAAAGCTAGACCATTTGCACTAAAGAGTCAGCCAAGCTGTGAATGCAAAGGAAAAGTTCTTGAAAGAAATGAAAAGTGACACAGTAGAGCTGGGCACAGTGGCACATGCCTTCTGTAACTCCTGCAACTTAAGGAGCTGAGGCAGGAGAATCACAAGTTTGGGGCCAGCCTCAGCAACTCAGTGAGACCCTGTCTCAAAATAAAAAGGGCTGGGGATGTGTGCAACTCAGTGATTAAGCACCCCTGGGTTTAATCACCGGTACCAAAAAACAAACAAACAAACAAACAAAAAAAACAACCCACCCACTCACAAAACAACCATGGGTCCAAAATAGGCAAATCCTTTAGAAGTATAATTGAAGTTATCATCCTCTGAGCCCCCACATTATGAAATCTTTGCCAAATGACATTTTGAAACCTCATGTTGAGGTGCACCAGCCAGAGCTCTGAGGACTGACAGGCAGAGTACTCTGGTGGCCACCTTCGCACCAGGCAATGTTTGAAAGTCCCCTCCACAGGCTCAAGGTTGCCCTGTGCTCAAATGAACCCTGGAGCTGGTGTTCTGAGGATGGCTAAGAGAGCGCAGGCCTAGTGGGAGAACCAGGATTCCACAGACTGACACCACCTGTCCACCAGCTAGGTCATAGGAGAGCCGGATACAATTTCTGTCCTTGCCAATCTAAATCTGAAAATGTTTTAACCCTCAGCCCTGAGCTAACAGCACCCAGAAGAGGCCAGAGGTTGGGATGGTAGGGAAGGTGAAAGAATATGAATGAATGAATGAATGAATATGTAAACGATATGAAGCCCCAGCAGCCCCAGCAGCCAGTGCCCATTCAATCAGGAGTTCAGATTGAATGGAGTCTTTAAACTCAGTGGGCAAAAAATTACACCCTGTTTGTCATTAACCTCTAACAAGAATTTACCTTTTTCTTCAGTTAGAATGAAGGCCACACCAGGGTGCCTGTAATCCCAGTAACAAGGGAAGCTGGGGCAGGAGGATTCCAAATTCGAGGCCAGCCTTAGCAATTTAGTGAGGCCCTAAGCAACTTCGTGAGACCCTCTCTCAAAATAAAAAATAAAATAAAATAAAAAGGGCTGAGGATGTGGCTCAGTGGTTAAGCACCCCTGGGTTTAATCCTCAGTATAAAAAAAAAAAAAAGCCACAAAAGGCCACAAATATACTTGTGTAGAAGAAGCACCTGCTACTTTGCAACTAGAATCTCAAAAACTTTCATATCATCTTGTGTTTGTTGCAGAAACCTTGCAATATCTCTCTTCCATTCATCACTTAACAGTCATAGTTATCATTAGACCTACTGCTGGATCTTGTCATTTAATACAGGAATAAACTAGCATTTTATTTTCCATATGAAAAATTTGTTAACGTTTTGATAACTGCTTTTCTACGTAACCAGTTCCATCCATAGTCCTGGGTATTTATGTTATGCGTTTAAAATGGTCCATAGGCTTCACCAGCCTGCAGAAGGGGGGAGTTCGTGGTGCACAAAAAGGTTAAGAACTGAGAAAAGCAGCTGGCCAAGGGGAGGTTCTGGAAACACAAGATAGTCAAGTTCCGTTTCTACATCCTTTTCAGAGGACACAAAGCCCTTTTGTTGCTCACGGTCTGTTGCCCTCTAAAGCTGATCAAGGGCCAACTTCAGAACAGGATGGAGCTGTGGGTGAGGAATGGGTGGAGGGCCACGGAGGTATAATAAAGAACAGTAAGGTCCCAGCTGACGCTCCCACCCTCAGTCCCCAACCCCAACAGACTGGCACAGGGAATCTAAGCAGGACCCACCCACGCACCCCAGCCCTTGGGGATCTCCCTCCAGCTGCTGGGGAGCTCCTTACCAGCCAGCTTCCACCATCCACAGAGAGCTGCTCTGACTATTGAAAAAGTCTCAGACCCCGGACATCTTTTCCTTAAGGAGGTAAACATGAACTTGACGGCCTTTACCTGATGTCTATACTGATATTTCCTCACTAAGTGAATGAGCCAAACCTCAGCACTCAACACCCACTTAACTTTGCAGTTTCCCTTTTTCATTAAGAAGGCTATCATAGAGTCTGGCATTTAGTCAAGGACACATCAGCTCTCAGGGCAACCCCGTTTCTCCCAGTCGAGCCCAGGAGATGGGAGGGTGTGGCTAGAAGCCAACAGGAAGGGGTGTGGACCCCAGGCAGCTGGCTGCCCTGGAGCCCTGGGAAGGAAGATTCTGGGCTGTGGTGTTCTCACCAGATTTACTGCACTGGGGATCTTTCCCTGAATAAGACCCAGCTAATTAGTAGGTTCAGGGAGAAGTGGGGATTGTAAAAAGATAATTGCAGTGAAGAGGCCTCTGGGTTTCTTATTTGGTAAAGCTGATGTTTACATAGGAGTGTAGTTAAGTGGAAACTATGTTCTTCATTTTCCTCCAGAATCTATTCATTGCTGTTAAAAAAGAAAAAGAAATAGTTTGATCCTCAGCACAACCAGAAAAGAAAATGGTTTCTGCTACACATGCCCTATCTTCTAATTAGACTTTATTACTTTCTTTTTTTTTTTATGGTTTGAACCTGTCAAATCACATCGTAATCTCTAATTACTGAATGCAGTGGGGGTGGGGGTGGGGCACACTGAAGCTGTTAAGGTGTGTGGTCTCATGTAAGGCACTTGGTGTCAGCCACTAGGAAACCTGGGTCCCAGCCCCAGCCCTGCCTCTGAGCTCCGCTTGACCTTAGGTGACTCCCTTTTCCCAGTGTGCCTCAGTTTCCTTGGAGGTAAACAGCCACAGTTAAGGAGGAGAGATCTGGGAAAGTGCAAAGAGGCTGGAGTGTGGAGAGGCTGGCCAGGGGAGCGTGGGAGGAGCAGTGAGTCCCAGCCTGAGAGAACAGGGTTCAAGACACTGGTGTCCAGTCTGATTCCTGGTCCTGAACAGAGACTGTTCCTTGTCCTGGTTGGAGGCTTCCCAAGGTATGGGCAGACTGAAGAGGAGTCCTGAAGAGTCCTGGTGCCCATGGCTCTTCCGCAACAGGGAAAAGACTTGTGGTCTGTGGTGATACCCTGATAGTAAGAGGTCTGTGTTCAAATGAAAGAGGAGAGCTGGGTGCGGTGGCGCACTCCTGTAATTCCAGCAACTCTGGAGGCTGAGGCAGGAGGCAGCCTCAGCAACAGTGAGGCGCTAAGCAACTCAGTGAGACCCTGTCTCTAAATAAAATACAAAATAGGGCTGGGGATGTGGCTCAGAGGTTGGGTGCCCCTGAGTTTAATCTTTAGTACAAAAAAAAAAAAAAAAAAAGAGAGAGAGAGAGAGAGAGAGAGAAAACAGGTGAAAAGCTGGTCCTTATGGTACCTTTATTTAATTAATTTCGGAAGTGCTGTAGTTGGTTATTTTCTGTTGCTAAAAAAAATGTTGTTGGGCATAGAGGTGCACGCCTGTAATCCCAGTGACTCAGGAGGCTGAGGCAGGAGGATCCCAAGTTCAAGGCCAGCCTCAGCAATTTAGCAAGGCCCTGTGTCAAAACAATAAACAAAAAGGGCTGGTGGTATAGCTCAGTGGAGAAGTTCCCCTGAGTTCAATCCCCGGGCCAAAATAAATAAGTGAAAAATAAGTACCCAGCACCAAAATAAATAAAATTTAAACAAAATTAAAAATCAAGCATAACAAAAATCCAAAATTGCTTGAAATAATGTTTTCCCAGCACAGTCTCCTAGGGCAAACCATTTATTGTCATGTGTACATTGTATGTACTTTTTTTTTTCTCAAGGAGGGATAACATATGAACATGTTATTTTGGATAACATATTTTAGTATGTGAACTAAAATAGAAAGTTCTTCTTCTATTCCATTCAAGCACTGGTCAGTGGGAGACTGCTTCCTGCTAGTGCACCCCAGCCTCCCCTGACCTTTGCCTCAGTGTTCCACCAACACTTCCACCCTTCTGTCTTTTTATAAGTGGGGTGAGGCTGAACATTAAAGCAAATCTGTTTTCAGAATATCATAGCATATCCTGCATATGTGGCTCAGTCCTTCCCTTAAGTTGTAGGTGAACAAAGCAGCTATTATATACTCTCAGACTTTGAGGTCTCAGCTGAAATAAAGACAGAAAGAATGTTGTCTTGCCAGGCTCAGTGGTGCACACCTGTAATCCCAGCAACTGGAGAGGCTGAGGCAGGAGTATCACAAGTTCAAGGCCAGCTTCAGCAATTTAGCAAGACCCTCAACAATTTAATGAGACTCTATCTCAAAATAAAAAAAGAATAAAAAGGCTTGGGGAATATAGCTCAGTGGTAAAGCACCCCTGGGTTCAATCCTCAGTACCAAAAGAAAGGAATAATTCCATATGATTATGATTATATATCATCATTTCTTTAACCAGTTTTTATTGATGGGCATTCAATTGTTCCCAGTAAGCCTGTGGATGTGCACTCCTGTGCTGTTATAAACAATGTCTCAGGTAAGCTTTTAACTTAGTTGCTGATTCATATAATTGGTTTCACTTTGGCCTCCCTAGACCATCTAACCAGACCCCAATCAGATCCCCTTGGCCTGCTTACCAAACCTGGAGAAGCTTGGCACTGGACATACTCAGTGTATGCCACAGGATATGAGATCTCACATTTACTTAAAAGTTTTGGTGAAAAGGGTAATTGTTATGTTTTGGATGTGAATTGTCTCCCAAAGACCCACGTACAGAAGACTCAGTCCCCAGTAAGGCAATGTTCAGAGATGGGGCTTTGGGAAAGTGCTTGGATCATGAGGGCTCTTATCTTATCAGTGTATTAATTGATGGTTTCCTGGCAGATGGCATTATAGGTGGAAACTGTAGTAGGTGAGATCTAATTGAGGAAGAGGTCACTGGGATCATGTCCTGGAAGGGTATTTCTTCTCCACAGCCTCTCTGATTCTGCTTTCCTCCATCACACCCTTCCACCATGATGTTTCTTCCTCAGAGCCAGTCAGCCATACCGAGACCAGCCCGCCAGACTGAAACCTTTGGAACTGTGAGCCAAAATAAACCTTTCCTTCTTCAAGTTTTTTTTTTTTATTAGTTACACATAATAGTACAAAGATCTTGACAATTCATATATTTGAAGCAAATGGGGTATAATTTCTCATTTTTCTGATTATACAGGTGTTTTGTCATTGTGATGAAAAGCTGACTAACACAGTGGTATAACATAATCATTAAGTACTTAATTCAAGAGGAATAAGTGGGAACCACCAAGTACATTCTCCTTGCAGTGAGCTGTTTAGTTCTTTGGTGCCAGATCTCCAGGCCCCACATCGTCACTTCACATCACTCTCCTATGTTTTCAGGATTGTTTTGTCAGGACACCTTGAAATGTGTTGCCTGTGTCAGCCACCCTCTGAGATGGCCCTTGTGATCCCAGCCTCTGGTATCCACATCCCTTGGGTAGTTTCTTCCCACTTTGTATTGGTCTATGTGACCAATAGAACTTAACAAAAAGGATGGTGTCTTAGTATTCTATTGCTATAACAAAATACCCGAAACTGAGTAATTTATAAAGAATAGGGATTTATTTAGCTCACAGTTCTAGAAGATGAAAGTTCAAGAACATAGCACTGGTATCTACTCAGCATCTGGTGAGGGCCTTGTGTGTGTGTGTGTGTGTGTATGTGGAACTGAAGATTGAACCCTGGGGCACTTTACACTGAACTACATCCTCAGCCCTTTTTAGTTTTCATTTAAGACAGGGTCTTGCTAAGTAGCTGAGGCTGACCTCAAACTTGTGAACCTCTTGTCTCAGCCTCCCGAATCTCTCAGATTACAGGAGTGCACCACCTTGCCTGGCTTCGTTAGCGCCTCCTTGCTGCATCATATCATGGCTGAAGGCATCTCACAGTGATATGCAGCAAGCTTGAGGCTCTCTTCCTCTTCTTATACGGTGACTTGCTATTGCAGGGGTTGCGGGGAGGGACCTATCCTCATGACCTCTTTTTTTTAATATTTATTTTTTAGTTGTAGTTGGACACTATGCCTTTATTTTATTTTATTTTTATGTGATGCTGAGGATCAAACCCAGGGCCTTAAACATGCTAGGCGAGTGTGTGGGAGACCAACCCTACTCGTGAGTCACACTCCCTGGCTGGGTGCTGTGGCACTCAGTCACAGAAATGTGGCAGAGCTTTCCCCACCCTTCTTGGGTTCGAGGGTCGATGTCTCCTGCATGGGTGTGTCTTGCTAAGCCCCATGGGTGAAGCTATGCTCACCTGTTCCTTTGTAATAAAACCCCTTGCCCTATTTAGGATAGAATCTTCCATGGAAGTGCCTTGTGTGTGTTCCCTTCTCTTACTATGCCCTTGGATGTGGCCTACCTAATGTCAGTCAACCTGCTGACAGTGGACATCATGAAGATAGACTCAGCCCCCTGAAACCTGACCCTTTGCCTCATTTAAAAAGCTACTCCTCAATAAAAGGGGTCAGCATGTGTATGTGTGTGTGTGCGCGCGATTTTCTCTCTCTCTCTCTCTCTCTCTCTCTCTCTCTCTCTCTCTCTCTTCCTGTGGACCCTTAAGGTCAGAGGAGCCATCACAGTGACTCCAAAGAAAAAGGTATTTGTGTCTCTTGTGTGGTTACTTTGTGCAGCCCAGTCAGCCCAGATCAACTGGAGTGACACTGAGCCTTTTAGTCGCGAGAACAGAAACCCAGCGTGAGTGCTCTACCACTGAGCCACAACCCAAGCCTCATCCTCATGACCTCTTTTAAACCAAGTTTTCTTCCCAAGGCCTCACTTCTAAATACCACTAACATATTACTTTGGGGATTAAGTTTCCAACACATGAGTTCTGGGAGGTAAACATTCCAACTACATACAGCAGGAGGCACTTCCAAAACTAGATCATAAAGCTACTGGATCATGAAGGTCTTGAGCTCTTATCTTCAGTGATGGAGAAAATATATCATCAGAGATAGTAACATTACTATATAGAAAGTACCATGTTGGAGATGGGGGTGCGCAGAGGTCAAGGAGGGCTTCCAGGGGGAAATGACTCCTGGGCTGAGTCTTAGGGGATAAGTTGAAGTTTTCCCATCCAAGAAGATTGGAGGAAGGCTCAAGGAGAGGAGGAAACATCAGGAAAAAGCTTGGCAAATGCAGCAGCATGGAGTGTGTGTAGGGGAACACAGAGTGTTCATCTCTAGAATGTAAAATGCAAAATTAAGACTAGCAAAAGTGGCTGGGCTCGGTGGCACACACCTGTAATCCCAGTGGCTTGGAAGGCTGAGGCAGGAGGATCGCAAGTTCAAAGCCAGCCTCAGCAATTTAGCAAGGCTCTAAGCAACTTAATGAGACCCTGTCTCTAAATAAAAAGCAATAAGAGCTGGGGATGCGGCTCAGTGGTTAAGCACCCCTAGGTTCAATCCTTAGAACAACAACAACAACAACAAAAAGACTAGGAAGAAAGAAGACTGGAAAGGTAAAGAGGTATGAGAGAGTTGTGAGTGCCATGTTAAGGACCATAGTTGATGAGAAGCCATGAATTGGGCTTAAAAATGACATGTCAAATTTTGGCATATGGTAGGAGATTCAAGGGGGGAATCACTGAATCATGAAGAATACTCATAGCCCTGTTGAGTGACCAAAATGTTCAGTAGTAGGGAATGATTAAATAAATTTTGATGGCCCACACAATGGATAATTATGCCACATTTTTCTAAAGTCTGCTTCATGATGAGTGCGTATGCGCACGTGCTATATACCGTGCTATATACCGTGTTTCCTCCCTTTTCACCTAATGTGGAGGTATGTGGCAAGATCCTAATTTTATAAAATGCTGTCAGAAAAAGCATTAGGTTTTGATGCAATAGGTTAATGATTAGGAGAGAAAGGAAGAGGGCCTAAACTAGGTGGTGATAAAAAGGATAGAGAAGGGGGCAGAACAGAAATTGTTACAACTTGGTGACTAAGGACAGTCATGGGTGTGGAGGTGGGAGGCCCTGCAACATGCTTGACTTGGTCACCTTGGGGGTAGTCTGGATAATGACATAGCCACTGACTGAATCGGAGCACAGGAGGCAGGGAAGTTTGGGAGGAGTGTGGGTTTGGACGTGTTGACTTCTGAAGCGCCTGGGGTGGGGCCAGCCAGTTACATCTGGTAATTATTGAACTAAAGCAATATCTGAAACCAGAGGATGGAGGACTTGCCTTGGGGGATGTCTTTGGTTGAGAGCTCCAGGGTTTAGGGAAAAAATTGAATACTTAGTCTCTCATCTCAAATATACTATTGCCAGTCGGGTTAAGTACATGATACTGTTTAAACAAATGGCTATTATTTTTGAAATTACAAGCCCCAGAAGACATATGCCCCCCCCAAAAAAAAGATCTACAGTTATCAACACTGTATTGTGTCAGTTAAGGAAAAAAACCCAAATCAACCGTAAGGAACACAGAGCCAGAATGTGGAGGTTGAGATTTCTCAATGCAGCAGATCAACTATGTGGTAAGGGTCATGTTTCTTTCTAGTTTTTCTGTGCCTCTATGGGGTCAGTTTCATCCCAAAGCCAATGCCCCTCATAAAGGATGGCTATCAATAGCCACCAGGGATGCACACTTTCATGTTTATGTGCTAGAAATTCTGGGCCATCATTCAGAGTCAGACTCAAAAGATTCTTCTTAATTTGCCCTACTTAGGTCACATAACCTCCTCAAAGCCCTGAAGGTGCCCGAGGAATGATAAGTGCCCACTGGCTTTCACCCCAGAGACCCACTCTACTGGCAAGACTAGAGTCAATTTCCTCCTCAACAGTGGTACAAAGTGTGAGGGGGCTAGGAACTTGAGGAAGAGAGAGTGAGGGAATGGAGGGGTAGGCCAGAAAAATGTTCACTAGACAAAATGTCTAGCTCTGCAAACCCAAGAACCCAAACCAGAGAAGAATGTTTCCTCTTCAATTATAAAAAAGAAACTGGGTGCTCTGGTCCTTTTCTTCTCTCTCTCTCGCTCTCTCTCTCCCCTAGTTATTAAACCTAGGAGCACTTTGTCACTGAACTATATCCCACCCCCTCACCCCCCCCCCCCACACCTTGAGATAGGTCTTGCTAAGTTGCCCAGGCTGGCCTACAACTTATGATCCTCCTACCTCAGCCTCTGAAGTCACTGGAATTGCAGGCTTGTACCACCACACACTGCTCTGTCTGGTCCTCTTTTAGCGGGCAAAATAATTGATTTTTCATTTGGTGCTGGTTTTCACCATCTATCATCAATATGTGAATGATTCCAGAATCTTTTCTTTGCCTTTTAGGGGTGCTTTTGCTCTTTTTTTTTTTTTTAATGAGAGAGAGGGAGAGAGAGGATTTTTAATATTTATTTTTTAGTTTTCGGTGGACATGTTTGTTTGTTTGTATGTGGTGCTGAGGATCGAACCCGGGCCGCACGCATGCCAGACGAGCGTGCTAACGCTTGAGCCACATCCCCAGCCCCTTTTGGTCTCTTAAGGCAAGATATTAACAGGAGAGGCATCAGTCAGAGCCTGCCATGTGGCATGGTCCCAGGATGAGCACTTTCACTGGCACTGAATGATTGAATTCCTTCCTTTGATCCTGTGAACAATCTTGTTATGTCAATCTGATAGTTGAGGAAATGATGTCCAAAGAAGTTAAGCAAATTACCTAACAGCATGTAGTTGAATCATGACACATCTCCCACATTAACTAGGATTCTTGGTGAGTTGGAGTTAAGTGAGCTGAGTCACCACATGGGAAACGAGGCTAATGAACCAAGGGTGTCTCATGGAGCTGGGGGCTGAGATGCAGTGGAGACAAGAATCAGGAACGAAGACCTACCTATCAGGATCCTCTCCTTTTAGCGCCGGTCCTTTCATTCCCACTACATTCTTCTCTTTTCCTTCAGACTTTCCTGATTCTCCAGGCCTTGTAACAGAAAAAAAGTGGCCACTAAAGTCCCTTTCCTTCTCTCTCAGTTCAAAAATCCTGGAGAAGGCATACCCATTGACCCAGGGGGACTCACATTCTACAGAATGGCTGCTGCCCTGACCCCACTCCTGCTCACTGTGATATTTGCTTTAAAGCCCAGTAGCAGGGAACAAACCTCTGAAAGCCCTGTCAAGGACTTGCAGCAAGGGGCTCATGAAAGGGATACTAGAGAAGGCAGCCTTTGACTCAGTGACGGTAGAAACAAAATCGAGTTAAGTGAGTATGGACTTATGATAAGCCCCAGTCAAGGCTTTATCTGGGGCTGCAGGGCTGGACTTCAGCTGAAAGGAGACATCTCTCTGGAGGAACCAGGCTGCTTTCCAAAGGGAAACACAGGCTTTTGTTGACATGCTGAAGTGGGCTAGAGTCTAGTAACTTTTCATTGGCCAGGAGCATGTTCCAAAAGATGTTTTTCCTTGTGGTGCCTCAGAATACCTGGTCATGGTCAACTTGTCTTGCTGAATTACTCTTGCAGCCGGTGCCATCATCTCATGCAAACATCCTGGCCTTGTATCTTAATCTGAGTCTTAAGACAGGGCTAAAGGACTTTTGAGTGCTTGGACAGCTATAGCTGCCCCAAATGCACAAGGGTAGGAGAGAAGAAAACACACACCAGCTCCCACAAGCAATCAACATGTGTACGTGCAGAGCCGAGTAGAATCTGTTTCAAAAAGTTAAGTCATCAAAGGGGACAGACATAATAAGACAGAGATTCCATCCCAGTTTCCCTTCAGACACCTGCAGGCCCAAGTGAAGAGACAATGTTTTCAGCAAGAGTAGGCTTCAATTACCCAGGGCAACTGTAATCATCATAACCCATATGTGAGAGGCAAAGTTAATAGAAAGCTGATAATGTATTGCCCAGTTGTGACTTCCAAAATTAGTGATTTTTTTTGGTATGGTGGATTGAACTCAGGCATGCTTTACCACTTAGGTACATCTCCAGCCCCTTTAAATTTTTTTTTTTTTAGTTGTAGATGGACACACTACCTTTTAATTTATTTATCTTTATGTGGTGCTGAGGATTGAACTCAGTGCCTCCCACATGCTAAGCCAGTGCTCTACCACTGAGCCACAACCCCAGCCTCCAGCCCTTTTTGAGACAGTTTCATTGAGCTGCTCAGAGCCTCACTATATCAAAGATGACCTTGAACTTGTGATCCTCCTGCTTCAGCCTCCCGAGTTTCTCACAGGGTTACAGCGGGATTGCACCTGGCCACAAAATTAGACTTTTAAGTGGGCTAAAAGTAATTGAAGCTGGAGTGTTTATTTAGGTTTTTTCCTGGTAACGATTTCGCCTTATGCAAACATCCTGCTTCTGTGGATTTATCAGAGTCTCAGGGCGAGTAAGAGCTGAGAAGAACACAAAGGTAGAGAAGCAACATGCCAGAGTTCATAGTGATAGTACATTGCACCCAAAGGTTTATGTAATTGTCCCAGCCTTTTGTCCCACCACAGTGGTTCCTGATAGTCTCAAAAGGAGCTTTGAGGCTACAGCTTCTGCTGTTCTTTCCCTCTCCATGGACATTTGTCCCACCAGCCGCTGCAGTTGTTCACCAGGCAATTCAAAAAGTGCAAGGTGGATCCTAATGAAATAACTGCCTGGGACCTCAGAGTCCCCTCCACATAGCTGGGAGATGAAATTCTTGGACATTTCTTGAAGCACAGTCTTCGGTTCCAGGTGGATTTGGAGTGATGAATTCTCAGAAATGCTGAGTCATGACAACCTAGTTCCTAGGGGACAGAACAGGCCTCTCTAGACAGTGGACCCCGCTGGAGCCCAGGGCATTTGCACTCCCTGCACAGGTCATGCTTGTTCAATTGTGATCCCTTCCTGCATGGCGTGGGTGCATGAGTGTGACTCTCACCCTGCCTAGGTTAGTACTGACCTGAACCTAACCCATTCGAAATACAAATCCAGGAAAGGCAGTTTGCCCAGAATTGAGACAGCCTCTCTTCACATGTCTCAGCAAAGCAGAGTCTGTTTACTTTCTGCCACACTGGAGCCCTGTCCACATCAGCATGCTCCTGTTCCTGAAGAAGGTGGGGTTTTGCCCCAGCCAGCCCTCCAGCTCTCTGGAAGCAGCTGTAGCCCCAAGGCTTCTTGGAAGAAGCTTTCACCTGGGATCCCCCCTGGAGAGAGGAGAGAGGGTGGTGTTGCTGTCCTACAAAGGAGACATCCCTCTAGGCCTCCTGAGTCAGCCTCTTGCAGTACTGCACTGAATTATTGCTAACCCTCAGCGGGCCAGGCTTGGAGCTCCAGACCCAGTCATTCAAACTGTCTATTGAACATTGGTCCTTTATGTACCCCCAGGAACTCCTGGATGTCCTTGTCATTCGCACACACTCTCCTGCCCCTCTTCCAGTATTCCCCCCATTGGGTGATTGTGTTCACAATCACCTAAGCACTCAAGCCCAGGAGTTGTTTTCCACTCCTTCATTCAGGAAATATCTATTCAACCTGTCTTGGGCCAGGACCTGTGCTAAGCTCTGGAGGTCAAGACAGGCACAAGAGGCTCACAGGTAGGTGGAAAGTGCACATGGTTCACAGATGGGGGTGGGGTGAGGTGAGCTTAACAAGATTCAGGAAGGTTTCCTGGAAGTGGTGACATAGGATTGAGTCATGAGAGGAATGGAGAGGAGGCCCTGGGGCAGAGGGTGTCTGGGGCATGGTGTCCGGGAACTATGAGCAGGCCAAGGCTGCGGGGTGTCACATGCAAGGCAAAGGCATCTTGAGTTGAAGCTGCAGCCACCAACAGAAGCATGTTAAGAAAAACAAAACAAAACAAAACACTTTTTTTTTTTTTTTTTGAGGGAGGGAGGGAAGGTAGGAAGGGAACATCTACTATGATAGGACTTTGTCATATAAGCATGGAGAACCATTTAAGGGTTTAGGGGTATGGGTGGGAGTGACTCCTTTTGGAAGCGGTGTAGAGGTTTGACTATGAAAGTTGGGGGAAGGGAGTTGGCAGTGAGATCATGAAAACACAGATGATGGAACAGACCATTCACTATTCACTGAGTGTAGAAAAAAGATGATGGAAGAGCTCAGGGTGACTTCCCTGTTTCCTGCTGGTGTGCTGGGCCCATGGTAGGTCAGTGATGTAACTAAAGAACATAAGAGAAACAAGTTTAGGGGAAATTTGATGAGTTCATACGTGAGTAGAGTGACTTCGAATGCCTACAGATGTTCAGGAGGGGGAAATTCAGGGAAAAAAAAGCAGAATTTCTGGAGGGAAAAGTTGGGACTGTGAGTCATGAGGACAGTTGAATTGGTAGGAGTCATGTAGTCAGTCCAGCAAGAGAGGGTGGAATGGGAAAACAGGGTTGGGGACACATCTTAAAGGGGTGGCCCAAGGAAAAAAAATACAGTCAGAGAGAAGGAACTCCAAGATATACAAGGAGGCTAGAGTAAGAAAATCACAAAAGCCAAATAGACAGAGCTTTAATAAATGAGCATCAATAAATGAGGAGCTCATTTAGTAACTCTGGAGAGGCTGAGGCAGGAAGATCACAAATTTGAGACCAGCCTCAGCAACTGAGGACCTAATCAACTTTGTGAGAGCCTGTCTTAAAATAAAAATGGCTGAGAATGTAGCTCAGGGCTCTTGGGTTCAATCCCCAGTACTGTCAGGGAAAAATAAAAGAAAAAGCAATGAGCAGTGTCATATACCTCAGAGAAGTCCTGCAAGACAAAGACTAGAAACTTGACATTTTAGGGAGCCCCTGGTGACCTTTGGTAGGGGCTGGTCTTGGTGGTTACAGATTCCCTGATCTCACTGCACCTATGTATATGAGGAAGGGAGAATGGGAGTTGAGTGTGTATGCAGGAATTAGTTGTATTCAATTTAGAGGGAGACTTATTTAAAGCTAAACAAAATTGCATTTGAGAATCAACTTTAAAAATGAAAGTTAAACATTCAAAAAATCATTTATATTTTCGGAAGCCCCACTCTTTAGGAAATAAACACATCAGTGCTTGGGAAGGAACGAGTCTCTGAGCTGAGTGATCCTGCCCTGTTCTTCTCCAAAGATCTGTATTGTGTACTTTCTGTGAATGAAAGAAACAGAGCCCATTTTAGTTTATAACCAAACTGATCCTGACTTGTGCATTAAAGGGCTTGTATTTGGCACTTGGTTTTGTATAACAGTGCCCCCTGGTGTAGATTTTATGCATAAACACCTTGAGCACAGGGGCATTACTATAGAAATACTGTGGCTCTGAAATTAACTTAAAAAAGCAAGTTCAGAATGTGTTTTGGGATGGAGGAAATGTCTGATTTGGGGATACTGTTTAAGTTTTAAAATGTAATGCAGCATTATTGGCAGTGGTATTATTTGTTATGGCTCGCTTATCTATTTCCTTATTTGTTGGGGAAGGTATTAGGAGCGCTGAGCTGTATGTATCTCCTAGACAATTTTTTATTTTGAGATGGCCTTTCTAAGTTTCTAAGTTGGCGTTCTCCTGCCTCAGTCTCTCGAGTAGCTGAACATCTATTTATTTAAAATTTTTTTAAACTTGTTTATAGACCTTTATTTATTTATATGTGGTGCTGGGAATCAAACCCAGTGCCTCACACATGCCAGGCAAGTGCGCTACTGCTGAGCCACAGCCACAGCCCTGAACATTTATTTTTTAAATAACGTTCACAAAAATTTATACTGAAAATGGAACAAATCCTAAGTATAATGAATCTCTCCAAATTTAACTGCTTGTGTAATCAAGCACATAGATCAACAAACAGAAAACTACCAACAAACAATCTAGATGCTGTCCTCTGCTCTGTTTCTTGTGGTCAATACGAACCCTGTCAAGGATAACCACTACTGTGTCTTCTCATGTTACAAATCAATTTCTCTTGTTTTTGAACTTTTTTTTTGCAGTACCAGGGATTAAACGCAGGGTGCTCTACCACTGAGCTACATCCCTAGCCCTTTTTATTTTTGAGACACAGTCTCAGTGAGTTGCTGAGGCTGACTGAATAAGAATATTCTTTTGCAGAACTACAGTAAGATTAATACTTTGGATCACACTGATGGTCTATTACAATTGTCTGTTGGGACTCAATAATGTCCTTTATAGTTTTTTACACTGCCGGTACAAAATTCAATCTAGGAGTTCTGCATTAGAATTTGTCTTTGAACTTGCTCCATTATTTAGAACTGACAGCAGTTTTGATGTGTGCCTTGTCTTCAACACAACATCAGTATCAGTTCAGCAGTCTTTAGACCATGATAATGCTTTTATTCATGTACTCAAGAAAGGTCCCCCTTTTCCATCTTATTCTAAACCTTTTAGACAGATAGGTTGTTAGATTTATTTATGTCAGGTCTTTTTGAGATTTGGGGATACCAAAGAAATGGTTGTCTGTCACAGTTCCCATTCAGCTAGTCTGGCCACCAAATATAAACTGAGGTTCTATTCAGTGGATCAGAAACAAATGGTACACTGACCCACTTGAGCCATTTGTGTTCACTATTGCACAATACCCTAAGCCTGCAAGAATGCAAAAGACCCTTTTGGGGATTAAAACCTAGGATCATAAATGTAAAACAATATTATAAAAAAATTATCCCTTAGTATAAACAGTGGTTTGTGATCTATTTAATAATTGTAACCAAAAATGCTTAGCAGCATATATGGAATGCTTGTGGCTTAATATTATCAAAATCTACTTTTAGAGCAAAATTTAAAAAGACTTGTAAAAGGGAGAAATGAGTTGGCAAGAATGAAATCATGGGCTGGGGATGTGGCTCAAACGGTAGCGCGCTCGCCTGGCATGCGTGCGGCCCGGGTTCGATCCTCAGCACCACATACCAACAAAGATGTTGTGTCCGCCGAGAACTAAGAAAAAATAAATAAATATTAAAATTCTCTCTCTCTCTCTGTCCCCCCCCCTCACTCTCTCTTAAAAAAAAAAGAATGAAATCATGATGTCCATAGTTAATGTTATTTTTTCATGCCAGGGTACACTGAGCTACATCCCCAGACCTCTTGAAACAGGGTCTTAACAGGCTTAACAGGTTGCTTAGACTAGCCTTGAACATCTGCTCTTTCTGCCTCAGCTTTCTGAGTAGCTGAGATAAGAGACTTAGGCCTATTTTAAAGGCTTCTAATTTTTCGTCCCCAAATATGTGCTGAGAGTTGGTGGTTTTCTAGGGCAGTTCTTTTCCAGGACTGTCATTATCACGACAGGAGACTGTTTGTTGGCTTTTAAATGTTCTCACAAGAAGAGGTCATAATAATCTATGTTTTCAAGTCATATGGACCTCCCCTCCCTTATTCAGAGAATGTAGTAAACGCCTTTGCCATAAGAGAACACAAGTTTACCATTTCAGACACTCAAAACCTGACACAAATACTCTTCCCAAGTATGTTGCAAAAATGAGGAAAAAAAATCGAGCAAAGGCTCTTCCCTTATGTTGACAGTAACTGTAGCTAATGTGGACACAGCTGCTCAATTACCTATTGTGATCTTTTCACTTGCACCTTATGGTTACCTATTTCTATAGTTCAATATGCACAGAGCATACCTGTGGCTACACTTTCTGCTATCTTCTTAGCTTTTTAAAGGATATAAATATTTACCATACATTATAATACAAGATATTTTTTGTGTTTCTAAGAGTTTACACCAACGTGCTTCTGCAACCTGTACAATCAGAAAAATGAGAAATTATACCCCATTTGATTCAAATGTATGAATTGTCAAGATCATTGTACTGTCATGTGTAACTAATAATAATAAAAAAAGAGTTTACACCAATTCTGAAACACCTGAAATACTGTTTAAAAATTAAATCTGGCAGCTAGTAGCTCAACCCACTTCTATCTGCTGGAATCCCATCTATTACCCACTCTCTCTGCATACCCAACTTTCCCCTCCCCTTTCAGAGTAACAAGAAACAACAAATGTTTTAAGTGTACATCATACATTTATTACCAACAACCCTCTCAACTCCAAAATTGGGCACAGGGATTAAAAATAAAAATTCATTGCACTACTTAGTAAAGCATTACTAGTAACTTTCATAAAAAATGTACAAACTTTGTTAAAAATTTATCAAGCCTTCAAATGATTTGGTTACAGATATTTATAATACGTACATTTAAAACTGATACAATGGAATATGATTTGAGGAAATGACTCAGCAAATGATTCCAACAGACACCCCTGTAGCTTTCATAATCTGAAACAATAGCAAAATGAGGTAACCAACAGGGGGAAAATAGCTTTCTAATGAAGGCCTAAAGATATCTGTGAAAAATATACTCACAAGTGAGTTGGTAGATCTCATTCAAAATTATTACAAGAGGCCCAAACTTAAGAATCTTAAATCACATTTCAGAGAGTATATAAAATCTAAATATACTTTCACATTTTCCAGATTTTGGTTAAAAAAAAATTTTTTTTTCCCCAGGACAAAAAATCCTTAATATGAGATCTTGATCCATGGAGGCCTTGAATTGTTTTTTTGGGGGGTGGGGATTAAAAACAATACCAAACATGACAATTCATACCAAAAAACAAATAAACCAAAACCCACACACAAAAAAACCCACAGCTGAGTTAAGATGGTAAAGCCAATGTTGTTTTAGGAGGAAAGAGGATAAAGGCAACAAACCAACATCTGCCTGCAATCTGGCACATCACCAGTGGTAACAGCTGGGCAAGAAATCAACTGTTCTTTCTCATATGCTAGACACAGAGTTGCTCACTGTGGCTAGTCTGAGCTGGTCAGAACACACACACTTGTGCTCCTAATATGCACTAACCACTTGGTAAGCAAGTCCGGACACATCTCTAAGAGCTCCATGCAAAGACAAGGCATTCCCCAAGAGATCAGCCACAACAGTGCAACAATTAAATTCAGACCTTGCTGCCTCCTAAATTGCCAACTGCCTCTCAAAAATTTACTAGAAAAGGGACATTACAATAGGAATTTATAGTCAGAGGAAGGGGAGAAAAAGCTACTTCTCCTGAAGTCATTAGTATAATGTGCCTTGTTAATTAGGTATCTCTATATAAATTAGAAAAAGTGCTTTAACTTGCATGCTTCAGTAAAATGAATACTGAGTGTAGTAGTGTTATGTTAGATCTGTACAGATATAAATTTTTGTAGCTATATAAAAGAAGTCTATAAGATGGGTTTTTGCCATTTTAAACATGATTTTTTTAATTAAAAAAAATAAAGATAAAACTATACGTGATTTGTATGTAGCTGATTATTATATGCCAATAATTTTGGTCTTTAACATACTTTTTACTCTTCAGGAACAGGAAGGGAATTATCCTAATGATTTAACAGTAACATGTGCATTTCTGATGCATTGACAAATCTAGGGGCAAAGTATGCAAAATCCTATTTGTATGACTAGATAGAGGCAACAGTGTCTGGAAGAAGACAAAATTGTGCTTCTGTGTGAATTAACTTTACAGAACTCTAGGCTGTGATGAGCTTACAGATTTCAAGGGAGGGCAAGCAGCATGGCAGTAACAAGTAGTTAACACTGTCTGAGTACAAAACTGACTCAGAGCCAACTGAGAGCTGAGTGAGGCTGGCAACAAGTTCTCACAGTCCCGACTAGAATAATGTAGCATGTGCTACTGCAAACAAAGCAATGACATCAACTGCAGGAGGAGGCAGACAATGCTGAATACACTAAAAGAATGAGAAAGGAATCTAAATGTTGCTGGGAAAATGACAATCTGAATTTTGCTCAATGAACCTATTAAAAAAATACAGCTATGTATTATTTCAGATCAACTCAATGAGGGTCAATTCCTGTTTGACAGCATTATTTTATACAAAAATCAAATCTTCATTTATACTGCAAGTATTCTGGACATCTGTTGTATTAAGCTTTTTCTTATTCAAACAAAAATTAAAAGAGCGGCAAGACATCAAAGCAAATCAGGTCTAAGGAACACAAGCTGTCAAAGCACTTGATCCATCCTGAAACAAGGGCTTCAAAAAGAAGCACATTTACTGAGGGAAGAACTAAGACAACTTTCAGAATTGGAGCTTGGCAAGTGAATTAATATGAACAGAAAAACAGTTTTCTTGAAATAATTTAGTTGCCTATGGGAGCCTGAACAAAGAACACATCGGAAATCAAGCTGAATTAACAGATTTTGTTCTGGTGGAAGTCAAAGAGGCAAGACTTCATGGGACCAGTGGTATTCTTAAAAATATATTACTCATATATCTTCAGAAAGGACTATAAATCTAAACACACACACACACACACACACACACACACACACCTATATAAAGAAAAAATAAAAAAAATCATCACAGATTCTTTCTGTAAGAAGCTTACTGAAAATGTAAAAGAAAAAAGTTATCAACATTCAAATCAATGATTGAAATGCTAATATTGCTAACAGATGATGTATGATATTGCACCTTCTTTTTGGAAACAGCAAGTTGGAGATTAAAAAATTTCTTTTCCACAACAGAATCAAAACTCAGGTTCATGGAGTGAGAATCTGTTACACTTTTTTTCTTAAGTGACCCACTTAGGACCACCAATGAAGAGAAGGTGACAGCTGCCTGAAGCAAAGGAAGAAGGCTTTTCTCATTCCATTCATTAGGAGGAAGGGATGGAGTATTCAATGCTTATAATTGATGCACCCTTAGCAACCAGTGTGCAACAGCAAACACAAGGGGAAAAACCAGTGTACAGTACTAGTGCTGTTTAAATAACACACCAGATTATACATTGCAGCATAATAAAACTACACACACATTCTTGGTACATGCTGGTATATAGGATCTCATACACACGTTAGCTACCATGCCCTCTCACAAGTAGTTGCACACTCTCTCACACACACAGATAAAACATTTATCAACAGTCATACGCTGCATTCATTTCCACTCACAGTTTCTGAAGGCTCTATATAAGGTAGATTGCTATATCATCTGGAGCTACCACTTTTTATAAAAGCACATGCTAAAAGATCACGTCCACTGTAATCTTGCAGCAACACTCGGAATGATCACACAAAAAACCAGGGAATGTTAGTGCACACACAAAATTAAGCTAAAGAAAAATTCTTTGGAGTTCCAATCACACGGTTAGTATAACAATCCCATAATTGTGAAGACTAATTGTAAGCTTTTATAGTTGATTAAGTCACACAGTGCAAAGAAAGGTCCATTGACCCTTTTGGTAAAGGGAGGGCTGGAAGCCACACAGATTAAGTTCAATGGATAGTCCGTATATACATGTGATGAGGAACACCCAAACTAAATTTGTGCTCTTAGGTTGGTCATTCTGAATCCCGATGCACTTCTGAAGCATCAGCTCGGCAAATTGGGCAAGTACGATTTGCCTAAAATACAAAAGAGAAACTTGTTTGCATTGTGATTCATACAACGAAATTTATTAAAAACAAATAATACTATTTTTACTTCCAACACAAGTTTTAGACACTTTGTTCTCTTAAAGAGGCACAAAGTAATCATGCCTTAAAACAAAAAAGAAAGAAAACAAACCTTAAAGAGTTGATTATCCCATGGATGATCTTTTTTTTTTTTTTTTGGTAGCACTGGGGCTTAAATCCTGGGGGACTGAGCTCCATCCCCAGCTCACCCTTATCCCCTTTTTAATTTTGAGACAGAGTCTCACTAAGTTGCCCAGGCTGGCCTTGAACTTGCCATCCTTCTGCCTCAGCTTCTTGCCATAAATGATTTTTTAATATGTCTGTTTAAATACATAAACAAAATTATCCAGCACCAGTTTAGATATATTTAATAACTAACTTAAAAGTGAAGGGAGCTCTAGTGAGGCACCCTTCTAAACTAAGAGGAAACTCTGGCCTAACAAGTTCAGGTCTTATCCTTATATACTATCAGAAAATCAGGACAAGTTGATTATCAAGGGCAGATAGCCAGTTTTTAGGTTTTGTATAATCACTCCCATGTTGATCACCATAGCAACCCCATCCTCCCTGTGCTGGGAATGGAACCCAGGGCCTCATTCATGTTCTACCACCAAGTTATATCCCCAACCCATAAGTTTCACTGGCCTTTTCTCTTCATCTGAAGAGAGAATACTCTCAAAGTTGTATTTCAATTTTATATCCTATACCCATCCTCCACTAAACCACAGACTTATCTAATGAACCTATAATCACTAAAACAGAAAATTTAGTGTTATTTCCTTTTAGATACTGTCATTTTACCTTAAGCCATTTGTCAACACACTTGGCATGGAACTCGTGGTTACAGGGTAAGACTCTAAGTAGCTGCCTTGACTCAAAATCACACATGCATACTACACACCTAAAAGAAGCAAAGAGATCAATTAAACATAAAATTGGGTGGTTTTCTATTTTGAAATGACTTCTGAAGTCTACAAAAGCCACTTAATCAGTTTCAGTTTTTTATCACTGAAATTAGTAGACAAAATAATCTATCAACCTGAAAAACAATGATGTTAAGGCATTTAGTAAGAGTGCTCTGTTTTACTGATAACTGATCAGAAAATCTCTGGCTAACATCCAAATCAAGTTTTAAAACCAAAAATACTCTTTACACATGAAAAAATGAAGGTAGATGTCCCTTTAACCTCACACCATATATAAAAATTAACTTAGGAGGCTAGAGAAGAAGATTCCAAGTTCAAAGCCAGATTCAGCAATTTAGCAATGTCTTAAGTAAGATTCTTGTCTCAAAAAAAATAAAAAGGGCTGGTGCTGAGCATGGTGGCACACACCTGTAATCCCAGCGTCTCAGGGTGCTAAGGTAGGAGGGCTGCAAGATCAAAGCCAGCCTCAACAACTCAGTGAGGCCCTAAGCAATTTACTGAGACTCTGTCTCAAAATAAAAACATAAAAAAAAAAAAAAAAAGAGGCAAGTGGGTGCTGGGGATGTGGTTCAGTGGTTAAGCACCTCCAGGTTTAATCCCTAGTACCACACACACACACACACACACACACACACCCCAAAACAAAAAGGAAATTTAAAAACTGCTCAACAGTAACAGGCACCAGGGAAAGGAAAATTAAAATCTCAGTGTGATACAATTTCAAAGTCACTAGAACACTATAATAAAAACAATAACAAATGCTGGCAAAAATGCAGTGAAATTGAAACCTTTTTATACAGTGTTGGTAGAAATAAAAAATGGTGTAACCAACTTTGCAAAAACTGGCAGTTCTCAAAAAGTCAAACACAGTTACAATATGACACCCAACAATTCATTTCTAGGTATGTATCCAAAATTAAAACATTATATTCACAGAAAAACCTGTACACATATGTTCAAAGTAGCATGACTCCCAAGAGCCCAAAGTGGAAACAACACAAATGTACATCAACTGAAGAAAAGGATAAACATGTAGTGTGATCCACAATGTAATATTATTTGGCCACAAAAAGGAGTGACTTACTGATATAAGCTACAACACAAAGGTACTTTGAAAAAGTTATGCTAAGTTAAAGAAGCCAGATACAAAAAGACCACATATTATATAATCTCGGAGACAAAGGGCTAGGGGGTGTGTCAAGGTGGAGAAGGCTGGGAGATAAGGGGAGTGGCTCCAAGTGGGTGAAGGATTTCTTTTGGGGGTGATAAAAAGGGTGATAAATTTGTGGTGATGGATGTACAATTCTACTAATACAATAAAATTCATTGAATTGTATATTTTAAAAATGGGTGAACTTTGCATTTCATGTTCTACATTAACACCTTTAAATATAGCAGTCAGTATCTAGTATGCCTAAGAAATTAATTATTTATCTATGTATTGATCTATTTATTTGACAGAACTCTAGTCTAGCCCAGGGCCTCACATATGCTCGTTAAGTGCTCTATCACTGAGGCTTAAATCCCCATCCCGTTTTAAAATTTTACTTTCAGATAGGGTCTAAACAATTTGCCCAAGGCTGGCTTTGAACTTGTGAACCTCCTGCCTCAGCCTCCTGAGTAGCTTGGGTTACAGGTGTGTGTGCACCACAAACCCAGGAAGAAATTTAACAGTTTCACTGAATTTAAATAGCTCCACAATCAGTGGCTACCTTACTGGTCAGCATAGACCCCAAGTATGAAAAAGAGATAACTTATCTTTACATCAAGTTCTGAGTCTCAAGCTTTTATTTCATGAAATTTTCCTTTAAATTAAAGAAAAAAAGATAACACATATATTAGAAAAAAATATACTTACAAAGTCTGTTCTGACTGGTGATTGTTAGGATTAAACCGATAAGAAGGAAGTTGTTCAATATCTGCTTTAGTCAGTCCTCGAGGTTTAGCCTCTCCCAGTCGCTCTGCCAGGTTTAAGAGGGCCTGTAGAGAAAAGACATATTTTCACCTTTCTTTAAATTTCCTAGTCCATTAATTTTAAATATTTTATTTTACACAGAAGAATTTAAATACATACAAAAGTAAAAACAAACAAACAAACCAAAACAAATAGTGCAATGAATACGGTATACCCACTACCCAGACTCAATAATTCATGGCTAATTTTATTTCATCTATCACTATCTACCCTAAACTCCAACTTATTTTGAAGAAAACTAAAAGATGGTATTATTTCACTGGTAAGATAGTTCTATGTGTATTAAGTTTAACGACTTAACACTTCTGCATTTTAGGCTGGATTTCTTTGCTGTGGAGGCTATTGCTAATAGAATGTTCAGCAATAACCTTGGCATTAAATGCACTTTCCAGTTTTAACAACCAAAAGTGTCTCCAGACATTGTCAAACATCCCCTGAGGAATAAAATTATGCCCAGGTTGAGAACCACTGCTTTAAAAACATCTTCCCCCCTCCATGTGAGTATTTTTTAAAATTTTAGAATGCAACACACTACCATCATAATAAGACTTTCACTCACAAACCTGTACCAGGAAGCATATAATCTTTAAAATGCATTGTTTTTCATGAGTAATTTAAGTTTGGTATTATTATTTGATCCTAGAGTCAAAGATGACACAAAGATTCTTCAGTTTTGCGGCATACAGTAACATCAAATTGACTGCCTCGTCAGGCAAAGAAATTCAAAAGCAGTTTTTTTCTTTTGCCAATTCTTTTACAGCAAGATTCATCTTCTCATGAGAGAAATCATTAATAAGGAAACTTTCAACAAACTTCCAGGTCTTATTCTTGATGACCACAGGGAATGAGCAGAGCAGATTATGGTAACACCGTAGTTAATGCCATTATGGATAACACCCATAGACACAGACTCCCGTTAGGTTCCAAACCAGAAGTTTCTGATGTGGTCAGAGATGGCTTCTGCAGTAGACATTACACTGGATGACTTTTTAGCCTTGATGCAGGAGCACCATGCTACTGCATGGTCATGATGAATTCTCCCTTGAGTCAGCTTCATAAACAACTACCACCTTTCCTTACAATTTCACCTTGGCATGGCTGACATCTGGACAATGAACTGAGGATCAGTTTCTTCAGATAATGACATTCTTCACAATCAGTAGTCACATGAAGTTGTAGAGCAATATGAGATTTAGTTTGGTTGTGATCCAGAATCAAATCTCCTTGGGGATGGAAGGAGTCAACTTTTGATAGAGTCGATATGATCTTAACAGCTCAAGCAGTTGGTATTGCCTGGGTTTTCTAGAATGATAACCTTACTGATTTCTTGTCCTATTTCTCAGAGGCAGCACTCTACCTTTTGAATATTTTCACATTTACATTTGGTACATTTTTCATCTCATGCTTTCCCTTCTTGGCCTCTTTGAAGGTAATCTTTTATCTGTTGCAATGACATTTTTCAGGAGAGGAAGGACACAATCTTACAGTTCCAATAGGACACCATTCGGACACCCAGTATGGAATGATATCCAACAACACAAGAATTATAGTCAGATTCATTTCTAATACTATACAAGTGAATATGCAATATAACCAGTTGCTTCAGTCACAAAGACCGAGGTTGGTCATGACTGGGAACTGCACAGAAAATTTCTGCACCTGCAAAATAAACCTCAGAGAGGGAGGCAGGTCACCTCTACCATGGAATCAATTCCTAAAAAAGACTTGTCAAAAGAACATAACCACAATGATATCACTATACCATAAAAATTAATACTAATTCTTCAACATCAAATACCAAATTAATGTTCAAATGCCATGTTGGTTTTGATTATTAAGACAAATGGTCTATCTGAATAAGGAGCCCAATAAATCAATATTACCATGGTTTAATATGCCCCAAGTCTCTTTTTCATCCTTAAATTTGTTGAAGAAAACAGATCAATGATCTGCAGAAATTCCCAGTAGAATTTTGCTGACTAAAGTATAATTTTACTTCTGACCTGTGTGGTTTTAATACATCCATGTCTCCTTTATTTCCTATAAGTTGGTGTATCTAATTTTTTTATAAGGTCTATTATGTCTAGCCATTATGTGAGCAGACACTGATGGAACACTGTCAAGATTCATTAATTCACAAAGGATGGCAAAATCACAGTACTCTAACGTAATCATTTTTTGTTTTTTTGCTGTCTGGGGATTGGATACAGGGGTGCTCTACCACTGAGCAACACTTTTTATTTTTTGAGATAAGTTCTTGCACGATCCTTCTGCCTCAGCCTCCCAGGTAACTGGTATTACATATGTGCCATTGCACTTGGCTCTTAATGAGCAACTGCTTCATACCAAACTGTACCCAGTAGTATAATTTATAAAGAAAAGGGAGGATAAATGAATCCAATAAGTTTCTTTCTTGAAGCACCACTATGAACTCATGTATTTGATGTGTTTTAATACAGTGCAGTTACTATACTTATTGTTTCTGCACCATCCAATGTTTTTTCTTTCTTTTCTATTTTTATGATACTGGGGGAACGGACCTAGGGATCCCCTACCACTGAGCTAGATTCCAAGCCCTTTTATGTTTTGAGACAGGGTTGTTGCTCAGGCTGGCCTCAAACTTGTGATCTTTTTTTTTTTTTTTTGTACTGGAGATTAAACTTAGGGGTGCTTAACTAATGAGCCACATCCCTAACCCTTTTTTATTTTTATGTTGAGAGCCACAGCCAAAGTGGCCCCAGCAAATTTCCACTGATTGGCTCATCGTGGCCCCAGCAAATCTCCAGCTGCCAGCTTACAAAATTTTGCCACTGTGGGCGTTCCAAAACAGTTTAAAACAGATAATGCCCCTGGTTATACTTCTACCTCTTTTAAACAATTTTGCTCATCATTTGGCATTACTCATATAACAGGAATCCCATACAATCCACAGGGACAAGGCATAGTTGAAAGAGCTCATCAAACTATTAAAATGTACCCTTATTAAAGCAAAAGAGGGAATTGGGAAAGGGTATATATTTCCCAAAGATAAACTTAAAATAACCCTTTCTACTCTAAACTTTTAAAATTTGTTTTCATCAGGGCTTAGTGCTGCGAAAAGGCATGTGTGTCCAAAAAATGTACATAAGCCCAAGGTACTTTGGAAGGATATTCTAACAGGACAATGGAAAGGTCCTGACCCAGTAATTATCTGGAGTGGGGGTCTGTTTGTGTATTTCCACAGGGAGAACAGCAGCTGATTTGGATTCCAGAGAGACTAACTAAAGCAATTTCTACAGACCAAAAAAGAAGATGATTTGGCTCAAATCCATAACAGCGGATATCCAGAACTCCAGTTTGGCTATCCTTACACATCTGCAACAGTGGTTCTCCCACACCTGGAAGCTAATGAAACCAGGATGTTTTTTTTTTTTAATATCTATTTTATTATTGCCCTTTCCCACATCATAAAGTTCTATTTTGTTTTTTGAGTTCATACAGACCTAGGTTAATGTTTTGCTGATCAGTTCTATTTTTTGACTACGGAGTTTTTAAACATTGCTATGGAGATTTCACCTGTAAAAAGTTATAAGGCCTTTACTAATGTTATGTGTTGTATGTATTATATTATGTGTGCACACTTGTGTTTTGTGTTGTATGTTTGTATGTCCGTATGTCCATATATCATATATGATGAGCGCTCATGAAAAAATGGATCCAAATATTTTTTTTCTTACGTGATTTAAATGGTTTAATTTAAATTGTGTAAAAGCTGTTGAGGATCGTTTTAACATGTGAACAAAAAAGGAGGTTAACAGATCTGTTTGTTTACTTTCACCTTTCCTTTTCACTATATTTAATAATTCTGTTCAGGATAATGTAAATTGTTCAGAAAATTTGTTTTCTTTTAGTGCCTGCTGGAATGTTACATAATTTTTTCTTTAGCCATTATTGCCAGACTTCCTATCTTCATCCCAGTGCCGGTGAAGACAAAGATAAAACCAAACTACAGCTTCTGCAATAGCTATCACTGAACTGCTTGCAGAACTTGCATTGACTATGTATCACTTGTATGCATTATGAACTATCTGTTGGTGCAGCGACTTGTGGTAGTGCCGGGGTATTTTTGCTGATGGTGTCATCAGTGGTACAATTTTTCAAAAAGGAGCCGTCAATTGGCTTGGTGTATCCTCCTCCCTTCTGCTTGTGATGGTCATTCAGCTAAAATTTGGGGGCCAACAGAGGCGAGGAAAAGAACCTCACCCCCCCCACTGGTACAAAGGCCTATCCACAGGTGTGGCTATATGCTGGCCCGGTAGTCAATGACGGGTAAGAGCTAATTGCAACGGTACCAATCTAAGACAGGAGGCCTTGAGGTCAGCTCATCCGATGACAGGTAAGAACCATATGTAATATTGGACAACCTAAGGCAGGCACAGTCCCTAAGCCACATGCTTGTTGTTTAATTAAACAGAGAGGGGGAGATGTTGAGAGCCATAGCCGAAGCGGCCCCAGCAAACTTCCAGCTGATTGGCTCCTCTGTGGTGATGCTCATTGGGCTGTTTCCCCGCCCTTTCAGACCACAGAGATGCTCATTGGAGGATTCTTTTGGCTCCACCCATGCGACCCAGCCAATCGGCCTCAAGAGTGGGAGGAGTAGGGGTTGAGAGGCTCCCTGGAAGCCAGTGGTGGCAGTTGGGCTCTGAGGGAATTCCTGAAGAGCTCATGTGATGCAGCGTGTGTGTTCTGAAACTAATGTTCATTTCTGCTTGACAAGTGGCTCGTGAATTGTGCCCAGCCAGACTGCGGCAGCTTTGTTAAGTTGCTTAGGAAAAAAAAAAAAAGTTGCTTAGGGCCTTGCTAAGGTACTGAGGCTGGCTTTTGAACTTGCCATCCTCCTGTCTCAGTCTCCCAAATCACTGGGATTACAGGTGTGTAAAATGGCACCAGGCATCTCCCAGTTTTTAATGACTAATTAGCTATTTTCTTTATTCTATAATTAGGCTGCCTTATGGTTAAGGGAACAGGTAACTAAGAATTGGAAATGGGCAATGAGAGGAATAGAATTAATTTCCTCAAATTTCAATATCTAATGCTGGTATAGCTCTGTGTGTGTTTTAAGACAATAATCACAGCTTTGCATTTTGACAGCCTTATTTGGAGAACTGGGTCATCTGAATAAATAGCTGCCTTTCACTGCTATACTCAACCCTTCTAAACACTATAATACATGAAGTCTACTGAGGCTGATTACAAAATCAGCATAAAAAATTTAGATAAAATTCATGATAGAGTTGATATGCACCTTAACACCTCTATTGTTATGTACTATAGGATACAGTATGTCCTATAGTACATAATTGTATGACAATAAAATATGCTCATTCATTCCTTAGTGGATACAGAGTGATGATCAAGCCCTCCAAAAATTTACATGATGCAACAGGCAAGACAATTGAAGGCAAGACATGATTAGTGCTTAAATCTCAGTAGAACAAAAAGAGAGACTCGTTTGTACCCAGGAAATAGATTAGAAATGTTGTTCACAGGGCCGGGGTTGTGGCTCAGTAGTCGAGAGCTTGCATAGTTATGTGTGAGGCCCTGGGTTCAATTATCAGTACTGCATATAAATAAATGTTAAAAAAAAAAAAAAGAAAAGAAAAGAAAAGAAATGATAATCACAAAGATGGCGGTTTTTATGCTATATTTCCAAAACATAGAGAAATGGAGAAAGATCTTAGCTGAAGGATCAAGGGAAGTAAAGGTACCAAGACAAGAACATGTAGGGTAGACTGGGCATGTAGGGACTTGGAGTGGGGGAGCCATCTGGATCCAGCCAGTGAGCCAGGGCTGGGGAGTGTTTAACAGCTACACTATGACATAAAACGAAAAAGACAAGTAAGGCCTTTTTGATTGGTTGTAAATATGACTTTGGAGAACATCAAAATATTCAACCCCAAAATACAGTTTAGAAAGGAATTTCAAAGTCAAAATAAGATATTTTTCCATTTTTGGTACTGGGGATTGAACTCAGGGGCACTCAATCACCAAGCCACATCCCCAGCCTTCTTTTGTATTTTATTTAGAGACAGGGTTTCACTGAGTTGCTTAGTGCCTCGAAATTGCTGAGGCTGGCTTTGAACTTCTGTCTCAGCCTCCTGAGCCATTGGGATTACAGGCATGTGCCCAGCTAAGTCAAAATATGATATATATTTTTTAAAAAAAATTTTAAATATTTATTTATTTATTTTTGTTTTTGGTGGACACAACATCTTTGTTTGTATGTGGTGCTGAGGATCGAACCTGGGCCGCACACATAACAGGCAAGCGTGCTACCGCTTGAGCCACATCCCCAGCCCCAGATATATCTTTTTAAATATATATTTTTAGTTGTATATGGACACAATACCTTTATTTGGTTTATTTATTTTTATGTGGTGCTGAGGATCGAACCTCACACATGCAAGGCAAGTGCTCTACTGCTGAGCTCCAGCCCAGATATTTTTCTTATATGACAATTGTACCACTACTTTTCTATTGATATAAATATGATCAGCTATCTCTTTCAGCAATATGATTTAAGACAGGTTGATTTTAATAAAGATAAGCCACTCATTCTTATTGCTGTAGACATTGCTGTAATGCAAATGGTAGAAATAAAATGAGAAAATTATTAATGCCTCTTTTAACTTCAAGAAATGAAATTTAGATGGTATGGTAGCACATGTTTAGAATCCCAGCAACTTGGGAGGCTGAGGCAGAAAGATTCCAAGTTCAAGGTCACTCAGCAACTCATACGAGATCCTGCCTCAAAGTAAAAAGAGGAGGGGATGTAGCTCTGTGGCAGAGTACTAATAAATAAATGCAAACAAAATAAAATTAAAAAGGGGTTGGGAATGCAGCTCATTGGTAGAGTGCTTCCATAGCATGTGCAGGAGGACCCTGTATTCAATCCCAGTATTGCAAAAAAAAAAAAAAAAAAAAAAAAGAAAAAAAACTAAAGGACAATACAGTGTGATTATGTAGGAAGAAAGAGAAAAACTATAAAATATAGCACTGGGTTAGATCTCTTATGCATGAAAAAAAAAAAAAAAGGCAGTTTAAGATCATGACTCCTTCTCCATGCCCACATTCAATGCACCTAAAAACGGTTCCAGCATTCATAAAATGAAAAAGACAAAGTGAAGTTGAGATAAGAAGGATGGCTGGCAGTATCAAATTAAGGTCAAAATTACTTCCACTCAACATATTCAAATCTAAATTTGCCTGCTAACCCTCAAACCACATCTGTTATGTTCCTATAGCAAGATCAACATTATTTAAATGTCAACTATTTGACCCACTGGCATTTTGGTGTCTGTGCCTTCTTCATGGGCTAATACAGTCCTTTTTGTAGAGCATCATCTTTTGCAATTTTTGAACACTTACCCCTGAAAACCAGAATTAACCATTCAAGATAAAATCCTACTGATTGAAGTGTTAAAACATCTTTCAAAGCTGTACTTTCTTTTATTGTATGTATTTAAAGTACACAATATGATCATTTGATATATATACAGTGAAATGATTACCACTGTCAAGCAAATTAACCTACCCATCACTTTCCACTTCTTTTTGAGTTTTTTTTTTAGTTTTTGAGTACCTAAAATCTATGTTCTTAGCAAGTTTACAATAAACAATACAATATTACTAACCACAGTCCTCATGCTATCTACCTCTAAACCTACCCTTATCAAATGGCAAGTCTATATTTTTACTTCCCTCTTTACTTCCATAACCAACACTCTACTATTTGACATTTTAAGAATCCTCATGTAAAGAAGATCAGTATTTCTTGCCCCCTCTATAATTCACTTGCCATAATATTTTTCAGATTCATATTGTCAAATATCAGCATTTCCCATTTATGGCCGAATAATATTCCACTCTATTTACACCACAATTTTAAAATCCAGTTATCCACTGACTTGCACAAGTTGTTTCCATAGTATGACTATTGCGAATAATGCTGTAATGGACCTGATACTTCTACAAGGTGCCAATTTTCTATAGCTACACATACCCAGCAGGAGGGTTGCTAGGTCATACTGCTGACAGTCCTTTTTTAATTTGTTTTCCCTTATGGCTGTACCAATTTACATTTCCATCAACAATATACAAGGATTCTCCTTACTCCGCACCCTATCAATACTTACTTTGTTTGATAATAGCCATACCAACAGGTGTGAAGATACATCTCACTGTGATTTTGATTTACACTTCTCTCATAATCAGTGATGTTGAGCACTACTAGTCACTCTTTTGAGAAATATCCATTCAAGTCCATTTTTAATCATGTTATTCAGTTTTGCCTATTGTTGTGAAAGCTACTCATATATTTTGGATATTAATCCCTTATCAAATTGTATAGTTTGTACATATTTTTTCCTACTCCATAGAGTACCTTTCTCAGTTTTCTGATACCACTTCCATCTATTCCTTCATATTGCTAACAGAGTTTTGACTTTTTAAGAGATATGATGCCATAAATACACAAAAACATTTAGCATGGACATCTAATTGAGCTTTTCAATCAAATCTCTGTTTTCTCTCTTTCACTTTAGACACAAAGTACATACGCTAGTCCTCAAGACTTCCCTGCCTCAATCTTATGAATGAAAAAGTTTCCTCATTCTTTAAGATCAGGTTCTCAAACACTTCTACTTCCACAAAATCTTTTTGGAATATCTCAACATCAAAACTTCCCCTGTTCTCATTTGCATTCTCTCAATAGAACTGTAACTCTAACAGAGTATCAAAAGTCTACCTACTTGATACAGATTTATGGCACGTGTTCAAATTAGATGTAGAATACTTTTATGACAAATTTGTATCTTGAAGTGCAGTGTTTACCTAATGTTTAGATGGTGATTAGAACAATATTTTCAAGACACAACAATCCCCAAATTAATTCACAATTCATTTAATTCACAATTCATCTACTGACCTCATAATTTTCTACTTCTCCATCTTCCACATCCAATTCAAAGCTGAAAGTTGGGCCCACTGCAGGTGGCACTGGAAGCATTGATCTGCAGTGAAAATAACAGTGATATGTTAGTAAATTCAATGACAGGACAGAAAGGACAAAGCCCAGTGCAACCCTTTATAAATATTAACTTTGCTAGCAACAACAACAAAAAAGATGATAGCAAAACACACCATTTACAACAGTATTAAAAAACATATATGGGGGCTGAGGTTGTGGCTCAGCGATGGAGCGGTGGCCTAGCACATGCGAGGCCCTGGGTTAGATCCTCAGCACTACATAAAAACAAATAAATAAAGGTATTATGATCATCTACAACTAATAAATAAATAAATATTAAAAACATAAATGTAAGGATAAATTTCATAAAACATACAAGACATACCAACTGCATAAATACTATTAGGATAAACAGCAATATATCTTGTCAGTAGACTAGAGGACTCAAAATCAACTGTTAAAATATCAATTTCCCCTCAAATTGATCTGCAAATTCAATATAATCCCAATCAAAACCTAGGAAGATTTTTTTTTCTTTTTAAAGTAGAAAGATATTGTGTCCAGCAACTAAAAAATAAATTTAAAATAAATAAATAAAATTCACTATGTCCATATACAACTAAGAATATATATATATAAAAATAATCAGAACAAGGTGATACAGAAATGTAGTCTTCTGGTGTAACAAGTACATTTCCTACCTTTCTTAAAAGGTAATTATAGACATGTGAATAAGTTCTGGCTAATGGAATATAGGGAGTAATATGTGCTATGCTACATTTAGGAAATATCCTTGGGAAATGCAGGTATGCAGAGGGACTCTTTTTCATTTTTGCTAGCTGGGAAATGTACATGATGACTAGAATCAGAGGAGCCAGATTAGATCATGTAGTCCCAAGATTATAATAGCAGAACCATTTCTCACAGTCACAGGGCTAACAAATCACCCTGAATTTGTCTACTACTAGACTTCAATATGCAAAAGAGAAAAAACAATCATATTTAACCCATGAGTATTTGTTACAGGTAAATTTAATCCTAAGGCACACAGATAATTCCTAGTCTCCTTTCCCATAAGAGAAATAGCACCAAAAGCTAGATAATCAAAAGTGATAGGAAGTGATGCTAGCTGTTAAAAAAAAAAAAAAAAAAAAAAAAAAAAAAGGCAAAGAACTTCCACCTCTTAATTTATTAAACCTATATTTTTTGGCTCAGAGATATCTTTTCCCCCATTTTTTCCCATGTCCTTGGCTCTTTCTTTACTCTTAATTGGCTTCCTGACTTTAACCCCCTTAAGTAAAAGCAATATCTAATTAAATGATGAGTCTGTACAGGATTCATAAAGGAAAGAATCTCAAGGTTTTCAAAATTTAGAATTCAATAAAATAAGAAAGAACTTACAACACATATGGCAGTAAGCTGGGATGGTAAGGGGGAGGTGGTATTGGCTGCTGAGATCGATATCTACTACGTCCTGTGAGCCTCCGAGGCATAAATGGAGGATAAGGCTGCAGAGGAAAAAGCGTTCAAAGAATTTAAGATCATTCTACATTTACAAATAATTAATATATGAAATAAAGATTGTTAAAATGTAGAAAGCTGTTCACTGTTCAAGTCGCATTCAATATTTCTTAAATGTTAATACAGATGTAATAACCAGTTTAAACTATACACTCAGGTGCATTTCTAAATATAAATGCTAGCAAGAATACATTTAAAGGCTGGGGCTGAAGCATTGGGTTCAATCCTGAGTACCACATAAAAATAAACAAATAAATAGAGGCATTCTGTCCATCTACACATCTACAGCTACCAAAAAAAAATTGTTCTTTTTTTTTTTTTTTTTTTAAAGAATACATTTAAGGGATGGGCTGTAGCTGAGTGGCAGAGTGCTTGCCTTAACACACATGAGACACTGGGTCCGATCCTCAGCAACAAAATAAACAAACAAATAAATAAATAAATAAATAAATAAAATAAATAAATCTTAAAGAAGAAAATAGGCTGGGTGCAGTGGTGCATGCCTGTAATCCCAGCGGCTCTAGAGGTGGAAGCAGGAGGAGAGTTCAAAGCCAGCCTCAGCAATTTAGTGAGGTGCTAATAAGCAACTCGGTGAGACTCTGTCTCCCAATAAAATACAAAATAAGTCTGGGGATGTAGCTTAGTGGTTGAGTGCCCTGAGTTCAATCCCTAGTACCCCCACCCCCCCAAAATAAACAGAAATAAAAAATAAAGTCATTTTGTCCAATGACCAAAAAAAAAAAAGAATGCATTTAAAACTTCTGAACATGTTGAGAGCTACACACTGATACACCTCAAATAGTTTGTCATAGCAATGCATAAAAACTTACTACTCCAAAGGACACCTCCTGATGCAAAGGATCATGTGTCAAGAACTGCAAAGGAGCTGATGGAGGTAATGTTGGGGGATGGGCTGATGGGGGATAAGTAAAACTTCCTACTTGAAGATGTTCTCCTAAGAGTTCCACTTCATTTTCTATCCTCTGCAGAGGCTGTAGAGAGAAAAGAAAAAAAAAATATGTATATAATTCTAGTGTTCAGATAGAATGTAGACAATTTTTTTTAATAATCAAAACTAAGAATCCAAAAATATCTTTCTGGGGGAGGGGGCACTGTGTATTGAACCCAGGGATGCATTGCTACTGAGCTATATATCTCAGCTCTTTTTAATTTCGAGACAGGGTCTAAGTTGCTATGGCCTAAGACGCTGAGGCTAGCCTCAACTTGCAATCCTCCCATCTTAGCGTATCGAGTTGCTGGAATTATAGACATGCGCCACCGAACCCAGCACAATCCAAAAAAATATCATTAAGGCCATAAATCTATTTTTCCCTCCCATACCCAGTGCAAGAGATTCAACCCAGGGCCTTGCACATGCTACACTCCTAGCCCAAGGCCATCTATCTCCTGATGTTCACACATCATTCTAAAATCCACACAAGTGGAAATAAATTATAGCAAAATCTTTCTACCATCAATTTCAATAGAAAATCTCTGAAACAAATTTTTAAAGGATTTTCATTAGAGGATATATTTCATTTAGTATTTGAACATTCACTTAAAACGAGAAAAAAATATCACATTAAGTCACTTTAAGTTAAAATTACTTTTTCAGATGTGGCATTCAGATCTATGGAAGTATTTCCAGACAAACTCTCAGATGAAATAGAACATAGTATGTATTCATAAGTCAGAAAATAGGGCTAAATGCTGGGAATGGTGGCACGCACCTGTAATCTGAGAGACTCAGGAGGCTAAGCTTAGCATATTAGCAAGACCCTGTCTCAAAATAAAAAGCTCTGAGGATACAACTCAGTGGTAGAGCACCCCTGGGAAAGGGGAAAAAAAAAAAAAGAAAGGCTAAATGCAATGAAGTACAGTAGCATTATGCTACAGTAAAAAGACTACGGGCTTTGACATTAGAATCTTGGCACTGTCACCAATCAGCCATGTGACTTAATCCACACCTCAGTATTATAATTTATAAAACTGACAGGATGAAATGTTCACAACATACTTCTAAAATATACTGTGAAGCCGGGTGTAGTGGTGCATGCCTATAATGTCAGTGACTTGGGAAGCGGGAGGCAGGAAGATCAAAAGTTCAAGGCCAGTTTCAGTAACTTAGTGAGGACCTCAGGAACTCAGACCCTGTCTTTAAAATAAACAAACAAACAAATAAATAAGGGCTGGGTTATGTAGCTCAGTGATTGAAGGCCCTGGGTTAAATCCCCTCTACCCTCACTCAAAAGTCTATTTTGAACAAAGTCAATGTACATGAAGTACATAGCGCTATTCCAACCACGTAGGACATTTATTGGAATATAATTAACACAACTTTAAAAGAAGTACAACTCAATGGATTTGGGTCATCCATCTTGTAGACTGCATCAACACTTCATTCTGTTTTAAGGTTCAACAGTATTCCATTGTATGGAAACATCATTCATCCATTTATCAGTGAATAGACATCTTGACTCTCTTGACTTTTTAGCTACTGGGAATAATGTTGCTGTAAACATGTACACATTTATGTGATGTTTTAAATTCAATTCTCTTGAGCAAAAATATAATTTTACATGTTACTTTGACTCCTTTCAAAGCTCAGTTACAGAATAAGCAACAAACAATTACTAATACTTTAATTTGGAAGTTTATGCATACTTGAGAAAAATCACAACTACTTACACTATGACAATACCAATGAACCTAAGTTCTACTTTGATTTTATGACTGAACCTTTCAAAGAATTCCAAACTTAAATACAAGTGACAAAATTTTACTTAAACCTCAAATTCCCAGATACAGGAGGACTAAGTAGGAGGATAATTTAGGTATGAACCCTATTCTAATTCCAAGAAAAGATTTTTTAAAAATATATTTATTTTTAGTTATAACAATATCTTTTATTTTTATGTGGTGCTGAAGATCGAACCCAGTGAGTGCCTCATGCATGGTAGGCAAGTGCTCTACCTCTGAGCCACAACCCCAGCCGGAGAAAAGATTTTCAGATGAGTCAAACTTCAATCATAATTGTTTCTATACTTTTCAAGAGAACTAAGAGGTTAAGTGAGTTCACCTTCTTTGGTACTCAGAATGGTGCATAACTCCTTAGTAATAATTGTTAGGTTCTGCTGTCCAAGATGGTTAGATTCCTTTCACAGAACTGAACTGAAATCTTTAAAACAAACAATTTCCACAGGTTATTTTTCCAATTTTCCCTTAATGCTTAATGGTTTACATGTCAAGTTTGGCCTGACCAAAAACCATTTGGACCTTTTCATTTCTGGTGGTAATAGGGAACCCAGGGGGGCTCAGCCACTGAGCTCTACCTGCAGACAATTTTTGCTTATTTATTTACTATTATTGTTATTATTATTTTGGTACCAAGGATTTAACGCAGGAGCACTTTACCACTGAGACACATCCCTAGTCCTTTTTATTTTTTGAGATGGGACTTCACTAAGTTGCTGAAGCTGGGATCAAACTTGCAATCCTCCTGCCTCAGCTTCCAGTCACAGAGATTATAGGCATGTGCTCCACACCCAGCTATCTACCTGCAGCCCTTTTTAAAATTTAAAATTTAAAAAATAAATTTAAAATTTATTTTTCAGACAGGGTCTTGCTAAGTTGCTGATACTGGCCTTGAAACTGTGATCCACCTGCCTCAGTCTCCTAAAATTGCTGAAATATAGGCATGTGTCACCACACCTGGCACAAATGAAATTTTTTCCTGTGTCCTTCTTTTTATTTATACAATGTTTTCCCATGCTAGACCGCACACCCGCAAATAATGTGCCTCTCAGCTATATTCTAATCCCAGGACAGAATTAACTATTGCATTTGCTTTTCATCAGAACATAGAAAAGCAGGCCCTCAGAAAAAAAAAAAAACTTTGAGACTTAGAATTTAATTTACATGTCTAAATAAATATAAATATTCCAACAAGCAATAATTTCACAATATTTTCAATTTAGGTATATATATTTTTTCAATTTAGACTTAGAAGTTAATTTACATGCCTAAATAAACACAAATATTCTAACAAGTATTAATTTCACAATATTTCAATTTAGAGATATAAAGGTAAAAAACAGCACAACTAAATTTTTCTTCAGATTTATGTCCTAAAGGAATGAAACTTGACAAAGGACAGTAAAATAACTAGGAAAAAAATAAGAAATCGGGCTAATTCAATGCTTATACTATTTTTGTTTGTAGATTCCTTTAATTCTTTTAAGAACCATAAAAATAGCTAAGTTACAGTGTTTAAGTGGCAATAACCCACTAAATTCTTCTGCCAGGTCTAAATATTCTGGGAAAATTAAAAACACAAGATACCTACCGATCGTGATTGCTGTGTTTGGAAAGGGACAAACTGGCCTGGTGGTGGCAAATGAGGAGGATGATGGGGAGAAAGGTGAGGAGGATGTATAAGAAATGGATCACTAGAAATGAGAGGTGGGAATGCAGCATATGGTACTGGCAAGTGCTGAACTGAACATGCCTGAAGCATCTGTAAGAAAAATTATTTTCTGGTTAAATATATCAAAATATATAATTAATTTTTTAAAAAGATACATTGCCATGTTTTCCCCCAAATCATACAAAACATTTTAAATAACATTAAAAATAAAATACTTCTGTATTTTTGCATCTATTAGTAAGTGTTGGTCAGAATATATTAGTTTTTTAAAAGATACAACAGCATTCAAATTATTGCCATACCTTCCCCAAAATCATACAAAATATTTTTAATAACTTCTATTAAAAATCCTACTATATTTTTGTATCTACTAGTAAGTTACTATCTTGATAAACCCATTTTAAATAATCTATTTTACATAGTTCTTCCAAATCAATTAAATTGCCTCTTGGGTTTTTTTTTAAAATAGAAGGGTAGATGCTATACAGAAAAGAAACCTCATTCTAGTTCTTTTAATATGTAGAAGACATTACTATATTCTAAGAAGTTCTGTTTTTTCAATCTTGTAGAAGTTTTTTCTTTCTAGGGCCTTTTCTTATTAAAATTTTTTTTTTGTTTGGGCAGTACTGGAGATTGAACTCAGTGGTTCATGTGTGTTAGGCTCTACCTCTAAGCTACATCCAAGCTTGTTTTATAAGAGCACAACTTACAACTGCTTTATGGTTTGTATGTTGGCTGACAATGGTTATTACTGAGAAACCAAGTTTGGGTAAATTAATCTGTTAAACTGGTACTGGGATATGTATATTTGCTTTAATCTCATATTCAGACCAGGTATTATAGTTAGAATTTTTTTTTTTTTGCCAAGTGCTTTCCTTTGAAAACATTACTGATGTTAAATTATTTAGAGCCTCTGAATTTCAGCACCTTCATTTGTGAAATAGGTTGGACTGTACTTGGTCACATAAACTTCAGTGGGCAAAAAGTAGGGTATGTCAATCACTTTTTAGATTCAACATCTAGAAAATGGAGATGATAACTATTTCTATCACAGGGACCAGGCATTTAAAGTACCCATTAAAATCATTGCCCATAGGTGTTGACACTATTAACATTACAGTGTCTGAGACTTAAGCCAACCTTTATCTAGTTTGTTTTTGTTTTTTATAGAAGGGGGAACTGAAGATTGAATTTGGGTGCTTTATCACTGAGCTACATTCTCAAACCTTTTCTTTCTTTTTCTTTTGTTTCTTTTTTCTTTTCTTTATCTTTTTTTTTTTTTTTTTTTTAAGACAGGGGTCTCATTAAGTTGCCAAGGCCCAAAACTTGCAATCCTCTTGCCTCAGCCTCTCAAGTCACTGGGATTACAGGCAGGCATCATGAACCTGGCTTTATCTAGCTTTAATTATAAACAGTGTTTACATAGGAAGAAATATGGTTTGACAAGATATTCAATTAAATGTAAAATTTAAAATTCTGATTTAAAAAACACGATGTTTTAAAGCTACTTTTATTAAATAGTTACTAAAACCATGTTTTTGAGATTTTTTACTTGTAAGAGAAGCTACAAAGATACTCTCAAATTTTGTTTGGCTTATGTAATACACATAGCCATTTTAAAAAGGGATTTCAGTAGTAAATGACAAAACCAAACACAGGTTGGTGTTTAACAGTTAAGATCTAATGAAAAGAAAGGCACAGACTTACTGGAGGAGGCACACTACAAACAGGGAGGTGTTGTCCACTGAAAACCACAGAGCATCCTGGGACCTGTTGTGTATTGCAAGCAGGAATGTGCTGGCCTGTGCAGAGTGGAATCCCATGTGGTGCCACTGTTGTTACTGTATAGGAAACAGGGACTGTTCCTTGATGGAGCTATTAGGGAAGAAAAATAAAACTTTAGCTATTTGGCTATAATGTTAATTATTAGAAATTAATATTTGGAAATTTATTAATTCCCCTTCTCAGATGCACAGATTTTCATAATGTACTTCCTCCAGCAGTTTCAACCAGGATATTCATGGTTTTTGTAAAGGAAAGCCGACTATTCTAAGAATATATATGACCCTGGAAGAACTAGGTCTAAACTTTTCCCTCAAAGAGACTTAAAAAGCTCAGAGTAATCTAATGTTATAATAAATCTTCCAGCATGCCATGTACAGCAGAAAACTTCTAAAAGGGTAAACTTGTAAAAATAAAAGTTTGTATACCTGGTTATAGTCGATGGAAAAAGATATTTAATTCCAACTAGTGAAACAAAAGAAAATACTATTAAAAAATTATTTGGGATGGGGATATAGTTCAGCCATATAGGATTTGCCTAGCACGTGCAAGGCTCTGGGACCAATCCCCAGCACTGACCCCCAATATACACATAAAATTATCTCCTTCCCTTGTAGCCAACTTTAGTCCCATCTTCTCCACCCTGAGGGCAAACAATGTTAATAACATATCCTCTTTCTCCATGAGCATATAAACATCTACAGTCATGCATATTGTTTTAACAGAAAATAAGTCATATTTTCCCTTAAGTTTGTACCATAGATATGTATTCAACTTGTTTCTCTTGAGACTAGCCTTTGTTTTATTTGTTCTTATTTTTTTTTTTTTTTTTAGTTCTGGCATTTGAACCCAGATCCTTGGGCATGCTAGGAATGGGCTCTACCACTGAGCTATATCCCTAGTCCCTAGCACACCTGCTTAACAAAGTCCTATCATATGATGATAATAGACATTTGAGTTGTTTTCATACTTTTGACAATACAAATGACTATTAAAAAAACATTACTTTATAGTACTGGTAGTTTTATTTATCTCAGAGGCACTACTGGGTAAAGGAGTGATGCTGTTAAAGATACTGTCAAAGCAGCCAGGCACGGTGGTACACATCTGTAATCCCAGTTACTTGGGAGGCCAAGGAAGGAGGATTACAAAATTAAGATCAGCCTTGGCAAGCTGACATGACTCTGCCTCAATAAATAAATAAATAGATAGATAAATAAATGGGCAGGGGATTTAGCTCAGTGGTAGACTGACATGAATCTGCCTCAATAAATAAATAAATAGATAGATAGATAGATAGATAGATAGATAGATAGATAGATAGATAGATAAATAAATAGGCAGGGGATTTAGCTCAGTGGTAGACTATCCCTGAGTTCAATCTCCAGTATGGGGGAAAAAAAAACCAAAACCAAAACCAAAAAAACAGACTTGAGGAAGTCATTCTCTCAGCAGTAGCATATGAGGTCCCAATTCCCAGAATCTCTATTCAAAGATAACTTATTTATATTAGAAACATGTTTACATATCCAAGGTGGAAGCAAGCTATTTGTATGCTTGCCTCAAATTGGCACTTCTCTGATTAGAGAGGAGGAACTTCTGTCAACACAGTTTATTACCATGTAGATTTTATCTATAAATAATCTATATCCTTTGCTCACTGCCCATTTTCTAGTTTGTCAAAACCATTTTTAGTTTTGTTTTATTGTTTGTAGCCAAAATATATTCCCAGTCTATTTTTAGTCTTGTTTTATTGTCGTTTATAGCTAAAATATATTTCCAGTCTATTTTTTACCTTTGCTCCTAAAATTTAACTGAATTAAAATTTATATTATTTTACAAAGTATTCAATTTTATATTAACCTTTTTATCTAGGAAAATTACACAACTATAGTCCTGTCCTTCAGAAATCAGTATTCTTTGTAAAATAGATATATTATTATTTATTTATACAAATATATATATTATTTATTTATTTATTTAATTGGGGTTAAATCCAGGATCTCATGCATGCTAGGTAAGCATTTTACCACTGAACTAAAACCCCTAGCTAGAAGTATTATTCTTTATTAAATTTGCCATTCAAAGTTCTTTTTAAGTTCAAAAGTTTTATTATACTGTATTTTTCTCTATTTGCATGTCAAATCCATTTAGTTTTTGTACTAAGACACTGATGTGCATTTATGTATCTGAAATCTAGCAAACCTTAGCTACTATTTTTAAAAACTAGAGGGCTAAGGATGGAGCTCAATAGTAGAGAACTTGCCTAGCACGCATGAGGCTGAGTGCAACAATCAAACTAACTCCCCCCAATTAGATATTTTTCCTTTCTTATATCTGCTAAGAGTTAACTCAATTATTTAATTTTCTTGTCCTTTTTAAATATATATTTTTTTAAATCCTTTTTTAAAATTTTTTTTTAGTTGTAGATTAACACAATCTTTTACTTATTTACTTTTATGTGGTGCTGAGGATCAAACCCAGGGTCTCACATGTGCTAGGTGATTGCTTTACCACTGAACTATGACCCCAGCCCTTAAATATATTTTGAAAGTTCTATCTTGGGGCTGGGGATGTGGCTCAAGCAGTAGTGCACTTGCCTGGCATGCGCAGGGCACTGGGTTCGATGCAGCACCACATAAAAATAAAATAAAGATGTTGTGTCCACCGAAAAACTAAAAAATAAATATTAAAAAAAATTCTCTCTAAAAAAAAGTTATATTTTACTATAGAGATAAATACATAAATATAGAAAACTTATATATTATACCTATCCTATATTTGACTTTAATGGAAATTATAAATTTTACTAATAAAAATTGACTGATTTCTGATACTTTGCCATAGTTCAAATATATTTCATTGAATCTCATGTCAATCATATCATGACTATTTTTTAGTGTACTAAGAAAAATATTCCCAATTATGTGATATGACTTTATCACAGAAATTTTATATTTATAAATTTATTAAAGGCACTGTAATAGAGACAACAGTTGTGTGTTCATAAAAAGGCAATTATAAGTAAAATAAAGTGGTTAGTCAATACTTCTTCACTTTTAGAGTCTGACTGTACTGAGTCACTTTTCCTCTCAATGTATATGTTTTTTCCAGAAGAAAGTTAGTACCATCAAGGAGGTTGGTAATGCATCATTTCTTAAAATGATCAATAAAAGAAATAAAGGCTACTTGGTGCCAGATTCTTTAATCATGTTTGTAATTATGTAGACTTCTCTACTTTTAACTTGTGCTTGGAGAATGAAGTTAACTCACCTCTCCCTAAAACACAGATTCGATGTTAGAACAAGCAAAAAGCAATGACAATTATGTTATAAACTGCTGCCTGGCTGACACCAAATTAAAATGCTGTTAATTGTGAGACACATCCAAACTTCAGAATGTTAAAAAATGAAACAGTATATTTTGGAATCAATAAAATATAACACACACCAAGATCTCCATGGAGTTTCATAAGAGATCCTTCCCAAAGTGACTTCACAGCCACTCCCTAATCCCCTTGTCATCCTGACTTTTGTGGTAATCTGTTTCTTTTAATGTCTGTACCACCTAGATATAACCCCCGCATAGTCTTGTGTTGATTAAATATATTTTAACTGCCTTCATGGTGACTATTTTTTCTAAAACAAAAGACACAAAGTGTTGGGAAGTGATATTGACCAAGTTACGTTGTTACATTGTATGCAAGTACAAACGTGTAAAAACAAATCTCATCATTATGTACAACTATAATACACCAATAAAAATGTGGGGAAAAAAGACAACTGTGGGCTGGTGTTGTAGCTTAGTGGTAGAGTACTTGCCTGGCACATGTTAGGCACACTGGTTTCAATCCTCAGCATCACATTTAAAAAACAACAACAAATGACAACTATGGATATGTATACTCATTTCTTGTGTGTATCAGAGTAGAATTGATGGATCATACAACAGATGTGTTTGACATTAGAAATTCTCCCACTATTTCCCAAAGTAATTATATCACATTTTACTCCACCAGCATTGGAACTGCCAATCTTTTTCATTTTCCTATAGTGATTTGTAGGGTATCTTACTGCAATTTTAGTAATAAATTTTGTAAAGTTATTTTTATGTTCTAGATCCTAGTCCTCTCTCAAATATAGTACTATAAATATTTTCTTCCAAGTAGTGGCTTGTTACTTTTTGAATACTGTTTTTGGATAACAGGAAGTTTTAATTTTAATTAGTATTTCATGAAGTGTCTGGAGCTTCATATATCCTGATTAAGAAATCTCTGGTACCTCATAAAGTGATAATCTTTTTCATTAATAATTTTACTGGGCTGGGGTTGTGGCTCAATGGTACAGCACTCACCTAGCACGTGCGAGGCTCTGGGTTCGATCCTCAACACCGTGTAACAATAAATAAATAAAATAAAGGTATTGTGTCCAACTACAACTAAAAAAATAATATTTTAAAAAATAATAATTTTACCTTTCACATTTAAATCTAGAATCCAATTTTAATTTTTGTATGTGACATGGAGTCAAGAATCCAGTGTTAAATCCATCTAAATGGATATCTGGTTGCTTCTGCATCACTCTTTTTGTTTAAAAAAAAAAAAAAAAAAAAGATCTTCCTCCCCCTTCCTGAATCCCTTTGGAATCTTTATAAAACAAATTTAAGTGGCCAATATATATTTACTTTTTACAATGAACACAATATCTTTATTTTAATTAAGTATAATTTATCACAAGTTCTCTATTCAATCAGTGCTTTTCCTTTTAAGAAAGCCTTTCCCTACTGAAGGCTATAAAGCCATTTCTTTGTTATTTTCTTGAAAGGTTATTATTTTGCCTTTAATACTTAACTCTTTAATCTACCTGGACTTTACCACTGTGAATAGTGTGAGGTAAAGGCTCTAGTTTCACATTTTCTTTTGGATACCCAATTGTCCCAGCATCATTTATAAAAATTCTGAGAGGGATACAGTGACACATGCCTATAATTAATCCCAACTGTTTGAGAGGCTTATGCAGGAGAATCACAAGTTTGAGGCCAGTCCTGAGCAACTTAATGAGACCCTATCTCAAAAAGAAAAAGGGCTGGAGATGTAGCTCTATTGTGGACGTCCCTGGGTTCAATCTCCATTATTTATTTTTAAGTATTTTAAGTTTGCTGGCCATCCTGATTTCTGCACTAAGAAACCATAGACAACAGATAAACAAATAAGCACATGCTCATGCTCATGTTGCTTATTTCACCACAATAAGCTACATTTGTTTTCTCCTGCTACAGACTACATAAGGTCCTTTAAGCCGCCACAGAAATTATATGATCAACTTTTCAAGTTACATCAATAATCTTATTAGAGATTTATATGGGATCACATTAGTTCTATATATATCAATTTTGAAAACTGACAACTGGAAATTTTATTTAAACTTCCTCAAGTGTGTTACAATATTTTACACAGAGGTCTTGCACAACTTGTTAAGATTGATTCTTAATTTCCCTCATAAAATACTTTGATTTTTTCACTGTTATTTTTCTTTGAACTTTTATTTTGTGTAGAATTTAAAGTTCTTCATTTTAAGAGTTAAAATTAAATAAAATAGCTAATTTCAGGTAAAATTACAAAGAAATCTGCAACACAGAATCAAACAATCAAAAAAGCAACCAACTTTTATCATTTGTATTTCTGGAACATTCTGTTATTATACCTGATCATGTATGTCAACCATTACTGCATTCTGCTGGGGTGGATGAGCAGCAGGATGTAACAGACGGGGAGATACATTCGGAGGGTGGAAGGCTCGAGGTTCTTCTATTGCTTGCTGCTGTGCATAAGGGAGATGGTGATAGTTTTCATCCTGACTAATGGAATTATGTCGAGACAGACGATCCCTTCTTCCTCTCTGGCGCCTGACAGGAGGACTGAAACAGTAAATGTCAAAAAAGAGGGTCATTCAAAGGTGCTAAGTACACTGGAGAAAAGACAGCAAATGGTGCTGGGAAAAACGCAACAAAATGAAATTAAAAATCTCTCTCTCACCATGCATGAATCTCAACTCAAAGTGGATTAAGGACCTCAAAATTAAACCAAAGACCCTGCACCTAAAAGAAGAAAGAGTAGGCCCAAATCTCCATCATGACAGATTAGGCCCCAACTTCCTTAATGAGACTCCTACAGCACAAGAATTAAAATCAAGAATTAAGAAATGGGATGGATTCAAATTAAAAAGGTTCTTCTCAGCAAAAGAAACAATCAGTGAGGTGAATAGAGAGCCTACATCTTGGAAGCAAATTTTACCTTTTGAGCATCAGATAGAGCACTTAATCTCTAGGGTATATAAAGAACTAAAAGCTAAACACCAAAAAAACAAATAGCCCAATCAATAAATGGGCCACGGAAGATGATATATAATCAAACAGCAAATATATGAAAAAATGTTCAGCATCTCTAGCAATTAAAGAAATGCCAATCAATACTACTCTAAGATTTCATCTCACTCCAGTCAGAATGGCAGCTATTAAGAACACAAACAACAATAAGTGTTGGCGAGGATGTGGGGAAAAAGGCACACATTCATACATTGCTGGTGGGACTGCAATCTGGTGTAGCCAGTCTGGAAAGCAGTATGGAGATTCCTTGGAAAACTGGGAACAGAATTACCATTTGACCCAGCTATCCCACTCCTTGGTCTATACCCAAAGGATTTAACAGCATACTACAGGGACACAGCCACATCAATGTTTATAGCAGCACAATTCACAAATAGCTAAACTGTGGAACCAACCTAGATGCCCTTCAATAGATGAATGGATAAAGAAAATGTGGTGTATATATATACACAATGGAATATTACTCAGCAATAAAAGAGAATAAAATCATGGCATCTGCAGGTAAATGGATGGCACTGCAGAAGATAAAGCTAAGTGAAGTTAGCCAATCTCCAAAAACCAAATGCCAAATGTTTTCTCTGATTTAAGGAGACTGATTCATAGTGGGGTTAGGAGGGGGAGCATGGGAAGATTAGAGGAATTCTAGATAGGGGAAAGGAGTGAGAGGGCAAGGATTGGGGCAAGGGGATAAAAAAGATGGTGGAATGAGATAGATATCATTACCCTAACTAAGTGCATGTATGAAGACATGAATGTTGTGAATATACTTTATTTATTTTTTAAATATTTATTTTTTAGTTGTAGTTGTATTTTACTTATTTTTATGTGGTGCTGAGGATCAAATCCAGGGTGATTTGGGTTTGATCAAGAAAGCATATTCACAGGCTGGGTTTGTGGCTCAGCTCTACCGCTGTGCCACAACCTCAGCCTGTGAATATACTTTCTATAAACCAGAGATATGAAAAAGTATGCTCTATATGTATAATATGAATTATAATGCATTCTGCTGTCATATATAAAAAATTAGCATAAAAAAGAATTGCACTGAAAAAAATCTAGTACATTCTCTTTGACTAAAAGCAAAAACAGTAAAGGAAAATGAGTGGTTTATCTTCATTTTTAGTACCAATGTAAATAATCTAAAAAGTCAAGAAATAATAAAACGGATACTTCTATACTTCACTTTATTTTATAAACTTGATGCTTCGTGTATGTTTTATTGAACAAAGTGGAATAAACTGACATGCTACTATTATGATCCATCAGGATTCTGTATTCACTCTCTTAGATACCCACTGACAGTGTATTCTAAGGTAAACTTAACTATTAAATAATTGCTTTAGTTCTTCATTGGCTCTAAAAAGTTACAAATTTAAGTAGGTTTCATCAATAATTTTCAAAATACATAGATTTGCAATCATTATATCATTCCAATGGTGATTTTCTATTCTCCTGATAGCTTGTGTGTGTGTGTGTGTGTGTGTGTGTGTGTGTGTACTGGGGCGGGGATGGGGGGGAGTTACTGGGGATTGAACTTAGGGGCACTAAACCACTGAGCCACAACTCCCAGCCCTATTTTGTATTTTATTTAAAGGCAGGGTCTCACCGAATTGCTTAGTGCCTCGTCATTGCTGAGGCTGGCTTTGAACCTGCCATCCTCCTGAGCTGCTAGGATTACAGGTGTGCACCACTATGTCCCACTGTATATTTATTAACAGGAATTCTATAAGGAAGAGTTGTCACTCATCTCTCATTTGTTTATTCAGTTGCTTATGATCAATATGGATTCATGAATATTTACTCCGCTCACTGGGCTATAATCTATACTACTATTTTACTTTGTTATTCAAATTGTTCCATTGGGAACACTTTCAGCTTGGCTCCTGTGCTCTCGTTCAATATACTCCCATGTTTTTAATATCTGGAACCACAATTTACTCCAGGGTCATCTTTGTAGTTTCATTACTCCAGCCCTGGATTTAAACAGTTCTACAAAAGCCCTGGTTCCTTTACTGCAGAATGGTATCTGGAAGCCAAGACCAGATACTAGTAGCATTCACTGTTTCCAGGCTAAGAAAGCAGAACAAGGGCTGGGGATGTGGCTCACTGCTGAGCACTTGCCTAGCATACATGATGCCCTGGGTTGAATTCACAATAAAAATAAAACAAATAAAGCAGAAAGAAATATTTGTATATACACATATTTATGCTAACCCATGTTATATGGTGTATGTAAACATTTCCCCCTCCCCTCCCAAAATCCCATCTGTCCACAAACCTTTACCCTACACTATTTTTTCCCCTCACAATTACTGTTACTGTTACTCATTCCCTATTCAAAAGTAATTCCTATGAAGCTCTTGAAATAATCACAAAACAAGATCCTGCTGTGTTAACAGGAAAGTCCCTTCATGATTTTGATCCCTATCATTCCTATATTGACTGCATCTCATTGCCTCTGTTGCACACCTTTGCACTAGAACATTTATTCAGAATTACTGAAACCTGAAAACAAGGGAGAGAGACAAATATTTCTTTCAGATGCAATATTTCTACCAGTGATGGATATGTACTTTGCCATTTGCTTCACTTGTAAAACAAGGTCTAACACTTGTAAAACAGCACAATGCTGTTCTTCTTAACCTCACTTTTTTGCCTTTGTTGTACTGATTTTTTATATATATGTTATCTATTTAAATGTGTGGAAATTATACATGCTAATCTTTCAGTGATCAGTCACTGGAAGTTTTCAAACACATACATTCATTTTTCTAAAATCATCTCTGTTCTCTGTTATATCCCCTTCTCATGTTCTGACCTTTTCTGAATTTCTTTCGTATACAACAGACCCTTATTCAGAATTAGCATGTTTTTGTTTTCATTGTTAACCAATAGTCTTGAACCCTATTTCTTGTATTTATTATTCTGCTTCTGCTTCCTAGATAGAGCATAATATTTAATAATACAAGCAGAAAGGATCTCTTGCTGGTTAATTTTCTGAATATGTACCTATATATCTGAAAATGCTTTTACATTCTGACATTAAAATGATAAATCAGCAGGTACAATTCAAAGCAAAATGTAAATTCTCACATAACTCTGAAGATGTACTCCACTGCCTTCTTATATCTAATGCTGTTAATGTTAGAAAAGCTTATGGTCAATTTGGTTCTCATTTCTTTGTGTATGGTCTATTTTCCACCTCAAGTTATCTGTGAATAATAATTATTATTATTATTGGTAGTGGTAGTAGTATCGGGAATTGAACTTTGGGATACTGGAACACTGAACCACATCCCCAGCCCTGGGGATGTGGTTCAGTGTATTTTATTTAGAGAGAGAGTCACTGAGTTTCTTAGAGCTTTGCTTTTGCTGAGTCTAGTGTTTGTTCCTTGGTGTATGTTCTGAAATTTCACCAAGATCCTGCTTAAAACTCAGTTTTTCTCCAAATCTGAAAAGTGATTTTGTATTATTGTCTTTTAAAACTTTATTTATGTTGCAAAATATAAATATTAGACATATATAACTGAAAATATTACTAGACATATATAAAAAACTGATAGTTTGATATCATTATTTAAATTTATTTCCCCATACTTTCTATTTTGTCCTTTTTATAAGACATTTTGGGAAACTCCACTTTTTCTGACCACTTATTAAATTTTACTAATTGAGATTTCTAAGTTGGTTTTTAAAAATGTATTTACTGTATTTATTTTTATGTGGTGCTGAGGATGGAACCCACCACCTCACATGTGTGAGGCAAGTGCTCTACCGCTGAGCTATAACCCCAGCCTCTCCAAGTTGATTTTTATGGATATAATATCCTCTTGCATCTCTCATACTTAATCTACAATTCTAATTTCTTTTAACTATTCAAGTAATTCTGTTAATTACTGAGTATAATGCCTCTATTTATTCAAGTTGTTTTATTACACTTAGTGTCTTTCACTTTGTTGGTTTTTTTTTCGAGTGTTTGGTTATTTCCTGATTTTGTGCATCTTTGCATCTAAAATCTTGCTACATTACTTTCAAAATCACATCTTCTTGCACAGCTGGCCTCTAGGAGAAAATTGGGCAGTCAAGCTTAAAGTTGTATACAGAATATACAAGAAGCTAGTTTTCTAGACAGTTAAGTTCTCCTTACACCACCTTCGTATTGCCATGAATGAAGAGCATGATACTTCTTATTAATTCAAGATTCTATACCTAGTTACTATTATAATCTGACACTTTCTTCTTGATCCAGAGCATTTTTCTACAGCCTAGTAGCTTTTACACATGTACATGAGGAAATGCGTATATGAAATTTCCTAATATTTCTTTGTAACAGTAGAAGACTTGACCCAGTTATTACCATCAATAGGTAGATACATAGTGTGGTACCTTAATAAAATGAAAGCTTATGTCATAGTAAAAATAAACTTCTGCCACCAAGGCCCTTGGGTTTAATCCTCATAATATTAGTAGCTTAAAAAAAAGGAAAAACACCAACAGGCATTAAAAACTATAATGAACAATTGGGCAGGGTGGCGCATGCCTGTAACTCCAGCGACTTGGGAGGCTGAGACAGGAGGATCATGGATTCGAAGCCAGCCTCAGCAACAGTGAGGTGCTAAGCAACTCAGTGAGGCCCTGTCTCTAAAATACAAAATAAGGCTGGGGATGTGGCTCAGTGGTTGAGTGCTTTGGAGTTCAATCCCAAGTACCATCCCCCACTAAAAAGGGGGAGGGGGCAAAATATAGAGAACAATGACAAATTCCTAGATGAGTTCACCCTCTAGGAAGGAGGAAGGAAAATGGCAGGTGGAGGAGGTAGAGGCACGCAGTGGTGGCAACCCACTCTTTTGTTTTGTGGAATCAATAAAGTTCTATTTTAACCCAGATTTTGGGTATATGTGTTTGCTATTTTTTTTTACCATAATTTGTTTTACATGTTTTCAGTATATGACAATTTGCCATATTAAAAAAAATACAAAAATAAAAGCAAAACAAACAATAACTCTAAAACCCAAAATAAAACAAAAATTATTTTCTCGGGCTTATTTAACAGCTATAAAACAATTGTCCTAGTAGCCATACATTATTTTACTAAAATTGTTCCATATAATTGACTAATAATGTACTGAGAGTAAGTCTTAGTGTCACAATAGAATATAGCTCAGTTACCATGTTTGGAATCTGTGTTCATTTGGAAAACAGAACGGTGATTGTGGTATTTCTTCTGTATTAATCTGCTCAGGATGCCATAAAAATAACACAAACTGGGTAGCTTAAATAGGATCTTATTCTCTCAAAGTTCTGGGGCTTGAAGTCTAAGACCAAGATGCCACCATGACTGATTTCTGGAGAGAGGTCTCCTCCTGACTTGAAACAACCACTTCTCACTGTGTTTATATATGGCAGAGAATGAATTTTTTGATGCCTCTCCCTTAAAAGGACACTAATCCTATTAGACAAAGGTCCCACCCCTTATACCCACATTTAACCTTAGGTACTTCCCTTAGAGGTCACATCTCCAAATACCACCTACAGTAAGGGGTTATGACTTCAACATATGAATTTTGGAGGTACACAAAAACGTTTAGTCAATAATACTTTCCTAATTCAAGATTATTACTTTCCTTTGATATCAACATCCTGGATATGCAAACAAGTATGTCACCCCAATTAGACAATTACCTAGAATCAAGAATTTTATGACCTCAAGCAACAACAAAAGAGGAAGCTCAGGAAGAAATGCACTCAAGAAGAAAAGGCAAGAGCCAAGTCTGGTGGAAAGGAGGACTAAAAGTGAACTTCAGTTATTCTTCCACAACTCAGGCTTCACAGTTTTTTTTTTTTTTAATTTTTATTTATTTATTTTTTTAAATAAGAAACATACTTAAGTTCCTAATTGCTTTAGGGGATACAGAAGAAATAGGAATGGAGTGGCAAAGAGATAGTTTATTCCTAAATGTCCATATTTCCTTATAGTTATGAACTATAGAATGCATTTTTCAGTAATCAGGATTATAGACTAGCCCACATAAAGTCTTAAACCATAAGGTAAAACTGAATTCATATATGGAGGGGGATGTGGCTCAGTGGTAAAACACTTGCTTGTCTAGCATGCACAAGGACCTGGATTGGTTCCTCAGCACTGAAACACCACCAACAAAAAATATTTAATGTCATAGAAGGACTTTAGGTAAATCACTTTATCCCTCTCAATTTCTTCAGATGTCAATTACAAGATAAATGATCTCTTAAAATCTAGTACATGTTCATGTGCACATGTGCATCCACTGATGTGTTAATGAAATGCCTATAGAAATATGTCTTCTGATGTTAAAATTACAAATCTACTAATAAAAGAAAATTTTAAGAAATAAATTATAACCAACTAACCTCCTTCTGTTGCGTGCAGGTGTGTTGCATCGTTCCCCTGAGAAGTGATGTTGGCTTGGTCGAACTGAAGGGGGCTGCCTATTTGATGTCATCTCCCATGGTCGCATTGGTGGTGAGGGAGCTGGTGATGCTGATGTATAATCAAAGACTGAATGAGAGAGGCGCTGTCTCTTAGGACTCGGACTATCTTCACTCTGTCAATGCAACAAAATCAATCAACTAAATAAGGCCTTTTAAGGATTTCATAATACTGCACATGCATAATTATTTAAATATATTTACCCCCAAAATGTAAATGAGAATACACATGCACTATAAATCTAAATGTAAACCCCTAAAGAAAATGCTATTAAAGGTAGAAAGAAGTGAGATGTACAACAAATATTATCAAATGAAAAATTAACTTTTTAAAAAATTAATGATAAAATGTCAGGTAACAATATATAAGGCATATGATAGTGCAATGAGCTTTAATATAGTACTTGACCTTATCTTTAAAATCCTAATCAACTTGAGAAATTCTACCATGCTCTTTGCCAATTACCAGTTAATCATCTAACCATCAATTGACAAGTTCAAATTTTGGTTTAGGATACCCCCTCCATCTCACAGGCCCTCAACTTGCTTCTAAATTCTACTACTATTACCACTACTATTCTCTCTCTGTTTGGGCTATTACACATATATTTTTAATGATGATTACACGGATAAAGTAAGACTTATATCAAACAGAAATAGTCGACTGATATAGATCATCATTTCCTAATTAAAATGTCACAGCACTTTGGGATTTGTCATTTTCAAGCGTCACAATATGGGCTTACTAGATATAAAACTGATATGATCACTTAATTGCATTATTGACTTTCCAGGATTTTCCCCATCCAATTTGATTTCTCAATTGAGTCTTACAAAAGTACAAACTAGCTGAAAATCTGAGAGGGCTACATGTTTTCTAAAAGATCTATTTTCCAATCTACTCCTACAAGTTTTAACTACTTAGATATTAGGGTACAAATTTAGGTTGCAAAAAAAAAAAAAGAGAGAGAGAGATTCCTATTACATGCACAAATGTCATATTAAAACATTACCCATAAGAGTCCACATATCTACATATTACAATGTAGGATTTTTTAAAAGATAAACATAAAACAACTGATTGCTTTCTTTAAATTGGGAGGAATGAAGCAAATTGCCAAATGATTACATTTGATCATTCCAAATTATTCAGCAGAGATGTTCCAAAAGTCATGCCATTTTCCTTCTGTATTTAATATTACAATTCAATTGTCACAATAAAAATAGAAAATAGTTCAGAACCATTTATGAAAGTATGCTTTATAGTTCTTACTATGACATTAATTTATCTTAATGATACTATTAAAAATATGTCTGTTTTTACCTGATTTTAAGTTTCTATGTTCTAATAATCTCAAAATTTTAAAAATGAAAAATATCCATTCAAACTTGAGATATTTTGATTTTTTAATAAAAGAACAGAGCAATTAAGATCTGAGAGGGCTGGGGATGTGGCTCAAGCGGTAGCGTGCTCGCCTGGCATGCGTGCGGCCCGGGTTCGATCCTCAGCACCACATACAAACATGTTGTGTCCACCGAGAACTAAAAATAAATATTAAAAACTCTCTCTCTCTCTCTCACACTCTCTTAAAAAAAAAAAAAAACCTGAGAAACTAATAAAATAAACCAATCATGAGCACCAGAAATAAGCTATCTCCATAGCTGGTTAAAAAAAAATTATTAGAGATTAAATCTAGAGGCATCTAACCACTGAGCCACATCCCCATCCCAACTTTTTAAAGTAAAAAAGGTTGAGCACCACCTTTTATATATATATCTCCTACCCTGCACATACTTCTGCAAAGCCTGACATGGAACTCTGAATTCTAAAAAATTTATGCATTCAACTTCATTCAAGATGGAGGTTAATGCTACAGATGAGCACGATAAAGATCAAATGAAATGAGAAAAAACTTTGGCTGGCTGTAAAGTTACACATTTCACAATGTTCAAAATGTGGGTTAACAAGTTCATATTTTCAGAAAATGCAATGATTTAATAAGAGATAAAGAAAGACGGCTGAGAAAAGTTCCTCTCCTTCTCTTTGTGCTATGATAATTTCACATAAGTAAAAAAGAAAAGACAAACAGAAGTGAAGGGAGGCAAGCTATTTATTCATTAGTTCTCTGGTACATCTTAATTTTTTTTTACTGAAGGTAATAGGAAGCCAGGATGGATACAGGGACAGGGAAACATTAAAAAGTATAATATATATATATATTTAAAAGTATACTATATACAATGTGGTTTCATCACATCCTTATCAATTCTAGTAGTTTAAGGAACTCAAAAACATCCTGTTTCCAGAAAAAGGAAGTGAAATAAGCTACAAAAAATAAATAAATAAATAAAAACAGAAGAAACAAAGGATACTAAAAATACTTTAAGGTAAGATAACATTGAATCTATAATTTTATACTCTAAACTATTAGTCTCCAAACTATCAATCTAGTAAGGACAAAAACAAGAACTTGCCAGATGTACTGACTACTAAGACTTAAAAAAATAGATTCTCGTACATCAGAAAATTTTATGTATTTTATGTATATGCTTGACCATTTCCTCTCAAGATTTTAAAGAGAGATATATGTTCCAATAAAAGGTAGAATAAATACAAAAGTGCAATCAAAAGAAATCTCAGGAATGGCAATGCAGTAAGTCTGAAAAGTAATCATTCCAAATAAAAACAATTAGTCAGGTGGCTCTAAGAAAAATGATCGAACTAAAAAACAGTATGTCTGTGATCATGGAAGTAATTAGTAAAATTTAAGCAAATGGACCATGTCATAAAAAAGATAAAAGGCAATCAGAGTTCAGCAAAATAAAGGAAATCAACTCCATCTGATCTTGTAATCTAGAGCATTCTTTGAGTGGAATAGGTAGTAAGAAGATTACATTTCCTTCTCCATGGGCCAAACATGCTCTTCGTTCTGCAATGAGTAAAATTACTAATAACCCTGACACAATGAAGAATGTTTACTGATTTTTAATAATTAAAATCAACCTAGAATAAGGCATGAAGGATTACTATTGTACTTCCTGAATTGTACTTTGATAAATAACTCTATAAAGACTTCTATTGTGACAAAAATCGGCCTAAATATAAAAATCATGAAACAAAGATCTAAAGACATTACTAAGATCCTTGCAAGAAGTTAAAACTTCCAAAGCCATATAATTAATAATAGGAAAAGTCATCCCACTGGCATAGAGTCAACAAGGAAACACACCTGGCTCTATCTGGACGTCAAGTGCAGGATGGATTTCTCTCTCAAGAATTTAAACTCAGGTTCACATCTCACATTAGAGTTGGAGTCTAAATTTCCCTATACATGCTGTGAATCTCTTAAGCTTAGAAATTAAAATAAAAACTCATCTATAACCATGCTACTACGACTCTTGATAGAAGTAAACACAACGCTGAATATGGAGGGGACAAAAGATAACAGTTATTTTTTTTTCTTGTGGGGGGTTAACTAGGGGTTTGAGCTGGGGCGGGTGGTTTACTGGGAACTGAACTCAGGGACACTCAACCACTGAGCCACATCACCAGCCCTATTTTGTATTTTATTTATAGACAGGGCCTTCCTGAGCCACTTGGTGCCTTGCCGTTGCTGAGGCTGGCTTTGAAGTCAAGATCCTCCTGCCTTAGCTTCCCAAGCTACTGGGGATTACAGATGTGTACCATGGTGTCCAGCAAAACAACAGTTCTTAAGACTTCTGCATATTTTGGAAACATCGGATTCTGGCCTCAATCCCCAGTCTCTATATCATAAGGTTTGGGATTGACAACCCAAAACTGGTGCTTCTAATATGATCCAAGATGATGCCTGATGCTGCTTATATGAGACCAAACTTTGAGAACTACTGAACTAAGAAAGATAAGGGACTCTCTTAAGAAAAAGCCTAAAAGGATAAATTGCTATAAAAGATGTTTTGAATTCTCAGGGGGAGAAATTCTTTTCTCTCATTGATTCTATGCCAGTGGACTGACTTTTCAAAATACCAGATGATGACAACTTAAAATTCATATGATACAGATTCAAATCAAGTTCAAGTTACTGTCCTTATTTGGTACTGAAACTGTAGAGAAATTATAATACAGAACACTGGTATGAACTAAGGATCAAGGGAGGTGAGAAAGAAGATGTGTAGGATTACACTTAGCATTAAGTGTCTGATAAAATGATTATAAAGTTATACCTCTATTAATATCAAACCATTTTATAACCAATTATTAGATGTGAAAACAACATTATTAGATGTGAAAACAACCCTGGAGGCAAGTGTTAAAAATGCATTCCACTAGAGTTAGAGAATATTATGCTAAGCAAAGTAAGCCAACCCAAAAAACTAAAGGTCAAATGTTTTCTCTGATTAGTGGATGCTGATCTATGATGGGGGTGGGGGACATGAGAAGAATGGAGGAACTTTGAATTGGGCAAAGGAAGGGTGGTGGAGAGGTGTTATGGAAGTAGAAAAGATGGTGGAATGAGATGGACCTACTTGCATGAATGGTGCATCTCTACACCGTGTACAATCAGGACATAGAAATGTTGTGCTCCATTTGTGTATGATGAATTGAAATGTATTTTGCTGTCACAACTAGTTAAAACACACACACACACACACACACACACACACACACACACACACTTGCTTCCCACTGGGGCTGATCCTGCTCTCTATTCCAGCACCACTTGTGGTCCCAGTTCCTTGTTGGAAATAAGCATCGTGTCAACCTTCATTACAGATTCTGGGGCCTTCTTCGACTGGCTGGGTGACCTCTCTGAAGCAATGTCTTCCTGGAAGAGCTCTCACTGGCACACATACAGTAGGACTTGTCCTCAGTGCCATGAAGACAGCTCTTAAGAAGAGGATATAAGAATGTGGCAATGCTCATGATTGGTCACCCAGGACTGCTTGATAAATGCAGTGACTGTGGGTCTCAATCACGTCATTGTAATCCCTTGCACTGGGGCTCCAGACACTGCTTTGGAAATGGCACTGCTGAATATTGCTGTTTCGATTCATGATCTCTTCAAATTTGGTTTCACTCACTGTAGAGGGCAAAGGGCCCGAATGTTGTCTGCCATGATAGTTTTAGGGTGTTGAGGTCTCCGTGTATGTAACTGGTGGAGGCTCCACTGTAGAATTTGGTGGGGGAGAAGCAGCCTGGATTTAGGTTAAGGGCAGGTGGGATAGCCCCAGGGGAAGGTACAGAGGAGGTAACTGAGGAGAGAAGGGGATGAGATGTTGATAGTAGATAGGAGGAGGAGGGGGATGAGGAGAGGAGGGGTGGGGAGAAGGGGAGGAGGAGGAAGGGGGGAGGAGGAAGGGGGAAGAGGAAGGGGAGAAGAGGAGGGGGAGGGGAAGAGGAAAGGGAGAGGAGGGGGAGAGGGAGAGGAGGAGGGGGGAGGGGGAGGGGAGGAGGGGGGAGGGGGAGGGGAGGAGGGAGGGGGAGGAGCTGCCCCAAAGCTTGGAGTGGTAGTAGGGATGGGATTAGAGGTGAGAGTAGACTCATCAGGGGAAGGGCTGAAGGAAGGTGAATGAAGTAGTGCTGTACACTGGGGGGCTTAGCCACCTAAGCAGATGAGGGTACAAGGTTCTCAGGGCATATGGTCCATCCATCAGCTTCTACAATTTCTTTCTTTTTTTTTTAAATGATAGCTTTATTATTTTTTTATTTTTAAAGAGAGAGAATTTTAATATTTATTTTTTAGTTTTCGGCGGACACAACATCTTTGTTTGTATGTGGTGCTGAGGATCGAACCCAGGCCGCACACATGCCAGGCAAGCACGCTACCACTTGAGCCACATCCCCAGCCCCAGCTTCTACAATTTCTAGAATATCCAATTGGGTCCCTTGAGGTATTTCCACTCTTAGAATTCTGACACACTCAAGTTTCTGACAACTGTGACAGTTGACCAGCCCCATAATATTCACTTCCCCCACCCCAGACCCCACTTACAAACTTTCCTGGGCAGGAATTCTACCTCAGCATGCCAAAGCTAAGAGCTATGTGTGTGGACTTTGTTGACATCACAGCCTAGTGAATAGGAATATGTAGTGTTTGGGGAACTAACTTCCAGTGGACATTTCCTCTAAGAATTCCCAGAAACACTTGAATTCCTATTATGCTCTGCCATGTCCCACAGAGCACAGAAGATGGGTGTGACCCGTCAAGATGCCAATCAACCTGCTGACTGCAAGACTTCATGAAGCAAGACTCTGCCCTTGAAACCTTATCCCTGACTTTGATGCACCCCCTTAAATAAACCACTGGAACCATCTTCTTTTATCTAGCTCCAGCAACTCTGCGGACTACATGAAGTCAGATGTCATTATATGATAAAGAAAAATATTTTATATCTTGGGTAAAAACTATCAAGGAGTCTTGGAAATAAAGGAGATGCTATGCCACAAAAACTCTCACCAAAATGGAAAAGGGTTCCAAGTTCTAACTAAACCAGTGACTAATATGTGCCTCTGATTTTAGCAATCATTACTAAGTCCCACAATTTCCTTCTCAAAGGAGCAATAGTGTGTGTTTGTGTGTGTATTCAATGTCCTCTAGTAACCTGGTCCTCTATTTGTTAATCATTTAGTAGGGCTACCTTTCACCTTAGACTTACAAATAAGCACAATCTAAGAGTTCCCAATTTTCCTTTGAACTCCCAGACTTTCTCAAGCCTTAACTATCTTTAACAAAACATGAAGTTTCTCATTCTATGACAAAGCAGGGAGGGGACAACATTTAACTGCATATGGCCCAGGAAGAATAAACTCTCAGAGATTTTTATCCATTTTAAATAATGTGAAAACACTTAGAAAACTTAATACTTGATATAATCAATTTGCTAATCAAGAATAACAGATTCCTTTTTTGTTTTGCAATGGCAGGATGCAAGCATAAAAGTATGAAATTTTTGTTTGGATCACACAATGTAGTTTACAAAATTATATCTATAGATATATATATCTATAGATTGTATATATATATATATAGATATATATCACATTTAAATTTCCATAGCTGTAGTCTTAATTTTAAGATATATTCAGCTACATATAAAATGTTTCTCTGAAAGACAATTTGGTAAATATATAGCCCTTCAACCATACAATGTACATAGTCCTGTTTCACAGGATTTTTTTTTTGATGTACAGCTCTGATACTCCTGAATTCAAAAATTTTACTATAAAATTCAATCTCTCAACTAAATAACCAATATATCCTCCCAGAATGACATGGTCCATGTTTGTGTTTTTCATAAAAGCTCAAAGAAATTAAGTTTTATGTGCAGTAGTGCTTAAAAAGAAACGCTGATGGCACACTATGATAAAACATATTGCAATTCCATCAAAATGTAAAGGACCCAACGTTGTGTGAAAATACTAAGACATTATCATTGGCTATAGACCAGAACCCATAAGATATATATACATCCAAATATATATATATATATATATATGTATGTATGTATATGTAAAACTTTCTAAGGTCTAGGGAGGTCTGCATGGCTAGATTTTGATGAGCACAATTAGTGAATGATGTTATGTCCTAGATTTTCCTCAAATTTTAATCACACAAAACACCATTGGTTCACAAAAACTCATTTAATTTGATGCCACAATTTGTGTTGTTTTCAATCACTATATTTTAGAGCTCCACTGTATTTTAGTTCTAGATTCTAATCAGCAAATATCTGTAACTATAATATTCAAGCTATAAACATAGTTTTGTTTTGCAATGGAAGGATGAAAGCAGGAGAAAGTATGAAATTTTGTTTGGATCACACAAGGTAGTTTACAAAATTATATCTATACATCACATTTAATTTTTCATAGCTGTAGTTTATAGCTTAAACAGTTAAATAAAACAAAACAGGCTGAGGATGAAGCTCAGTGATAAGGTGTCCTTAGGTTCAATCTCTGGTACCATTAAAAAAAGAGAGAGAACATTAAGGATCTAGGGGAAGATCAATACCTTTTTTTCCTCCTCTATGTCTGCCCTTCTTCCGATCCATATATCCAACCCCATGCCTAGGGGGTGGGGTAGGGAGAACAATCAATAATTTCTTTACCCCTAGAGGAGGTTATAGGGCTTCCTCTCTGAAAAAAGAGAAGTCTTATCTAAAATAAGGAAGTAGAGAAGGTGCTTTAAGAAAAAAAACTGAAAGGATAGGTAAATATATTTAAAATTTAGTACTCCAAAGGGAAGGAAAGTAGAATGAGTTGGAAGGGAAGGTACTTGGGGGAAAGCTAAGGAAAAGAAAGCATAACACATTAAGGGAATAACTTTGTAAGGAAAGGAGATGACTAGGTAGGTTTTCCTTTTTATAGGTGACCAAGTTTCTTAGGATGAAAAGCATAGCTGGAACTGACAAATTACACTCAACTTTGGTATCAAATTAGCTGAATTATCAGTAGTTCAAAGGATTGTAAGAAATATCTATAAAGTTTTATGCAGCTCAGTGGAAGAGTATGTGTCTACATGTATGAGGCTTTGTATTCAATCACCAGATCCCAAACCAAAAAATAACAAAATACCCCAAATATAGATAGGCTCTAACATTGCACTTCCATTTTTAAAACATGAGCTTAAATCTATTTCATTTGGCAGCTAGCTATCTCTAAGTTTAAGGTTAATGTTTAGTGAGTACCTGGAGACTTAAAGGGAATATGGAGGACATGGAGAATATAAAATAACTGTTATTGGTAGCAGTAGTAAGGGTATTAAGTCAATTTCTTTCTTAGCCATCCATCATCTACTAAATATCAAGCTACTGCAGACTGATATTATAATCAAAATCATCAATGTCATTCAATTCAATATAGATAATTCTCTTAATATATACTGCAGTTTGTAGAAATACCTTTTGATATCTAAAGTAGTATAACAAAGTGGACAAGATATAGCTAAAGCTGAATTTGAGTCCCTGCTCTGTCAATAACTGAATTTAAGCAGATGTCTCAGTAAATTATTTTGTTTTGTTTTTACGGTACTGGGGATTTAACCCAGGGGCACTTTTTACCACTGAACCATATGCCCAGTCTTTTTTTTTTTTTTTTAAAGAGAGAATTTTCTTTTTAATATCTTTTTTAGTTTTACTGGCAGACACAACATCTTTGTTTGCATGTGGTACTGAGGATCGAGAGCCTCGAGCGAACCCGGGCCTGAGGATCTAACCTGGGCCGGACGCATGCCAGGCGAGCACGCTACCGCTTGAGCCACATCCCCAACCCAAGCCCAGTCTTTTTTATTTTGAGATGGGTCTCACTACGTTGCTGAGGTTGCCCTTGACCTTGCACCCTCCTGTCTCCCAAGTCACTAGGATCACAGACTCCACAGCACCCAGCTTCAGGAAGCTTTTTAAACTTTATTTGCTCATCTAACATTAGAAGACTAGTTTGAGAGTCAAACAAAAGACTTAATACTTGCAGAGAACCTGTCACAAATTTCAACAAAAAATATCAGACTCAGACTGAAGAACCCTGGATCACATAGTTTCACAGTTTCATGTTTCCAACTTCTCATATGTCCAACTAATGTGTCATAAGCATATCCTTTTCAAATCAGTTCCAGGCTTCAACCTGTTTCTCCACACAAATAGAAATGAGCTGCCTTTCTTTAAGTCCCAGTGTTGATCATCAAAAACTTTACTACCTCAGGTTTGCAGGTATACATATATATGCCTTAGCCCACAAGCCTACCATCTAGAAGCAATTATATAATTTGGTTTCTTTCTGGTAAAATTGCAAGACTGACTTCCATTACTGAAATATGACTAAGAGGACGGTCTGAAAGTTTAGTAGCCAGTGGTTTATGTTTTAGCAGATCTCAGTAATTTCACTAACAACCTAAAAAGATGATTTTATTCTTTTTACAACTTCTTAACTTTCCTGTTTTCATCTTATTTTTTAGCAGCACTGGGGATTGAACCGGGGGTGCTCTACCGCTGAGCTACAACCTAAGTCCTTTTAATTTCACTGTGAGACAAGGTACTGCTACATTGCTTAGGCTTGCCTCAAATTTGCAATCTTTCTGCCTCAGCTTTCTGAGTCTGAGATTATAGGCACATACAACTGTGCCCAGCCTTCACCTTGTATTTTTTTTTTAAATTTTAAATTGTAATTAACATATAGGAACTAAAAGACACAGAAACCAAACAGCCATGCTTTCTCTCAAAAATATGTATTACTAGAAACTCAGGGCAGTAAGCAAATGAATAAATGATGGCTTATAAAAATACTTTATATGCTTTCACTTTCACACATTTTTTATCTTCTACTTTCCTAACAAAACTTGGCTTATTAGAACAAGTGATTAAGACTAAGATTGCAAAACCAGACTGGTAAATTGTTAAAAAATTTTAAAATATTTCAAGAGAAGCCAAACATTTTTCAGAAAAAAATGGCTGAAAGTTATGTTGAAGAAGTCCTCTAAGAAGAATATTTATTCCCACGTACAACAGAAAATAAGAAGATGATAATAAGAAATGTCTTAAGCCTTCCTAGAAACAACCAAGAATGTATCTGTGACTTTCAGCCCTGTGTAGGGAAAGGGTAAATATATAAGAACCTGGAAGAAAGCTTTGAAGTGAGCATCCTCTTGAACGGTAGTGTTCTGATCACTTGGGAGGAGAGGGAACAGGCTCTGAAGTCTCACCCTTTCACAAATCACCTTGTTAGGATGGCCAGGTAGAGGTGCTGAATTGGCCCCGGGAGATATCTGGGAAAAAGAGGGAGAAGAAAAGGATAGTTCATGGCTAGCTGCACCAACATGGAGAATCAAGCCTATGAAGGACAGTGGATTTTCTAGTATTTGATGATTCTGTTAGCAGAGACAGAAAAAAATTTTGAAAATTTTTAAACATCAAAACATAAGGATGGCAAAGGTTGCCTCTGTCAATGGATCTCTTTATAAAAATTTTGAGGCAAAAGAGCCATGGCTCAAGAACACCAAATCCTTCTTGTTTCCTAAATACCTATGGGTACACCTTTTCTATTGATGTTAATTCTGAAATCCCTAAAGGTTAGATTTCATGTTAAGAAAATTTGAGGTGGTATTACATATCTTAAGTATAGAATGCCTAGACTAACAATGTGTGTGCCTAGACTAACAATTTTTTCCCCTCATTCTACTTTTAGTTAACCTTCCAAATGATCACACATAGGATTCTTGACAATATTCGTGGTAAAACTTCTATAGCTATCTTACATATGACTGTATACCATACGATATATAGCAACCTTGTTTAACTGGTAATCTTTGTTCTCTCAATATAAGCCTAGAGATTTTCTTAAGGAATAAAGAATAAGATCATAAGCCCCAAAGTAAATACACTTCTTTTTAAATGCTTGTGGTGGTACACACCTGTAAACCCAGCTACTTGGGAGGCTGAGGCAGTAGGTTTGCAAGTTTGAGGTCAGACCAGGCAAGTTAGTGAGACTCTATCAAAATAAATGAATGAATAAATTTAAAAAAAAAAACAAAACTAGAGGTTAACTCTGGAAAGTGTCCCTGGTTTTAATCTCCTCATATTTAAATGTGTTTATAGTGTCATAAAAATCATGCCCACTGCTAGGCATAAGTGCTTGTAATCCCAGTGGCTTGGGAGGCTGAGGCAGGAGGATTGTGAGTTCAAAACCAGCCTCAGCAAAAGCAAGGTGCTAAGCAACTCAGTGAGACCCTGTCTCTAAATAAAACAAACAAACCAAAAAAAAAAAAAAAAAATAGGGCTGGGGATGTGGCTCAGTAGTTGAGTGGCTCTGAGTTCAATCCCCAGTACCAAAAAAATAAAAATAAAAAATCATGCACGCAACCTGTTCTACTCTACAGTGAGGGTGAAATTCTTCTTGGTAGTTGAGGTTTATGTATTTGTTTCCACACTAAATATCACATAGTTTAACACTGTCTTGTGTTTTAGAGTTTCATTGCCTCATTTATTCATATTTATTGAAGTGTCTATTTGACAGGCACTAGACCAGAAAGAAAGGCATGGTTTCCTACCACTGAGAAGTATGTTACAAAAGGGTGGGGATACAGCTCAGTGGTAGAGCACTTGTCCAGTATGAGCAAGGCCCTGGATTTAATCCCTTGTACTGCAAAATAAAAAGAAAACAAAAGTAAATCACTACATAGTGTAAGTACCTTAATAATTGTACATGTAATAAACTAGGACAATTGGCAAAAGACCATAGCATAGTCAGGAAATTGCAAAATGTTCAGTATGGCTGGAAAAGGAAAGCAGTAGAATGTTCATTATATTAATACCCTTGCTGTAATAACTTTCCTTAGTTCTTTTATAACCTTTTTTCTTGCTTGCCATGAGCCTGGTAAACATAACCATGCCCACTAATAAGAGTAAAAATACTTTAAAATACCCTCCTAGGAATAAATGCAAATCACAAGGGCAAGTATTTTAGAATTTATTAATTTGCGACACAAAATTTTTGGACATGAGCTTAAGTTTACCTCTGTACTACAAACATGAATCTGTTAATATTCTTTAACACTATAAAGTATATATCACTGAATCAAGGAATATTTTCTGATTCCCTCTCACGAGCTAAGTGTTCTAAGAAAGGTATAAAGATAAAACATGAATCCTACCCTTCAGAGTAAGCTTTATTCTAATTAAGAAACGAAACAGATGCAAGCAGTCAACTATAGTATAATATTTAAATGAGGCAAATATAGAACACAGGTAGAAGCCCCAGCTGATCCGAGGGTAAGAGTAGTAAGAAAAGATTTCCTAGAAAGAGGTGGTATTTTCAAAATTCCTGGCTCCTCGCTCAATCTAAGGAATGCTTTTATCATCTTAAAGCACTTTTCTCTGAAAATGTTTCTCTGTAATCCTCTGATGCTTTTAATTTTTTATGGTAAATAACTTTTGTAGTGTACTTAAATAAGGTTATTTGCCTTCAACAATCAAGTCAAAGAGTCTTACAAAATGCTAGTGCTAGTAGTTGTTTGGGAAAAAAAATCAGGGGTCAGGTTTCCTCTCTTCCATTCTTTGCTCCTCTAAAAATTTAAGATTTTGGTCACATATAAACAAAAAATACATCACAACAACAACAACAATAAAACAAACTAGGCCCCTGTGGCCTTAATATTTTCAAGCATATTCTATCTTACTCAAAACAGCCTCCTTTGGTCAGAAGCTCCAACTGTCTACAAAAAGGGAGGACTAAAATACAGTGGAAGAAAGCTACATTCAAATCATGTAGTTAAAATAAGTATAGGACAAAACCATAGATAAGCTTGATCAAGCTCCCCACCTCCACCAGATAAAATGACATACAAAACATTTTGGGTATATATATGTTAGGCAAAATATTATATAAGGTGCCCCCCAAGATTTCCACTTCAGGTACAACCCTTCGATCTTATTTATGGACAAGACTGTAAATAAGACAGATTTCATATGCCAATATCAGTCAATTTTAAGTTGATCAAGAAGGAGATATCCTGGGTGGGCCCAAATTCATCAGAGAAAGTTCTTGAAGAAAAGGAACTGAGCCATTCTTGAATCTGAAGAGGATCTCCTACTAACCCTTCAAACCAAGCTACTACACTGTGCAAAGGGATACAAAGGAGGCAATATGGTAGGGACCTGACAGCAGTGTCTAGGAGCTGGAACACTTACTAGAGCAGGGGGCCCAGCAGACAACTCATACAAAGACTCCTGATATATGAAAATTGTAATATTATAGATTTTATGTTTTATAACAGATTTGTGGTAATCTGTAATAAATCACATAAAATTAACATGTATATAAAACTAGGATAAAATTTTTTCCTCTAAACTCAAGGGAAGTTTCTCCAGAATTTAATTATGAAAGAATAAAGGTATTTTAAATTTAAGCATACAGGAGTTTTTAAAACTTCAATTTGGCTGGCATGCCTATAACCCCAACAATTTGGGAGGTAGAGGCAAGTTCAAGACCACCCTAAGTAACTCAGTGAGACCTTATCTTAAATACAAAGGGCTGAGATGTGGCTCAGTGGTAGAGAACTTCTAGGTTCCATTCCCAGTACCAGAAAAACAAATCAAATCTCAATCTGGTAACGGCTAACTTCACGCCAGGAACTGAACTGGGCTAATATTTATGCACTACATATTAGGTTTAATCAACTTGCTTAAAGCCACATACCTCAAAAACAGCAAAATTACATAATCTGAACCCAAGTCCATCAGACACTAAGGTTCATACTCAATGTACTAAACTATCTTTTAGTTTAATCTTTAAAAGAAACATTCTTCTTTATAATTTTCTTTGGTTAGTAACAATTATTCCACAAAGCCTACTTAAAAATAATTAGTATGTTTCCTTATAAATTGTTTTAGATAAGTTTTCACTGATTCTTCCTCAGTTAAACTTGTAAGGTTAAGATGGGAGCAGTGGCACACTGTAATCCTAGCATTTTGGGAGGCTGAGGCAGGAAGACCTCAAATTCAATGTTAATCAACTTAGTGAGACCCTTTCTCTAAATAAAATACAAAACAGGACTGGGGATGTGGCTCAGTGATCAAGTGCCTCTGAATTAAATCCTTGGCACCCCCCTCCCTAAATACATACATACATACATATTGTTAAAGTATACCTGAAAATTGATATGAGTATTTTTTTCTAGCCTGGAAACTATTGAGCATTACAAAGATTTGGTTAACTTTAGGGAATATGAAGAACATGGAGAGTATAAAATAACTGTTCAACCTATTCTCAGGATGCAACCTGTACTTGCAAAAGCCCAGCCATGGAAATATCCCTGAGACAGGATTAAGTCTAACTCCTAGATCTTGTTTTTGATGTTTACTTACATATAACCCTATGAGTAATTACCCCCACATAATGGGCGGGGGGAACCTCACAGTTTCACAAGACTGTTTACAAAAAACAGTTTAACCTTTTAAGCCCCAATACTTGTTATTTTCAGAACAACTTTTAATGTTGCCTTTCTGTTTTGGTAGTCATATATAACCAACAATTTGGAGAGTTTGACAATTATTATCAGTTAATGTGCTAAAAATTACAGAATTTAGGAGACATTGTCCAGAATATATTCCTTCTAAAACTGCTTCTGATAACAGCTTTCTTCTTCATTCATTTGCATTTTCCCAAAAAAGGTGAGGCACAGGATTTGTAAGTACGTGACCCCTAGGGCAGCACTAAAATAATGCACTTTCTACAGAACAAGGTGCTCAAAGGCTTAAATAAACTGCCTTCTCCAAACTGGCCATAATACTCCACAGAAGGGAAAAAAAAATTGTTCACCGTTACTAGCAGCATATGGACTGGTCAAAAGCACTCAATCAAAACCGAATACAAAAAAGAAAAAACATCAGATGAAGAGGAGTCAAGGACTTAGTGTTGCCTCTAGCCAGTCCTTAATCCTCTAGGTCCAAGTCTTGGCATCGACACAATGAAGTCAAATCCAACTTGTCTTAAGATTCCAAATATTCTCATGTTTCCATGAGAGCAAATGTTAAACTCTTGGGAAGCAATTTGGCAGATTTTATGAACAATTTGAAAAGCATACCTATAATCTGCATCTGCAATCTTTAATCTGATAAATTCTGTTATGCTCCAAAATAAGGAAAAAGCAACATGAACAAATGTGTTCATCATCATAACACAATACCAACAATAATTTAAAAGTAACTTAATGGGTTTTTTTGTTTGTTTTGGTACTGGGGATTAAACCCAGGGGAACTTAGCCACTGAGCCATATCACCAGCTCTTCTCAATTTTTACTTTGAGACAGGATCTTGCCTGCTAAATTGCTCAGGTTCTTCCTAAATTGCTGAGGCTGGCTTTGAACTTGTGATCCCCATCTCAGCTCCCCAGCCACTGGGATTATAGGCATGCACCACTGTACCCCAAAAGCTTAATGTTTAGTAAGTAATTGCTAAGAAAAATTATAGTGCACCAGTTTGGTGAACTATTACATAGCCATTAAAAATAGCAATAAAAATGCATATGCTATTAACTAAGAGAGGAACAAAATCATGTAAATGTTATTATTAAAATTGGGGTTAAGGAGCTGGAGTTGTGGCTCAGCAATAGAGGCTTGCCTGGCATGTGTGAATCACTGGGCTCGATCCTCAGTGCCACATAAAAATTTTTTTCACAAATATATATATAAATAAATATATTTTTTTAAAAAATTGGGGTTAAGTTCCTGGAATCTCATAAATTTTGGATAAAAATTTAGAAGATTATGAAGAAAAACCAAGAATTCACTCGAAAGGGTAGGGATGAGGGTGTGATGAGCACTTGCCTAGCATGTAGGAGACACTGAGTTGATTCTCAGCACTGCAAATAAATAAATTAATAAAAACTAAAAAAAGCACACCAAATCTCCATGTCATATTCAGCATGTCACTTTCACCTAAAAGAGTACGTTAAAACAGGAACTCAACTACTGAAAGAATAATCTTCCAAAGTAACCAAACGATAGCATAGCCTGCCTTTTTTTAAATTTTTTTTTTTTTTTTTATGAATCTGGTTAGAATAAGACAAAGCAAAAAGTTTTGACCAGGACAGGGGAAAAAAATCACCTGCAGATCACCACTTAAGTCAGTGATTATGCTGGAGAAAGTGAGTGCCTAGGATGCACAAGACCCAGGCCTGGGTTTAATCTCCAACACCACAAAACAAAAAATAACAAAAGCCAGTTGTTGTCCACAAGTCCACCTCAAAATTGAGACAGGATAAATCACTGAGATATTCATTTGTACTGTGCCTGTTGCTGGGATATTCCCCCCACCACCACCATTCTGAGAAAGAATTTAGACCTCTCTGTTGCTTTGAGTACAGTTGTATCACTGGGCCTAAAGCAAAAGTTTCTTTAGCTTTCACTTTTTGGAAGCATAATTTTCCAAGAGGATTTTGCTAGTGGAGCAGGGGAAAGGACACTGGAGCCAGCAATGTGTGCCTCCTCAAGCCATGCAAAAGATTGGTTTGGATGGGTACAGGAATTTTGAGGGGATGATAAAAATATTCTAAAACTGGACTGTGTTGATGGCTGCACAACTCTATAAAATTTAACAAAAGTCAATGAATTAAGTGGGGCACTGGCTCAGACAGGAGAATCCCAAGTTCAAAGCCAACCTCAGCAACCAAGGGAGGTCCTAAGCAACTTGGCAAGATCCCATCTCAAAATAAAAAATAAAAAGCGGAGGCTGGGGTTGTGGCTCAGTGGAAGGGCACTCACCTAGCATGCGTGAGGCACTGGGTTCGATCCTCAGCACCACATAAAAACAAAATAACGTGTCTGCCTGAAACTGAAGATAAATAAATGTTTAAGAAAAATAAATAAAAAGGGCTGGGACTATAGCTTGGTGGTAAAGCACCCTGAATTCAATTCCCAGTAGCTCCACTCCTATCAATCAATCGATTACTGAGTGGATTTTATGGTCTATAATTTTACCACTCAATAAAGCTGCTTTTAAAAAGACATCAAATTTATGGATGTTTATGATTTTTTAAAAAAGAAAGAAAAAAAAACCAAGACTCTAATTCTGGAAAGCTGAGGTCCAAAGATCAAGGACGCTTCAGCAGCTTTGTGAGTCGCTGTCTCAAATAAAAAGCAAAAGGTCTAGGAATGTGGCTGTTATTTTTCCTACAAACACACATAAATACAAATGGCACACAATTGAAATGGTAAAAGAAATAAAATCATTCTATTACTTTTATTCAACTGTCAAAAGTTCTCTGAAAATCATTTTTGAAAAGCTAATAGGCACTACTAGGGGAAAACCATTAAAAAAACTTGTACTATCTACCTCAGGGATGATCATTACTCACTACTGCCCAATACTGGCAATTCTTTCTAAAAATAAACTATTATTCCCATTTTTGAGTTAAAGGAAACTAAATGGATCTATGTCTTTCTGGGAGCACGGCAAAACCAAGATGAATGAAAAGAGCCAAGTACTCCACCTCCTTGCACTTCCTTTCCCTAGTCCAGAGTTCCATAAAATAATGGGAGGGGAGATATTTGCAAGTTTGGAAAACAATGAGACTATATACATGATCCCTCTTCTTGTTTACTCCAAATTTCTTTCTCATTAATTTACTACAGAGTTCACGCATTTGCTTTATATCCTCTAGATTAACAGTGCCTTCTTAGGTATTTAACATTTCCTAATGAATAAACTAGAACAGAACTACAAATGGATGTTTACAATCTGACTGCTCTTAACCAATAGTTCACTTTTTCTCTGCTTAAGTACAATGGAACAGAAATGAAAACTGTTGTCATTTGATATGTGAATTTAGCAGGAAACCAGAAAATCAGTAAAATAACCCAGACACCATGGCACAATAAAAACGGATACAGAATTATCTTCCCAGCAAGATGAATTACAAAATGGGAGTGCCTAAACCAAACTAGGGGCAGCATGAAACAAAGAGAAATAGATGAAACAACCTAGTAGATAGATAATCTTTATAATCTTTTTTTTTTCTTTGTACTGGTGATTGAACCCAGGAGTGTTTAACCACTAAGCAACATCCCCAGCCCTTTTTATTTTGAGAGTGTCTTGCTTAAGTTGCTAAGGGCTTCAATAAGTGGCCTAGGCTGGCCTTGAACTTTCCATCCTAAACCTCCAGAGCTACTGGGATTATAGGCATGTGCAACGCTGCCCCACTAAGACAGATAAACTAGGTCTTTCCATACTGACCAAGCAACTGATCATTTCATCAATTTTTATCTTGATTTCTCTCTATATTTTACATGCAGCCTAAGAAAGAGTAAGAAATGGGTAAAAAACAGTGCTTTTGCCCATTTGCTACTGTTGGCAAGGAGAACACAATAGACCTACATTCTATATTATGATGCTACCAGATTCAGTTATGTCAGACTATGTCATTCTGTTTACTTTTCCTCATAAGTCAGAATGTTTTAGCACAGAAAATTCTCAGAATCTACTTGCTGATTTAGGTTAGCTATAAAAGGTATCAGAGGTAGAGGGTCCAAAAGTCCAGTTCTTTCTTATTTTGGAGGACCTGAGGTCCATGTGGCTAGTCGGTTGCAGAACATATTCAATTACAGTCTTTAAAACTTCCAATTCTCTTAGAAATGAGTCTAAAGAGAATATTATAGGAAGTGACTTTAAAGGGACCCTTATAAATGTGTAGATTTATGACTAAGTTTTCAAAGTGTGAAATGCATTATATCAGTTATAAGGCAGGAGGAACTCAGGTAAGGGCTAACTGAAGAAATAATACTCCTAGTTAAAATTCAAGTTATAAATTTTAATATCAAGTGCTCCACCTTTCCATACCCACATATTTAGGTTTCCATTGTTGACTTCTGTGTAAGTTGCATTCCTTCCTTTAGATGGTGTTCCTGAACAATTTCGCTTTGGTTTTAATTCTGCCGGTAAAAACCATGAGTGGATTTTGTTTGAAGCCTAAATTAAAAGATCTCCTTGCTATTTAAAGGAACTATGGTAAACATGTTACAAGAGTACCTGCAAACAAAGCCATATTGATGTGGCAGGCTTGGAATTGTAAGATAATAAATTAGTATGATGAGCATGTATAAGCGTTGAACACATTTTACTTTTCTGTTAAACCCACGGCTTATGAAGGGGGAAAAAAAGGCAATTTATAAGATGCTAGCAATGATTACATTTAAGTATTCACTTCTATTTATAGTGGAAGAATTAGCATACTCAACTTTTACTTATTAACATCACATATCATTTTTGCAACACAAAGAAAATCTCCTTCCCTTACAAGCAGTACACACCAAAACAAAAACTTTATTCTCTTCAGATATCAATAACCTGAAAAACTCCAATTTCAAAAACCAACCTCTCTCATTCTTCAGCCCTGAAAGGAAGAACTTCCATCCCCTGAGAACAAAACGCAGACCGTCCAGAAACCCGCAGGGGCAGAAGACCGGGAGAAGAGAACCCCTGTGACCGGGTTCTGCGTTCTCCTGGGTGACATCATTACACCTGCGCCTCGGCAAAGAGGGAGGGAGCAAGAGAGCCGGGCCATCTGCCAGGCGGCAGAGGGCCGGCGCTCATGCTAGCTGCGCTCGCACGCCTCGCCGCCGCTGCGGGAACAAAGAAGCTGGGGCACTCGGGCCAAACCTCCTCACGGCTACCACCGGCCCGAGGCCCGTCCCGCCCTCGCGCGGGAACCAACGGCCATGGCTGCCAGTACCTGTGAGGGGAGGCTCCGCCCAGCGGGGCTGCTCCCGCGGCTTCTTGCTGGGCCGCCGCCTCCTATTGTGACCGCTCGCCCAGCCAGCGGCCAGCTCGCCAGCTCCGCCGTCCCCGGGCCTCCTCACCCCCGGAACCCGGGCTCCGACTGAGGCGCTGTCACGGCGCTTCCTTCCTCCGGGCACCATCACACGGGCCGCGCCAAGAAACGACGGCTGCACACAGAGAGCTGAGAGCCGTCTAACACCTTGGACGCCCCATTCTCTCCGCCCTGCGCCCCAACTGCCCGGGGCTTCGCCACTGCCGCACCGCTGCACGAGGGGGCCCCGCCCCACCGCACCCAGCCTCGGCCCTCGCGGACCCGGTCTCGCCGTGCGCCGGCGCACTGGCGCACTGTTTTCCGCTGCGTGCGCAGACGATGCCCCTCCTATTCCTGGATGCTGCCCCCCCCCGCGCCCCGCCCCCTCTCCGACACAAACCTAGCAAGCCCAGTGCGCGAGACCGCCTGAGCGCTCCGCCCCTTTCCCCCTCAGTCCTACTCGCAGTGCCGAGTCCCCTTTGTTTCCACCCCGCGGGGGCGGGGCAGCGCTTGTCTCAGCGCGCTCAGAACCAGTTCCGGCAACAGAGCCTGACGCGCAGCGCCACTGCGCAGCCCCGCCCCAGCCCGTTGCGCGGGTGCTCTGGCAGCGCTGCCTAATTCGTTTTCTCCTAGGTATGTTGTTACTGGTGCTCGGTACCTACCCCTTCCAAATTCAGCAAACAATAATCTCATCGAATTCTCAAATACGTATTCTGTGGCCCAAGAGAATGAAAGTTTTTATTAATATAGACAAAATTGTCTCGCAAGGGAGCAAGCTGGTTGGAACCCAACTTGGACTAAAGCTTCACAGGTCTGATAGTTATTCAAACCTTGCTGCAGAGTGTGAAAATAAGGATGCAGACTGAAGTAGGCTTGGTTCCCGAAACTGTTCAAGATCCAAGAGAGAAGACTATTAATAAAAGCACAATAAATGATAAAAATTGTTAAATGGTATTGTAGTGGGGAGAGGAATTGGGGAGAGCATCATAGAAGACGGGAGCTTTCAAAAGTAGAAGTTAGAAGATTCCTACAAGGATGGTGAGGTTTTCTTTTTTGGGGGACGGGGGTACTAGGAACTGAACCCAGGGGCACTTGTAAGCCGCTTGCCCAGTGGGGTTGTGTATGTTTTAGGATGTCGCTAAATTGTTGAGGCGGCTTTGAATTTGGCAATCCTCCTGCCTGTTAACCTCCCCAGGTGCTGGGATTATAAAGCAAGCGCCACCATGACCGGAAGATGGTTAACATATTTTAAAGGTGACTAGGTCCAGTCAGCAGAATACCAAAGTTCTAATTCTTTGGGCATTACTTAAACCTGTTTCCTTCCCTCTCTGGACCTCAGCTGCCTCAAAGTAAGAAATGAGGGAATCAAGCTAAACTGATGTTTCAGAACCCTCTAAACCTTGTACATTCTATTTATGAAGGAAATAACCGTGTACACTTGTCTTCCATATCACAATAAAGCACCAGATCTGAAACCAAACAGCAAGTGCATACTAATTCCAGGGCAAAGGAAAGCTGAAATGAGATAACAGGTCCCTATGAACATATATCCCCCTCATCGGATCCCTACACTCTTTTTAATGTAGAGTTATCTGCCAGTCTTTCAAAATAGCCAGCTTGGAGATAATATCCAAATAATTTTTTTTCACTTGATGGCTCAGTTAAAGTCTCAATCACACCTTTAGGTGCACCCAGTAAAATTCATTTCTAAGCGTTGGGTTCCTCAACAATTCCCACTTCACTGCTGTGGATTTGCCTCACATTACAGCTCTTCCATCAGAATCTCAGCTAAAACAGAAAGCTTTTCATGCATAATGCTGACCACCCTGAAACACCTTTTCCTTCATGCTTGGATATGGGCTATTTTATGGGAAAAGGGAGAAGAAAATTGGGAAATGGAAGGTAAATTACCAATTATAAAAAGTGGATTCCTCCTGTGCTAATCACAGCAGCCAAAACCTCTTAACAATTGTCTTTAGTTCCTCACTCATAAGCTTAAGTGAATTTTTCTGCCATTCAGTCAACCTTTTGTGAGGAAAACTCCTTGAAAACCTTTCAAACAGTTAAGATCTTAACTGAGCTCTGAGAGCTTAACCTGCAAAGTCTGTCAAGATGTAAATAATGCTGCCACAACTCCAGGTTGGATAGTTTGAAGTTTCTACTACAATTTTTTTAAAGATTCCTTAACCAAAAAATCTAGTGCTAGTACCCAGTGGGCAAATAGGCTTTTAAGGTAGGTCAATTTCAACAACTAAATGACAAGGATTAAATTATATCAGAGCAGCTCCTCAACAACTAACTGTTCAATCAAAATTTTACTTGCTGTCTGTCCACAAAGGTAGAAAATCCTGTTGGAGAGATATTTAGTAAAGTTTTCTACAATGATAGAAATGTTCTACATCTGCACTATCCTAAAGGTAGCTACTAGCTAGCTACATGTATCTACTGAGCACTTAGATTGTGGCTAGTACAACTAGTGAACTGATGAAAATCCGTTTAAGAGGAACATATGGTTAGGGGACAGCATAGCATTTGTAGGAAAAGTAGTTGCTGTAGCAAGAGCTTTTTGAGAATTTAAGACTGCCCTTTACAACTGGTTTTATTGCTTTTTACAACTGTGAATGCCTACTAAAAAAATGTTCGGCTGGAGATAGGGAAATATTTAAGCTTTTAAAACAAAAACAAACCAAAACCAAACCTGCTTACCAAATAGGAAAATATTTAAATGCCTTCAAATGAGTCTGGTAGTTAATGAGATTGTCGATCCTGGAGTCCTGCCATTCTTAATACACAAGAATAACAGCAGCCATCACAAAACTTAATTTAGGTATCTGCCACTACACTGAAATGCACATAATTTTAGAATTAATCACCAAGTGAAGTTTATGTAACAGTCCCCTGCTTATTTGTTACAAGTGTTTTATAAATAAAAATAAAATAAACTTAATAAGAAATAACATCTTAAAGATCACCAAAAGAATGTCAGCAATAACATTAAAAATATATATTACTACATCATTATTTCTAATTATGCAAGATATTTCACAATAAAGCAAGGTGGGAACTATTTAGAAACACATAATACTATGTACTAAATAAATTTCAAATAGTTTTATTTACTTTGTATCCTTTCTGAGCTAAGAAAACACAATAAATATCAGAATGGAGACCAACTTCCTAAAACTTAAAATAAGGCATATTTTAAAGGAACACACACCAATAGATTTGGCCCTCCAAATCACTTTAGTTTCTTTAAATGAATAATTTCTTTGAATAAAATAAAAATCACTTAAAAATTAAAAGGCAAAATGGAAAAACTTTTGCAAATACGCAGATAATTAATGTCCCCCATAAAGTGATGACAAAAAGGAATATCCCCATAGAAGAGAAAATATGTGCAAAAAGACACAATTCAAAAGGAAAAAAAGCAATCTAAATGTCTTCAATTCTAAATCTCCACAAAGAGTGATTCTCCAGAGGGAGAACCATCATGTTTTTCTTGATCACTCCTAACAAAAGAAACACACCATTAATTTTTCCCACTTGAAAAATTGTTTGGGGTTTGTCTATTGTTGTTATCCTGTTTAAGAAATCCTCCAGAAGCTTGGAATGTAGCTCAATGATAGAGCAAATGCCTAGAATACCTGAATTGAGCACTACAAAAAAAGGAAGGAAGAAAAACAGAAAGACAAAGTCGGGGATGGATGTGGGTGGGGAAGGGGTGTAAGGAAAGGAAAAGAAACTTGCCAGACTGGGGATATAATTCAGTAATAGAATGCTTGCCTAGCATGTGCAGCAAGGGTTAGCTTCCCCCCACCCCAAGCAATACATACACACACACACACACACACACCAAAAAAAAAAAGAAAAAGAAAAAAAATAACAAAAAACCTTCCTCTACACTTAGATCATAAAGATATTTTCCCATATTATTTTCTTAGAGTTTTTATACATCCCTTTTCACATTTAGGTCTATACATGACCAGGAACTGGTTTTTGGTAAAGTGGTAACAAAGCTGGTTTTTGCTTTTGTTCCATGTGGACATCTGTTTGACACAGCATCACAAAATGGAAAAAAAAAACAAAAAAAAACTGTTGTTTCCAACTGCTCCTCGGCTAAAAAACCAAGTATTTATATACCCATGGGTTTGTTTCTGGGCTCAACAGTCTATTCTACTAATCAATTCATTCTTGTGCCAATACCACACTATCACAATTACTGTTGCTTTATAAGACCTCTTTTTATGAGTTAGCACAGGTTGTCTTTTTTATTACCCCCTAAAAAGTACCATGGCTTTTAAAAAAATTTCCACGGGAATTTTAGAATAAGAATTCAAAGGAAAGAACAGAATAGAGGAAAAAAACACAGGAAACTTGCTGAAGAGACAAATGAAGGGATACTGATATCTTCATAATACTGATATCTTCATAATACTTCTTATCTATGAGTCAGATGCATCCTTCCATTTAATCTTTAATTTTTTAAAATAATCTTTCACAGTATTCTGCAGTGGTGCTGCATATTTTAGTTCTTGGATTTGTTCTTTAAAAAAATACACAATTCAATTATAAATTACAATAGTTCATCTAAAAAACTTTTTGAATTTTTTAATTTACATTTATTTAGCAGAAAACAATGACTGTTGAATTTCTTTTCAACATTTTCATTTTCTGGTCTTACTGCACTGCTTAGGACCTCTAGTTCTAAGCTAAGGCAGTCCTAAGCTAAAGAGTCATGGTGAGAGCAGTTATCTTTTTTCTTATTCCAAATCTCAAGTGGAAACTTTCAATTTTTAAGTATTAGATTTGCAGTGGTTTTTTGTACACCCCTTTAGCAAATTCAGGGAGTTGGTTCAAATTTGGTAAGGTTTATTAAAAATTAGCATTTTTGTCAAAATTTTCTGCAATTGATAATTATGATTTTCTGTAAATGTATGATTTAGACTGGTTTTTGGCTGTTTGGGTTTGGCTTGTGAATATTTTGCTTAGAATTTTACATTGTATTCTTAATTGAGACTAGTGGTAATTTTCCATTTTTGAATGTCCTTGTCAAGTTTTATTACAAAGATTTTAGTTATGGGCTAGGGATGTGGCTCAAGCAGTAGCGTGCTCGCCTGGCATGCGTGTGGCCCAGGTTCGATCCTCAGCACCACATACAAACAAAGATGTTGTGTCCGCCAAAAACTAAAAAATAAATATAAAAATTCATTCTCTCTCTCTCTCTCTCTCTCTCAAAAAAGTTTTTAGTTATTCAGGGAGTATTCTCTCTCTCTTTCCTATTCTCTAGATGCACTGTTGTAAGATTGGTGTTATGACTCTTTTACATATTTGGGAGAATTCATTGGTTAGCCAACTGTATTTGAAATTAAATTACTTTAAGTGTCTGGTTATATTTTCTGTTTATTTCTAATGAAAACCAACTACAACCTTAATACATATTCTAAAGAAGATCTCATTCTGAAATTCACAATCTGCTTATGGAAAACCATCTCTGAATCATGAAGGGTACTGCTGCTGTAAGTACATTTTCAAGCATATGGCATAAACAATTATTACAAACAAATTTTACATAAATGCTACTTAATAACTATCAAACAGCAAATATAAATTTTTTGTGACCAATTCTGCCTTTCTAGACATCAAGAAAATCAAAATAATGGTTATCTGAAGGATCATTTTACAAAAACAGTGACTATAAGGCTATAGGCTCTTTCTTGTCCCGTCATACACTTCTATCATAACACCTTGAAGTATTTATTAAATGTCTATTTCCCTGTTAGATGGACGCTCAAGGGCAGTTCTCATTTCTGTTTTGTCTATCAGTGATATGCAAGTTTGGGGAATGGTGGATGACACAATGTACAAAGATAGAAAGAGGGCCATATTCTGTTGTAAGATATTGAAAGCCATGATTAAAGAGCCACAGATAAAGTTAATCATTTGTCTAGAAGCTGAAGAACCTTTCCTGTAGAGGGAAAATGCCAAAGTAGAGGCTGGGTAGAGAATGGCCTTCCTACTAGAAGTACCTGATCTTTACTAATGCAGACAGTTCCCCATTGGTTATGCTATCAGGAATAGAGATGTTCTGTCATTACACCCACCATCAAGTGTCCTGACTAAAACCTTACTCCAACAATCCCAACAACTATTCCTGAGTTAGTGGCCTCTCCTGTGTGTTCTAACATAGTATTAATCATGCTGTCTTGAAACTGTGTATTTAATTGACTCTGCTGCCTAACACACAGGAAAAACTCCTTGAAGCCAAGAACTCTCACTGAATCTGGCAAAGTGTCTACAACATGCCATGTGTTCAGTAAATAGTTCAATTAATGATATGTCAACATTTTATAGCAGTGGGAACTCCATTCTTCTTAGCAGTAAATTTCTAAGGAGAAGTACAAAAACAAAGGAAAGTGCACAGTGAAAAGATTGAAAAAGAAGATAAAAAGTAAACTTGAAACTTTTCCCTAAAGTTAGCTCTCTGCTCAATCTCCTAAGAATTTCCTTCCTTTCACCAAAACCAGCTAAAAGAACTTAATAAGACGAAGCTGCACCGAGGGCAAAAATGTACTGGTTAAGCAGTATCTACTAGCATACCAAGACTTGACCTACTATAAAATAATTTGCATTATCAGTTTCACCCAGAAGTGATAACACTTGCCAAACACCAGAAGGGGGCAGCAAAGGTTCACCAAAATCCAAGTCCGCTGAGCCTCTTGTAATAGCCAGTTTTCTCTGGCTTTGAGGTGGGAGAACCAACAGTTAGATGGTTGTTTCCACCATTCGGGTGAGAGATGACAGGAACCCCACTGCGCACTGCAGCAACTGGGGTAATGGAGGAAAGCTCTACGGCAGTAAAAGTGTGAAGGGGTAAAGCAAATTCAGGCTGAAGTCATCAGCCAAATCCACTGGACAGTAAGAGGCACAGAAAAGTTTACCACATATATATCTAGGTTATTCTTTTCAACAAAGCCTACTATTTCATTGTTAGGAATGAGCCATCCTTTGTTTTTAAAATCTTGTCTTGACGTTGGAGTTGTAGCTCAGTGGTAGAGTGCTTGCCTCATACGTGTGAGGCACTGGTTTCAATTCCTAGAACCATATAAATAAGCAAATAAAATAAAGGTCCATCAACAACTAAAAAATATTTTTTTAAATAAATCGTATCTTATATTTAGGTTATTTTTAGTGATTTTGCAATTACAAAAATATCATAAATATTCTTTTATATATGTATATGTTGGTATACATTTGAAAATATATCAATAAAAGTAAACTTTCTTAAAGTTAAAAGTTTATAAAGTTTTTATATTGAGCAGAGAGCTAACTTTAGAAGTTTAAAAAGTTTCTGGAGTAGGAAACAGCAAGCAGTGTTCATGCCAACTTTCTCTGAAAAAAAAGTATAACCCTAAAGACAGCAGCAAATCAAGCCCTAGAGAGAGAAAAGCCCTGAAGCCAAACAGGCCAATATATTTTGAGAGCAGACATATTTCATATCCAGTTTTTTAAGTTCTCTTTGTTATAATGTCTACCTGCTAAATCCTTGAGACTTATTATAGTTTATTAAATGCCATAACCTAGGAACTGGGTCCAAACTTAAGCCAAAGGAACATTAGTGAGAACAGCAATAGCTGTTCATAAAAAGCTGGTGACCCATAGGTCTTGGGTCAAAGGACTGGCTGAAGGGGTAAGCCTCAGAACAGATACCTAGGGAGTCCCACAGAAGTGCCTGAGAAAACAAGACAAAACTGGTCAGGTACAAATGAGAGGAAATAAAAACTAGGAATTAAAGGAAAATGTAACTTGAAAAGTCAGTTAAAAAAGGACTTAATATTTGACTATACTTTCATATATGCTTCAAGAAAAAAAGGATGGTACCAAGCACTCCTTAAGAAACAGAAGCATGGGCTAAGAATGTGACTCAAGGGGTAACATGCTCGCCCGGCAAGTGTGGGGCGCTGGATTCGATCCTCAGCACCAAATAAAATAAAGATGTTGAGTCCACTGAAAACAAAAAAATAAATATTAAAAAAAGAAACAGAAGCACAATTAATTCCTTCACTTTGGAGAAAACAATGCAAAAGCAGTTGCTAAGAAGAAATTCATGGGCATGAGAGAATCTGAAAGTTTAAGAAGCAAAAAACTGGGCTGGGGATGTGGCTCAAGCGGTAGCGCACTTGCCTGGCATGTGTGTGGCCTGGATTCGATCCTCAGCACCATATACAAACAAAGATGTTGTGTCCGCCAAGAAATGGAAAATAAATATTAAAAAATTCTCCCCCCCCCTCTCTCTTTAAAAAAATAAAAAAAAAAAAAAGAAGCAAAAAACAGAATGCTCTCTTAGTGGACCAGTGTTCATCTGGTTACTTCCACTATGTTTGATGAGGAACAGACTTTCCCCAAGAGAATCCTAATGGATCTCATTTATCTGGAGAGTCAATCTGGAGAGGATGACACATACTGCTGTAAAATTCTAGCATCTTCTATTCATGAAATGTAGAACCCTGCCTAACCTATGGTTTTGCACAGGCATTTGTAATATGTGGCAACTCTCCACAAACCTTGAGCCTTCCTCCCCATGCCACAGGCCTTTCTAGACTTCATATCTCAGATAAAAAAGGAAATGTGTTGCCTGAGCAGAATTCTACTCTGTATCACAAAACAGAAACCATAACCCTAAATAAAACACCTAAAGTACCACAACTCTTTAGGGAGTGAGTGTATCATTTAAGCTCCCACAGGAAGTTTATGCATCGGTCCCCTGCTTATTTGTTACAAGTGTTTCATAAATAAAAACAAAATAAACTTAACAAGAAAAGATATTTTAAAGATCACCAAAAGAATGTCAGCAATAATATCAAAATATATATTACTATATCATATTTCTAATTATGCAAGATATTTCACAATAAAGCAAGGTGGGAACTATTTAGAAACACATAATACTATGTACTAAATAAATTTCAGATACCTCAGAAAGGATACAAAGTTAATAAAACTAAGAAAACACAATAAGTATCTAAATGAAGACCAACTTCCTAAACCTAAAATAAGGCATATTTTAAAGGAAACACCCCTTTATTTTCTTTAAATGAAGAATTTCTTTGAATAAGATAAAAATCTCTTAAAAATTAAAAGGCAATATTGCAAAATTTCTGCAAATACACCAGATGATTATGTCCCCCAAAAAGTGATGACAAAAAGGAATATCCCCATAGAAGAGAAAATATGTGCAAAAAAGACACAATTCAAAAGGAAAAAAGAGAAATCTAAATGTCTAATAAACATGAAATCTATAAAATCTCAGTAGTTCTAACCTTAGTCACAATAAATATTAGTTTAGTAACAGACACAAATGACACTATGTATAATATTCAATAATGTCAAAAGAAAATGAGACAAATGTTCTCATATAGTTTAGGCAGAAACAAAAACTGACACATATGAATTTGTGAAAAATATAAAGAGAGAATGACTAAAAGTTGCCCATATCCTCAGACACAGTAATTCTAATGTAATAAATAATATAGATTTAAGAAATAACCTATCAAAGCTCATTACAAAGCTACAATGATCAAAAATGGTGTGGTACATGCATAAAGACAGATAAACATCAATGGCATAGAATACAAACAGCTCAGAAATAAACCTACAGATGTATGGTCAAATGATTTTCCACAAGGATGCTAAGACCATTTAGTAAAGACAGGACAACTTTTCAACAGCTAGGAAAACTAGATGTTCACATGCAAAAGAAGAAACTGGATCCTTCAAACCACATACAAAAATTAACTCAAAATAGGTCAAAGACCTAAACCAAGAGCTAAAATTATAGAACGTTTTTTTTACGAAAAACACAAGGGCAAAAAAGCTTTTTGTTACTGGATTTGGCAATGAATTCTTGCATATGAAACCAAACACACAGGCTACAATACAAAATTTAGACAAACTGGATTACATAAAAATTAAACATGCCTGTGTATGAAAGAACACATTCAACAAAAGAGAAAGTAATCTATAAAATGGGTGAAAATACAAAAATCATGTTTAATAAGGGATTAAAATCAAAATACCCAAAAAACTCCTACAAATAAACAGGAAAAAAAAAAAGAACCTTATTTAAAACTGGTAGGGGCTGGGGTTGTGGCTCAGCAGTAGATCTAGCCCGTGCAAGGCCTTGGGTTAGAGCCTCAGCACCACATAAAAATAAATAAGTAAAAATAAAGGTATTGTGTCCAACTAAAAAATACTATTTAAGATAAATAAATAAAACTGGCAAAAGACTTGAACAGACACTTCTCCAAAGATGCATAACAAATGGCCAACAACCAACAAGCAAATGAAAAGATGCTCAACATCACCAATCACAAGGGAAAAAACAAAGTAATGAGTAATGGGGAAAATGTGGGGAAAAAAATCGAAATCCTCTTGCACTATTGGTAGAAATGTAAAATGGTATAGCCACTATGGAAAAGAGTATGACAGCTCCTCAAAACGTTAAAAATGAAATTATCATCTGATCCACACTTCTGGGTATATATACCCAAAAGAACTGACAGCAATGTCTTGAGGTATTTGTATATCCATGGTCACAGCAGGGTTGTTCAAAAAGTCAAAAGGAGTAAAGAATTGGTTTTATTTATTTATTTAAGATAAATGTGGATGCCTGCTTATAATCCCAGCAACTCAGGAGGCTGAGGCAGGAAGAATGCAAGTTCAAGGTCAGGGAAAAAAATCCCAGGCCAGTCTGGGCAACTTAGCAAGATCTATCTCAAATATAAAAAGAGCTGGGGATGCAGCTCAGTGGTACAGCACTTGCTGAGCATGTTAGGCCCTGGATTCAATTCCCAGTACTACAGGGATTTAAGAAAAAAAGTAGAGACAGCCCAAGTGCCCATCTATGGATGAATGGATAAACACAATGTTTGATATATCAAATAATAGAATATTATTCAGCCTTAAAAAGAACATGAATGGGCTGGGGATGTGGCTCAAGAGGTAGCGCGCTCGCCTGGCATGCGTGCGGCCCGGGTTCGATCCTCAACACCACATACAAACAAAGATGTTGTGTACGCCGAAAACTGAAAAATAAATATTGAAATTCTCTCTCTCTTTCCTCTCTCTCTCTCTCTGTCTCTCTCCCCCTCTTTAAAAAAAAAAAAAAAAGAACATGAATGACTCTTGAGGACATCATGCTAAGTGAAATAAGCCAGTCACAGAAGACAAACAGTATATGCTTCAACTTATATAAAGAACCTAGAATAGTCAAATTCGTAGAAAGAATGGGGGTTGATGGAGGCTATGGAGAGGAAGAGAGAGTTGTTTAAAAAGAATACACCTAGGGGCTGGGGCTGTAGTTCAGTGATAGAGCACTTGCCTATCACAGGTAAGGTACCACATCAAAAAAAAATGCACAAAATAAAGGTTAAGTTCTTAAAAAAAAAAAAATACAATGAATTTCAGATGTACCAGATGAAAAGAGCTTGAGATTGCATACTAATGTGACTACACTTACTACTACTGAACTGTCCAGTGTCCCTGGCAGAGAGGGGCTGGAGCCTGGGGGAAGGGAAGCCATGGGTGGTCAGCAAGGGGTGGAAGCCAGGGGTAATCCAGGTACCAGACAGGGAGTGGCCAGCACTCTGTGGCCCTGTGGCCCTGTGGCCCCGTGGCCCCTAGCACACAGTTAACTCTGCTTTGATTGAGGGGTAGGGGTGCGATATATGACAACCACCACTACCCTCCAATGGCTTCCCATAAAAGGAAGAATACAGTCTAAACTTGCTACACAAATCAGCCAATCTTTTCAGTCTTTGGGCTTTTTCACCACCTTATCCTCCCTTGGAATGTTTGTTCATGACCCTGATTTTCACATGACTTGTTCCTCATTATTCAGATCTTAGCCTAAGTGTCATCCTCTCAAAGACCTTCCCCAACCCTTGATCTAGAACATCTGAATATTTACTAGTTTACAAATTCAATTTATTTTCTGCTCCTTCCACAAAAAATAAACACCTCTAGAGCATTCCTTATCAGTTTATTCCCTACTGTACTCTGGTGACTCAACTGATACATATCTGATTAACAAATGCATAATAGTGTCTTTAAAATGATCTGACAATTCTACAATTAAAGACTTGTTAAATTACCATGTTCTTCTGATGGAACATTATCCAGCCATTATAACTGAAGTTTCATATATATAGTGTGTGTGCAGATTCTATTTTCATATCCTACATTCTCTTCTTAAAATGTTACACTGATGTTCCTCCCCAGTTGTACGACTGATGGTTTCTCCTCTGAATTTGGGCAGACCTGTGACTATGTTGGAAATGATGCTTTGTGACTTCTAAAGCTAGGTCATAAAAAAGACCCACAGCATCTGCCTGGTCTTCTTGGGACACTCATTCTTAGAATCAAGCCCAGGCTACATATAAGTGCTTAGGCTGAGAACCTTGGGGAAGTTCCAGCTAACAACCATCAGGCACATGCGTGAGGAGGTCTTCAAGATGACTCAAGTCTCAGTCACCATTTGACTGCAACTGCATGCCATACTCCAATCAACAGCCACCTAGCTGAACATAGAAAATCCTGAAATCATGAAAAATACTAAAAGTACTATTGCCATGCACCAATAATTTTAGGGTAATTCATTACACGACATTAGAAAATCAGAACAATTTAGCTTGAATTCAATTAAACTATGCAGTGAAGGCAGAGACAATATTGAGGAGAAATGCTCAATATTCAATAGAATGTTTATTTATTGGCCTGGGTGCAATGGCACAAGCCTGTAATCACTGCGACTCAGGAAGCTGAGGCAGGAGAATCCCAAGTTCAAGGCAATTTAATTGGCTTATCAAGATCCTGTCTCAAAATAAAATATTTATAAAAGGGCTAGGGATGTAGCTTGGTGATAAAGCACCCCTGGGTTCAATCAATCAATCAAAAAAAAATAGAAGAAAGAAAGAAAAGAAAAAATAACAGTTATCCCCATTGTCCATATCAACACATGTAACTATATAAATGAGGACATGGGTGGGATTTGTTGTGTTTTGTTTTTAAGCACAAGGAGTAGAACAACAAAAGAGGTCTTTAGGGCTGGGGATGTGGCTCAAGTGGTAGCGCGCTTGCCTGGCATGCGTGCGGCCTGGGTTCAATCCTCAGCACCACATACAAACAAAGATGTTGTGTTCGCCAAGAACTAAAACAATAAATATTTAAAAATTCTCTCTCTCTCTTTAAAAAAAAAAAAAAGGTCTTTAACTGACAACTGACTTTTCTTTTCATATAATTATTCAGAGAAATCCATATTGAAAGACCACATATAAAAATTAGGTCATTTTCCCAAAGATGATTTAGAAATGGCCAATAAGCATATAAAAACATACTCAGCAACATTAATCATTATAGAAATGTAATACAACTACAATGAGATGGCACTTCACATTAACTATAATGGATATAATCTAAAACACACAATCTAAACACATTAGTAAGGAGAAATAGGAATGCTAATACATTGCTGGTGGGAATATAAAAAATGGTGCAGCTTTTTTGAAAATGGTTTTCTAGTTCTTCAAAACATTAAACAAAAATCTATCATGTGACCAAGTAAACAAAAACATACTTACATACAAACATTCATAGCAATATTATTCATAATAACCATAAAATGGAAGCAACCAAACACCCAGCAATTGGTGAATATGGAAAATGTGTTATAAATATTATTCACTCATAAAATGGAATAAAATACTGACTCACACTATAGGATGAACCTTAAAATGATCGTGCTAAGTAAGGAAAGCCAAACATGATGTTTTTATAGACAGAATGATCAGAGGCTGCCAGGAACTAAGGAAAGTAACTCATTTTTGAGTGTGGGTTTTGGGGGAAATAAAAATATTCTAAAATCAGATGGTGAGGCTGATTGTTCAATTTGTTGAAAATACTCAAGACCCTGAAATAAAAACCCAAAGGATAAATTTTATGGTATATGTATTATTCCTCAATAAAACTATTTCTAAAATATTTAAGGCATGTTTTCTGATGTTATAGGAACTAATAAATCAGCTTTCTACTCATTTCCAATTCTTTTTGTTTGTTTAACTGGTTGGGTTTTTTTTATTGCAATCCTCCTACCTCAGCCTCCCGAATCGCTGGGATTATAGGAGTGCGCCAAGTTCTCCTTATACTAATTTTTTTAATACCACAATGGAGGCACACTCAGGTAATCATTGATGAATCAATACCAATCAATGAAATTGACAAATCAATAAATTTGATTGTATGGATATAACACATTTTCCATATTCACCCTGTGTAATCCCCTCCACTGAATGCAGATGAAACCTTTGACTTCCTTCTAACCAGAGGAATATGACAAGAGTGACAGGATATCTTTCCTGCAATTATGTTTCCTTACATAAGACTCCATCTCAGCTGACTAGTGATTCTCCTATAGTCTAGAAGAAGAAAATAGCTTTGTTGTGAACTGCTTAACAAGAAGATCACAACAGAACTGTGGTCAGACTCTAGAACCTGTAGTTGTCTGGAGGCCAGTAAGAGGCCAGGGCCCTCAGTCATATGTCATGATGAAATAACTTCTGCCAACAACATGAATGCTTGAACATGAATCTGCTTGGAGAAAGCGGATTCTTCCAGAGTCAAGATTCCAGATGAGAATACATCCCAGTCAACACCTTGACCAAAGACTGTGAGACCCCAAGCAGAAGATCCAGATACAATTCAGTTATGCCTGAACTCCAGATCCACAGAAACTGTTAGATAATAAATGCTGTCTTATAAGCAACTGTATTTGTGGTAATTTGTTATACATAGCAACACACTAACCTTTTTTTATTTTTCACACTAATCTCTTAAATGATATTCTTTCTTCCAAGCATCTCCATCCTTTCTACAGTTGTAATTCTATCAATTTCTTCACATATTTCTAATGATTTTTGGCTTAAATATTTGGGATGTTTAGTCAGGCTGGGGTTGTAGCTCAGTGACAGAGCACTTGCCTAGCATATGTGAAGCACTGGGTTTGCTCCTCAGCACCACATAAAAATCAATAAATAAAATAAAGCATTGTGTCCATAAAAATAGAACATATTAAAAAATATTTGTAAGGGCTGGGGTTGTGGTTCAGTGGTAGAGTGCTTGCCTACCATGTGGGAGGCATTGGGTTTGATTCTCATCACCACATTAAAAAAATTAAATAAAAATATCATATCCATCTACAATTAAAGATATTCTTTAAAAATGGAGTATTTAGTACAAACAATATGAACTCTTTTCTTATGCTCTCATACAATCAACAGAGAAGACTTTTCAAAACATGGGGATTTTTCCCCACCAGCAAGTAAACAATGCTACAGCAGGAGACACCAGCTTGGTATCCTCTAATTTAATTCAGTTCTAATACCATCTTCCTGGAGATATCTTCAGATCTCACAGGTTGAGAAGCTCAGTCACATGCCCCTGTTTGTGACTATACTTCTGAGCAACCAGATATAAACTCAGGTTCTCGTAATGACCTCCTCAGATTTGATTAATTTGCCTACATACCTCAAAGAACTCTGGGAAACACTTATGCTTATCTGTTCATTATATAGGGTATTATAAAGGATTCAGATGAAAAGACACAGGGTGAGTGAGGCATGAGGGAAGGGGCATCGAGCTGTCATGCTTCCTCCAGATGCATCACCCTCCAAGAACATCCAGGTGTTTCGCTATAAGTAAGCTCTCTGAACTCTGTTCTTTTAGGGATTTATGGAAACTTCACTGCCCAGGCATGATTAAAGCATGGATAACCACTTCTTTCTCCCTCTCTCTCTTTTTGTCTTGCTGGGGAGAGAGCCCAGGGTTCAGAGCATGCTAGGTAAGCATGCACTGCTGAGCTGTATCCCCAGTCCCTGGTAACCATGTTTTAATGTAACTGGACAAAAAGTGTATGATCTAATGATAGTAGATTGGGTGAAGAAACCCAGCAAGGCCTGTCTGTCCAGATTCTTTAGCATTCCTTTCTTGTGGGGATGGGGCAGAACCCCTCTGAAATGGGGATCTTATCATCTACTATCAGACAAGGTAGGTCAAAAAATTTCTTTCTGGCCAGCTCCAAGGCAGGAGCAAAATTAGTCTCTATGACTGCCTTGCAGGGTGAAGTGGGTTTGTTTTTTTTTTTTTTTTTTTTGTAGTGGGGATTAGACGGAGGCACAATCTACCACTGAGCTCATCCCAGTTCTTTTTTTGTTTTTATTTTGAGACAAAGTCTCACTAAGTTGCTGAGACTGGCCTTGAACTTGCAATCACTTCAGTGTCCAAGTAGATGAGATTACAGGTGCAGGCCACCACACCTGGCTTATTGTTGGGGAGTGTATGAGCTAGGAACAAAATCCCAAAAATATATATCATGATGTCAAAGATGTGTTGGTTCATGACTGTTCTATTTTCACTATGCATTATGCCTTCTGACTCTTAGGCAGATTAATAATATATGCTTTGAATTCTATTCAAAATGTCACTTCTTTCTACCTGGTTGTATAGTGCTTGATAATTTTTTTAATGTGGTGCTGAGGATCAAACCCAGTGCCTCACACATGCTAGGCAAGTGCTCTACCTCTGAGCCACAACCCCCAGCCCCTAGTGCTTGATATTATCTTTATCTTTTCATTTTTCTATCATTTCAAGCATATCTCATATAAAACATAAGGTGAAATTTTGCTTTTTAAACCAATCTATCATTTAATTAACAACTTTGATACATTTACCTTTTTAATGGATTAACTTTGCCACATTATTTTGTTTATCCTTACTCATATTCTAAAGGTTTCTAAACTCCTTATTGAATTTTTCATTAATAAAGATTTTGGTTCTTCATTTTTCTTCTTTTGACTTAACATTGTATATATTATCAGGGTACAATGGCACACACCTATAATCCCAGTGATTTGGGAGGCTGAGGCAGGAAGATCCCAGCCTGAGCAAGTAAGAGAGACCCTGTCTCAAAAAATGGGTGGGGATGTAGCTCAATGGTAAAGCGCCCCTGAAGTCAACCTCCAGTACCAGGGGTGGTGGTAGAGAATCATGCATGGCTATTTTTATTGTATAGGTTGAGCATCCCTAATCTAAAAATCCAAAATTTGAAGTGGTGGGATACTCACAGAGATCTATGCCAACATTCCAAAATGTGAAAAACTCTCAGATAAGGGATACTAAACCTGTGGTGAACTTTATTTTTTATTTTATTTATTTATTTGTTTGTTTGTTTGTTTTTAATGTGGTGCTGAGGATTGAACCCAGCGCCTCACACGTGTGAGGCAAGCGCTCTTTCAATGAGCTATAACCCCATACCAAACTTTAATTTTCAATACTTTATTTATCTAATAACATGAATAAAATAATTCTTTAGTTCTGTACTACTCCTACCACATTTTAAATAGACAAAGACTGTTCAGTTTTTTTAAAAATCTACTTCCTATCTTAAGCTAGTGGGACTCTCCTCACCAAGGAGAGTCCCACTAGCTTATCAGTGGACTCATACACATGTCCCTAAGAAACTTTCTGTTAAATAATTTTCTGCATGCTTAACTTGTTCCTTTTCAAATACTCTCTTAGGCTGTTAGAGGTTCCATTGTCCAATTAGTATCAGAAGTTCATGATCCCCTCAATTTATTTTTATTTTTATTTTTAAAAATATTTATTTATTTACGTATCTTTAGTTTTAGGTGGACACATTATTTTGTTTTTATGTGGTGCTGAGGATCGAACCCAGTGCCTCATGCATGGTAGGCAAGCACTCTATCATGAGTCACAACCCCAGCCCCTGATCCCCTCAATTTAGAATTATAGAATGGTAGACCTGCAATGAACTTAAGACCACCTAATCCAAGGATAACAAATAGGTTTTTTTCACATACCAACCTATTAGTCATGACTACCTTGAAACAATGCTGAAGAGGGTTCTGAGGCTGTGTCAATTAGCAGGAAAAAATATAGTTTTCAATGAGTTGTATCTGCCAGGAGGATTTCCAGGGGAAAAACAGAGACCCATAAGCCATAAATCCACTATCCCTATTCAGGCCCAACATCCCATAATATCTACATCACCACTGCCCCCACCCACACCACACATACAAACACACAAATTATTAGGACTAGAAAAGTGTTATTATAAAATGTAAGCATAAATAACAACTACATTTATTTTATTTTATATTTGGTACCAGGAATTGAACGCAGGGGCACTTAACCATTGAGCCACATCTTGAGCCCTTTTTTATATTTTATTTAGAGACAGGATCTTGCTGAGTTGCTGAGGTTGGCTCTCAACTCATGATCCTCCAACATCACCTTCCTGTACCACTAGGATTACAGGTGTGTGATACCGTGCCCGGCTAACAACTACATTTATTGTACCCGGCTAACAACTACATTTATTAAGTACCATTCACAGGCAAGACCCTGTCATAAATTTGCCTCAAGTCATCTAGTTTAGGAGGTGGTAGAGCTAGGATTAAAACTTAGGTCTCTAAACTCCATATAATTTTTTCCATATTGCTTTCTGAGGTCACTTCACAAACAGTTCACAAAACACACTCCAAAAAACAGTTGTGGATTAAAGCATATTTTCTTACTGAGTTTCAGCATGGTCTCATATCTACAAGACCTAAAATGGATACAAGTTATCCATTTTAGAGAATTAAAAGTCAAGTGTGTTCATCTATTTCTCCCATGCTCCCCCTCCCTACCCCACTATGAATCAGCCTCCTTATATCAGAGAAAACATTCGGCATTTGGTTTTTGGGGATTGGTAGGGCAGAGGGGTGGGAGAGGAAGGAAGGGGGCATGAGGTTAGAAATGATGGTAGAATGTGATGGACATTATTATCCAAAGTACATGTATGAAGACACGAATTGGTGTGAATATACTTTGTATACAACCAGAGATATGAAAAATTGTGCTCTATATGTGTAATAAGAATTGTAAAGGCAGGGGCTTTGGCTCAGTGGTAGCACACGTGCCTGATATGTGTGAGGCACTGGGTTCAATTCTCAGCACCACATATTAAAAAAATAAAAGATCTATCAGCAACTAAAAAATATTTTTTAAAAAAAGAATTGTAATACATTCCACTGTCATATATAAATAAAACAAACATGCAGGTTAGGAAAAAAAAAGTGGCTTTTGGGAGTGAAGGAAAAAAAAAGTAAGAAAATGTTTTCCTCTTTAAACCTAGATAGAAAGACCCATATGAATCATTAAGTTTCAGCAATTCTTCTCTTTCCTAACCTAATAAAATTGTTTATTCATAAAAAGCATGTATGGACACTGTTTCATATTGCCTGTAAAGACATTTTTCTTTATCAGGAGAAAGTACCTTTAAAGATGGAAGTTTTTTGATTCACACACATACACACACACAAAAAAAAGTCATGTGAGTTGGCATATTTATGTTGAGTATTTGTGTTTTGTAAATATATTCTATTCACAAAATAGTTTGAAAGATGAAAAATAAATTATAAAATATATAGTTAGAAGACCTTTATTCATTCCCTTTATTTTGTTCTGGAAAACAACCATAGTATACACAGATCAAGGAGGCAAGAAAGGAGAGCAATCTCTGGTCATTCTTGGGTCTGATGATCAAGTAACAATTTCTCTTAAACCTTTCTTTCCCTCCCTCATGTATTTCTAGAAAAATCTCATCTCCCAAAATCAGCAAGGTGGGGTAGGAGTTGTAGTTCAGCAGTAGAGTGCAAGTGTGAGGCACTGGGTTCATTTCCCAGCACCGCATATAAATAAGTAAATAAAATAAAGGTCTATCAACAACTAAACATGTATACATACATATGTGTGTGTGTGTGTACACACATATATATAAAACTTTTTAAAAATCAGCAAGGTAAAGATGGAGAAATTAGGAGAAGAACCATTTGAAGGAGATGGGGGAAACCTGGCAGTGGTGAAGAGTTATCTCATTTTCTGCTGGGCAGGGTGGAGCATGCCTGTAATCCCAGTGACTCAGGAGGCTGAGACAGGAGCACTGCAGTATAAGGTCAGCCATTATTTCAAGGGCATTGAGTAAGACCCTGTATGCAAATTTTTAAAAAGAATTTGAGAGGGCTGGTGATGTAGTTCAGTGGATAAGAATGCCCTTGGTTTCAATTCCCAATACTGGGAGGGCCTAGACTCTAACATTAACCCCAAAACACCTTCACAATTATGAAACACAACCATTTGTAATATTATTGACATAAAGTAATTTTGCCTTTTCCTTCTATTATCACTCTTAATTTTATCTTTTTTTTGGCAGGGGTGGTGGGGGAATTGAGGATGAAACCCAGGGGCACTTTAGCACTAGGCTATATCACAGTCCTTTTTAAATTTTTTTGAGACAGGTCTTGCTAAATTGCTGAGACTTGTTTTACTCATGATCCTCCTGCCTTAGCTTCTTCTTTTTTTTTTTTTTTTTGGTACTAGGGATTGAAACCCAGGGGTGCTTAACCACTGAGCCACATTTCCAGCCTTTTTAATGTTTTATTTTGAGATAGAGTTTCACTAAATTGCTGAGGCTGACTTTGAATTTGTAATCTTCCTGACTCTGCCTCCTAAACCACTGGGATGATGAGCCTAAGCCACTGTGCCTGGCTAACTGTGCAGGTCTCTGCCTTAGTCTCTTTTGAGTTGCTGGGATTACAGGGCATGTGCCAGGGCACCTAGCTTCTTAAACTGTAAATGCTCATTTCTTAACTCTGTGGTACATATTACATTTTATGGAACCAATTATATAATCGGAAGCCTTGGTAGCTTGCCTCTGAAAGAAGTTAAAAGTGAAATCCATGCCTCTGGATTGCTCCAATAACAAAAGAATGGAATGCTTTGGAATGCTATGAGCATACCACTTCCTCTATAAACAGTAAAATCAGTCTGAGCAAAGTTCACAAAGGCAGTGACACCAACACACAAAACAGAGAAAGTCATTTGGAAAATCCCAATGATGGACCGACTTCTTAATCCAGCTCCAACAGAATGAGAGAGGAGAATCAAAATAACAGAGAAAAAGATTGCTTGGATTGTTCTGTACTGGAAACTACCAATGGATTAATATATTCCTGCAAAGAAGATAAGGACATGAGAAGAAAGTCTCTGGAAAGTGAAGCTGGATAAGATTAAATGTTAAGCCATTTAGATCAGTAGTAAACATGCTAAACATCCAGCCCACAGAAATATCTACTGGAACGGGTGGGCCAACAGGTTTGCTGATGAGTATCAGAAAGCTCCCAAAACCAGGTTTCTTTTGAGATAAAAAGAACAGAAATAAAAACAACACAATGAAACAAAAGCACCAATAGTTTGGATATGATTAAAAATTAAAAGAAAAAAGCCCAAACCAGAATCACACAGGCTCCATTCTCAAGCCCCAAGATTTAATGTGGACTTTGGAACCAAAGAAGTATTAAGAAGAAAACATAATTTAACATAACTAATCAACTCCAAAAGTGAGTCAAATTGGAATTTCCAAGACAATTCTAATTAGAAATAAACACAAGTTGCTAAGACTGCTACTAGTTTTGGGAACACATTTTCGTATATTAAGATGACCTATCTAGGCTGTGCAGACAAAAAGGAAGACAGAGATAAAAATAAGAAAATGGAGTTACTTCTAAGTAAGAGTCCAGCCACCTCCTATTGAGGAACTATCCTCAGGTTTTTTTGGAGCAGTCTAATAACCTGACACAAACCAGCAAGAGACTCTCTGCATCTCAACATTGTGCCCATCAAGTCACTGTCTAGGTTCTAGATCCAGATTTATGCAAGAGAACTCAGTAATATAAGGGTAGCATGCATTTTTATCATGATAGACATCAACACGGACCTCACCTTGTCACTGTCATCATGACAAATGTGATCGTGATGGATGGACTGGCACTGAAAAGAAGCACCAACACTACCTACAAGAAAAAGGGAGGAAAGGTTAAGATGCAATAATTGCTTATATTTGAAGTGCTTTACCAATTAAAAGTGCTTATACATCCATTATCCCATCTAATACTCAATAACATTTATAAACTGGCAGGATAGGGATTATCATTCATGCATTTTAACAGAAGAAAACAAAACAGAATCTGATTCTCACAAAGTAGCAGAAAGTAAAGTGGCAGATCTTAAACTAAAACCCTGTTATTCAACCCCTAATTCACCACTCTGTACCATCAAAAGTAATCTATTTTCTAAGTAAGGCCACTTAAACTTAAGCACAGCTGTCAATAAGACAAACTTCTGTTAGTGATGAAAATAAATTATATTCCTTTTCAGACTACACATATACTTGGAGGGAAAAATTGACCCTATAAATTCTCAGCATATAAAAACACAATGTAACCTACAGGTTTCAAATGTTTTCATTATTTTAAATGTACATACATTTAATATACCCAACCGTTTGCTAATTTGAAGAACTATCTCCTAAGAACAACTGCTCTATGAAAATAGTGGTATTTCTAACCAATAGGAAAACAAATTATTCAATAAATGACTAGAACAATTTTATTATCCATTTTTTAAAAATTTGGTTCCTATCTCACCATGTTAAAAAAAAATGGTGGCTCAAAGATCTATGGAATGTAAAAACAATAAAAAAAAAGTTCTAGAAGAATATGTAGGAGAAAAAAAATTCTAGAAGAAAATGTTTTTTGTTTTTGTTTTTTGGTATCAGGGACTAAACTCAGGGGCATTCAACCACTGAGCCACATCCCCAGCCCTATTTTGTATTTTATTTAGATACAGGGTTTCACTGAGTTGCTTAGCACCTTGCTTTTGCTGAGGCTGGCTTTGAACTTGCCATTCTCCTACCTCAGCCTGTCAAGCCACTAAGGATTACAGGTGTATGCCATAGTGCTCGGCTAAAGAAAAATATCTGCTGAAAAAAGATGCTATATGAAAAATCAGCACACATGACTCCAGACCAAAGATTATAAAAATTTTTGTCCTTATTTTAGGTAGGAGTTCAGGGACACCAAGATCGCAGAGGCAGGGTCTAAGAAGGATGATGCTGCAGGACAAGACAGGGAGATGAGTTGTGTCCCTGTTATTATATAATAAGTCCCATTACCATGACAACTCCTGCCACAGGTCCAGTATTTTAAAATGACCAAGGGGCTAAAATGGGAAGTATTCTAGTTAAGTTTTTTAAATTAACCAATGGTGGGGAGGTGGGAGATTACATAATATTCTAATCAGGTATCATAAAGTAACCAATGGGGGCATATGGGGTAAGGTCTTTAATCTGGTCTGGATAGGGAAGAGAATGCTTCACAGCTCGGTGTATAAGATAATCATATCCAGGGCTGGGGTTGTGGCTTAGTGGTAGAGCACTCGCCTAGTACATGTGAGGCACTGGGTTCAATCCTCAGCAACATAAAATAAAGGTATTGTGTCCACCTATAACTAAAAAAATAAATAAATATTAAAAAGAAGATAATCATTTCCAGACATGGGGGCCTTGAGTTTCTCTCTTGATCAGCCCACTCTACTCTGCCTAATGGAGTGTTACTTCTACCTTGACCTTCAATAAATCTGTGCTTTGCCTGTTACTTGTGCGTATCTTGCTCACTCTTTGTTCAGGACACCAAGGACCTGGATGCCAACTGGATACCCTGATATTAACATTTATGTAAGAGAATCTTTCACTTAACCGCCCCCCCCATTAACCTAATTAATAGAACATGCCAACTACATTACTTGGCAACCATGCTTATGAAAGAAATTATATTACCCAACAGTAGACTGGGTCTAAACGAGAAACATGATAAATATCTAGTAGAAAGCCATGTTTCTGAGCTTTCCTGAGAGTGATGATTTGTAATTGGGCATATCCCTTCCAATCCTTGTCCTTGCAGAGGATCCTGCAAACTATGTTTATGAAGTTCTTGTAAGAGATAATCTTCTCCCATGAGAATTATAAAACTCTGGGCACACCCAATATGAATGTCATCTCTTTGAACCTAAACTGTCAAAAGAGCACTTCTATATCAAGTGTATTACTAACAAGTTGTGATTTCTGTCCTCTATACTTCTGACTAAAGTGGTACCAAGAGAGACCCATTCGGTCTGAATGGTATTTTATTTAATTTAGAGACAGGGTCTCACTGAGTTGGTTAGTACCTCAGTGAGGTGAACCTAAGAAGCTGAGCCTAAGAAGAATTCCCATCATTACCTTTGGTTGTTACACTTAAGAGATACCATTTGTTTATAAAATTTAGAGTGCCATTAATTCATATGCCCAATTATTTCACATGACTTTGAAAAATAAGGCTGCCAACTAAACTCTAACATGACCCTTTAAAAAATCCTAATTTTGCTGGGCACAGTGGCCGATGCCTTTATAGGCATTATTATTCTCAGCAGCTTGGGAGGCTGGGGCAGGAGTATCACAAGTTCAAAACCAGCTTCAACAAAAGCAAGGCACTAACCAACTCAGTGAGACCCTGTCTCTAAATTAAATAAAATACAAAATAGGGCTGGGGATGTGGCTCAGTGGTTGGGTGCCCCTGGGTTCAATCCCAGGTACCCACCAAAAAAAAAAAAAAAAAAATATATATATATATATATATATATATATATTTTTTTTTTTTTTCCAGGCTGGGGATATGGCTCAAGCGGTAGCATGCGCGCTTGGCATGCATGCGACCCGGGTTCGATCCTCAGCACCACATACAAACAAAAAAAGATGTTGTGTCCGCCAAAAACTAAAAAATAAATATTAAAAAAAAAATTCTCTCTCTCTCTCTCTAAAAAAAAAATATTTATTTTCACTCATTGAAATAACTCTTTTAAACTTATTAAATGTAGATTTGTGTCATATATTCTTTTTGTGCAGTCATAAAAAATGAGAAATAGGGGCTGGGGATGTGGCTCAAGTGGTAGCGCGCTCGCCTGGCATGCGTGCGGCCCGGGTTCGATCCTCAGCACCACATACCAACAAAGATGTTGTGTCCACCGAGAACTGAAAAATAAATATTAAAAATTTTTAAAAAAAATGAGAAATATACCCTTCCTACAAATTCAAAATACCAGAGAAAGAATTCATATTAGCATACCAGAGAAAATTATTTACTCTTACTCATCTACTCAGTATAAATTATCATCCCCAACTCATTTTGTATGGCCAAAAGAGAGCACTAAAATAAGAAAATAATCTTACTCATAAACTCAAGAATAAAAATAAATAAAATTGCAAGTAAGCAGGAAAATGAAATGTGTATAATATAGTGAGTAGGTCACCACAATCTATTCATGTTTATTTACCCAAGGAAAGTAAAACTGATCCAATAAAAGAAAAAATAAGATGCTGGAGTTATAACTCAGTAACAGAGCACTTGTCTAGCATGCACAAGGCCCTGGTTTCAATTTTCAGCACTGACAATGAAAAGTCCTAAGTACCAAGAACTAGAGTAAAAAATGATCTTTACAAGTTTGATTATGTCATAATATTTATTATCTATTTTCCTCAAAAAAATTGTCAAAAATAAATAAAAACTAAACTTGTCAGTAAGCTTAACAAGTTTTTGCCACTGGTGACAATTCTGGAGAAAATGAGATACAGCTGACCAAGAAGGTACAAATATGGAAAAAAAATAATATAAACCACAGAAGTCCCTCTAGTACTAAGTCTAGTTAACATAATTTAACATTTTCTAAACCCATGATTTGGAACAAAAAATATACAATAATGACTCTGAAACATTAAAATCTGGGATAGTAAAATAATAAATCAAAATGAACTATTCAAAACAAATTGTATGTATTTCAAGGGGGAGTTAGGAAAAGTTTAATTCTATTAAATTATATGCCTTTAACTAGTCCCGTATGAACACAGTGTCTTATAAGTCTGAAATCAGATGAGCTAAAATAAACCTAATAATTAATAATCATAAGCACACATTTTCAAAGAGGTACTACAACAGACAACATTATTTCATCCTACACATACCCATGTATTTAATGTATCATGTTAGATTTGTTTCTATTGGGTACAGATACAGAAAGATATTATATGAAACTGGAAACACTTCATATATTATAATCTAATGAAGAACATCATATGGGACCATCATCAAAACCTTGGCCTCCATGAGAGTTGGAAACATGAAGGATTAATACATTATTTATCAATGTAAAAATCTCATCTCAAAGAGTGTGTTAAATAAATGAATAAGAGCTGGGGATATACCTCAGATGGTAGAGTGCTTGCCTCACGTGCACAAAGCCCTGGGTTCAATCCCCAGCATCACAAAAAATAAATAAATAAAAATAAATGAACAAGCTGGGTGCAGTGGCATATACCCGTAATTCCAGCAGCTCAGGAAGCTGAGGTGCTAAGCAACTCAGTGAGACCCTGTCTCAAAATAAAATACAAAACAGGACTGGGGATGTGGCTCAGTGTACCCCCAAACAAACAAATAAGGGCTGGGGATATAATTTAGTGGTTATATGCTCATGCTTAGCATGAGCAAGATCCTGGATTCAATTCCTAGTACGGCGAAATAAACGAACAATAAATGGCAAGCTGGCTGCAATGACTCACATGGAAAAATAATTAAAAATGAACCTAGAGACCGACCCTATCCTCCTTACCTTTTCACAAAAGCGAATTCAATGTTGACCATGAACCTAAATATGAAATGTAAAACTATAATACTTTCAGATTACACAGGTTAAAATTTAGGTGACCCTGGGTTATATGATAAGCTTTTAGATACACACTAAGAGCACAATTCAGGAAAAAAACAAAAAAAAACTGGTAAGATGAACTTCTCCAAAATTTAAAACTTCTGCTCTGTGAAAGACAGTTATTTTTTTTTAATATTTATTTTTTAGTTTTCGGTGGACACAACATCTTTGTTTGTATGTGGTGCTGAGGATCAAACTCGGGCCACACGCACACCAGGCGAGCACGCTGCCGCTTGAGCCACATCCCCAGCCCTTGTTTTTTGTTTGTTTGTTTTTTGAGAATTTTTTATTTGTTCTTTTTAGTTACACATGACAGTAGAATGTATTTTGACATATACACTGAGTATAGCTTCCTATTTTTGTGGCTGTACATGATGTGGAGTTACAGTGATTATGTATTCATATAAGACCATAGGAAAGTTATGTCCGATTACTTCAAGCATCTCTCCCATTCCCAACCCCACTCCCTTCCCCAGTCCAATTCAGTGGATCTCCATTCACCCCCCCCACCCCCCACCTATTGTGAGCCAGTATCCACACATCAGAGACAACATTTGGCCTCTAGATTTAGGGGATTGGCCTATTTCACTTAGCATGACAGTCTCCAGTTCCATCCATTTATCGACAAATGCCATAATTTTCATTCTTCTTTATGGCTGTGTATATGTACCACAAAGACACTTTTAAAAGAATGAAAAGGCTGGGCTTGGTAGCAAATGCCTGTAACCCCATCAGCTGAAGAGGCTGAGTCAAGAGGATCCTGAGTTCAAAGCCAGCCTCAGCAACAGAATGGCACTAAGCAACTCAGTAAGACCCTGTCTCTAAATAAAACACAAAATAGGGCTGGGGATGTGGGAGGTCCCAGAGTTCAATCCTTGGTACCAAATAAATAAATAAATGAAAAGAAAGCCACCAACTGAGAGAAAATATTTGCAAAATACATATCTAATAAAGAACTCCCTAAAAATATTCAAATAAATCTTAAAACTCAACAAGAAAATGTACAACCTCATTTAAAAATAAGCAGTTTCTCTTTGACTTTTACCGTGAGTGTAACTTATTCCTGTGGCCAGATGTGGTGATGCCTGCTTCTAATCCCAATTACCTGGGAGGCTGAGGCAGGAGGATCACAATATGGAAGCCAGCCTGGGCAACTGTATCATCCCAAAATCAAAGGGGGAGAATAAAACACCGTGTCCTTCAATACCCCTTTTCTGTTCCCAAAAACCTGGCCAAGTTAAGGGGACAATGAGGAGCAACATAACTGGTTTCCTTTGTAATACCATGTATTTTATTTCATGCAATTATGAATATTTTCCTACACAGCCTCTTGGTGGTACACACCTGTAACCCCAGCTAGCTGGGAGGCTGAGGCAAGAGGCACACAGCTTGAGGCTAGGCTGGGCTACTTATCAAAACTCTATTTTAAATAAATAAATACAAATATACAAATGGCTGGGGATACAGCTCAAAGTTACAACAAACACCCTTAGGTTAAAACCCCATTTCTTAAAAAAAAAAAAAAAAATAGTTTCCAGGTAGGGATGTGGGAGCATTTGCCTATCATGTGTGAAATACTAGATTAGATCCCCAGCATTGGGAAGGGGTATGTGAATATTCTCCTGGAAAGGAGCCTACAGACTTCACAGATTGCCAAAGGAGTTGAAGGACAGACAGACACATACACAGCTTAAAATCTCTTTTTATTAGGGGCTGCAGTTGCAGCTCAGTGGTAGAGTGCTTGCCTAGTACATGTGAGGCAATGGGTTTGATCCTCAGCACCAACAAATATGAATAAATAAAATGAAGGTATTGTGTCCATCCACAACTAAAAATTAAGCAAAAAACAAACCTTTTAACTAGAAAAAGATGCTGGGACCACAAGAACAGACTCAATCAAAAGCACTGAAAGAGAACAGACAAGAAATATTCTGTGAAGAGTAATAAAAATATTCGAAAATCAGGGAAAACAGCAGTGGGGAACTGAAGTCAAAGTATGGAACAAAAAATGTATAACTAGAGAATGCAAAGAAGTCAAGGTTGAAACAGTGATGGAGAGGTGGAAAAACTTCAAAGTAATTACTAAAAATATCCTGCTAGTGTTTTTGGTCTCCAGGAACAAAGTGGCAATGTAGAGACATTACTTGTCATGTTCACAAAGACTCCTGCACTCCAAAACGTAAGGTCAATTTTTTTTGTTTTTTGTTTTTTTAATACTGGGGATTGAATTCAGGGGCACTCAGTCACTGAGCCACATCCTCAGCTCTATTTTGTATTTTATTTAGAGACAGGGTCTCACTGAGTTGCTTAGTGCCTCGCTTTTTCTGAGACTGGCTTTGAACTCAAGATCCTCCTGCCTCAGCCTCCCCAGCCTCTGGGATTACAGGCATGAGCCATCGTACCTAGCTCTGAGGATGGCTTTGAATTTGCAATCCTCACACCTTAGACTCCAAAGTTGCTGAAATTACAGGCATACACCACCACACCTGGCTTATGTTTTTATTTTTAGACAGCATTTTCTAAGAAGCCCAGGCTTGCCTGGAACTTGCAATCTTCATGCCTCAGCCTGGAGATTATAGGTGTGCATCATTGTGTCCAGTCCTTTTGTCTTCTTATCTCCTCCCAGTACAAAACCCTTGCATCTCTTAATAGTCAGCATCCTCTTAGATCTGCAGTGGGCCTCAACACACTCAAGCCTCAGCACAATCTTCTTTGTAGTTCTACCTTTTTCCTGGGGATATGGCTTAGTCTGCCCACCAAAGCTACACTTCTTTCCTGTCACAGTACCATTTTCTGTGGGCACACAGAGAATTCTTGTCCTTCTTGTACTATGTCACTTTGTGGGGCTGGTGCTTTCCACACTTCTTATAGGAAGCCCAGTGGGTTTCAGAATATTTACTATATTGGCAGGAGTGCTACTGGCATGGTAAACGCTACAACTTTATGATGGTATCTCTTGCTACTTCTCCTTTCCTAGCAGGAAACTAAAATGTAAACACATACGTGTAGTGAATGATCATGTTACTATATTACAGACTTAAAATATCAGCCTTTCTTAGTGTCAGTTCCATCCAGAATTCATATCCCCCTCTTTTGACATGTAGCTTTTCAAATGTCATGTTCTATCAAGGATAGCTAAAATATAGCAGACTTTTTTGCACACTGCTTTGTAAAAAAATGTTATATTGAGATTTTGAAACATAAACAGACTTTTTTTTCTTTTTCTTGGGGACAAAACCAAAAAAATTCATAAACCTAAGCATGTGCTCTACCACTGAGCTATATCCACCTCCCAATCTTCTTTAATAAGCAAAAGAAGAACTGTTGAAATATACACATATTCCTTGAAATCTATGTACAGAAAGTCAAGAGGCGTTAAACCACAAAACTTGAACTGAAGAGTCTTCACCAAAGTTTACATATCTTTAAAGGGAAATTAACTCTTTAACTTGTCATAAAAGTGTGGCATTCAGACTGGGGTTATAGCTCAGTGTTAAGAGTATGTGTGTAGCATGTGCAATGCCCTGGGTTAAAACCCCAGCACCAAAAATTTTTTTAAAAGTAGCACTGGGTACTGTCAGAATTATTCTTCAATGTGTATATGTGAGAGAGAGAGGTCTTCTGCCTTCTAAAAACAATGTGTTAACCTAGAAATAGGACATGGGTTCTTCCTATTCATTTCCTAGACTCAACAGCTACCTGCCCATCATCTTGCAAAGATTTTGTTTTCTGGGGTGCTGAGGACTGAACCCAGGACCTCAAACATACTAGGAAAGTGATGTACCATTGGGTAGATCTCCAGTTCTGAAAAGACTGGTTTATAAAAGTGAAAGGTCTGAACTACAAAACTCGACAATGGGAAGGGCAATTGCACCAACCTAAGTACTATATGCTTTCTCAGACCTATTCTGAAAAACCAAAAGAAAGGGGCCAAAGTTTTAATAAATACACACACATACTTGTTTAAAAAAAAAGATATAGATCTTTTGTTTTATATATAATATATACTTTATATATTTGTCATATGTATATATGTTAAATATGTAGATATATTTTAATTGTATTTTTTTAAAGAGAGAGAGAGAGAGAATTTTTTAATATTTATTTTTTAGTTTTTTGGCAGACACAACATCTTTGTTTTTATGTGGTGCTGAGGATCGAACCCAGGCCTCACACATGCCAGGCAAACAAGCTACTGCTTGAGCCACATCCCCAGCCCTTAATTGTATTTTTTTTAAGTCAATTAAAAAGATCAATAGTTGCTAGGGACAACAGAAAAAGGAGGTATGAATAGGTGAAACAGAACTTTTTAGGGCACTGAAATTACACTATATGACATTATACTATATAATGGTAGATACATGTCATTACATATTTGTTCAAATCTGTAGGATGTATAAACAAAGAGTGAATCCTAGGCTGGGGTTATGGCTCAGTGGTAGAGTGCTCAATCATCTAGCATGTGTGAGGCACTGGCTTCAGGCCTCAGCACCACATAAAAATAAAATAAAGGTATTGTGTTCACCTACAACTAAAAAAAGATTTTTTTTAAAAGTGAGCCCTATTGTATATTATGGGCTATAAGTGATACTGTTGTGTTAATGTAGGTTCATCAATTGTAATAAATGTACCACTGTGGTGGTGAAATCTTTATAATGAATGGGAAGGCTAAGCTCATGTGGAGTAGAGTCTATGGAAGCTCCTCTTAATTTTGCTGTGAACCTAAAATGACCCTCAAATATAAAAATTAAAAACAGGGGCTGGGATTGTGGCTCAGCAGTAGAGCGCTCGCCTCGCATGGGTAGGACCCGGTTTCCATCCTCAACACCACATAAATATAAAGGCATTGTGTTGTGTCCGTCTACACCTAAAAAGATAAATATTTTAAAAATAAATAAATAAAAATAAAAAACAAGTGTAGCTGACTAAAATTTATCTTATCAACAAAAATCCCTGAGTCTTTAACAGTACTCAATTAAAAAAAAAAAAAAAGGAAAATCTTTGCATCTTAAAGTATCTACTTTAAAGAGCTTTTTATTTCAGTAACTAAAAAAACCAGGCATTCTTCCTTATCTTTCAGGGTAACCATACAACTGGTTTTATTTACAAAAGGATGCCAGCTAAAATATGCAGAAGGAATTTTAAAACTAGAAAACATCATTTTGCAAACCTAATAAAACTACTTGACTGATCCAGTCAAGAATTATCAAAAAGATAAAATTATGTTATTAGGTAAATGGCTGATGGGGATTTGTTAAGTACCAAAGTAACACTATAGAGATTACTGTTAGCTGCAGGAAGAGACTTACAATAAAGATCTTAATCCAGTGGTCAATCTTAACGTCATTAACTATAAGCCAACCAGCTATGTCTTTTGATATGAAGTACACAACCAGTTTGGTATTTAAGCCCAAAACACTTCAATTGGATCTATTATGCCACTGGATATGATTTCCAAATTTATAAGAAATACAGAAAATAGATTATTCATCATAAACATCATCACAAGGAAGTTCATCCAAAAGTTATTCAGCAAAACAAATAGCTTAGGCTCTCAGTAAGCCAGTGATATTATTTGAAATAGAAAAAGATGGGGCTGTGTTGGATTAAGAGACTTAAGGAAAATAATTAGATATAATGTGCAGTACTAGATTATATATTAGTTTAAAAACAGTTAAAAAGTTTATTTGAGAAAGAACTGGAGAAATGTAAACATGGCAAAATTAGATGAGATGAAAATTTACTGAAATAAAATTGAATTTAAGAAAGTAAGGTATGGCCATGTACACTCCTGTAATCTCAACTACTCAAGGGGCTAAGGCATAAGAATCACAAGTTTCAAAGTTTCAGGCCAGCCTGAGCAACTCAAAAATTAAAAAAAAAAAAAAAAAAAAAAAACCTGGAGATGTAGCTCAGTGGTAGAGCAAACCTGAATTCAATGTTCAGTACCCCAGAAAATAATGCACAAAAAAACAAAATAAAACAACATATATAAGAAACATTCAGAGCACGCTATCCGCCTCCCAGCAGCTCCCCTCGCCCACCATGGCCACTATTCAGCAGCTGGAAGGAAGATGGCACCTGGTGGACAGAAAAGCCTTTGATGACTACATGAAAGAACTAGGAGTGGGACTGACTATGAGGAAAATGGGCGCAATGGCCAAACCAGATTGTATCATCACCCTTGACGGCCAGAATCTCAACATAAAAACTGAAAGCACTTTGAAAACAACACAGTTTTCTTGTACCCTGGGAGAGAAGTTTGAAGAAACTACAGCTGATGGCAGAAAAACTCAGACGGTCTGAAGCTTTGTTGACGATGCATTGGTTCAGCATCAGGAAAGGGATGGGAAGGAAAGCACAATAACAAGAAAATTGAAAGATGGGAAGTTAGTGGTGGAGTGTGTCATGAATAATGTTACCTGTACTCGAGTCTATGAGAAAGTAGAATAAAAATTCCATCATCACTTTGGACAGGAATTAGCTGAAAGAATGAAGAAGCTCAGTTCAATGAGCCAATCTCCAGACTGCCTTTTTTTTTTTTCATTACTGTGTTCAATTATCTCTATCACAAACATTTTACATGCAACTATTTCAAAGTGTTGGTTTAACTAAGATCATCCCTTTGGTTAGTAAATAAATGTGTTTGTGCTAAAGAAAAAAAAACATTCAGGCAGACATATACTGAGAAGCTAACAGTGGTAATCCCTGGGTAAAGCAGGAAATTTTTTCTTCTTATTTTTGCTTGTTTCTATTTTCTGATTTTTCATGATGCCCATTTAAAAATAAATAAATAAATAAATAAATAAATGTCCTTAGGAATACTGGACCTGACAGAAAAATAAACTTCAAGAGAGAAGGCAAAAAATACCTTTTTGCTCTTTTGAGATCAGAAAAAAATATCTTTGGAGAAGGCAGATGAGACCAACCCATGAGCACTGGCCTTCCTTGTCTATGAAATTCCTCGGAGACAAAGACTCTCCCCTCCACCCCATCCTTCCCCTAACATACATATAGGTTAGGGAGACAGAATTACGGACCTAAGCCGGCACTAGAGAGACACAAGGTACAAAAGGACTGAATCCCCATGCCTTAGTGATCTAACCAGGCCTTCCTATATGCCAGTTAAGTACACAAGCTGATGAACAAGGTTTGGATCAATTACTCTCAATACATCATAAGAGCTCAAAGTAGTAAACTTGGAGTCACATATGAGGTGTGACAGAAGTTATATCTCAAATTGGGTCCCAATGATCAATCCAAAGACAAGCTAGCAAAGTGAAATTCAACCATATATTGTTGGCATATAAATTTATGAAGTCCCTCAGGCTAAAATTGATATTGTAAAAGATACAAATCTTACATTGTATTTAGAACCTTTAGGACATTAGTACAAGCCCTTACACATATCCCTCCCCCTGCCCCCGTTTTTTTTTTTTTTTTTGGTATCCAGGATTGAACTCAGGACTCAGGGGTGCTTAACCAGTAAGCCACATCCCCTTTTTTGTATTTTATATATAGACAGGATCTCACTGAGTTGCTTAGTGCCTTCCTAAGTTGATAAGGCTGGCTTTGAACTTGAGATCCTCCTGTCTCAGCCTCCCAAGCTGCTGGAATTACAGGCATGCTTCACCACATCTCGCCATAATAGGTTATTCTATACCTATTAGTATATTGGCCTGAAATTTAGTCCTGTTTTCTAAAGAATTAAATACAACCTCTTCCCAAATTTATTTTGTTTATTCATTTTTTTATGTGGTGTTGAGGATCGAAGAACCCAGTGTCTCACATGTGCGAGACAAGCACTCTGCCACTGAGCCAATACCCCAGCACCCCTAAATCAGTCTTTGAGCCAAATAATAGATACCAGTGCTAAAAAAGCACTTAATCAATAATAAAGAATTAACCAGCTACATGTTTTCTGTATTGACAGTGACAAGCAGACCTTTTTTTTTTTTTTTTTTAAATACAGTCCCAGGAACAAGGCAGTAACTGTCATTGCAATTACTGTCCAAAAGCAGAACGGCGCTTAAGTCTAATTTTGGTTCTGTTCCCATTTACTGGGCTTTCAAGGTTCTTTTCCTTTCACTTTAGCATAAATAATTTTTTAAATGCTTGATTTTATAGCAGGACATGAAAATATGTTGAGCCTTAGCTAATACTTGGCCCAGAGGTTGCTAAATTCTGGGACATACTCTCCCTGGGTTTTAGTTATTGATTTACCTATCCAGCTGAGTCTTAATTGCATCTGCAACTAGCTGCCTTCACAATTGTTACTGGGATATCAGGGTTTCTGGTTGGTCACAAAAAAAATATGCTAAGAGGATTTCAAGTCTTTTTTTGAGGGGGGTGGGGGGTGAGTACCAGGAATTGAACCCAGGGGTGCTTCTCACTGAGCAACATCCACAGCCTTTAGAACATTTTATCTAGAGTCACAGTCTCACTAAATTGCCAAGGCTGGCTTTGAATTTGTAATCCTCCTGCTTCAGCCTCCCGAGTTGCTAGGATTATGGATTCCAAGTCTTTTTTTTTTTGGATTCCAAGTCTTAACAGTCAACTAACAATTTCCAGATTTCCATTCCAAAGATTCAAATATCATCCAATTGGTAATACTCAACTTTACTCAATGTTTTAAGTCTTTTCCAAATGTACTTACAACAAAATACATTACAGTGCTTTTAGAAAGTTTTCCTAAAATTTAAAGGACAAACTAATGGCTCTATTATATAATACACTTAAAGACATTACTAATGTTAGGTAAATGCTGATAAGTAAATATGCAGTAAAAACTAATATCACTCTTGAGGTTCACCCTGCTTATTTGCTATTACAATAAGGTTTTGATGCTTTTACCTACGTAAATCGAAAAATCCAATTTATTTTTTTTTTTTTTTTTTTTTTTTTTTTTTTTTTTTTAAATATTTATTTTCTTAGTTCTCGGGGACACAACATCTTTGTTGGTATGTGGTGCTGAGGATCGAACCCTGGCCGCACGCATGTCAGGCAAGCGCGCTACCACTTGAGCCACATCCCCAGCCCGAAAAATCCAATTTAAAATTCTTACATTTTCTTTTATACCATTTTATTGAGATATAATTGATCTATTACACAATTCATCTATTTAATACACAATCCAATTTTTTAAATATAGTCAAAGTTGTGCAATAATAAACATTTACCTCATTTTCATTTTCCCTTTCTCTAAACCCTTGACAGCCAATAATCTCATTTCTGTGTATCTGCCTATTATGAGTATTTCATATAAATAGAATCATAAAATATGTGGTCTTTGTGATTGGCTTCTTTCACCCAACAAAATGTTTGCAAGTTTCATTCCTCATTATAGCCTATATCAATTCATTCCTAACTAAATAACGCTGACTTCACTTAGGTAATATTATGAATAATGTTGTTTTGACATTTATCAAAAGTTTTTGTATGGATGATGTTTATTTTCATTTCTCTGCTTATGTGAACTTCAGGAGCTGTTCTAAGAGTTAAGAAGATTGAATGTATGAAAAAGCAAATGACACAGTGCACGGCACATAGCAATTCAAGAAAAATAATTATAATTAATGTTTCTATTCAAACCAAGGCTTCTAATTTGCCTGTGAGAAATGCCTAAGTCTTAAAATTAGCCTACTGGGACTAGGGTTGTAGCTCAGTGGTAGAGTGCTTGCCTGACACATGTGAGGCACTGGGTTAGATTCTCAGCACCGTATAAACAAGTAAATAAATAAAGGTATTGTGTCCATCTGCAATTAAAAGATATTTTTTTGAAAAAAATCAACATACTACAGTGATGCAACCACATCAATGTTTATAACAGCTCAATTCACAACAAATAGCTAAATTTTGGAACCAACCTAGATGCCCATCAATAGACAAATGGATAAAGAAATTGTGGTGTATATACACAATAGAACATTACTCAGTCTTAATGAAGAATGAAATTATGGCCAGTAAATGGATGGTACTGGAGAATATTATGCTAAGCAAAATAAGCCAACCCCAAAGAAGCAAAGGCCAAATGTTTTCTCTGATATGCGAATGCTAATTCACAATAAGGTGGAGGATAAAGGTATTTTAGACTAGACAGAGGGGAGTAAAGGGAGGGGAGGAGGTTTTGGGATAGGAATGATAGAATGAATCAGACATTATTACCCCATGTGCATATATGATTACATAACCTGTGTAACTCTGCATCATGTACACCCAGACAAATGAGAAGTATGATGTGTCAAAATACATGCTATTGTCATGTATAACTAATTAGAACAAATGAAAACAAAAAAGAATGCCAAAGTCCTTAATTTTTGCTGGAACTCTTTTCAATGTATTCTTCTTCTAGCATAGTGCTCATTTCCTGGCTCTCAGCAGGCACTAACTAAATGCAGAAAATAAAGAAACACAGGGCTGTGAATGTAGCTCAAAGGTAGTGAGCTTGCCCAGCATGAGCAAGGTCTGGGATTCATTCACATCGGAAGCATGTTATGACCTGATATTTCCACTCTAAAATGACAAGGCAAAGGTTTGACAATTTTTTTTTAATTTTTTTTTTATTGGTTGTTCACAACATTACAAAGCTCTTGACATATCATATTTCATACATTAAGGTTTGACAATTTATCAGCAATAAACAGCAAGTATTAGACCAAATAAAACCCTATGGGATGAAGTTAAGCATGAAATATTTCTTGAGAAAATTTGAATATGACAGAGAAATTAAAGATACAGACAATAGACATAGGAAGTAGATTTTGTGGTCACGTGTCCCTAATTTCACATAATTAAAAAAAATAATAATAATGGTTGCTAGAGCTGGGGGTGTGTTGTTCAGTGGTAGAGCACTTGCCTGGCACAAGTAAGGCACTGAGTTCAAGCCTCAGCACCACATAAAAATAAATAAAATAAAGGTATTGCATCAATCTACAACTAAAAAAATTTATTTAATTAAAAATAATGGTTGCTGGCACACATCTATAATCCCACCAGCTTGGGAGACTGAGGTAGGAGGATCACAAATTCAAAGCCAGCCTCAGCAATTAGCAAGGCCCTATGCAACTTAGCAAGACCCTCAATAAAATATAAAAAGGGCTAGGGATGTGACTCAGTGGTTAAGCAACCCTAGAAATCCCCAGGACCAAAAAAAATTAATGATGATGATGGTTATATGTGCCAGACATGAGGATATATATATGTAATCCAGCAGGAGGAACTCAAGTTCCAGAACGGCTTAGTAATTTAGCAAGACCCTAAGCAGCAACTTAGTAAGACTCTGTCCCAAAACAACAAAAACTAAAAAGGCCTTGGGATGTATCTAGTGGTAAAGTGACCCTGGGTTCAACCCCCAGTATCACAAATAAATAAATAATATTTACTGAATACATAATTAAACAATTTTCATTTGTTTCACTTTTTTCCTTGTTAATAGTTTTGCAAATAAATTGTACCATCAGACTTTGTACACAATTTGAGTACTATTAACTGGTCACACTATACATAAGAAGGCAATAAAAACTATACTGGTATAGAAATGCTTGTGAATAAATCAGAGATCGGGATGAGAGGCAATGCAAGAAGTCAGTTCATGTTAAAAGTCAACACAGCTGGTGGCACATGCCTCTATCACCAGCAACTTAGGAGGCTGAGGTAGGAGGATGCCAAGTTCAAAGCCAGCCTCAGAAATGGTGAGGCACTGAGCAACTCAGTAAGACTCTGTCTCTAAATAAAATACAAAATAGGGCAGGGAATGTGGCCCAGTCATCAAGTACCCCCGAGTTCAATTCCCAGTACCCTACCCCAGGGGGGAAAAAAAAAAAGAGGCAAAACCAGAAAGACCTAGTGATGGTGAAGTAGGGGGAAAAGCAACTTGTGAAAGACTCTCCTACAGCAAGGAAGCATGTGGTTCTCTGAAAGTCAACCTACAAAACTCCTTAATCCAACTTTCTAATTTAGTACTTCAGACTATCAGCTGATCTCAAGGAATGGCATTTAAAAAAAAAATACTATCAGCTAACACTTTTCTCTACAAAACATAACTTAAATGTGTCACCTGAAGTAATAACCTAGAACAAGATATATAAGTAGACTTGTGATTTTCCTGCCTCAGCCTCCCAAATCACTGAGATTACAGGTGTGTACCACTATACCTAGTTGGAGACTTCACCTTAAAGTGGAATGGCAGAGCTATTCCCACTAGGTGAACTACTAGGACCTGAATTGGCTGGTTCTTTCACACTCATTCTGCTTATTATCTAGTCCTGTCTTCCCTTCCTTCTTTTCCTCTCCCACCAAACAGAATTTTGGCTCTTGCACAGGAAAGTCCACCAAACTTGGTGATGTACTAAGAACCCTTGTGTTTTGGGGGCATGTGTACAACTGACCCTCTGCTCATGTCAGGGAGTTTCTCAGTGCATCAGCCCAGTCCACGTGCTAACCATACTAACAGACTCCATGCTAGATCTCTAGACTTCAAGTACAAACTCTGGCAATGTTTTACTGATTCGTGTTAAATGAAAGATTAATTTCCGTCCCTGGATTTAGAGGGAAAGGAGCTGGAAGAAATGGCTCATATGTTATAAGAATTCTCCCAAAATCTGTAAAAGTTGAGGACAATAAGAACTCAACATGAGAGTTTTTTTATCAATGATAATTTACATCAAATGCTTCCTTCCTCCCTATGTTTCTTGGAAAGAAACTGGGGACAAGGGAACAGTTTGGGAAACATTTATTTTTTGTATTAAAATTTAAAAACTATTAAGTTTAAATATTCCAAGTTAGACAAATTACATCCTTGTGATTAAGTATAGCAAGAAATGTTGACTCTAGAATCTCAACCCTGAGACTAAATAATTTAGACACCTCTCCTCTGTGCTGCCATACACCTCTGCATCCATCTGTCACAACACATCACAATGCTTCATATATCCTTCTAAGCGAGCTATGTGAGCAGAAGCCAAGACTTAGATGTTTGGATATATAGCCTAGCATAGGGCTGAACACAGAGTAGGTGTTAAAAACTTCTGAATGTAAAGCCACAATATGCATTTATGTACTATGAATTTAGGAGATGAAATTCTGCTACCTGTGAATATTCCAAATTAACAATAAATAGCTACTTATCTCGAGTTCTTCAGGTGTGGACATCTGGTAATATCTTGATACTAGTAAATGTTCAGTAACAAACAACCTGCTAAAGTAGACACTAAGAAGAAAATGTACTCCCAAAGAATTGTGATGAAAATACAAGTTTTTAAATATAAAATGAACTTGGATGCTCTGTTACCACACTTAGTATTCAAAAGAATTATTGAAAAATAACAATAAATAATTGAAGAATTATTGAATAAATAATTATTGAATAAATAAATTATTGTAAATATAGAAAGGAATAGACAACTCCAACTCTCATTTCCTTTCTCTCAAACCCTTGACTTAGGACCCAGATCAAGAAGAATCTGAGATTTTTAACAATGGAAAAAATCTAACTATATTGAGGCTAAATAAGAATTCAACTGTACTTCATAATTAGATTTTATTTCATCATGTGCAAAACTACTATCATGGATAAGCAAGAGCAGTAACTTCTACCCTCTGAGTTGTTCTTCATTAGAAACATATAGAAGGTTTGTTTTTTTGTTGTTGTTTTTGTTTTTTTAGTTCTTGGAATTGAATTCAGGATGCTTTGCCACTGAGCCTCATCCTTGGTCCTTTTTGTTTTTACTTTGAGTCAGGGTCTCGCCAAATTGCTGAGGCTGGCCTCAAACTTAGATCCTCCTGCCTCAGTCTCCTGAATTACAGGGACTAGAGGTGTACACAACAACTAGCAAAAGGGCGATTCTTCTCTGAAATATGAAACCTATACAGCAGCACAGAAAAGAACCTTTAAAGCCCTGCAAATCTAACTCTGCCATTTTATTTTTTTAAGAGAAAGAGAGAGAGAGGAGAGAGAGAGAGAGAGAGAATTTTAATATTTGTTTTCTTAGTTTTCAGCGGACACAACATCTCTGTTTGTATGTGGTGCTGAGGATCGAACCCGGGCCGCACGAATGCCAGGCGAGCGCGCTACCACTTGAGCCACATCCCAAGCCCCTAACTCTACCATTTTATACTGAGCCTAAAACAGAGGTCCACAGAGGAAAAGTGACTTGCCCCTGGGGATACAGAAAGTTAATGGCAAAATGAGGATAGAACAGGTCTTAAGGCCTAGGCCAGTGATTTACTATTCCAAATAACCACCCTGTAGCTACTATCTGTGTTCACTGTGATAGACTATATCAAGGTATTATTCAACTGTAAATGTGAATTAACTAGAGTTCTCAGAAGAACTACATATTCTAGTTGTTTTAATTTTCTGGTTACCAGAGATTGTACTGGACAGAGAACCTCATAATTATCATGAATAAAAAGAAAATTAGAAAAAGGGGAAAAAATAGACTAAATAGTAGTCATGTCCTTAGATATAAAAACAACCTATATTCTTTTTGATAAATCTTTCCTATAAAGTAGTGGCGTAGTATAAACAGTCCAGCCCTACCACTGACTGTCTAACATTATTCAAGTCAATGTTTCTGCAACTGCGTTTTCACATCTTCAAAATGAAAAGGATGAGCTTGATAATGTAAGATACCACTCTGCTCTGAAACTCATAGCATCTAGAACACTAAGCCCAATTTCCTATACTTTTCAATGTTCTTCAGAAAGGGCTTGCCCCTCCTCCCAATCCAAGTATATGATTACCTCATGTTGAAACAAACCTGGAAGATAAACAAGTTTAAAGAAATTACATCTGGATCTCCTCTACAAATATGTATACCTCTCAACAGTGGTTTTTGGTAGAATTTTTTTTTCTTTATCATCATTAATGAAGGAACTACTCAGAGACTAGGCATGGTTCAAAACATTTAGGGATCCTACAATGACTATAGGGGGAGGGATTGCTCAGCTGATGGAAGGAAGCTTTCCGGTCTCCTCACTATATCAAAAGAGTGTCAACATTATGTTTTATTTTTTCATGGTTTCAATATCATTTTTGAAGCTCACTGATTTAAAGGATAGACTAGGAGTTCTCTGCAGACAGTAGGTAGTGTGGCAAACACATTAGCTCTTTTCATAAGAGCCATACTAAAGAATTCTCTCAAACATTTATATACTATCATAAACCACCATGAGTTTAACCCTTTTTTTTATTGTGGTAAAACATAAAAATGGTTAAAATGGTTAAGTTCATGTTAAGTGTATAGCTCAGGGATGTTAATTACATTGACAATGTTATGCAACCAACACCACTTCCCATTTCCAAAACTTTTTCATTACTCCCAAACAGAAAACTTGTAATCTTTAAGCAATAACTTACCATTCTTGTCCTTTACTTTTCTAAATAAAGTCTCAGAAGACTTAATAACTTTAAAATTATTATATGCTGCCACCAGGTGGCAAGAATATGTCATGGCTGACCACAATTGGGAGGGAGAGTAGAGAATTTCTCGTGCCTTTACAAAAATCTTTATAATGGTAACTTCATTCACTAAAACCACAGATATATAACCATACTACATCTTTAATTCCAGTAAAAAAAAAACGCATACACACACACACACAATAAACCAGAATTAATGGTACACAACTGTAACCACAGCTTTCTGAGAGGCTGCAGCAGAAAAACTACAAATTCAAAGCCAGCATGAGCAACTTAGGAAGAACATGTCTCAAAATTTTAGCCAGGTCATGGCCAGCCTCAGCAATTTAGAGAGACCTTGTCTCAAAATACAGGGAGGTGGGAGGCTGGGATGAAGCTCAGTGGTACACAGTCCCTGGGTTCACTTCTCAGTATCACAAAAATAAATACAATTTTTAAAAGGTCTGAGGATGTTGCTCAGTGGTAGAGCACTAACAATATACCTAGGCTGAAGAAGGAGGATCACAAGTTCAGGGTTAGCCTGGGCAACTTGACAAGACCCTAACTCAAAATAAAATTTAAAAACAGGGCTGGGGATGTGTATCAATGGTAGATTGCTTGCCTAGCATGCCCTGGGTTCACTCCTTCAGACCCTAAAAAGAAAAAACAAAAAGCAGCATGCCTAACTTCAAGACTTATATGACCACATTTAACAATCCCTAATAGACTAAGCAAGACCAATGACTTCTGTCATCACAAAACTGTGAGACAATGAAACATCATGGGTCTCCTGATGGAAAAAAAAACAACATCTTATGATATATTTTTGCATTTCCCCACATACAAAAAAATTATGACTAAATCTAATTAAACCTCTCATTCTAGCAACCAATGTAAAGAGAGTAGACAGGGGGCTGCAAAAACAGACACCTTAAGAATGTAATCAACAAAATTCTGGTTAGACAAATACACAGAGGGCTGGGGGTGTAGCTCAGTGGTAGAGTGCTTGCCTAGTACATGTGAGGCACTGAGTTTGATCCTCAACACCACATAGAAATAAATAAAGGTATTGTGTCCATCTACAACTAAAAAAAGAAAAATACGTAGAATATTGGTTGAATATTTTAAGTATTAATTTTAATGAGCTTTAGTAAGATATAATTCACATATCCTAAAATTCATCATTTTAGAGTTTTATTAGTTTTTAATATACCCACAGAGTTGTGTATCACTCACCACTAATTCCAGAGCATTTTCATCACCTAAAAAGAAATGCCCAACCATCAGCAGTCACTTCCCTTTTCTTTCCCTCTAAGCTAACCACTATTTACTTCATGATGAAATTGCCTGTGCTGGAATTTCACATGAATGGAAACACACAATATATCATCTTTTGAATGACTTCTTTCATTTAAATGTTTTATTTTTAGTTGTAGATGGACATAATACCTTTATCTTATTTTTATGTGGTGCTAAGGATCGAAACCAGTGCCTCATATGTGTGAGGCAAGCACTCTACCACAGAGCCACAACCTCAGTCCATCATTTAACATGTTTTTAAAGTTAATCCATTTTGTGGCAAGTATCAAACCTTTGTTTCTATTTACTAATAATAGTACATTGTATGGAGATGGCACATTTTGTGTATTGATTTATAAGGCTGATGAACATTTAGATTCTTTCCACATTTTACCTACTGTGAATAATGAATGACCTTGAAAACATTTGTGTACAAATTTTGCACAGACTTATGCTTTCAATTTTCATGGGCATATACCTGAGAGTAGAATTGCTGGATCTATAGTTACTCTTGTTTAACTTCTCAAAAACAAAACTGCTTTCCCAAGTGGCTGCATCATTTTCCATCCCCATCAGCAGTTTGAATGATCCAATTCTCCACATCTTTCATAACACTTGTCTTTTATTATAACCATCATAGTAAATATAAAGTAGTATTAATTTTTAAGTGTTACAATGATGCTGTTATCATTATAATATGTATACTATTAGGAAGACATACTGAAATATTTCTGGCTAAATAATATGATGTCTGGAATTGTTTCAAAATTATATATATAAAGTAGAAATGAGAAGAGTGGGTGAAGGTAATAAAATTGTCAATCTAGTAACAATTTTTTTGGTGATGAATACAAACAAGTTCTTTATACAAATATCTACTTTCCTATATGTTTGAAATTTTCCATAACAAGCATAAAAATGTATATAGACCATGTCGTGCATTTTTTTAAGTATTTTTTCATAAGTTGATGGGCCTTTATTTTATTTATTTTTATGTGATGCTGAGAATTAAACCCAGTGCTTCATACATGCTAGGCAAGTGCTCTACCACGGAGCCACAACCACCCCAGCCCTATTTCATGGATTTTTAAACTCTAGAAAACAGACAGTATACCTGTGACATTATTTCATATCAATAGTGAACAAATATATTACAAGTATTCTTTAAAATCTGAGGAAGGCAGACACAGATTTGAGGCGTACAACCAGTGACTCAGGGGGCTGAGGCAGGAGGATCACGAGTTCAAAGTTAGCCTCAGCAAAAGCAAGGCACTAAGCAACTCAGTGAGACAAACCCTCTCTCTAAATAAAATACAAAATAGGGCTAGGGATATGGCTCAGTGGTAGAGTGCCTCTGAGTTCAATCCCCATACAAAAAAATAATTAATAAAATAAAAATAAAATCTGAGGAAAAAGTCTGATGTCTCATAAGTTGATTTTAAATATTATAAATCAAAAGCAAAATTTCAAGGTCATGTATTTATGCCAGTTAACAAAAACTAAACCTCATTAGCTACAAATGTGAAATAGATGGGTGTGGTGGCACTTGCTTCTAATCCCAGCAACTCAGAAGGCTGAGGCAGGAGTGTCACCAAATTTGAGGTCAGCCTCAGAACTTAGTGAGACACTGTCTTCCAAAAAGAAAAGACTGGAGGACAGGGATATAGCTCAGTGGTAAGGTGCCTGCCTCATATGCATGAGGTCCTGGGTTTAGTATTGGGGGGCAAAGGTAAGACTGGGCATAAAACTCAGTGGTGAAGTATCACAGGGTTTAATCCTCAGTATCAAAACAAAAAACAAATGTGAGAACAGCAAATTTATCAGTATTCAACTCCCACATATATAAAGGAATAAATTCCTATATAGTAGTATTTATTTTATCTCAATTGATAGGTGTTCTAAAAGTAAACACAACTCTACAAAAGAATTAACTCCCCACTATCTCCAATAGAAGGAAACTAAGAGGTAGTAAAAGTAAATAAATCAATAACTTGAACGTACGCTCCTTTCTCCTTAAGTAATTTTTTTTCATATTGCCATTTGCCAAATCACAGAAAAGGCAGCCTAGTAATTTTTTGTTCCCCTCATAATAGTAAAACTACTCATTTGGGATCATTTTCATTTTTATTTGTTTTTATTTTTTCAATTGACAGATAAAATTGTACATAATTATTGTGTACAAAATGTTTTAAAGCACATATACATTGAGTAATGATTAGATCTAGCTAATTTAACAAATGACCTACTTCTTATTGTTGTAATTTTTATGGTGAGAATAATTTTTCCAGCATCACAGGAAGAAGCTCCATCTAGACAAATTTTTCTTTGTGTTTTTTTTTAAATACATTTATTTTATTTATTTATTTTTATGTAGTGTTGAGGATCAAACCCAGGGCCTCGCATGGGCTTGACGAGCGCTTTACTGCTGAGCCAAACCCCAGTCCCCCCAACAAATTTTCTTTATTAACACTGATCAAACAAATAATTATTTCAAATATCTTTACTTGAATTATTCCAAAATATAATTATGCATTTTTATGCTTTAGAAATCATTAAATGCAATGTTTTCTTAAATTTTTCATGATAATCATTATTAACATCAATTAGATGCCTTTTTAAAAAATGCTGACTTCTGTAGAATTAAGACAGAAACAGATTATTTTCTTTCATTAATCTCAAACCCTTGGTTTTTCCCTTCAAGTACCTGTTCTAGGCTCTGTCTTGCCAGTGAAGACCTGGCCAGGTTGAGAGTTTTTCTGAGTCACTTCCTGCAATTCACCTGTCAGCCTACTGAGCATATTGAATCTAATGCTTCTCCATTTCTGGAGCGCTCAATACTCAATCTCCTTAGTTCCCAAATTATTATATCCTGTATTTTGCCAAAATAGGAAAATAAACAGAGTTGGGTTGACCACTGTGCTGACCTTTTTAATGGTAGATATGTTTTAGAATTATAAAACCTATGAATCCTAATGATCTTCAAAATGATAAAAACTCAATCTCCCTGTTTTATAGATGAGGGAAAGTTCAGGAAGATTAAGTGATTCATCCAAGGTCAAAGAGTTGTTTAGTGGAAGTTGGGAGGAAGGTATTATTAGAACTGCTGATTTCTAATCCAACTGTTTTTTGAACCATTTTCATCAATACACATTTTACAAGATTATGGAATAAAGTACAAACTAATAACACCATTAGAAAGCTGGGAATATGGTTCAGTGATAGAACACTTGGCTAGCATGGTAAAGACCCTGGATTCAATCTCCAAGAAAACAAAATAAATAAAAAACATAAGGGAGCCAAAATCTACCCTAATTTTTCTTGTGTGTGTGGTACTGGGGATTGAATCCAGTATTTCACACATGCTAGGCAAGTGCTCAGCCACTGATCTTATGCCCCCAGCCTTATCCTAATTCTTTAAATACATGGATGACAGTCCTACCAAGAATAAAAAGCTAACAAATTACTAAATTCTAATTTCTTCTAGATGAATTTATATTAAAGTAAGACTAGGATTATCATAGGTTCTTGTGATAATGGATTTATCCTCAAAATACTAACTAGTCAAAATATCAGAGTGACAGCAATACCCTAACCCTGGATTTTGAGAGTGATATTTTCATTTTGGACAAATAGAAGAAGTTAATAATTCCTTCCAGCAGTTTAAAAAGTTTAAGCAATCATAATAAGTAGTAGTACTAGTTGAGAACTAGTACTAGTTTTCCTGAACATGGAGGCATTAAACTCATAGAAAAATCAATCACATTTAAACCAAACTGAAGGTAAAACAATTTTGCTAAACTATACAAGATGCATAAAGGTTAACAGTTCAGGGATGGGCAGAATTTCTGACTGAAGTTAAAATTAAACCATTTAATTGGCAATTAATCTATTAAGTCTTTCATAATAAGTTATAGCAGAAAGATACACATCTACCCTTTCAACTGAGTTCTGCTTACATCATGAGATTCTGAGAGTCTACACATGGACACAAATGTCAAATTTTACTTAAATAATTTAAACTCTTTGTTAGAATAACTTTAGAGCTCATAGGTATAAATCTTATTGTTGATATTAAGCTTTAAGGCACATGTTTCCAAAGTGAAGTCCTCAAGCTTAAAAAAAAAGTTTACCAATAGATTTCAGAAGTCTCTGTCATCCTAAAACCATATGCAAAAATCAGAGTGTATACCTTCATGTAGGTCTAGTTTTTATCAGATCCTCAAAAAGAACCCATGATGCCAAAAAGATTAAGAATCACTGCTTTGGGCTGGGGTTGTAGCTCAGTGGTAGAGTGCTCGCCTAGCATGCATGAGGCACTGGGTTCGATCCTCAGCACCACATAAATGTAAAATAAAGATATTGTGTCCACCTAAAACTTAAGAATATTTAAAAAAAAAAAGAATCACTGCTTTAAGTAAAACAAAGGTAATGAGCTTATTTCTTCAAATACACAACCCTTTTGGAATATAGAACTCAACATAGTATCAACACTAACAGACCATAATCAAGGTTCACAAAACAGAGATACAAGTCCATTATACATCCTGCCCAACAAGATTTTTTTTTTTTTTTTTTTTTAGTGGTGGTGGTGGTAGAGGTTAACTGGTGATATAACCCAGGGGTGTTTTGCTACTGAGCTATATCCCCAAGTCCTTTTTAAAATTTTTATTTATTTAATTTTTATTTATCTTTTTTTTATGGTATGAGGGTTGAACTCAAGGGTGCTTAACCACCATGTCATATAACTAGCCACTCCCCCCCCCTTTTTTTTAAATTTTGATACAGGGCCTCACTAAATTTCCAAAGCTGTCCTCAAACTTGTGATTCTCTGACCTCAGCCCCCTGGATTATAGGTGTGTCACTGAATTATAGGTGTGTGTCACCATGCCTGCAAGAATCAAGGTATTTTGTAAGAAAGAAAGGTTGCCCTCCATGGACACACTGAAAATATGTGGGAAGGGATAAGAGTCCCTAAGGTAAAGGCCTCCCAGCATCCATAAATAGTCAAAAACCATTCCTGAAATGACTTTATCTCAACTAGTATTACCACTTTTTATGGTTACTTAAACTTATTAAACTGTGATAACTTATTATTAACTCCTTCTATTTGTCCAAAATGAAAACAGCTCTCTCAAAACCTAAGGTTAGAGTATTGCTCTCACTCGGGTATTTTGACTAGTTAGTACTCTTATATTTAACACTCTGGTGTGTAAATATGTATGTACATGTAGACACTATCATATATCAACTACATAAAACATTATTGTATGGGGCTTACAAAGAAATCCTGCTTTCCTTTCACCACCATTAATTATTGTCTTCACTTTAGCAGTTTATGAATTTCAGGAAAAAAAAATCTTTTTCATTTTTTAGTGACATGTACAATACTCAGTACCCTGCCCCCAGAAAAAGAGAAAGAAAGAGGAAAAGGAAAAAAAGCAGTGCACACAAGATTCTCTAAGGTAACTAGTAACATCAGCACAGACGTTCTACTTTATACCTATGTATTTTAAGGCTACTGCTATCCAGTGTTTTTAAGGGAAAAACTTTTTACTGGGCTGAGGATGTGGCTCAAGCGGTAGCGCGCTTGCCTGGCATGCGTGCGGCCCAGGTTCAATCCTCAGCACCACATACAAACAAAGATGTTGTGTCTGCCAAAAACTAAAAAAATATTAAAATTCTCTCTCTCTCTCTTAAAAAAAAAAAAAACTTTTTACTTAAAAAACAATATTGTTTTTGATACAAAAACTTTTTTTTTTTTTTTTTGGTACAGGGATTGAACTTGGGGAACTCAACTACCATGCCATAAACCCTGACCGATTTTATATTGTATTTAGAGACAGGGCCACTCTGAGTTGCTCAGCACCTCACTATTGCTGAGGCTGGCTTTGAACTTGCAATCCTCCTGTCTCAGCCTCCCTAATGGCTGGGCTTACAGGTGTACATCACTGGGCCTGGCAAAAACAATTTTTATTTCTAATTTAAAAATCAGAAACTGAAATCCATTCACCAAAATTGTGCTTCATAATATCTGAAAGCCATACTCAGGGCCACAATTAGAGAAAAGGTCATAATCAACTGCCTAAAAGACACTGAAGATACTGCCTTTAAGACAGTAAGCACTTCAAAAAGTAAAGAGAGGCCGGGTGCTGTGGCGCACACAATCCCAGCAGCTTGGGAGGCGGAGGCAGGAGTTCAAAGCCAGCCTCAACAATTTAGCAAGGCTTGCTAAGTAACTCCATGAGACCCTGTCTCTAATAAAATACAAAATAGGGCCGGGGATGTGGCTCAGTGGTCGAGTGTCCCGGAGTTCAATCTCTGGTATGGGAGGGCAGGAGTAAGGAGTAATAAATATACTAGAAATTCCAACTCTTCCACTATTGTCACATCAATTATTTGATATAAGCACAGGGAGTTAACAATGATGATTCCAACGGGGTAGAGAGAGAAGAGGAGAGGAGAGGGGAGGGGAGGAGAGGGGAGGGGAGGGGAGGGGAGGGGAGGGGAGGGGAGGGGAGGGGAGGGGAGGGGGGGATAGTAGAGGATAGGAAAGGCAGAATACAACAGACACTAGTATGGCAATATGTAAATCAATGGAAGTGTAACTGATGTGATTCTGCAATCTGTATACGGGGTAAAATTGGGAGTTCATAACCCACTTGAATCAAAGTGTGAAATATGATATATCAAGAACTATGTAATGTTTTAAACAACCAACAATAAAAAAAATTTTAAAAATTTTAAAAATTTTAAAAAAAATGATTCCAAATAGGTGTCTAGCAAACAAAGAAGGAAGTGGGGGGAAATTACAAATAGGTTATTCTCAGTTTGCAAAAGTGATGACTCACTTCTGTAACATAAGTGATCACAGGAAGGCATTAACTAACCTAATCAGGAGGCAAAGTCAGGAGGATTGCAAGTTCAAAGACAGTCTCAGCAACTTAGCAAGACCTTGTCTCAAAAAATAAAAAGGGGGGCCGAGATGTGGCTCAGTGGTAGAGCACTTGCCTAGAACATGTTCAGCACCAAATAAAAAAGTTAACTATTAAAATAAAGTTTAAAAAAATAAAATTTAATTTAAAAAATAAAATTAAAAGGAATAGGAATATAGCTCAGTGGTTAAGTGCCCCCTCAGTTCAATCCCTGGTACCAAAAAAAAAAAAAAAAAGAAAAAGAAAAAGAAATTAATCTAATCCAAAATTTAACCAACCAAACATCAAAGGCAGGAATAAAAAGAGCCTATCTGTATTGCTTTAGTCAAGCTATCATACACATACATATTGGAATAAATGGAGGTGACAACATTAAGTGTATATACAAGTGCCTGGCCCCAAACCTGTCACCAAGAACAAGGCTGATCTTGAGAGTGAGTTAAATCAAAAGTATAGTTAAATTAAAAGTAAAGGGTGGGGTTGTGGTTCAGCAGCAAAGCACTCACTTGGCATGTATGGGGCCCTGGGTTTGAGCCTCAGCACCACATAAAAAAAATTAATTAAATAAAGGTATGGTGTCCAAGTATAACTAAAAAAATAAATACACATACACATACACACACACACACACACACACACACCCCACATATTTTTAAAAGTAAAGTGGTAAGAACAGGCATTTCCTGGGCCAGGAACATGTGACAGACTAGGGAAGCAGCAACTAACTTAATCAGTAATGTCAGCACATATAAAAACAAAGTGATGCTGGGCACAGTGGCACATGCCTGCAATCTCAGCAGCTCAGGAGACTAAGGCAAGAGAATCAGAGTGCAAAGGCAGCATCAATTTAGCAAGGTCTTAAAGAACTCAGCAAGATCCTGTCTTTAAACAAAATATTAAAAAGGGCTGGGGGCATGGCTCAGTGGTTAGGCCTGCCTGGGTTCAACCCCAGACCAAAAGAACAAAAACAAAGTGGTAACTGAAGGTGGCATTCAGCAACAAGAAATACATTCTAAGGCATAAACTTTGGTCACATTCAGCTCTGCCCAGAGAAGAAACAGTAAAAAGGAACTCTTGCTACAGATAGGGTGACAACACCATTCTGAATATGAGAAGCATGAAAGGAAAAGAAGCCCCACCATCACTAAGATGAAGTTCTCACAAAATAACCACCAGCTTTTGTTCCAGTCCTATTCCTTATCTATGTATTAAGTGTTAGAAGCAAGACTAACATCAGGTACATCATGATGATGAACACACAGATCATCCCATGCTGCTTGCTATCTAGTGGGAAACAGAACTTTTAAAGAGAAGAAGGATAGGGGAATCCCAGTTTCCTCCATTCCCCAAGTTCTTTCCAATGTCAAACTCCTGGTCAGAAGGAGTTACTTTAGAATAATATATCCAAGTTATATTGGGAGAGGTAGCCAAAATGAGGGAGAGGTTTGTCTGTCCTGCAGATGTTCAATTTTAAAGAATAAGATGATCCAAAAGCCACCTTAACTGGAGCCAGATCAGGTCCTCCCAGGCCTAAATACAACATATCAACGATCTTGCCAGCCTTGGGTGATCAAGATAGAAAGGGAATGGGTATATATGAAGAAAGAAGAAACATCAAAGGAAAATGGGCTTCTGAAAACTTACCCAAGGTAAACTGAAAAATTATTTGCAGACTCTTCAGAATCCACTTTCTTTGAGATACATCAGAGTCAAGACTAACTTTCTTGCTAAAAGAGAGACTCATCTGTCCTGCCAGACACAGAGGGACAAAAAAAGTCTGGACCAGATGTATAAACCCATGATTAGAGTAATGGTAAATTTTGGCTTAGAGCTAATGAAAGAAAAAAATAATACAATGAAAGAGGAAAGAAGTAAAACTGTCTTTAAAATGAACAATCAAAGAGGGCCTCAAAGAAAGCTAAAACTCATAGATGAGTAGGAGTTGACATCTAAAAGAATAGAATGAGAACATTCTATGCAGAGAAAACAACTTAAGGGAGAGACAGGAAAAACTGAGTTAAGCTCAAGTGCAATGGAAGCCACTGAATGGTTTTAAGTAGCCATGTGACCTATTCTTTTAAAAGCCCTTTGGCTTCTGTGCGGAGAGAAAATGGGAGAGAGGCCAAAGAAGTGGTATAAAGACCAGTTGAAAAACTACTATGGTAGCTCACAGAGAGAAATGGGATAGCTTCAAGCAAAAGGAAGAAAGGATAGATTTTAGAGATGGGTTAGAAAGGACTTACTGAAAAATGTGGTAGTGAGAGAAAGATATGTGACAAAAACAAAGTAGTCCAAAATGACTCCCAGTTTCCCGAAACAGCAACTGGGTGCCATTTTCTGGTGAAAAAAAAAACTATAGGAGCAAGAGTAGTTCGCATAATTTCACTTGTAGACATGTAAAGTATGAGCTCCAAGTAAAGTATAAATTTGAGAATTGTCAGCATATAAATAATATTTATGTCCTTGGGAATAAATGTTATCTTTTAGAAAGAGAACACAGGAAAGAGATGAAGGCACAACTCCTAAGGAACTCAAATATAAACTGATTAGGGGAAAAAGAAAAATAAAAACTCTACACAAAGGTGAGAGGAAACCCAGGATTATGAAATTACAGAGTTTGTAATCCAAGAAGAGGTAAATCCTGGGGAGAATTCTGGTAAGAAATGGAGTAAGATGTGGCCTGATGTCCACTGTTTTGGACACAATTTCAGGAAAGTGAAAGAAAGCCCTTGTACCCAAAAGGGGTGGGGATGGGGGGTCAAGCTGACAAAGGCTGAAGGGTGACTCACTGTACACTAAACAGTCTGTTTCTCACTTAGCCAACATCCCAGCTACGACCAATTAGCACATAAAGCACCTTGTCTTTCTCCTGCTCTACCACCACAGCCTCCTAACTGCTTTTCCTGCTTCAACCCTTACCCTTCTATACTCATTCTCAGCACAGCAGCCTGAATGATCATTCTGAGAGTGAAGTCTTGGTCATATTATTGCTCTTATACTTTGTGATTGGTCTCATTCAGAAAAATTCAAAAAGAAAGTCTTTTTGGAGCTGGAAGTGAGTGTAGTTCAGCAGTAGAGTGCCTGCCTTACATAGTGAGGTCCTGGATTTGATTCCCAGAACCACCCCCCAAAAATATATATATACACCTAACAGCTTAAAAGGTCACCTTACTACCTCAGGTCACTCCACTCCTCTCTGGCCACTCAGAAGTCCCTCTTGATCCTTCAATACAACAAGTACTCATTTGCTTCAGGGATTCTGCACTTACACAGCTTGATTCTACACTTCCCTCAGGTCTCTGCTCAAATGTCACCATACTAAAGAGACTTTTATTTGACCAACGAATTTTAACAGTACTTACTCCCTTCACTCTTTCCTTACCCTGTTTTAACTGTTCTTTTTTTTTTTAAGTTAGATATGGTCCTTTTCCCCCTTTCTTTTTATTTTATTTATTTATTTTTTGTGTGTGTGTGATGCTGAGAATCAAACCCAGGGCCTCATACATGAGGTAAGCGCTCTACACACAGAGCCACAACTTCAGCCTAAGTAGCACTTGTGGTATGTTTATTGGTTATAGTCTGTCTCCCACTAAGGTATACCAGACAAAAATCATTTATAATAATGCAGAGACATGGTCATGGAGGGTACAATGGTACTGGTGAATCAGACAAATACAAAGATAGGTACCTATTATATTTGAATGAGGCTCTGGGGATAAGGTCACATGCCTGTAATTCCAACAAGAGGCAAGCCTCAGAAACTTGGTGACACCCTCAGAAATTTAGCAAGGCCCCTGTTTGAAAGATAAAAGAAAAAAGACTGAGGTTTTAGCTTAGTGGTAAAGCATTCCTGGCACCCAGTACCAAGGAATAAAGAGCAAGGCATTGGACATCTACTCTGAGAAAAACTCAATAAAAAATTTTCCCTAATCTGTCAGGTTTCAGTCCCACAGTTGACCCAACAATAAAGAGTGAAACATAACCAAGGCAGTTTTAATACAGCAAATAAAGCTGAATATGTGACATTTTCCTGAATAACCCAAGGCAGTCTTTTTTTTTTTTTTTTTTTTTTGGTACTGAGGATTGAACTCAAGGGCACTCCACCACTGAGCCGCATCCCTAGCCCTGTTTTGTATTTTATTTAGAGAGAGGGTCTCACTGAGTTGCTTAGCACCCTGCTTTTTCTGAAGCTGGCTTTGAATTCTCAATCCTCCTGCCTCAGCCTCTGGAGCCGCTGGGAGCCCAGCTGGCATGCACCACAGAGCCCTGCTCCCAAAGCAGTCTTAATACACTGAAATTGAATATGTGACATTTTCCTGAATTTTATGGTCTAACCAATGCAATAAGAAAAAGGAGGGAAATATTGAAAAGGAGTCTAAATCAGCAATATTTGCCAACAATCAGGTTATTCAACTAGAAAACACAAGAAAAATCTATGGAAATATAAAGAGCAGGGGAAAGTCAGGTTATGAAATAAGGGTTTTCCCTAACACCAGCAAAATTCAAAGGAACACAATAAAAAACCTCTGTCAAAAGCAAGAAGAATGTTGCTGGGCTTGGTGGCACATGCCTGTAATCCCTGGTACCAAAAAAAAAAAAAAAAAAAAGACTGGTGAAACTGTGTTATGACTACATGAAATATAATGGAATATTATTATATTTCTTATACTATTAAGTATTCTTATACTATTAAGAATGAGATAGAGGGGCTGGGGTTGTGGCTCAGTGGAAAAGTGCTTGCCTAGCATTGTGAGGTACTGGGTTCGATTTTCAGCACCATTCAAAAATAAACAAAGTAAATGTCCATTGACAACTAAAAAATATTTTTTAAAAAATGAGGTAGATATTTAAACTGATATACAAAGATGGCCACCATATATATATACACACACACACACACACACACACACACACACACACAAAAAAAAATACACTTGAGAGTTGCTATGAACAGAAAGTATTTAGAAGAACATGCAACAAAATGGTACCTATTACCACCTTTGGTACTACAGTAAAGAGAGGAACAAGAACATAGGAAAGTACTCGTCTAGTACATGTGAGGCACTGGGTTTGATCCAGTAAAAAGTATTAAATCCATCTACAACTAAAAAATATTTTAAAGAAAACATCAGAAACCATCAGAAAGGTCCCAATAATAGACATAATAGACACAAATAAGAATAACCTGAGTGTCAGACTCGGGTTGTAGTTCAGTGGTAGAACACTCGCCACTGAGTGAGGCATTGAGTTCGAATCTCAGCACCTCGTAAAAAACAAATTTTTAAAAAAAAAGGTTAGGGCAGGGGATGTGGCTCAAGCAGTAGCGCGTTCACCTGGCATGTGTGCGGCCGGGGTTCGATTCTCAGCACCACATACAAACAAAGATGTTGTGTCCGCCGATAACTAAAAAATAAATATTAAAATTCTCTCTCTCTCTCTCTCTCTCTCTTTAAAAAAAAAAAAGGTTAAATTCTTTGGGAAAAAAAGGCATTTGACATCTACTCTGAGAAAAGAGACATCTATTCTGCATTGTTTTTTTAAACCAGTCTTTATTCCAGTAACCATCACGTACTCTGCTATTTGTCATTTGCTGTCTGTAATGACTTTTTTCATATTTTTAAGACTTTATCTTTTTTTTAAAACAGGAAGAATTCTTTTTTTTTTTGAGAGAGAGAGAGAAAGAATTTTAATACTTATTTTTTAGTTTTCGGCAGACACAACATCCTTGTTTGTATGTGGTGTTAAGGATCGAACCCGGGCTGCACGCATGCCAGGCAATTGCTCTACCACTTGAGCCACATCCCAGCCCTCTATTCTGCATTATTAAAAAGAGAATAATCTGAGTGCATTTTTATAAAAGTAACAATTACAAAATTGGGGTGGGGAGCCCACAGAAAACACATGGGATGAAATAAGAGAAATCCAAACCAACAAAAGCAGAACAAGTATTGCTGAGGCCCCAAAAGCAGACAGGAGACAGCTGAGTAGAACCTGATCCTATAATGCAGGCTGCTCTGGCAGGTGAGGTAGATAAATAATCTCTTCCAACCCTTCAATCCAAAATGCCTGAGAGTTCTTTATCTGGAGCAAAGAGGCAGTAGAAAAGGTGGCCTAGACTTCTAACTTTTATAAAATTAATTATAAAAGCACAATATCTTCATTAAATAGTAAAACCTTGCGGGGCATGGTGTTACAGCTCTATAATCCCAGCTACTCAGGAGGCTGAAGCAGGAGGACAAGTTCAATGCCAGTCTGGGCAAGAACGTGTCTCAAAATAAAATAAAAGGGGCTGGAAGTGTATCTCAACGGTAGAGCACTTGCTTAGCACGCCAAAGGCCCTGGATTCAATCCCTGGTACCACAAAAAAGAAGGAAAAAAGTAAAACTTTATATAGACAACTGAAGTCCACCCTCCATGAGCCTACATTTTTCTCCTCTCTGGAAATAATCATCTTTGTTAGTATCAGTTTGGTGGGATATCTAGACAGATGGTGAAACGTATATACAACAAAATACAAAGAATTGTTTTACAGGATGTTATTTCACATGAATGGTATATTCTACTATTTTCTTCAATCTTCTTTTCCATCACTTTTAGTCCAGTTAGAAAATAATGCTCAAGAGTTGGAGTTCAGCTCAGCGACAGAACATTCTTCTAGCATACATAACGCCCTGGGGTCATCCTGAGCTTCAGGGGAAAAAAAAAAGAAAGTTCAAGAAGCCAAGATGAGCCAGTGCATTTTATTGCTGAGGCCCTAAAAATCCCAGCAGCTGGGGAGGATGAGACAGGAGGATTGCGATTTCAAAGCCAGCCTCAGCAAAAAGCGAGGCACTAAACCACTCAATGTAGACCCTGTCTATAAATTAAAAAAAAAAAAAGGGGGGGGGGGTGCTGGGGATGTGGCTTAGTGGTCAAGTGTCCCGGAGTTCAATCTCTGATACCCAAAAAAAGAAGCCAAGATGGGCTGGACATGGTGGGAGCGCACCTACAATCCCATTAACTTGGGAGGCTTAGGCAGGAGGAATGCAAATTCAACTACAGCCTCAGCAACTTTTCAAAATAAAAAATAATACCAGCTACTTGGGAGGCTGAGGCAGGAGAGTGGAAAGTTCAAGGCCAGTCTGGGCAACACAGCAGATAGCATCTAGGAGGAGGGGAGGGAGCCAAGATAGAAGGCATGTTTCTCCTCAGGGATTTAGGTTTGTTGTTGTTGTTTGGTACTGGGGATAGAACTCAAGGGCATTTTACCACTGAACTACATCCTCAGTCCTTTTTAATTTTTTTATTTTGAAACAGGGTATCATTATGGCCTAGAATTCAGGATCATTCTGCCTCAGCCTCCTGAGTTACTGGGATTACAGGCATATAGCACCACACCTGACTCCTCAGAGTTATTTATACTCTACCTCAATAACTCTCTAAATTTTCCCCTCCCCCAGTTATATTAGCAACAAATAAACATTTGTTTAAAATGCAAATTATCAGGCCCCACCTCAGTGAACTAAACTCAAGTGATGAGGCCCAGTAATTTTCCTTTTAACAAGCCCTCCACATAATCGTGGTACATGCTAAAGTTCGTGAACCATTACTTCATCTCCTGGCTATTAAAACTAGGTCCACCATCACCTGGGTCCTTGAATTTTAACAAGATCCTCAGGTTGTGCATAAGTAAAGTGTGAGAAACACAGATCTAACTCAGAGCCATAAATCATAATCCCAATCCATATTAACCTGTACCCATCTACACAGTGTCTGTGAGTGGCTTAAGACATGGAGGAAATCAGTGGTTTTTAATCTCTAGAATATAAATGTATCTCTATCAGTCCTGAAAACATCAGCTCTTCATGCCCTAGTTAGAGCATGTTGGCAGTGTCATCCTTGTGGGTGACAGACAGCACATAACCACCATTAAATCTCCCTGGAAATTTATTCCTTTTAGGTGACAATGTTATATCATGAGTTATTTTAAAAAGAATTTTGATGTAAATTCCAGGCATAATAAAATTAACAAGATTAGCTAATTTTTGTATTAATATTACAATGGGAATTTTTTTTAAGGTGTTGGGATTGAACCTAGTACCTCCCATGTGCTAGGCAAGATTCTACCATTAATTTAAATTCCCAGACTTTTTTTTTTTTTTGGAAACAGGATCTCTCGCTAGATTGTCCAAACTAGCCTTGAATTTACAATTCTCCAAAGTAGCTGGGATGTGCCCAGGGGGAAATCCATCATTTTAAAACAAACCAGAGGGATATACTTTCTCTGTTTGAAACTGAACAGTTTTACCAACATATAAGTGTTACCTATTCCCCACTTTCATGTCGCAGTCCTCACCTCCACATAGTTTAGGAAGCCAGGTAAATGTCCCCAGCATTCCACCTTTAATTTCCTGCTACTTCTCTGGAAAGTTCAGATTTCATTTGAAAACTTGCATCCTGAAACCCCTGCCTGCATGATCCCTTTGCCTTTCTTATTTTCCCCCATTCTATCTTATTGCAGTCACAATGACTCTCAGGAAAACTACAGATGAATACATACACGTTTGTGCTTAAGAAACATCTGTACAGGTGGTGCTAGCCTGTAATCTCAGATACTTGGGAGGCTGAAGTAGGAGAATCACAAATTCAAGCCCAGCCTCAGCAATTTAGTGACACCCTGTTTCAAAACAAATTAAAGGGCTGGGGATGTAGCTCAGGAGCAAAGTGCCTCTGGGTTCAATCCTTACTACCACAAAAAAGAAACAAATATTTGTAGTCTTACTGCTCAATTCAGTTTAATTTTCAATACAGCAATTTGTCTTTTTAAGGTGCTTCCAGTTTTACTTCTGGCTCCTACCAGGCTTCTGCCCTATCCCGTTACAACACAGTTCCCCACTCAGCTTCCCAGACCCAGGAAATAGCATGGTCAATTCTGTGGGGCCCATATACAATTTGATTTGCCTCTCCCTTCATAAAGCAATCTTAGAATTAAAATTTATAAAGCCTCCTTTCAATTTGATAATTTCCTATACAAAAACAAGGGGGTTTAATTAAGCCTTAAAATAAAATTTGGCCTTGAGTTTTTAATTACATGGTATCAGGAAAATAACTACCAAATAACTATTTCAAAAGGAAATATGTTTATATCTCAAAAGTACTATAAAAAGATTTCAGTATAGTAATATTAGTTCGATTTCTACCCACACTCCACACCTTTTTAAATTTCTCCAACATAGCTCCAAAATTGTCTGTTAAAATCACTTCTGGGGCTGGGATTGTGGCTTAGCGGAAGAGTGCTTGCCTAGCATGGGCAGGACCTGGGTTCGATCCTCAGTACCACATAAAAATAAAGGCATTGTGTTGTGTTCATCTACAAATAATAATAACAAAATATTTAAAAAAAAAATCACTTCTGGGCTGGGGTTGTGGCTCAGCGGTAGAGTACTTGCCTAGCACCTGCGAGGCCCACCACATATAATCAGCACCACATATAATCAATCAATCAATCAATCAATCAATCAAATAAAGGTATTGTGTCCAACTACAACTAAATAATAAATATTTTTTAAAAATCACATCTGTCTGTTGTGATGGTGCACACCTGTAATTTCAGCATCTTGGTAAACTGATGCAGGAGGATCCCAAGTTTAAGGCCAGTCTGAACAACTTAGTGAGACTGTGACTCAAAATAAAAAGGGATAGGGATAGGTGCTGAGGGCCATTACCAAGTAGGAATGACGCATCGAAATTTCCTTGCCAAGCGTACCCCATGCTGCTTAGAGGACATTCGATGGGACATTGCATGCATGCTTTAATAAGGTGACTTTGCTCAAGGACCAAGGCGGATCCGGGTTTAGAGCTGATCAGGTTTGAGGAAGTAACCGGCTCCTTGAGTTTAAGGCGTTGCCAGTTTAAGATAATGGGTTTTAGGGAAGTTGGAGATTGAAGATTATTGCTGAGATTAGGGTGTTCCTGTTGCTTGAGTTCTCGTGAGATTAAAATGGGATTTGGAGAAAGCCTCGTGGAGTAGGTGGATTGTGCGGGAGACGGCAGAACGCGTTTGCCCCTGGACCTGTGTGGAGGCGGTGTGAGAGCGGGAATAAAGAATTGCTGTTTGAACCTACAAAGCTGTGAGTGCCTCGTGATTCTGGTGCCAAGCCGAGACATTGGCTTTGGCAGATAGGCATGGTGACACATGTTTATAATCCCAGCAGTTTGGGAGGTTGAGACAGGAGGCACAAATTCAAAAACAGCCTCAGAAAAAACAAGAGTTAAGCAACTCAGTGAGATCCTGTCTAAATAAAATATAAAATAGGGCTGGGGACGTGGCTCAGTGGTCCAGTGCCCCTAAGTTCAACCCCTGGTACCAAAAATAAAATGGGAGGGGGTGGGACATGTAGCTCAGTGGTCAAGGGTCCCTGGGTTCAATCCCCACTTCCCACTACCAAGAGAAAAAAAAAAATCACTTCTGTCAATTGAGACAGAATTAATTTTTTAAATCATTTTGTCCACCAACAGTTAGATTCAAAATATATAGTCAAATTCTGCCAGGCATGGAGGTACATGCCTGTAATCCCAGGTTACTCAGGAAGTTGAGGCAGGAAGATTATAAATTTGAAACCAGCCTCTGCAACTTAGCAAGACCCTGTCTCAAAATAAAAAAATGAAAAAGGCTGAAGATGTAGCTCAGTGACGTGCTGGCCTAACATGTACAAGGTCCTGAGTTTGATATCTTTAGTAACAAAAAACAAAAAATGGCCAAGCATGGTAACACATACCTATAACCCAGAAAGGAGACTGAGACAGAAGGATCCCAAATTTGACACCAACCTCAGCAACTCAAAATAATAAATATTTTTTTTTAAAAAATCAAAACAAAATACCATCTTAAAATTTTAAAAAAATTAAACAAAATACATGTATGAAGATGTGAATTTGGTGTCAACATACGTTATATACAAACAGAGATATGATAAATTGTGGTATAAAGGTGTATTAAGAATTGTAATGCGGGCTGGGGATGTGGCTCAAGGGGTAGCGCGCTCACCTGGCATGTGCAGGGTGCTGGGTTCGATCCTCAACACCACATAAAAATAAAAAATAAAGATATTGTGTCCACCTAAAAAATAAGTAAATAAAAAAATAAAGTATTTTTAAAAAATTGTAATGCAAAAAAGAGAGAGAACTCATGTATAATGGCATTATTTGACATGAACATACTTTATATACAGAGTTACGAAAAATTGTGCTGTGAGTGGATACTTATGAATATAATGCATTCCACTATTTTCATGTATGTAAGAAATAAATTTAAAAAAAAAAAAAGACTAGGTTTGTAATTCAATAGTAGAACAGTCCTGGGTTCAGTCCCCAGGACCTCACCACCACCACCAAAAAAAAAAAAAAAAAAAAATCATATAGTAGTAGCTTAAAGCTTTAAAATATCACTATAGAATAGCACTAACTTCTAACTGTTCCTGACAATATATGCAGAGTTTGGGAGGTTTTTTTGGTTTTTTTAAAGGAGAGAGAGAGAGAGAGAGAATGAATATCTTTTTTGTAGATGAACACAACACAATGCCTTTATTTTTGTATGTGGTGCCGAGAATCGAACCCGGGTCCCGCCTGTGCTAGGCGAGCGCTCTACCACTGAGCCACAATCCCAGCCCCGTTTGGGAGTTTTTTTGGTTGTTTTCTATCTTTAGTTTTGTTTTTGCAGCACTGGAAGTGGAACCCAGGGGTGCTTTACCACTGAGCTACAACCTATAACCCAGCCCTTTTTATCTGGAGACAGGATATCAAGTTTCCCCACGCTGGCCTGGAACTTGTGATGCTCCCGCCTCAGCCTCCATAATCACTGGGATTACAAGCATGGGCAACCGCACCCAGTTTTGATAGAAAACACTGAGGTTGGGGATATGGCCCAGTCAGTAATAGAAACCTTGCCTGCATGTGCAAGTCCCTGGATTCAGTACTGAAAAGGAAGAAAAGAAAAAAAGAAAAAAGAAAAGAAAAGAAAAAAATCTTGGATAATAAGGTCACAAAAATTCAGGATTCAGGCCAGGTTTGGTGGCAGACATATAATCCCAGCAATTCTGGAGGCTGAAACAAAAGGATCAATAATTCAAGGCTAGCCTGGGCAGTTTAGCAAGACCCCAACTCAAAGAAAAACCTTTTTTAAAGGGTTGGGTGGTTCTATCTCAGTGGGAGGGCACTCATAGAGTATGTTGCAAGACCCTAAATTCAATCCCCAGTAACATACAATGAAAATACAGAGTTCCTGCCAAAGATAGTAAACAGCATCTTCCTTAAGAGCCCCCAAACATTATACTATATTCTGAGGCTAAGATTATTGATTATTAATAAACCAGCAAGTATATGAAAACTCAACTGTCTGGATTAGTTTTTACTGGTTTGTATAGAAAGAATGTCTTCCTCCTATGAATTAATTCCATACTGGTTAGTAATTTTGAGAGGCAAAAAGTTAATTTGTTCTAAGTCTCACTAAGCAAGTAGGAGGGCTGGGGGTGTAGGTCAGTGGTACAGCACTTATTTGTCCAGCATGAATGAAGCGCTGGATACAATCTTCAGTCTCTCTCTCTCTCTCTCTCTCTCTCTCTCTCTCTCTCTCTCTCTCTCTCACACACACACACACACACACACACACACACACACAAAATCTGGCAAAGAAGGGGAAAAAAGATTTGAGTTGGCAAGTTCTCAACTCAAAAACAGGACACATTCCAAAAGTCTATAAGTACTGTACCTCATTTGGACCTTAGAATTCCATTTTTCCATCAAAAACTGCTTATGAGAAAATTTACATAATGTCAGATTCCAACTTTAGGCCACCTCACGATCTACTTTATGATAGAGAATGAACAAGGATCCCAACCAATTTTAAGGCAGAACATTTGGGAATTACTATGCTAGATTATTTTTCTCAAATAATCCACTGGTTCAGACAGCACTGACATAATAGTAGGTTCCTCAACTGATACCTGATATGTTCATATTCCATTCTACTTAACAAAGGGATATGTTTATGCTTTAGCTCATGAAAAATCAGAGTTTATTATGAAAAGTAAGGTTTTAAAAAATAAAAACACCCATTCTTGAGCTGATTTGGGAGACAGTCAGGGTACCCATGTGCACAAAAAGATTAGGATTCAGAAGTTCCTCCAAGCAGTGCCACATTTTCCTTGACAAGTTTTGTATCTGCCTAAGTGCCCCCAAAAATACATGGTTAAGATCTTAGAATCCTGGGCTGGAGATATAGCTCAGTAGGTAGAGTGCTTGTCTTGCATGCACAAAACCCTGGGTTCGATCCTCAGTACCAAAAAACAAAAAGAAAGATCATCTGGGTGCCATGGTGCACCCCTATAATCCCAAGGGCTTGGCTCAGGCTAAGGCAGGAGGACTGCAAGTTCAAAAACAGCCTCAGAAATGTAGAAAGATTCTGTCTTTAAATAAAATATAAAAAAGGGCTGAGCATGTGGCTCAGTGGTTAAGTTCTCCTGGGTTCAATTCCTGGTACCAAAAAAAAAAAAATCTCAGAATCACAGAACATGGGAGATTTTCTAAGAAAATGGGGTAGAGCGCTTGCCTCGCATGTGTGAGGCACTATGTTCAATCCTCAGCACCACATAAAAATAAACAAAGATATTGTATCCATCTACAACTAAAAAATATATTTTTTAAAAAAAAAGATAAAATACAAGTTCTACTGATCAACATACTTGACCAAAATGGCGGATTAAAAAAAACTTTTTTGCACATATGATTATACAACCAATGTAATTCTATATCATGTATAACCAGAATAACGAGAAGTTATACTCCATGTATGTATAATATGTCAAAATACATTCTACTGCCATATATAATGAATAAGAACAAATAAAAAATTTTTAAAAAGGAATGTGAACGGTCTTATATTATTGTGGAAAATATCTTTATTTAACTATATAGTTTATTATTAAACAATCTTGGAAAGTAAAGTTAGTTGTAATAAATAACTGCATCAAGTATACATTTATTTGGCTTGCATATAATCAAAAATTGGTTTCACCTTATTTTTAGCATAATAAAATACTTTAAACCCCCCCCAAAAAAGGACTTTTTCACTAAAAGCAGATAAAATAGATCTTTATATATTTTAATTCTCATAAAATTTAATGCTAGGCATGGGACACACACCTGCAATCCCAGCAACTTGGAAGGATGAGGCAGGAGGATCACAAGTTTGAAGCCAGCCTCAGCAATTTAGAGAGATCCTAAGCAACTTAGTAAGACCCTATCTCAAGATAAAAATTTTTTAAAAAGAACAACAACAAAGGGCTAGAGATACAGTTCAATCCTCCCCAGGACAAAAAAAAAAAAAAAAAAAAACTCACAAAATGTAACTATCAGATTGATTAGTAAAGCCTCTTTGAAGGATTATCTGTACAGGATTTTCTTTAAATATTTATTTAGTTGTAGATGAACACACAGCATCCTTATTTATTTTTATGTGGTGCTGAGGATTGAACCCAGTGTCTCACACATGCGAGCCAAGCACTTAACCACTGAGCTACAGCCTCAGCCCCTGTACAGGATTTTTAATGAGCTACCCAGCAGACTTATGTGAAGATAAATTTAATGTAGATTTCCTCAAACCAGGACAAAATCATATTAAACAATAAGAATAAGGTCCAACTCCTGCTGGTCACAGTGGCGCACACCTATAATCCCAGTGGCTCAGTAGGCTGAGGCAGGAGGATCATGAGTTCAAAGCCAGCCTCTGCAAAAGCAAGGAGCTAAACAACTCAATGAGACCCTATCTCTAAATAAAATATGAAATAGGGCTGGGATGCGGCTCATTGTGAGTGCCTAAGTTCAATCTCAGTACCCACGCCCCACAAAAAAAAATATATATAAGGTCCAACTCTTGATTGGACTCCAAAGAATTTGAAGAAGGGCCAGTTTACAATAGCTATCGGTTTGCATGGGATACACACTATTAACCTGTACAATATAGATATCAATGCTAATTATGACAAAAAAAAAAGAGAGGGCTCTTTATTCATCCTGAGTAAAGACTATTGGGGGCCATTATCCTAAAACCTAAAGATCACCTCTGCAAGCAACTATTTAGTGTACTTCTTTTTTAAGCAGTTTGTTTGACATATTAATAACAAGTAATATTGTAGTGGTTAATATATTTTTAAAATGTTTTCACTTAAATATTGGCAATAGAGCTGAGAAGCACATTATGACAGAATGATGGATATAGTTTATTACAGCCAAGTATAGTGGCATATGCCTATAATACCAGCTACTCAGGAGGCTGCAGCAGGAGCAAGATAGCCTGGGCAAATTTAGCAAGAGCCTGAATTTAAATAAAATAACAGGGGCTGGGAATGTATCTCAGTAGTAGAGTCTATGTACAAGGCTCTGAATTCAATCCCAAGTATCACAAAAAAAAAAAAAAAAGTTTATTAAGCTCATATTCCAGAATGATTTTTTTTTTCCTGGTAGCAGCAGGGAAAATCAACTTCCCCAAAATGTCAGTCATTACTTAATTAAAAAAAAAAAAATACAGATTAGTGGGAGTATGCCCTGGTAAGTAAGCAAGTTAGATATTTGGCTTTTCAAAACTCAGAACTCAATCAATCACTCTGATAACACAAACACAAAGCAAAGTAGACCCAGATTTCTATATACTTTCTTCTAAAGTACTTTTCAGTTACAATTTCAGATAAGGGGGAAAAGTTTCATGCTCAATCTTGTGTTTTTAAACCCTCAATAATCTTGCAAGTAGTGAAAACTCTTAAATGTACCACTCACTTAAACATGTTCCTGTCAGCATCACCAACACTGCTCTATTATCCACTTCTGGATCCTATTCCCAGATGATTTTTAATCCCTCCCTGACTTTTCCCTACCAACAAGTACTTGGATACCATCTTTACCCTGTCTGCCCCCATTACTTGGTTGTGCTTAAGGAATTATAATTACAGTGATCCCGCCTTTTAGAACATCTTTATACACAAAGCTTCTTTGTAAGATGGGCAATGGAAGGATGCCTTCCAGGCTCCACTGCAAAGGATGGGTGACAGAAACAGAGGAGCTGGATCTGTTAGGGTGGCCCTCAGTTTGGTTTCAATATTGTTTCTGGGTTTTTTTCTCATGGCTAATCAGTAAGGGTTCCCTCAGCCTCTCCACTCCTCCCCTTGGCGGTAGGGGCAGATGCTGTCCTGACAGATGGGCACAATCACCACAAGCCCAGAAGGCCAGGGAGCAGAAGGAAACAAGAAATAGGGAAGAAAAGCAAGCAACAGCTGTCCTGAAGTGCACCCTCTGTGCTCATCTCAGTGTAGCTAGGTTTCTGACAATGAAAGTTATCACTGGAGTGAATTGGTGGTTCACATACTAATGCCAGTATTAGCGTTACTGGCCCCCAGTAGATGCTCAAATATGTACTAAGGTGGCAATAAAAAATAAATCTATATACAAAGAGGCATTTAGAACTTATTTTTAAACAAGACAGCAAAAATGAAAAATACTTTTTGTTTATTATGAATCCCAACTCCTCTCTATTTGCAAAAGTAATTATGAAATGAATACTTGACTTTGCTTTTCAGCTCACCCTCTTGCAGCTGTCTGAGAAATGGCCATTTTTTAATTCTGTGACAATAATATAGATTTCAACAGAAGCTCAGCAAGCACCATTTACAAACACTGAAATCAAAGATGCTAAAGCAGAATAGATAAATTCTCTTCAACTCAAGTAATGTCTCAAAAGCACCACAGAATGCCCTACAACCTAACTGCCTGCTACTTTCTTCCATGAACATACTTCTTCCTCTTTTCACTTTTTCCTACACTTGTCTTTCAAAGAAATCAAATGAGCATACATATCAAAACTTGTAATCTCTCACTCCCCTATTTCTATGTATATTTTACCATGAAAGCAAAAAAGGCAGTGATAGATTTTTATATCATGAAGAAACTAATGATAAACCCTAGTATAATACTATCATTCTCCACCTGCCCAATATCACTTTGGTTAACAGCACCAATACCCATTTAAGAGGAGGAGAGCCTGGCACAGTGGCACATGCCTGTAATCCCAGCTCCTGGGGAGGCTGAGGCAGAAGGATGGAGAGTTCAAAGCAGCCTCAGCAAAAGGGAGGCAATAAGCAACTCAGTGAGACCCTGTCTCTAAATAAAATACAAAATAGGGCTGGAGGTGCAACTCAGTGGTTGAACGCCCGTGAATTCAATCCCCAGTACAATAAATAAAAGTAAAGAAAAAGAAGAAAACCTGAAACCACTTTGGGTAAGAACTATAGGTAAGATCTATTTATTCTCCAGATGCAAACATAAGATCATTTTTGTTAAACACTGTAAGATTCATTTATACATAATTTCTTTTAAAAATTCCTTAAAGACAGTAGTAAAAGCACAATGCAATTCTCTAAGAGCCTTAATCATGTTTAGAAATAATAAAAAGACAACAGAAACTTGTACCTCCCTTGAGCCCCTAGAATATCACTCTCCCATGACAACTATTCTGGAAAACACTCCGCCATTATTTGCAAAAGCAGTAGGAAGTCCAGTCTTGTCCTTGGTTCATACTCCTCCCTCCTCTCTCTCCAAGAAAAAAAATGAAACAGCAGGAAGCATAAACAACCACTTAATGGAAAATACAAATGGATAAATATTTTCGAAAATGGCTAAAAAGCCTGAGGTCTTCAAAAATTCAAGAATGCTGGTACAGGGAGAAATCAGAAGAGAAAAATAACATTGCATTTTCCCCTCAAAGTGAGCACTGTTAGAATATCAGAGCAAATGCGACCCACAGCTATCTTTTCTCCTTCACTTACCTGATACTTCTGTATTTTTAATGATTTCTCTCATTCTATATTTTCATAAATAATAGGGATCAAATACAGGACAGTTCAGCTGAGCATGGTGATTGATGTAAAGCCAGGGTTGGGGCTCTTTGCCATGAAAAGTTTACATGAAGAACTCTTTTGAGCCTCAGATCCAGCACCAATCCAGCTCCCATGGCAGAGCCATGACGAATATGGATGACCCAGTTAGTTATAGCTAGACCTAGAGTCCCAAAGCTGGTGGGCAGTGCTAATCGTAAGGCACCTCAGTGAATGAGATTAAGGAACCCTTTCTGAGGACACACAGTTCCATACCGATGCTCATCTTGGTAACAGATCTCTACCCTCACTTATAGGCCAAAACAGGTGTCCTTGTGCTACTAGGAATCTACATTCCTACACAGCAACCGTGATATAAAATGTACCTGGACCAATGTTGTACCACTAAAGTGGGTTTACAAAAAGAAGAAGATCAACATAAACAGGCATTTAAGGGCTGGGTATGTGGCTCAGTGGTGGAGTGCTTGCCTGGCATGTGAAGTCCTGTATCCTATCCTCAGCATCACAAAAACAAACAAAACAAGCATTTTGCAAACTTCATTATCAGAAAAACTCACATTTAATATATGTTCATCCCTAAACATATTAGGAATAGAACAAGGACTACAGCAAAAAGAAATCTAATGAAAGCTGTAATCCCAGCGACTCAGGAGGCTGAAGCAGGATTTCAAGTTCACCAGTCTCCATAATTTTATAAGACTGTCTCAAACTAAAATAAAAAGGGCTGAAGGTATAACTCAATGGCAAAGTGCCCCGATACAAAAGAAAAAGAAATCTAGCAAAGGAAAAAAAAAAACTAGCATATTTGGGAGAAAGGAAACTTTCAACTTAAGGGTTAACCAGTTTCCTAAAGACTAGAATCTGTTCAACTATGGGTTCAAATAGCTGAATGACAAATGTTAAGTCATAAGCTAAAACACTAAAACAATTCGTATCATCTGCAGAAGGATGACCCACCTTTCTCTTAAAAAAGGCATGAGGGCCAGGCATGATGGTGCATGCCTGCAATCCTAGTTACTGGAAAGGCTGAGACAGGAGGATTGCAAATTCCAAGTCAATTGCCTAGGCAATTTGGTGAGAAGGGTCCATAATTTTAAAGAAGGGGATGGCGGTGCTGGGGTATATGGCAGAGTGCTTTCCTGGCATGTGCGAGGCCCTGGGTTCATTTTCAGTGTCACCAGTAGTTTTTGTTTTGTTTTGTTTTGTTTTGTTTTAAGCAACAAGGGTCCTAAAGGTATATCTGATTGATAGAGCTCAAGCTTAGCATGTACAGGGCCACAGGTTCTCAAAATTGGCTAATTTTCATTCTAGAATAGACCCTTTTTACTTTTATCCTAGCTATAAACCATGGGCATATGTAATAGAAGTCATAAATGCTGATAATCAGCCTTGGTAGGTAGCAAGTCCCTTTGTTACCTGCCTGAAAATAAGAGTTGACAACCTGGATTAAAATGGGTATGGGGGACTGGGAATGTGGCTCAAGCGGTAGCACGCTCGCCTGGCATGTGTGCGGCCCGGGTTCGATCCTTAGCACCACATACCAACAAAGATGTTGTGTCCACTGAGAACTAAAAAATAAATATTAAAAATTCTCTCTCTCTCTCTCTAAAAAAAAAAAAAAAATGGGTATGGGCATCCAACCCTATATTCTTTTAGGCTCCACCAAAGAGCTGAGAATTGCATGAGTCCAAATCATACCTCAGATTTCTAAGAGGGACAACAGAATACAGCCTGAGGAAGGCTATGGCAAAGCTAAAACAGTGCTTCCAAACTTCAGTGGGCATCAAGAGTCTACTGGGGAGAAGTTGGGCACAACAGCACATGCCTATAATCTCACTGATACACGAGGGCCTTGAACTTATAGTGAGACCCCATCTCAAAATAAAAAATTAAGTTCTGTGGATATTAAGTCAGTGATTTCAATCCCAATACAAAAAAAAAAAAAAAAACACTACCAGGAAGGCTGGGGTTGTGGCTCAGCAGTAGAGCACGAAATCTAGCATGTGTGAGGGCCTGGGTTTGATCCTCAGCACCACATAAAAATAAATAAAATAAAGATATCATGTCCAACTACAACTATAAAATTAATATTAAAAAAAGAAAAATCTATCTGGGCACAGAGGCGCACACCTGTAATTCCAGCAGCTTGGGAGGCTGAGGCAGGAGGATCGAAAGTTCAAAGCCAACCTCAGCAATGTGAGGTGATAAGCAACCCAGTCAGACCCTGTCTCTAAATAAAATAGAAACTAGGGCAAGGGATTTGGCTCAGTGATCAAGTGCCCTGAGTTCAATCCCCAGTATCAAAAAAAAAAAAAAAAAAAAAAACTACTAGGGAGCTTTCTCAAAATCGGATGTCTGAGCCCCTCCATATATATCTAATAAATCAGAATGTGCTAGATCATTTATTTTGACAAAGCTCAAACTGCTGACCTCAGGCCACTAGAAAGTTTAGAAAGACTATGAAATCCTCCACACCTATCAGCAGTTCCCAAATAAATGTCATCCACAGCAGAACTAGGTTAGGCAGGTCAGAGTAGGGTAGAAAAGAATCACCAGCCTGCATGTCTAACAGGCTAGATGTAAGTTGGAGTCTGTAGCTTGCTAGAGTTTCATTATTATGGGACAAAAACTCTTGTGTTCTGTAAACAAGAAAATGTTTTGCATATGAGAAATATTTCTGAAAAATATTTAGAGTAATATACTTAATATCTCTGTACCCCACATCCCAAAGATAGCAAATCTTAATGTGTAAATTACCTGATTGAGGTTTCAGGTAATATTATAGGTATTAGTTAAAGCCCTTTACATGCTTCTGTTCAATCCTATCCTCATCTTCTCTACTCAAGACAAGTATTACTTGTGTTAGTATTACCTGCGCATGTTTTTATACTATTACTACATATGTGAATAACCACAAACTATTATTTTCCATGTTTTCATATCTTACACAAGTAGAAAGATTCTGTGAGAGTTTTTCTGAGACTTGCTGAACTATATGCCCAGTCATTTTTTGTTTGTTTGTTTGTTTGTTTTTGAGACATAGTCTCTTGCTAAGTTGCCAGACTGGCCTCAAAGGTGTCATCCTTCAGCTTCAGCCTCCCAAGTAGGATGGGATTACAGGCACATGCTCCATAAGATCATTTTAATGTACTGGCTATAATTTTTTTCTACACTGTTATACTATTCAATTGTGTGGCTCTAAAATTTTTTATGTTGTCTGTTGGTGGAAATTTAAGCTGGAATAAGCAGTCTTATACTTCTTTGGTATTTATTTTCTTAAAAAAGGGTATAATGATTTCTTTGAATATATACCAGAAAGGGAAATTTTAGGTAGATGGGTATGTCTGCCCACTTTCAACTAGACATCACTATATCACCACTCTCCATGGCAGCTGTACCCATTTACATTCACACTAGTATATAACAGTGTATTTCCCACAACCTTACTAATAATTATCACAGCATTTAATTTTGCCTATAAGATGGGTATGAAATAGCATCCACTGTTGTTTCAATTTGCTTCTTCCTGATTATAAGTCTATATATTTTCTTATACAAATGAGAATTTATCTGTCAAGCATATGTTTCTTACAGTTTTTTTTTTGGGGGGGGGACCTAATATGTCTTATCTGAAGCACAGCAGTTCTTCCCAAAGTACCCCGCCAAGAGACACCACAGCTGGAAAGCTGAGGTGCAGGAGGACAGCAAAAAAACAGCTGACTTAAACAAGGAATCATTGGACAAAGGGCCTTAATTAATGCATTGGTTAATTAGTCTTTCCCTTCCCTCTTTTGTGGAGACTTACTTCCAAGATAACACTAAGGGCATTTGGGGGCCTGCATCCTTATAACAGGAGCAGGAATGGGGTGGGATCAGGAGGAGTGATAAAGCTAGACTGTTTCCATAAAGTATATGACTATCCTTACTCAAAGAAAATGAAGTGATTACAGACCAAAACAATAAACTCAACCTTGTAAGGTACCATCCACCTTAACAGACTCCTTTCAAACTCATCACCTTTGGCTTCCTCTTTGAAACATCCTCATATCTTTTTCTCTATACTAGACACCCTCCCCCCTTCAGCAAACCTTTCATCTCCCTTCCCCCACAATGACTGAATACCCTCTCCTTTTTCCTCATTCCAGTTTCTATTTTCTGGCTTCATGGGACCCTCTTCATTGCCTGCAACTGCGTTGCTCTCTTCCCCTTTCCTCTGTAACTGCACATCTCTCCCTTCTCTTTCCAAGATACACCCACAGGAAAAACAACCCACCTAATCACCCACCCACCCACCCCCAAAAAAGGGATTTCTGATTACTGCATGCCAAGCAGGAGGGTGACTGACTGGTTCCAACCCTCCCAGCTTCCTTTCCCCTCCCCGCCTGGGATAGCTGTTCTTTCTCTGGGAGTTCTCCAAGTGTGTAGGTCCAGACCACCTGGAAAAAAACTCATATATGGCCTTCGGTTGTAAATGCCTTGACCAGGGCCATTTATACAATTTCTGGTTGTGGCACGAACGAACCCCAGGTCATTTCGTGAAAAAGACATCTGCATCTCCATAAAACCGAGCAGGCCTCCCTCCCCCATTAATTCCAGCTGAACTAGCTTAGTCCGTGCAGTGGTAGGGAAGGTGGCCTGGCAGGGACCAAGCGGTCCCCACAATAAGAAGTTTCCGAAGCTCTGCCCCATTCACTTAAGAAAGCCCTCTCACCGAGAGCACACCACTCACAGCAGTCTCTCGCCCCTGCGGCTCCCCAAGCAGCCTCAGCTCCTCCGTCCCACTCCGCAAGAGATCTTTTCTCCTAAACGAGCCCATAAAGGGCTGGGCGGGTATGCCAAGAACCAGGCCCTAGCCCCCTCCTCACTGTGCAATCTCCTTCACTTCTCGGGGGCTGGGGGCCTCCTCCCAGTTCCTTCGGCTCCGGACCCGTGCCAGCTCGGGGTGGCCCCGGGTCCCTACGACTCTCGCCGGCTATGTGACCTTGGGCAAGTCACTTCCCCCTCTTAAGCCTCAGTTTTCTTCTCCGCCCAGCGGAGACTTACCGAGGTCTAGCCCTACCCACCCCGGGGGAGAAGGCCACCCACAGGGTGGGAAAACGCTTTGTGAGTCGCTCGGCGCAGCAGAGGCGCAGGGCTCACAGGGGCTCCGGGGCCGGACAAAGCTGAGCCGGACAACGCTCCTCCCCCTCCGCGGCGCCCGACTGCTGGACCACACGCCTTTGGGGCCCCCACCCCCAGAGCCGACCCACGCCCCTCCCCGCCTGGCCAGCTCCAGGACCCCGTACCTGCTCCCGGCGCTCGGCCGCAGGCGCCGCCACCCTGCGCGCCCGCCCGGAGAGGCCCGTGGCCCGGAGGGCTGAGGCGGTCGGCGACGGCGGGCTCGGGCCGGGGCGGCGGCGGCTGGGGGCGCGGGCGGCGCGGGGGCCCGAGCTCGGCGGGGCCCGGCCTTGGAGACGACGACTGAGGCTGGAAGTGCGCGGCGGCGGCTGCTGCTGAGGCGGCGGCGGCGGTAACCGCGGCGGCGGCGCTTCCGCTCATGGCGGGGCCGCAGGCAGCGGCTCGGGCTGCGACTGGACTCCGGCGCGGCGGGCGCTGGCTGGGCCCCGGCTAGCAGCGGCGGCGGCGGCGGTGGCGGCGGCGACGGAGGCGGCTCCCGAGGGGGAGGAGGCGGAGCCGGGAAGCGGCGGCGGCGGAGGGGGCGTGGCCGTCGAGGGGGCGGGAATGCCGAATCGCGCCGCCAATGGGCGCCAGGCTTCTCGGCCGCGACTCCCGGGGCGGGCGGGCGGCGCCGAGGGGTATCCTCAGCCGCGGCCGCTCTCTGATGCTGGGAGGCCGCGGGCCAGTCGACCGCCGGGGGAGCCCAGCTCCGAAGGCTGCCCCGCCCCCGGCCCGCCCACGGGGCGCGGCCGCGGGCCTCAGGGGCCAGGCCTTGCGCTCCAGGGGCCCGGCTGCGCCAGGGCTGTGTTGCGCGGCTCCCTCTTCCGCGGGGGTTTGCGCCCGTCAGTGTGCCGGGGGCTCGGCCTGGGGAGCTGCTACCTGCCCGCCCGCCCGCCGGCTTCGCGTTCCACGAGTTACGCCGCCTCGGCCTCCTTCCTCTTCCCGGCGCTGTAGCCACCCACTGATCTCCCTCTCTTGGCTGTTTCCTCAAAGTTTTCCCCTTTCCGACACTTAGGAAAGAAACTCTGCCTTCTTTTCTTAAGCTGTGTTTCAATGATAAATAAGTCTCCGCGGACCTGGAGAGGCTGGCACAGGCGGAAACCAAAGAGCTGGAGATGAGCTGCCTTCCCCGAGTCTCGGAGACCCATCTTGAATTTTGAGCACAAGTCAGTGTGCTCAACCCTGGCCCCCCGACCCCTTTTCTGACTTTCTCTTCCTCTTTCTCACTTTAGATTTTGTTAAACACCATCCAGCCCAACTGGGCCTACTCTCGAAAGAAAATGAGCCTGTGAAGCTGGAAAGGCTGGAGCTGTGCTGATGGCTTTCGCTTTCCTTTGAGGGCAAGAATTCTGCGGATTCTTGACCTTAGGGCCGCCTTCCTTTCCCCCGATGTGATGTTGGGCACTCAGCACATTTCCTTCCCATGTTCCTGTGACTCTGATATCAAAGGGGCAAAATAAACTCAACCATGTGCTAGAGGTACCTTTAAGTACAGGCTTATGGGTGAGTGTGCAACCAAGCTGCTGACCAGATCATTTCAACGAAGTGTTAACAACAGCTTTTCCCCACGTGCAGCCACCAACTGCAACTTAGAGGAGAGAGCTCTACAAGTTGACAAGTACAAGAGATGAGTGACTGAATCTTTGGCAACAGAAACTTCCAATTCCACCTTGACATTAAGTGATATATATAAAATTTTTTGGTACCGGGGATTGAATTCAGAGACACTCACCACTGAGCCACATCCCCAGCCCTATTTTGTATTTTATTTAGAGACAGGATCTCACTGAGTTGCTCAGCACCTCTTTTTTGCTGAACTTTCAATCCTCCTGCCTCAGCCTCCCGAGCCAGTGGGGTTACAGATGTGCACCACCACACCCCACGAGGTGCATAGTCGTTCATCCACATAATCATCAGCAAGGCTAGGCACCAGGAAATACAATGATAAAAATATGATCCAGGCGTTCAGAGAGTTTACAATCTCCTTGGACAACAGTGAGATTCTCAGAAGTTTAGAACTTAAGGATGAATAGGAGTTTACCAATTTGGAGCAGGTTCAAGAAAAGTGGATGCAAAGACATTAAATTATTTTTGGCCAAGAGACCTAAGATTTCTAAATTCAGTCCTTGGCTTTGGTCACAGAGGAGGCAGGTAATGTCATGTTATTAGCTGGGTCTTCCATCCCAAGGCCCACAGAAGAACGTATGGTAAGTACTATATGGAGGAATCTTTCCTTCAATAGGTCTCAGCACCTTTGAGCAAAATCATTTCTATTTCTACCCCAAATCACAAACCCCAGTTTCAGCTCTTACAACTCCAGTTGGAGCAAAAGCCCTAAAAGAAAAGGGACAGTCTACCGGTTTAATCCAGTAACCAGGCATCCCTGGATGCCTTGAAGCCAAGAAGAAATAAGGGAGAAAGTCAGGTAAAACCCCACCTCACCTTGTCTACTAAGGGGAGCAAAAAAAGAATGAATCAAATTTTTTCTGCTGTGGTCCCTGTTTCTTAACATTTCCATCCTCCAATGATGATTAGGAAGAGAAATTAACATTATGTGCTTAGGAGCTGGGAATGTAGCTCAGTGGCAGAGCATTTGTACAGCCCTGGGTTTGATCCTCAGCACTGCAATAAATGAATGAATAAAATTTCAAAAAGCATTGTGAGTTTAAGAAACAACAAGTTTAATGGGATGCAGCACAGCCTGGGTGATGAGTGGTAAGAAGAGTCTTACCACTGGAAAGTTAAAAGGTATCTTGGGCTAGGATTGTGGCTTAGTGGTAGAGCGCTTGCCTAGCATGTGGAGGGCCCTGGGTTTGATCCTCAGCATAAAAATAAATAAGCAAAATGAAGATATTGTGTCCAGTTACAACTAAAAAATAAATATTTTTAAAATGCATTTAAAAAGGTATCTATATTCAATGGCGTATTAATCAATCAAAGAAGAATGAAAGCCAGGTACAATGGCTCATATCTGTAATCCCAGGTACTTGGGAGGCTGAGGCAGGAGAAACTCAAGTTTGAGGACAGCCTGAGCAAGACCCTGTCTCAATAATAAAGTACAAGAAGGATGAATGAATAAATGAAATCCTGTCATTTGCAATTAAAAGGATGGAACTGGAAAACGTATTAAGTGAAAAAAGTCAGACACAAGATGGGCATGGTGACACACATCTGTAACTTGGGAGACTGAAGCAGAAGAATTGAAAGTTTAAGGCCAACCTCAGAAACTTGGTGAGTACCTAAACAACTTAGACCATCTCAAAATAAAAATAAAAAGAACTGGGGATGTAGCTCAGTGATAAAGCATCCTGGGTTCAATCCCCAGTACGCCCCCAAAAAAGTCAGACATAGAAAGACAAGTAGCACATGTTCTCTCTCATATGTGAAAGCTTAAAAAAAAATTGACCTGAAAGTAGAATAGTGATTACTAGAAATTGGATGGTACAGGAGAGAGGGTGGAAAAAGAATGATTGGATTTGATCAGTGCATGCTTTAATGCTTATATAAATATATCAAGCTAAATTCCATTAATATTTACCATTAATACATTTTAATAAAAAAAGATGAGGCCAGATTATGAAGAGTCTCAAATGCCATATTAAGGCTTTTAAATTTAACCCAAGTGGGCTGGAGATGTGGCTCAAGCGGTAGCGCACTCGCCTGGCATGCGTGCGGCGCGGGTTCAATCCTTAGCACCACATACAAAGATGTTGTGTTCACTGAAAACTGAAAAATAAATATTAAAAAATTCTCTTTCTCTCTCTCTCTGTTTGAAAAAAAAAAGATTTTTTTTAAAAAATTTAACCGAGTAACCAAAAGGAGTCATTGGAGGATTTAGTGAGGGAAGAATGTGATTAGAATGTGTCTTGGAAAGAAGGAGATCTAAACCAAGACAAGAGATGGTAGAAATAAAATTATTAAGATTGTATACCAACAGGGCATAATTTTTGAGGAAAATGAGAAACAAAAATAACAGATTTTTGGCAATGAGGTGACAATAGTAGTACCATTCCTGACGAGAGGGAATACAGTATGGAGGATATAAGAAACAGAGAACTTTGAGGGTTAGTTTAATTCTTTGACCCTACACAGAAGGCAGAAGTACTGCAGTGGTTGGACTAGAAACACTAAAATAAAATTACTAATGTCCTTCTGAGATTGGGATTCAAAGATTTGCAAAGGAGAAGCAAAATAGCAGATTTGCTCATTTGATTTTCTTCCATTTTAAAAAAAAATTGTGGTAAAAATATATGTAAATCACAAACCCGTGTTATTTTGACCATTTTCAAGTCTACAATTGTAATTTAAAGTGGCATTAACTGTATTCATAATGTACAGCCATTACCACTATCCATTTCTATCTTCATTATCACAAACAGAAACTCCATACCCATTAAATAAACATTACCACTTCCCTCTTCTTCCCTGCCCCTAATAAAATCTATTTTATTTTCTATCTCTATAAGATCATAATGCTTTCTTCTACACACACTCCTGGGGATCAAACCAAGGACCTTGAACCTGGTAGGCATTCCTATCTGCCTCTTTGCATTTGGATATTTTAGGTTCCTCATGTGAGTGATATCACACAATATTTGTTTTTGTGTCCATCTGGATCATTTCACTTTTTCAAGGTTCATTCATATGGTAGTACCTTACAATTTCCTTCTAGAAAAGAAATTTCTTAATTTGAATGATATTCCATTGTATGTGTGTGCACACACACAATATTTTATTTATGCATTCATTCATCTGTTAATGAACAATTTAGGGCTGGGGATGTGGCTCAAGCGGTAGCATGCTTGCCTGGCATGCGTGCGCTCGGGTTCCATCCTCAGCGCTACATACAAACAAAGATGTTGTGTCCGCCGATAACTGAAAAATAAATATTAAAAAATTCTCTCTCTCTCTCTCTCTCTCTCTCTCTCTCTCTCTCTCTCTCTCTCTCTCTCTTCAAAAAAAATGAACAATTTAGGTTTCTTCCACTTTTCGGGTTTTATGAATAATGCTACTGTGAATATTGACTTATATTAAGTATCTCTTTGAGTCCCTGCTTTTGGTTTTTGTCCATATATTTGTAGAATTGTTGAATCATATGGAAATCTATGCTTAATTTTTTTTTGTACAGAAGTGCTTTGCCACTGAACCACATCCCCAGACCTTTTTATTTATTTATTTATTTAGTTAGTTAGTTAGTTTTGGTACTGGGGGATTGATCCCAGGGGCACTTAGCCACTGAGATATATCTCCAGTGCCTCCTCCCACTTTTTGAGACAGGGTCTCACTGAGTTACTTAGGGCCTCGCTAAGTTGCTGAGGCTGGCTTTTAATTGGCAATCCTCCTGTCTCAGCCTCCAGAGTTGCTGGCATTATAGGTATATGCCACTGTGCCCAGCTCTACTCAACTTTTTGAGGAACCACCAAACTGTTTTCCACAAGATATGCACCATTTTCCATATCCACCAGCAGTGTTCAAGGGTTCTGATTTCTTCACATCCTCACCAACACTTATTTTCCTTTTTTTTTTTCATAATAGCTATCCTAATAGATATAAAATGTTATCTCAGGTTTTCATTTGCATTTCCCAGTTCACTTCCAAGCCCAGCACAAGTTCTGTTACCTGAATTTGTATCTCAGCACAGCTTCCAAGTTATTATTTGGCACGTAGACAGAATGAAGGGGAGAAATTATAAGGAAATAATGAAAGAAAGTAAAAACTTCAAGAACATTGAGTTAAACCCTGTGCAGTGGCACAAATCTATAATCACAGCTACTGAGGAAGAGATTGAACCCAGGTCCTTATATATGCTAAGCACATGCTCTACCACTGAGTTACATCCCCAGCCCCTAAAAGAGTTATTTTATGAAAAACTACAAGGCTAAAATAGACCTTTAATAGTATGTAAAGTGAAAAGAAGAGCAAGGTAGTATTATAAATATTACAAAATAATACTTTGCAGCCTCACCCACTGATAGACTCCAGACAAGGCAGTAAAAATAGTATTCCCAAATGAGAGACTGCAACAGGAAATAACTGATCCACCAATACCACATGACTGTACTTGTTCACAAGTATATAACAAGCACACATGAGATACCTTCAAGGTTTCCTGAAATACTGGAGATGTAAGTGTCAGGATGTGAGGGAAGCAGAAACATACCAACCAACCATTTTCTCACTGTGATAACATTAATAAGCTATTATAAATAATAGTTTTTATTTTCTTAAGCCAAATTCCTACCAGTAGAAATACTGCCTCAATTTTTGTTGTTGTTTGTTTGTTTGTTTCAGCACTGAATATTGAACCCAGGAGCACTCCACCAATGAACTACATGCCCAACCTTTTTAATTGTTTATTCTGAGACAGGGTCTTGTTAAATTTCTGAGGCTGCCCTCGACCATTCTCTTACCTCAGCTTCCTCAGTAGCTGTGATTATAGATTTGTGCCGCTGCACAGGGTTTAACTCAATGTTCTTGAAGTTTTTACTTTCTTTCTTTATTTCTTTATTTTGTGGGGGGAAGCAGGTACCAGAGATTGAAGCTCCCAACCACTGAGCCACATCCCAGTCCTATTTTGTATTTTATATAGAGACAGGGTCTCACTGAGTTGCTTAGTGCCTCACTTTTGCTGAGGCTGGCTTTGAACTTTCAATCATCCTGCCTCCGCCTCCCAAACCGCTGGGATTACAGATGTGTGCCACCACACCCAGCCAAAGGTTTTACTTTCTAAAGAGATTGTAGCAATTTATTTACTGAATCACTTACTTATTTTGATTAAGTTTAGGAGATTGAATGGATCATATGCCTCTTTTGCAAGTCATCTCTTATTATTTGGGAGTTGTGTATGGTTTTAATTGTGATGCCAGGGATGAAATCCAGAGCCTTGCTCGTGCTAAGCATGCATGTACCACTGCGCTTCAACCTCAGCCCTCTTTTATTTATTTAATTTCTTATTCTTTCTCTTCTATCCACATCCCCCAATCTTTACTTTCTCACTGAAGTCCATCATTCCAGTGTATTTCATGTATATCCTTTCTTTTTGTAGGTATTTATTAAAATTTGTATCATCAAAAAATAAATAAAATAAAATATGTATTATTGCTTTGGATACATGTATTTTTCACTTATGTACATAGTATTGTAATTTTAAATTTTTTTCTTCTTCATAGCAGCATATTTTAAGATATGGTCCAGTTGCTTCTAATCATTGCATAAGACTCTATCCACCACATTTTGCCTAAGGACTTCTTTGATATGGACACCCAAATTACCTCCAACTCTTCACAATCAAAAACAATGCTACCATGAATATATTTCCACGCTTCCTTTATGGAGCTGTGTGAGAATTTCTTTGGAGTGTGAATACAGTAGCAGTTGGAGTTTGTGGCACAAGCCTGTAATCCCAGGTCCCTAGTTTAAAGCCAGCCTCAGCAATTTACCAAGACCCTGTCTCTAAATAAAAAACTAAGAGAGCTTGGAGTGGTAGAGCTCCCCTGGATCTCTAGTACCATAAATCAAAAAATAAATACAGTAACAGAATTGAATACTTTATAAGTTTTTTTTCTTATTCTTCCTCCTCCTCCTCTTCTTCTTCCTCTTCTTGTGGTAGTGGGAATTAAACACAGGGTTTCACACATGCTAGTGAACAATCTAGCACTGAGCAACATCCTTAGCCTTTAAAAAAAATTTTTTTTGAAACAAGTTTTCCTTAAATTGCCCAAACTGACCTCTAATTTATAGTCCTTCTGCTTCAGCCTCCTGAGTAGCTGGGATTATAGGCCTGACTCATCACCCCCAGCCATAATTTTTATTTTTGCTTTTTGATTTACTGCTAGGGGTAAACGTGTAGATATGTGTGTATGTTGTGTGTGTTTCTCTAACTACTGTATTCTAGGAATTTTCTGGTCACATTCCCTGTTCCGTTGCATCTTTAAAGACTAATGTAAACCGGCTTCGGTGGGCTTGTAATCCCACTGACTCCAGAGGCTGAGGCAGGAAGATCGAAAGTTTAAAGCCAGCTTTAGCAAAAGCGAGGCACTAAACAACTCAGTGAAACCCTGTTTCTAAATAAAATACAAAAAAGTACTAGGGATATGGCTCAGTGGTTAAGTGCCCCTGAGTTCAATCCCCCATTACTCCCCCAATATGTGATACGAGTCCATAATGATATTCAAAGACAGAGAGAAAAAAAGAAAAAACACATTGGCCACTATTATAGGGTAGGAGTGCTAAGACTCCAACTTCTTTGTCAAGAAATTGGTAATTAAAGACAAAGAATGAAACATTTGACTTGCCACTTTAGGAAGAAATTAGATTCTTTCCTATTTGATGAGGAGAAACTCTTTGCAGAAGAATGTCAGCTAATAAATGTAGTAGAATTGATAAAATTAGAAAAATCACCATTTTGCAATCTCCAGTGAGATAATTGATTCAGGCAAGGATCATCAGTGAATGTTGAACTATTATGATGAATGTTAAACTATTAAAAAAGAAAGAAAAAAGGCCAATCTATCCTTGTATCTATTTCCTACTTGTTCACTTGTTCCACAAACACTTTGAATTTCTAGTAAATGTGCATGCTTGAAAGACTATGGTGACTTCTCAATTGCTAAATACAATGACCTTTTCTCAACTCTTCTATGATCTCTTCATGGTAATTGACATTAATGGCCACTTTTCTTATAACCTTCTCCTTTCATTGACAAAAAACTGATTTTCTGTTGCTATATAACAAACCACTCTAATATTTAGTGACTTAAAACATAATTTATTATTTTTCATGGTTCTAGGGGTAGACTAGGCTAGGTTGTATAGTTCTCACTTGGGACCTTTGATGAGGCTGCAGTAAGATGGTGGCTTGAACACCTAGACAATTGAAAGTTTGACTGGGCTAGACATCAAAAATGGCTTCTTCACTCACTTTTCTGGTACCCCAGCTGGCTTGGTTGGAACAGTTGGAGATGAGTGGGGCAACTTTCTCTCCAAGAAACTAGTTTGGGCTTCCTAATAACATGGTGGATTCAGGTTAGCTAGACTTCTTACATAATGCCTAGCTTCCCCTAGAGCAGATGTCCCAGGAGGAAGCTGCAAAGCTTCTTATGAGACAATTAGTGATCTCTTTTTTCACCCAGTATGCATTAGCCTCTATTTCCAGCCTTGGTTTCTTTTTTTTAATACTTATTTACTATGTATCTTTTAGTATTAGGTGGATACATTAGTTTGCTTTTATGTGGTGCTGAGGATCGAACCCAGTGCCTCATGCATGCTAGGCGAGCGCACTACCACTGAGCCACCACCCCAGCCCCAGCTTTGGTTTCTTTAGAGGAGAAAAAGGACCTAAAGTCCCTTCCAAAGTTAAGTGTAAAATCCATCCATAAATTTATAGTTTCATTGTTAATAATGCAATTCATCCATAGATAATCCCAAAGCTGTTTTGCTTATCTTTATCAAGTCTTTGGAAAGCATTTAACTTAGTTTTATTTTGTTTTGTTTTTGTGGTGCTGAGGATTGAATTCAGGGCCTTGTGCAAGGGAGGCATACACTCTACCAACTGAGCTATATCCCTAGCCCTTAACTTAGTTTTCATAAAAAATGGAACTAACCATCATCTTGCGTTTGTGTTTCCACAGTTAATTTAAAATTTAAGATAGAGTGATTTCAGTAATAACTATAACTAATATACAGAGATTTGGGGACAACATCTCTCTCAATTGATGGGATCATTAGAGATCATTTGTGGTCTATTGGCAGTGAGTGTTAAGCATAAATTAGAATATTTTATATAGGAATGGATTTTATACAGGAATGGAAAGCATTGGTGAATGTCATTAAAGAGTTAGAAGAGTTTCCAATGTATTTTTTTTTTAGTTGTAGATGGACACAATTCCCTTATATCATTATTTATTTTTATGTGGTACTGAGGATTAAACCCAGTGTTTCACAAGTGCTAGGCTAGCACTCTACCACTGAGCCACAACCCCAGCCTTCTAATGGAGTCATTTTAATTAGAAGTAACATAAACCTCCTTAAGATACAGAATTTCCAGCTATTTGGGAGATTAAGTCAGGAGAACCATAGATTTGAGGCCAAATTTGGCCTCAAATCTAATGAAACCCTGTCTCAAAATGAAACTAAAAAGAATAAAGGGCTTCTGGGATGTAACTCAATGGAGAGCACTTACCTATCATGTTCGAAGCCCTGGGTTCAATCCCCAGTACCACTAGAAGAAAAAAAAAGAAAGAAGGAAACATAGCATTGACTGGCTCATATAACCCAAAGTCTGATGGGGTTGATCTGGCATGACTTGATTCAGAGGCTAAAATAATGTCATCAGCTCCCAATTTTCCTCTGTCTCTCAGCTGTGCTCACCTCCACATTGGCTTCATATTAGACCCCATATGATGACAAAGTAGCAATGGCAGCACCTGACACAGAACCTATATCCCTCTCAGCAATCCAAGCAAAAATCTCACTACTTTTCATTGGCTAAGATTGGGTATATGCTCATCCAGGGCTGACCTATAGCAAGGAAAAATTTATTTAGCACTGAGTCCCATCCCTCCCTGAACATCCACCCAGTAGAAGAATTGCCCTGGAGCTTTCCAGTAGGTTATCATGGAAGTCTATTCCTGAGGTACCGATTGGAATGAAGGAAGGAACATGTGCTGCTTAAAAGTGTGGGTATAACATCATGTTCTTCTCTTTCCCCCTATGCTCCATACCCAGCTCCAACATGTTTCCCTGCACAAAGCAAGCATTTTAGCACAAACCCAAAATTCACAAGCCATCTTCCTCTTCGTTCACTGTACATCTTATTTATTTATCTGGTATTGATGATTGAACCTAGGCATGCATTACCACTGAGCTCCATCCCAGTCTATTATTATTATTATTATTATTATTATTATTATTAATCATTGAAAGAGGGTCTTGCTAAGTTGCTGAGGCTACCTTCCAATTTGTGATCCTCCATAGTCACTGGGATTACAGACATGCACCACCATGCCTGATCTCACTACAGTTTATAGAATACTTGCACTGACTGAGCAAAACATCAGTTCCCATTTGCCCAATTTTTGTTACCTTTTGATCTCTTGTGCAATCAAAATATCTCAAAGTATTGGTTTGAATGGGGTTTGGACTCCTAGAACTGAGCTCTGTATAGAATTCCGTCATTCCTGCTCAATCTCAAGTCTCATATTGCTTTATAATGCTGGTTACATGAGGCTGTAGTTTTAATTTCACCTTTGGGGTTTGTACTACAGACACTTTTAGAAACTCTCTTTGGGTCTGTCCTCTAATCCCCTTCCCTAACTCCAACTTACTGGCCCCTCTTCACTCAGCCACAGCTGCCTGGCTGGAGGGCACTCAGTCGGCACTGTTGCTTAGGCAACCCAGAAGGGGGCTTCAATCTACTGTCTCCCCAGAGGGGCTTGGCTGGCTCTGAGCCAGGAAGAAGCAGGGGGCAGGGGACCTGACTGGCCCTGCGCAGGGCATGTCGGGATATAAACAGAGTACTCATGTGCTGCCTGCCATAAGAGACAGGGGGATTGTCATGTGTGTGATTGTGTGTCTAGCAAGGAAACCAAGGATGCCACTGCCTGCTAAGACAACAGGAACAGGACAAAAGGCCCTCCCGTGCATCTTGGGCTCAGATCTGCAGGGTTGGGGTTAAAGGTCTCAGGCTTGGTATTAGTTTCTAGGGCTGCCATAACAAAGTGTCACAAACTGAGTGGTTTAAAACAATAGAAATTTATTGTCTCTCACTTTTGAGAGCTAGAAATCTCAAAATCAAAATGTCAGCAATATCATTCTCCCTCTGAATCTTCTAGGGGAATCCCTTGTCTCTTCCAGGCTCTTGGTGGTTTGTTGGCAATATCTGGCCTTCCTTGGCTTGTGGCTGTGTGACTCTTATCACTGCTTTCATGGTTACTTCACATTCTCCTGTTTTGTTTCTATGCAGCCATCTTTTTTATGAGGTCACTAGTTGTATTCATGTAGGGGCCTGCCCTTACTCCAGTATGACTTCATTTAAATACTTACATCTATGATGACCCTACTTTCAAACAAGGTCACATCCTGAGATCATAGATGTTTGAACTTCAACTCTTTTGTAGAGGACATAATTCAACCCATAAGTGTTGAGATCCATGGCCGGTCAGAATGACACCTGGCATTTGCCAGAGGGAATGTTTGAAAGGTGACACCAGCGAACCATAGAGATGATTTGAGTTAAGCTATATATAATTGCTGTGATGCTGGATTGATTGTATTATATATTTGACCTTTACTGTTGGGCAATGGGGCAGCTCTTGCTGCCTTGGGTGCCCCATACTTTGGAGTTCTTGCGCTACTTTGGAGTTCTCCCAGGGATTCCCGGAGAGTTCCAATTGGTTGGGGAAGTGCCAGAGGAGGGATTTCTGGTGTGGGGGTTTCTGGAAGGGCTGCGTGGGTGGCATTGGTGGAAAAACGCTTGTGAAGAGCCGGTGAGAGAGGAAATAAAGTAGTTGCTTTTGAACCTACAAGGCTTTGTGGCGGTTCGGTTATTCGTGCCCAGCCAGCTCCCAAGTGGGTATGAAATAATGAGGAAGATAGTATTAGAAGTTCCTATAGTGTAAGACAAAGCCCTGGAAAAGTTAATTAATCAGACCAAGGGAGTCCTGGAACATCAGACTGAAGATCTTGGCTTTTACTTAACAGAGGAAGCCATGAAGGGTCCAGGAGCAAATATGACAGCAATGTGATAATCTGTGAGGCTGTTTTTTATTGTTTTAGTGCTGGTGGAATGAGCCACTTCTTTTTCCAGTTATATTCCTCAGTTGCTTTTATTTTTTTTATGTTTTTGATACTAAGGATTGAACTCTAGGGTGCTCTTCCCCTGAGCTACATCCCCAGCCCTTTTTATTTTGAGACAGGATTGTTAAGTTTCCTGGGCTGACCTTGAACTTGTGATCCTCCTCCTCAGCTGCTTCTTTAAATCATAGCCCCAATACATACTTGAAACATGGCATAAAACCTCCAAAATGAATAGCACAAGAGTGTGGAATGGTTCAGAAGTAAAATTGTCATTAACCAATTGTCATTAGCCTTAGTTGCCTCAGCAGTCAAATAAGAATAGTAAGAGAGTTGTTGGAGGGATTGTGAGAGGTCGGGGGAGGGAGGGAGAGTCTCAGAACAATGTCTGCCAAGGCAAGAACTCAGTAAAAGTTCACAACAATTGTGCAAAGATGAATGGTTCATTTGGCTAAGAAGGCAGGAGAAGCCATTGTTATTAATAAGAGTTGTTACACTTTCTCGACCCTGAAACTATCACTCCCTTCTGCTCTCCAGGAGTAAGTCTCTCACATTTGCATAGCAATTTTCAATTTTCCAAGTACTCTGTCATCCATTCTCCTTCTCTTTGTAATCTTCATGACAATCCCATGAGGTAGTCAAGACTGTCATTACTGTCTCCATTTTGCAGGCAAGATACTGAGACCCAGAAGGGTTAAATCTGTTGCTCTGAACATTTTTTTTCTACTGGGACACATATGACAGATGATTCTTTCAGGTGACATACTCCTATGTATAATTTCTACCATATCTTTACCCTTTCTCTCTCACTGATAACTATTTAATGTTATGTAGCCATCAAGAAATGCAAAAGAAAGCCAGGCCATGCCTATAGTCCCAGTAATATCAGAGGCTGAGGTAAATTTGAGGCCAGCCTTTGATTTATGGAGACTATCTCAAAATAAAAAATCAAAAAGACTGAAGATGTAGTTGACTGGTAGGGAAAACCTGGATTTAATCCTAAGGAAGGAAAGAAAGAAAGTTTATGTAATTGATATAAAAATATGTCTCTAATATATTGTTGATTAAAAATATCAGATTGCAGATTTACTCACAGGAAATTATTAACCATGGTAAACTCTGGAATTGAAGGGTGAAAGGTGGTAGAGTAGGGAGAGGAAACTAGTACTTTATATATTTTTTAAGCGTGTATTATTTTTATAATGAAAACCATCCTATTTTGAAAAAAAATAAAGCATCTACTATGCAAGCAACATTATAGGCAGACTTTGAATCTGCTCTGATTTTCTTCAAGGAAATTATTCATGAATATGCATAGGCTATCTCTGGAAATATTCAAGAAGCTGATGACAGTGGCTGCCACTAGACAGGAAGTTTGGGGGACCATTGCTTAGAGTCAGGGAGGGAGGAAAATGGACTTTTCACTGTATACTCTTATAAGATTTAATTTGTTTTCAACCAAGTGCCTTATTATGAATTCAAATAAGCTAAATGAATATTATTAAAAGCTCCAGTGATTTATAATTGCCAATGAATAATTTGTAACTTACCTTATGACTGATTACAGCACACCAGCTATTCTTGTTGGATTAGATGGTAAGTAAAGAGCTGACATTCAAACTCAGGAGTCCTGACTTCAAGTCCTTGGCTCTTTATGTCATTGCCCAGTGTGGTTGCTTCAAGGGCTTCAACCTCATAAGCCCACTGTATCCTAGGTATACACACACACACACACACACACACACACACACACACACACATAAAACAAGCCATGGTAGAAATATCACAGTTGCCTTAGCAGAGAAGTCAGGACTGTGGAATGAACTTGCCAACTAGTCTCAAGCCAACCACAATCTGTATTGTTTTGCCTGCTTCCTTTTTACTTCCCCTTGAATTATAACTTGCTTACTCTTAAGTGCATAACTATTAAATGTTTAGCTCAATGAATTTTTATGTGTCCACCTATGCAACCAACACCTGATCAAATATAAACCCTACTGTAACAATGCTCCACTTCATGCTTTGAATATAGCCCTTACTTCTCTGGCACTGCAACTGATTTTAAAAATGAACATATTTCTTTCTCTTGCACTCTTCCTGCTCCTCCCTAATCTCTCCACCACCCCAATCTCAGGGAAAACAGGATTACCTTTCTTCCTTATCCTAGATAGATTTATCTGTCCTTGAGTACACACCCACCATTTAACGAAGTAATCTAGATTTTGAGGATGGAAGCAGAAGATCTCAGAAATGACTATTTCCCAAATTAACAATGAATTACAATTCCAACAGAGAACATGTAGAATATAGCCTTTGAATCACTTCTTTAAAAGCCCCCTGTTCCTGCTGATGAGCAAAATTACAGCCTTTGGGACAGCAGTCCCCTGTGTTTCTCCTTTGCTAGCAAAGCAATAATCCTTCTTTTTCCTTTTTCTCAAAACCGTGTCCTCATTATTTCATTGGCATGGGGACAAGGACCAAGCTTTCAGCAACACTACTATCTCTCTGCAAGATTCCCTCATGCCCTCTCCAGTCTACACTATCCCCTAACTGTAATCATTATTCTGACTCCTATCATTGTAGGTTAATTTAGCCTGTTTTGGAACTTCATATAAATGGAATCATACAATATCTACCCTCTGGTTTCTGGTTTCTTTTGCTTCACCCTATTTGTGAGATTTATCCACATTATTGTGTGCAGCAATTATTTGTTCATTCGTAGGCTGAAGTGCTGAGTCACAGGGCAAACATATATTTAGCTGTATAAATTCTGTCGAACAGTTGTCCAGTTTATACTCCCACCAGCAATGTAAGAAAGTTCCAGTTGTTTCATGTCTTCACACACTTGATACTGTCAGTCCTTTTAATTTTAGACATTTGGGTGGGGGTTGCCACCTCTGTTTTGAGCCCTCATTTGGTTCTATGGTTCCCCATCTGCTCAGTCCTCTGTTCTGACAATCCCTGAATGGACTGTTTGGACTCCTGACCAACCCTTCCTGCCCCTCCTTTCCTGGAATACAGCCCTATCCTTCCATGACCCCAGCCCCTGCCCAAATCCTAGTGTTCACCACAAACAAATCTGATCCCTACCACAGGCTGAGACCCCATTCCAGCATAGACTAAGCTCTCATGCTAACCACAGACTGATCTCAACCCTAATCACAGACTTCACTCTTAGCCCACCACACAATGAGCCCTAATTACAGCCACAGGGTGAACCCCGATCCTAAACACGGTTTGAGCCATGATCCCAGCAACAGAGTTTTAATCCTAGAAGGAGATTTAAACTGACCTGATCCAAACTTAGATTAGTGAACACAAATGCCAAGCACAATGTCAGAAATTATTAGAAGTGTGAAATTGCATTATTGTACAGCAAACTACTATCTCAATAAGGTCTCCTTGGTTCACTTCAAATTTTAATTCTGACAACTTTGCTGAATTAGGGAGAGATTACCATCAATCCCACCCTGACATGCAATTAAAAAAAAAAAACAGGCTGGGGGTAGAAGTGGAGGTGTGTGTGGCTCAAGGAAACCTAAAACTAAGCTAGTCCTGCAGATGGTGGTAGAAAGATGGGTAACCTTCTTCCTGTCCTCACAAGATGGCAGGTTTATTTTAAGGATGTTTTTAACAGCTTAAAAAATGGATTCAAAGAACACTGGGGGAAGCCTCTGATTTTTGGGTTTCTGCCCATAGTGCCTTTTTTCTTTCTTTCTTTCTTTTTTTTAAACAATGGTATTTTGACTCCCAGTGAGATTTGTTCCTTCATTATGGTTCTGATCATATTGCTATTCACATCCCTCTCCCTGCAGAGGCTATTAGGAAGGAAAAAGGAGCCAGAGCCTTAAAGAACTAATGCTTAGTGGTTTTGTTTGCCCTATGTCTGCTAATCAGCAGCAAACTGAGAACATAATTTTCACTTTTCTTGCGTCTTTGAGAAAATTCTTGATTTTCCCCTTAATGGTCGAAGGCACACCTCTGAATGTCCTATGTCCTATGAAAGATGAGTGAGGAGTCCTTAGGGCAAAACAGACCTTCACAAAAATGTTCTCTCCAGGACAAAAATCCTGATTAGTTTGAGATTTCTGAATTCCTAAACATTAACTAGTTAAAGTGACTTTTGTGATAGACCCCCATTGCATTGTGGAAAAGACAGTGGGATGTGTAAGTTGGGAGACCTGGAAAGTTCTGCTACCATGTTTGACAAGGTACAAATCCCCCTTCTCTCTAGGTCTCCTTTCACTACTATAATAATAAAGTTAAGTGTAGCTTTTGTAATATCATCTTCATATTTTACCTCATTTGATCTTTATAAGGATTTCCAATAAGATGGGAACTTTTATTATTCCAATTTTATAAAGCAGGTAGCAGGAATTGGGCACAATGGCCCATGCCTGTGATGCCAGATATTTAGGAGGCTGAAGCAGGAGGATTGCAAGTTTGAGGACAACCTAAGAAACTTAGCAATACCTTGTCTCAAAAATAAAAGGGCTGCGGAAGAAGCTCTGTGGAGGCGTACTTTCCCAGCATTGAGGAAAGAAAGGAAGGAAGGAAGGAAGGGAGTAAGGAAGGGATTTTCTAGAAATAATCTTGTTGGTTAACTGCTCTATAAAGGTCAATGTGTCAGTTGAAGGGATTATGAATAAAGGATTTCTCTTTCTCAAAATAAATTTGTTTAACTTTCTAGCTCTGCATCCCTGAAAGTCTAACTAATAAAGAGGTAATGTCAGCTATCATATTAGGGAGTATTACTTATGGGAAGTAGTGAATTTTGGCCTCCCTAATTATACTGACTTTTGTAACTAGGTCCATTTACTATGGGGATCCTGAAAGCTATGTCCATAGGACATAAGATTGTAATTCCTGTTTGAGAAAGAGCATTTCTAATTAAGGTTGTTACCACACTCACTGATGTGATCTTATCTCCTTGGTTCTTATGACTGATTACAACACACCAGCTATTCTTGTTGGATTAGATGGTAAGTAAAGAGCTGACATTCAAACTCAGGAGTTCTGACTTCAAGTTCTGTCACCTGAGGGGGAGAAAAATAAGATTGATCACTACAAGAACTCCTGCTGAACAGAAATGATGGAGGCAGTCCTGTTAGCATGAGGTCTCTTATTTTGGACCCTTCTGAATTAATATGATGCCAAGTGAGGCCTATGGTAATTGGGTGACATTAAATATCAAGTTGAGCCCAAAGACCACCTGATAAGTAAACATTTCAGGCGCAAATCTAAGTCCAGTAGTTTGGAAGATCGGATCCAGCTGTTTTGGTTGCCTGTATAGCCATGGTCCCTAATCTTGACCACATCACGGCCTCATATTGAAATGATATTGAATCACTTGCCACAGTGGACACAGCAAATAAAAAAGAACAAAATATTGCTAAATACAACTGGGATGAATCTCTCAAACATAATGGTAAGGGAAAGAAGCAGGCACAAATAGCACAAAGTGGATAATTTCACTTGTCTGAAGTTTAAACACAATCCAAACTAACCCAAATGTTGACTGTCATGGAGGGGTGAGAATTGACTGGAGGTAGAAAGGACCCTTTAGGGAGCTATAAATATTCTGTACCTTGATCTCTGTGGTTGTTACATGAGTAGGTGAATATATTCATGTATGTGAAGGCAGCCTTAATTAGAGCATCTAGAAGCAGAAAGATAGACTGGATCCAAAGGTGAGTGGGATATTTAATTGGAGATTTGACATCTTGGGCTTATCTTAGTGAGAATGTCCCAGTGACCATAAAGAGTAAATAAATATGAACCCCATGGTAAGGTATATAATAGTATTTCACTCAGAGGGACATAAGACTTTGAGAGAGGAGAAATAGGGGCACAAGACCTAAGTGTTCATTTTCCAAGGGAAGCAAAGAAGCAGAGCCTGGGGTTGCAACCAAAAGGAGCTGGTCATATAAAACACAGGGGATGTAATGTTTTGTGAACATCAAGTGACAATTTTGGGAATAGTATTTTACTTTTAATCTCTCTCTCCATCCATTTTGGAAGAGGTTTAATTGAAGGTTAATTTAATAAAATAATATATAAACCCTTATTTTAGTCAGTTTGGAGCCCAGACAGCACTGCCTTTGTAGGCACTGCCTTTGTTAAAAAATTAATTCATTCCTGATTTCAGAATGGGTTAGAATTTCTGTCATAGGATCAAATTGAAACAGAAAATTTTGGAGTCAGGTCTTGCGAGAAATGGATGAAAATATGGAGACCACTGTCCTGGTTAAGTAAAGATCTTGTGGGAGGGGACAGAGCATGAGAAGTTTGAAGGTTTGTCATATAAAAAATGTCAGATTCACCCAAGGTGACTGCAGAGAGGAATGAGTACTTGTGAGGAGAAACTCTGGGAAATAGAGTATAATGAGGAGAACCCTTCACAGAGAATCAAAGACCTCATGATGTTCCTAAGACGGAGCTCATTCATATAGTATTCATTTCCTGTGCTAGGCTCTTGGACACGGAGGAGAGCATGACCTCCAGGTTCCTTCCTTATAGAGTGGTATAAGACTGAAAAAGTAGTGGTTGAAATTTTAGTTGCCATCTTGGTCCATGAGATACCCTTCAGAAAGAAAGCCACTAAAGACAGTAGAAGAAAAAAAGCCTAAGGATCTTGGGTCTCATGGCTGTGATATCTCCATATCAGATGCATTGAATGTCTCTGGACTTCTCTTTACATGAAAGATAAAAGTCTACTTTATGGGGCTGAGGCTGTGGCTCAGTGGTAGAGGGCTTGCCTAGCATGTGTGAGGCACTGGGTTCAATTTGCAGCACCACATATAAATAAATGAATACAATAAAGGTCCATACATCTAAAAAATATTTTTAAAAATGTCTACTTTATTTTTGGGGGGTATTAGGAACTAAACTCAGGGGCACTCAACCACTGAGCCACATGCCCAGCCCTATTTTGTATTTTATTTAGAGACAGGGCCCACTGTATTGCTTAGTGCCTCACCATTGCTGAGGCTGGCTCTGAACTCGAAATCCTCCTGCCTCAGCCTTCCATGCCACTGGGTTTACAGGCGTGCGTCACCATACTCAGCTATTTTTATTATTTGTTTAGGTTTTATTTATAAAATAAATAAAACCTAAACAAATAATATTTATTTATAAATAAACCAATCAACCTTAATCCTGACACATAAAACAAAATATAATTTTTTAGTAAAAAATATTTTTAAACTAAAATTGTGTAAAATGACAACTGAGATCCCTTTTAGTTCAAACACCTGGATACTTTTTGTTTTCATCCTCCTAGGCTCCAGTGTGATCTCATCTTCTATATGAAACTTCCCCAGATTCTTTAGAAGGACTCAATTTTTCCCTCCTTTGTTCTTCAACTGGTAGGATAACAAATCAAATTGAGCTTTTTGTTTTGTTTGTGTTTTTTTAACCTCATGGTTTTAAAAACTATTTTTATTAGTTGCTGATGACATTTTTTATTTTATTTATTTGTATGTGGTGCTGAGAATTGAACCCAATGCCTCACACATGCTAGGCAAGCACTCTGCCACTGAGCCACAACCCTAGCCCCTGTTTGTGATTTTTTTTTTTTTTTTGTGCTGGGGAATTCTTATTTTTTATACTGGAGATTGAATCCAGGGGCACTCTACTACAGAGTTACATTCCCAGTCCTTTTCATTTTTTGAGACAGTGTCTCACTAAATTGCAAAGTCTGGCCTCCAATCAGTGATCCTCCTGCCTCAGCTTCCTGAGTCCCTAGGATTACAGGTATACACCGCTGTGTCCAGCTTCCAGTTGAATTTCATGACAGGTCTCTGACACATACATTTATGATTACTATCCATATGGCTGCATTGGTAGAGACTAGTGTTTAAATGGGGAGGGCACCCATGTTGCTGTCCAAGGTTCTGAATCTTTAAAAGACAGATATTCTGACTAAGCAAATGGAGGCAAAGGCAGGAGAAGACAGTGAGAGCTGAAAGAGAGAAACAGAGAGCAGAGGCTACTCAGATCTTAGCCACTGAGAGGAGGCCAAGCAAGGAAAATGAAAAAGGAAAAAAAAATTTTTCTTTTGACATTTTTAAATAACGTTATCAGAGTTAACAAAGATGAACAGCTAAAGATGAGTTTTAAATGAGTTATAAATCTGTGCTAGTGTTGATACGAACAAACATTTGTGCAGACAGGAAAGCAGAATATCACGTAGGTAGAAATGGTAGGAGGAATGATCTTCACAGGATTTATACTAGCATGCTCATGGCTTTCTTTTTCATTCTTGATCAATGGTTTGTGAATTTTTAAAAATAGGGGGCTGTGGATGTGACTCAGTGGTAGATTGCTTGCATAGCATGCACAAGGCCCAGGGTCTAATCCCTACCACAGCAAAAACAAACAAACAAATAAAACAATAAATTAAAAATAGTGCCACAGAAGAACTTGAATAATTGCTTATGTTTTACAATTCATGCAGTTGATTTCAGGTATTTAAAAATGATTCCAATATTTTGGGTTACAAGAATGTTTTCTTCTCCTATATTTGGAGAATGGGATTTTCTTCCTCTATCTCCCTCCCTGCAATCTAGTCTAATTGCTCACCCCATGTTTAACTTGGCTAGTCAAGTGATTCCCTTCTGCACTAGAATCTTACATTGCTCTTGATTCAAATTCATGCTAGGTGTTTAAAAATACATTATCTCAGTTAATCCTCTCAACAGCCTACTATATCAGTATAATTATTCTCATTACAATTACATTCATATCATGGATCTCTGAGGCTGTTTGTGAATAGTTGAAACAATGAATAGTAATTCACAAATGTCAAGAGTGTATTCTAATTTACCTGCCTGACTCCCAAAATAGCCTTTGAAGACTTTGAAGTCACAAAACATGTCTTATTCATCATTATATTCTCATCAATAACTAGCATAGTTCCTGACACACAGTGGGGGCTCTAACATATTTTTGAATAAGTGAATTAATTAATGGAAATTTATAATAATCAGCATTGTATTTTAAATCATTTAAACATGGTGAATTTCTATATAATAAATCAAAGATACAGGGCTGGGGTTGTGGCTCAGTGGTAGAGTAGTTGCCTTGCATGTGTGAGGTACTGGGATTGATCCTTAGCACCACATAAAAATAAATAAATAAAGATATTGTGTCCATCTACAACTAAATTTTTTTTTAAATCAAAGATACATAACGGAAATCTCAAAATGTTTTAACCTAGTGAAAGGTCAGGAAAGATCTTACACATAGCATCTACTATACAAAACAATGCATTCTTGAAAATCAAAACAGGGAGCAGAAATAGTGAAATAATCTCTCTTCACATATAGGTATCACTCTAGCAATAAACCAAAATAATTCAGTTTATTCTCAAGAATAAAAAGGTAGCTGGGTACAGTGGTGCATGCCTGTAATCCCAGCAGAACAGGAGGCTGAGAGAGAAGAATCACAAGTTCAAAGTTAGCCTCAGCAATTTAGCAAAACCTTAAGTAATTTAGCAAGACTTTATCTCAAAATAAAAAAAGAAAAGGGCTGAGGATGTAGCTCAGTGGTTAAGTGCCCCTAAATTTAATTCCTGGTACAAAAAAAATAGAATTAAAGATAATCCCCCCAGTCTCTCTCCTCTTTCCTCCTCCTTTCTCCCTCTTCTTCTTCCCCTATGTTCCCATTTTCAAACATTTACTGAGATTCTACTGCATTAATGCACTACAAGGATTTCAGAATCTTCCTTTAAGAGTTTGCTCTCTATAGTTAAGAGGAAATAAGGTCACAAATAACAATGTATATAATTACATAGATAATGTCTGACTTTCTTTCCTTTGCAGGGTGGGGGAGGGTTCTGGGATTTGGATCCAGAGGTGCTTTACCATTGAGCCACATCCTCAGCCCTTTTTTTTTTTTTTTTTTTTTTTTTTAAGACAGGATCTCACTAACTTTCTTAGGGCCTCATTAAGTTGCTGAGACTGGCCTAGAACTTTCCATCCTCCTGCCTCAGCCTCCTGAGCAACTGGGGTTATAACCACTGTGCCCAGCCTACATTTGAATGTCTACAATAACATCAGCCTCACAGTTTTGCCCTGAGCTGCTTTTTTGCCCATCATGAATCCCATCTTGGAAGACTTTCTTGATCTTGTTTCCTGAGCACAGGAGCAAAGAAAATTCTTCTCCTCAGTCTGTTAACTATCATTGTTATATGGCAAAACTGCAATAATAGCAGCGCTTTCCTATGAGATCAAAAACTAGGGAAAGCCAGCGCGGAAGCACATACCTGTAATCCTAGCAGCTGGGGAGGCTGAAACAGGAGGATCATAAATTCAAAGACAGCCTCAGCAAAAAAAGAGGTGCTAAGAAATTCAGTGACACCCTGTCTCTAAACAAAATAAGAAATAGGGCTGGGCATGTGGCTCAGTGGTCAAGTGTCCCTGAGTTCAATCCTTGGTACCCCCCAAAAATAAAATAAAATATAAAAAGGGGCTAAGGATGTAGGCCAATAGTAGAAAGCCCTGGCCTCAATCCCCAGTACTAATTAGTAAATAAATAGATAGATAAAATAAATAAAAGGCAACTAGCTAGGCCTGCATTTTGGCATATGATGGAAGAGATTATATTTTCAAATATGCACACTTGGATTAACAAAGTGTCAAATAGAAGCCCTGTGATTTCTTTTCCTGTGATTGAATGTGATCATCAGAAGAGCTGGTTTTGAATCCTGCCACTTAGTTTGTAGCTTCTGCCAAGTCACTTAACTCTCTGAGTTTGTGAAGAAGCTACAATGTGAGGGAAATCTATGAGAATGTCAAAAGGCTTTGAAAGGGAGAACAAGAGAAAGATTTAAAGAGAGGAAGAAAAAGAAGGATGACATAAGAGAGGAAGCTGGGTTTAGAGGAACTGTAAGAAGAATGGGAGCTGGTGAAATTATTTCAGACTTCATGTGCTGAAATAGTCATTCTTGTCACAAGCTGCTAGATTTTCTTCTTATGAAAACATTTCTAAGGTGGCAGATGAATATATTTTTAAAAATTTTCCTGAAGCATAACACTTGAACAGGATGTGTTAGAGAAATGCCAAGAAAAGAAGGCAGAAGGAGGTAAAGTCCTTGAATGAACAGAAAGATAAAGGGATTTATGCATGGAGCTCGAGGCAGGTGGCCCACCTTCTCCACGAAGTTCTCCTGGGTAGAATTTATTATCTCCTTGTTGGACCCCTGATGTACTTACACACCCTCTACTGGGGCTAGTATAATGGTTTAGGTGTTTCCCTGTTGTTTCCATCAGACATTAAGTTCCCTGGATGCTAGGCTTCTTCGTTTTCTCTGTTCCCAGTGCCTCCCATAGAACTTGGCATATGAGATATGCTGGATGAATGTCTTGAATAAGCGAGCCTGGATGGAAGAACTTGAAACCATGATCTTTGCAGAATGAATGAAATCTAGTGGACATTTAGCTTGGAGAAGAGACAACTCTGGGATACATACTATTTTTTAATATTTAAAGGATTGCCTTGGGAATATGTGTTTGAAATGTGCACTGTAGTCCCAATGTACAGCTGGAATTAAGAAAGAAAGTCAAAGAGACCTATTATACAACAGGTGACCACAAAAAAAAAAAAAAAAAAAAAAAAAACCAAACCAATGGATTGTGTTCTTAAAAGTTGCTAAGGGTGAATTTTTAACTGTTCTCACCTCACAAAGTATGTGAGTTAATGCATATGTTAATCAACACCATTAAAGCTATTCTGCCATGTATAAATATCTCAAAATATCATGTACATGATAAATATATAATTTTATCAGTTAAATAAAAAAATAATTTTCGAAAAAAAGAAAGCAAGTTTTGACTTACTTTAAGTAATTCTGGGGCTGGGGATGTGGCTCAAGTGGTAGCGCGCTCGCCTGGCATGCGTGCGGCCCGGGTTCGATCCTCAGCACCACATACCAACAAAGATGTTGTGTCCGTCGAGAACTAAAAAATAAATATTGAAAATTCTCTCTCTCTCTCTCTCTCTCTCTCTCTCTCTCTCTCTCTCTCTCTCTCTCTCTCCTCTCTCACTCTCTCTTAAAAAAAAAAAAAAAAGTAATTCTAATTACAAAACTGGCCAGCAGTACCATGGCCTATCTTAAGGAGGCCTGAACTCATTCAAACAGAGAACAAACACCACTTTTCTTTTTCCTCCTCCTCCTTTTTCTCCTTGTGGTAGGGATGAAACTTAAGCAAAGGCTTTTCCACGGAGCTATACCTCCAGACCCCCAATCCCTTCATTCTGTAGATGAGAAAACCAAGACCCAAATCAGATAGCAAGCTTGTGGTGGAGATAGCCGTAGAACCTAGATCTCACTATTTCTGAGCAATATGACTCTCTCCCCTTTTCTGTGTCTGGGACTTATTGTATTGCATTAGATGTTGCACTTCTATTCTCCATTCTTTCACCTCAGAATAAAAACTGAAATAGAGGGGCTGAAGGTGTACATCAGTGGTAGAGCACATGCTTAGCATGCTTGAGACCCCACGTTCCATCCCCAGCACCAAAATAAATTAATAATTATTGCAGAATTATTACAGACTTGCTGTAACAAAAATAACATTGTCGTTTGGATAAGTCACATTTTATAGTGGTTAAGGGCTATGGGGCTGGAGTGTAATGTGCTGCCCATGATCATGAGCCCTGAGGTAGGGCTTTATGTGCCCAGAGGCAGGGGCATTGTTTTTTAATTTACATACAAGGTGACATATGGGATTAAGATTTGAGGGTCCGTAAGACAAGATAATACAAATGGAAGAAATGATTTACAGTAGAAGGGGTAGAGAGAGAAAAGGGGAGGGGAGGGGAGGGGAGGGGGGATAGTAGAGAATAGGACTGACAGCAGAATACATCAGACACTAGAAAGGCAATATGTCAATCAATGGAAGGGTAACTGATGTGATACAGCAATCTGTATACGGGGTAAAGTTGGGAGTTCATAACCCGCTTGAATCAAACTGTGAAATATGATGTATTAAGAACTGTGTAATGTTTTGAACGGCCAACAATAAAAAAAAAAAAAAAAAAAAAAGATTTGAGGGTCCCAAAAGCCCTGGGTTCTTGTTCCACTTTTCTTGCAGCCGGACTTTGGGCAAATTAGTCCTTTGAGACCATTTCCTTATTTCTAATATGAGAATAACTATATCTCCCTCCAAGGGGTGCGGTAAGGCTTAATAAAAAAGTACATAAAGCTCTTAGCATAGTATCATAATGAGGACTTAATAATTTTTAGAAGGCCACTCTAGTCTTTTTGTTTTTTATTCCCAGGTATAAAAACAGATAATTGAATAAACTTTCCAAACATTCTAGCCTCTTGCTTTTCTATGGAAAGCAATCCTGCTCAATCCTGGTGTCTGTCTCCATGAAGACTTGGAACCCATTTGTTTATTTTGGTGGTTCTGGAAATGGAACCCAGGGCATGGTGCATGCTAAGTAAGCACTCTACCACTGAGCTACATCCCAGCCCTGCTGCACTCCTTCACTAGGTGACATTGCATCTTCATTTCTCTGCATGAGCTTGTTTTTTTATCTGTAAATGAAGGCAGAAGAGGAAGAATGTTTCCTTTTTATTTATACCAATCCATTTCTACAAGTATACCTTAATTTTGTAAAGATTTTAAAAATTGGATTAGATTAATAAATTCCCTCCTTTCTCTCACATTGGTTGAGCTGGAGAACCTAATCTTCCCTCTTTGCCCCCATTCCCATTTCCTATCTCCATCCCTCATCCCTGTGTCTCTCTCACCTTAGAATGCAAAACTCCAGCAAAAATAAACTGTAGCCCTGTGTGGTGGCATATGCCTATAATCCCAGTGGCTACGGAGGTTGAGGCAGGAGGGTTGCAAGTTCAAAGCCAGCCCTAGCAACTTACTGAGGCCCTAAGCAATTCAGCAAGACCCTGTCTCTAAATAAAATATAAAAAAGGACTGGGAGTGTGGCTCAGTGGTTAAGCCCCTCTGAGTTCAATCCCTGGTAGTGAGGGGTAGGGGTGGGATTGGCTTTCTGCTATTAAGCCCATTCCATTTCTCTAGAGCCTGATCCCTGTAGACAAATCAGTTTATGACTCCAAAGTTAGGCTGTAACTGCAATCATATATAAATTAATAATCATACACAATTATTTGCAGTTAATTAGTAAATTTTTAAATGCAATTAATGGAATCATTTTACAAAAGTTTCTGTACCAGAATTTTTTTCCCCTGGGTACTGGGGATTGAACCTAGGAGCACTCTATCACTGAGCCACATCCCCAACTCTTTTTTATTTTGAGGCAAGGTCTCACTAAGTTTCCTTGAACTTGTGATCCTCCTGCATAAACCACCTGAGTAGCTGAGACTATAGGCATGCACCACCATGCCCAGCAGTCAATGCCCTTTGATTTAAAGAACTCTGGAAATAGATCCCTCACTCTTTCACTGATTCCCGTACTTACTCCCTCATGCATTTCTTTAGAGAGCAGTGATCATTCATTTAATGCACTTTCTTTGAGTCTTTAGACTGCTTGCTGCATTGGGGACAGTGTTAGATGATGGAGCCTAAGGCTCGTTTTAGAAGCTCAAAAACCATTCAGGGAGGCAGCTGAGTAACCAGATAGCTTACAGAGAATGAAATAAGGTCAATGGCAAAGGGTCTGTCATGAGATTGCTGTCAAGATGTTGGCCTGAGGCTGGAGAATCCACTTCCAAGATGGACCCACACACCTGCTGTCAGGTTTGATTGATTGATATTTCTATTTTTTCCTTTTATTTATTTGTTTTTGTATTTGCTGGTTCTTTCTGTCTGGAGTTTCTCACCATGTGGTTGAGTGTCTTCACAATATGGGAACCCCCAGAGTGAATAAGTCAAGAAAGAGCGAGGCAGAAACCTTACTTGTCTTTTATGACTGAGCCTTGGAAGTCACCCTCCATCATTACTATAATTTTTTAGAGTTAATACAGGTCAGCTCTCTTCATGTGAGAGAGAGGATACATTTACACTAGGAGAAAAGAATCAATGAGGGACATCTTGAAGTCTGGTTACCCCAATAACCCTTGGGAAAAAAATCTTTGTGTGTTCTCTTTCATTTCCTTTCATAGAAATTCTCTCAGCCCTGGGGCTCTGTCCCTATTCTTCCTCCCTGTCAACCCTTTTCTTGGGTCTCTGGCCTGTCACTATTTTCACTCATGTAAAAAATAAAACCACACCTATTATCATAGAATGAATGGAGGTGGGATGATATCATGCAAAATGCAACTTTTAGCTGTTGCAGGCTCCACCTCTGATGCTCTGCGATTTTCCTGACAACCTCTCGTGCTATCCCCAGCTGCCTCTCTAATGGACAGCAGTTTCAACACACACTTTCCCAGTCTTTGAGGAATTCTGCTGCAAAATGTTTTCTCTAGACTTAAACAAAAGTGTTTATAAAACGGGAGCCTAGAGAAATCACTGGCTCTGTAGGAAGATGAGGGCAAGGCACACAGGGATTTTATTATGGGTGCTTCTGGGAGAAGAAATGGCATATACAGAGCTCACCAATTACCTTTCTTTTTTTTTTTTTTTTAAGAGAGAGTGAGAGAGGAGAGAGAATTTTTTTAATATATATATATTTTTTTTAGTTCTTGGCGGACACAACATCTTTGTTGGTATGTGGTGCTGAGGATCGAACCTGGGCCGCACGCATGCCAGGCGAGCGTACTACCGCTTGAGCCACATCCCCAGCCCTTTCTTTTTTTTTGGCAAAAGCCTATGTGGATCTGTCACATATTCTGATTTGCTTCTTCATACCTTGAGTTTATAGGAGATCAATAATTGTCTGAACCTGTGTGAGGGGAGGTCAGAGGATGTATTACAAAGAGCATAGAATATTTTTGCTGGAGAAAGGATTATGGAATGAGTATTAAATGAGTCAATAGACAGTAGCATAATCAAAGTTATGTAAACATGGAAGATTCTGGTACACCAAGGAAGAACACAGCTGAAGTGTTTAGGGTGCATTTTGGAAACTGGCAGAGGCTGTTTAGCCACATGCCTGGATCAGGATCAATGCTGGTGTATATGTCTTGAAGGCAGAGGTTCGTGTTTATTATGTTTTTCACTTATTTCCTAGTGCTCAGGGAAAAGAACAAAAGGCATTTACACTATTTTGAATAAATTGCAAATTCCCTGTGGGTGATGGAGAATTGGGCCTGATTCACTTGCCATAGTTCGGCTCCTCAATCTCCTCCAGGAAGAATATCAGAGACATACAAAGTGATTTCAATAGTGGGCCACAAATTCAGAAATCCCTGGGTGTGTATCCACTGGCATTTAAAACTAATAAACAAGAGAGTCCATATACATACTAGACGGAAGTCAAGTGTGTATATTTAAGTCAAGTGTGTGCAACATATGAATGAGCAGAAGCATTAAACATAACCTTTATGAAGAGACAACAGGCAAATGCAAACAAAAAGAAAGCAGAATATGCATTATTCATAGTACAAAACAAATTCAAGGACAGCAAAATCTATTTAGATATTTACCAAAGGCAGAGTACTACATAACAAAGCTTATGGGAGTGGGCCAAATCTAAACTTATGAGAAGATGAACAATCTTAAAATGTCTTGTTATAGAAATAAGGATGAACTGCGTAGTCAGTTTAGGAAATCTGACAAAGGTAAGGAAGCAGACAGAATGAGAAGGGTATTTGGTTGCAGTTTAATTCATGATTGTGGGACAGAGAGTGGAAAGGGGCTTCTCAAAAGCACAAATAATATGAGCTGAGAGGAGCAAGGGCAACCAAGAAAGCCCAGTGTCATAGAAGCAAAGGAAGGCAACAGTTTTGGTGGGGTTTTTTTTTTGTTGTTGTTGTGGTGGTGGTGGTGTTGTTTTATTTTTTTTTGTGTGTGTGTGTGTATGTGTGTGTGTGTGTGTGTGTGTGTGTGTGTGCTGGGGATTAAACCCAGAGGTGTTTTACCATTGAGCTACATCCCAGACCTTTCTGTTTTTTATTTTGAGAGAGGGTCTCACTGCACTGAGTTGCTTAGGGTTCCGCTAAATTGCTGAGGCTGGCCTAGAAATTGCGATCCTCTTTCTTCAACCTCTAGAACTGTTGGGATTACAGGCATGCGCCACTGCACCCGGTGAAAACAGAGTTTTAATGACTAGGTATTGAGCTGCAGAAGGGAGATAATAATCAACAGTGTCAAATACAAATGAGAAATTCAATAAGAAAATGACCTGGCAGTGGCCTATGCCTGTAATCCTGGGAGCTGAGGCAGGAGAATCCCAAATTTGAGGCCAGCCTGAGCAACTTAAGGAGACTATGTTTCGAAACAAAAAAATTAAAAAGGGCTGGGGTTTAGCTCAGTGCTTGAGCACTTGCCTATTATGTGTGAGTTCCAGGGTTCAATCCCCAGTATTACACACAAAAGAAAGAAGAAAGTGACTTAAATCCTACAGAATTTGGCAATTACCAGTAAGAATTCACTCTTTTTTTTGGTACTGGGAATTGAATCCAAGGGCACTTTACCACTGAGCTACATCCCCAGTCCTTCATATTTTACTTTGAGACATTGTCTTGCTAAGTTGCTGAGGGTCTCACTAAGTTGCTGAGGCTGGCCTCAAACCTGCCATCCTCCTGCCTCAGCCTTCTAAGTCACTGGGCTTATAGGCATGTATCACAGTGCCCAGATTATTAACCTACTTATGGTAAGAGTACTCAAGTTTTGCTGTGGAAGAGATACCCATGTAGTTCAAGTGAAGCTGATGCATTTCCATGTGGGTTAAATAACCTAATTCCCCTTCCCAGCTCTCTTCTCCTTGGCCTCCTCACCTGTAGTCACTTTCTCAACCACCTTACAGCAGCAGTGGCTAGGTGGCATATGCCACAAAAGAGACATGATGCCCGAGGGACAGGATGATTAAAACTGGGGCATTCATTTGGGAGAAAGTAAAAAATATCAAGAGGATCACAGCTGTACTAGCCCTGAAGCCTTGAACCACTGGATCAACATCAGGTGCTATATGACTCTAGACTTTTTATGATATGAGAAAAATCTGATGACAATTGTTTTTTTTTTTTGCTTTGTAAAGGATAAATGTTTATTTAGGTAACATTTCTGGAGATTAGCAAGGGTAAAGGCCTGTCACTGGACTGATGACAATTCTTGATGTAAATTCTGTCCTTGTAGCTGAATTAATCTCTATTACAAAAGACTTAGGACTTATGGTGATGCTGACATTGTCTACAACTCCAGAGGTGGATATTGTGACTCAGGCTTAAGCCAATTGATACAGAACATTTCCTTGACAACGGAGAATTATTCAGAAATGGGTACGAGAGCCAAGTCAGGACACTTAGAGCCAAAGAAAATCAGTTTCCAGGACATTTGTATGAACTATGTCCTGGAAAGAGAAGCAAGCATCTTTTTAACTGTAGTAATTAAGCAAATGAAGATATGTGGATGGAGTTTTGGTAGCCTCTTGCCTCCATTAGAGGGAGAATCTGTCTGGGGCTCATGTCAGCATGGAAAAAGTTGAACCCAGAGATGAAGAGAAACTGGTTCTGATGACATAGCTTGAGAGTTATTCAAGCTTTATCTGGAGTCAGCCCTTACCCCTGGAGTTTTCAACATGTAGGTCAATAAATTTCCTCTTTATTTAAGCCAATTAGGCTTGGATTTTTTGTAACATGAAACAATAAGAATCTGTAGCAGATTGTATTTTCCAAACATAGCTCTATCAATATATTTATTCAGTTCTTCATGTTCTTCTTGCAATGTGACTGAAACTCCTTCCACTGAGAGATGGAGGTCTATGTTCCTCTTGAGTCTGGGTGGGGCTTTTAACTGTTGTCACTAAAGGAGGTCAGCACTTCATGCTATGTGATTTCTGAGCCTAACACATAAAAAGTGTTATAGGTTTCTCTCTCTCTCTCTCTCTCTCTCTCTCTCTCTCTCTCTCTCTCTCTCTCTCTCTCTCGGTACCAGGGATTGAAACCAGGGGTGCTCTACCACTAAGCCACATCCTCAGCCCTTTTTTAAAAATAACTTTATTTTATTTATTTATTTTTGGGTGGTGCTAAGAATTGAACTCAGTGCCTCACACATGCTAGGCAACCACTCTACTACCCCAGCCTGAAGCCTCCCCACTTTTCAAAACAAATTTATTTAGAGACAGGGTCTTGCTGAGTTTTTTAGGGTCTTGCTAAATTGTTGAGGCTAGTTTTGAACTCAGGATCCTCCTGCCTTAGCCTCCTAAACTGCAGGGATTACAGTTGTGCATCACCACATCCAGCCCACATTTTAATCTCTTGATATTTCCTTTTGAAACCCAGTCTATATACTGAGAGGGAAACATAACCACTTGGGGAAAGCATGTGTAGGTATTCTA